>NC_139811.1:7444574-8044574 GCF_963457635.1 Microchirus variegatus
ATTTAATAATGACATTTTATCTTATAATTATGACTTTGCATCTCATAATTGTGACTTTTACTCATAATTATAAATTTTTATCTCATAATTATGACTTTTTAACTCATAATTTTGACATTAATTAATTAATTAATTATGAGATAAAAAGGAGAAATTGGGAGATAAATTTTATCTCCCAATTTCTACTTTTTATCTCATAATTATGACTTTTTAACTCAAAATTATTACTTTCTATCTCATTGTTCTGACTTTTTATCTCATAATTTGACTTTCTTTTAATCTAATAATGACTTTTTATCTTGTAATTATGACTTTTTAACTCATAATTTTGACTTTTTATCTCATAATTATGACTTTTTCTCATAATTTCAACTTACTTTGAGGATATTTTTATTATCAAGGCTAATTTTACCTCTTTTTTCTCCTTTTTTTCTGGTGGAAATGGGCTTCCATAGATATGTCATCAGAAATAGTGCATATTCACAATGCAAATTCTCATTAGACCACGACCTCTTAATGTTTTTGGTTTGCTGTTTTTGGTCTGTTGTGCCATGTCAGAAGCAGCTACGGGTCGCAAATGCCGAACATTATCAAATCTAAAAAGCCTCACAACCCCTCTCAAAAACATGTCGACCAGAAGAGAAGCAAAACAACTGTGTGCTGTGGAGATGCGATAAAAGAGAGATTCTTAAAGGCATATTATGGCAGTGTTTATTATAATAATAAGCATTTTAATAAAATGGATGTATGTGCATGTACATATAATGTATTGAATAGAGATTTTCGGTCATTTTCAGCCAGTAACTAAGACATAATTCTCCAACCGTGTAACAAATATTCTTCAGTCTTTTTACGCATCAACTAATCCTTATAGTTTGTACTGAAAATAACAATAAAGGATTGTACCTTAGCTCTGCCGTAGCTGCTAAGTGCTGTGAAGCTGAAGGCCATGTGCGTCCTGTCTGGAGCTGTGGGTGATGGTGACGTCACGGGAACAGAGACGTGAGCTTGGAGGCCACCTGAGAGCAGGACCTCTGACAGAGACTGAGACAAACGGAGAGTCGTTTTACAACTGCAACCAACGACATTTAACTATTTTGTGATGAAACTTTACTACCTTAGAATTAGGCCTGGACGATATGGCCTCAAATCAACATCACGATATATTGAGCAGCTCACCTCGATAACGATAAATGAACGATAAGTTCGAAGTTGCTGATGATGTCATCGCCTAATTTGCATTATTTGCCTGATATAAGCATGTGCGCCGTGACACACAGATATCAGTACTGACACATATTAGACATAACATGTATACATATATATATATATATATATACATATATATATATATGTATATATATATATGTGTATATATATATGTATATATATATATGTGTATATATATATATGTGTTATGTTTGATATGTATACGCTGAACACGTCCGAGTGTCTTAAAGGGACATGAACATACCGGTAGCCTGCCTACGTACACACACAGCCAAAAACTACTTTTTGAAAGAAAACAAAATAATTCTTTTTTTTATTATTATTATTATCAAATATCTCGATAACGGCAAAATGACGTCGATTATCGCCGTAAATTTCGATAACGATACATTTCCGATATATCGCCCAGCCCTACTTAGAATACATTAATATGTAACAGGAAATGACAAAGTAGGCCATTTGAATTTGGTTATTGTCCATGAGAAGAAATAAATGTTATACTGATCATCTATTTTCACAATTTGTGATCACAGTTTACATGTTTATGACTTTGGGAATTTAAATCGTTGCTTCCAGAAACCAGCGTCATTCAGACTCAAGTTTAGACATCAAGACACATATCGGTGGGGGAGTTTTGTTTGCATAATATGTCAGGATTGATCATTGTGAATTATGAAATGTAAATTAGTGCTAACAACCAAACACTACTCTCCAAGTAGAGATGAACTTTGGGTATACGTTTATTTAATTTTACCAGTTTACAGCTCACTACAGAACTCAGATTTGACACTGGCAATTGCAGTTTAGACAGATCACAACCCACGTTGCATCCTTACCTTTTCACAGAGTAGACACTGGCTGACAGGGGATCTGAGATCAGTGTGCGATGTGTGGTTGAGAAGCAAGCAGACCAGCTTCTCCAGTTCCCTCTCCCTTTCCGATGCCTGGTGTCGCTTTGGAGAGGCGGGCGGCACCGGAGATTTAGCTGCAATATGAAAGGAAACATACAGGCAGAATTATAGAACAATCGCTTAAAGTTAGACACTAAATCACTGAGAACTAACACTTTCAAATGCAGACGTCTGTATTCTTCCTGTAACCACATCACTTTCACAAACAATACCAATTCCTTGCTTAACCCTCAATCTCAAAAATGTGCGCTCCCTCTAGTGCAAGTGCTGTCCCGATTCTCAAAAAAATTAAGTTGAGGGTCAAGTTTAAGGGCTGTATCGCGCTCAATATTGAGATTTTCCGAGACCACCCTTGGGAGCAAGGGCTACCCAGAATGCATTGGGTGTTTTCACATAACAAAGATGGCGCCGAAAGCAGCGAAACGAGTACGCTACAAAATGAAGTATTTTCTTTGTTAATAGAGAAATAAAAATGATGAAAACCATTGTATTATCTTAGTTTAGGCCCATATTATGGATTACTGACGTCATTGTTGCGTAACATTTATTTGTATTTTACAATCTTTTACGATCAAGCGATGGTTTGCTGCGGTTTACTTTTCAATAAGTCGTGGTGTGTGGTAACTGTCAGCTGAATATGTCCGTGGTTGTGGTATTTGTATGAGTATCATCTTATAACTAACTGACAACCTAATAACTTGACTGACAAACGGATCGTAATAAATAATCGTGACGTAAATGTGTTCTTCTTCTTCTTCTTTTTTGGAGTTGACAGACTGGACGCAGCTTTCGCGTTATTCTGCCCCCTACAGTCTGAAGACGTATCTGCATTTAAGCGGTGTCCCATTTCTAAGTGACAAAATAACCCTCAACACTTGGTTTTGAGGGCCAGTTAAGATTAAGGGTTGAGCTTGAGGGTTAAGATAAGAATTGGAATTGGCCCCGAACTCTTGAGTACCTGACGTCCAATGATCGTCTGTGGTGGCAGCATCAAACTGGACTCCCATCCCATCCAACGGTGTTCTTATTTCACCCAGCAGAGCTTTGAGTCCTAAAGCAGGGGACACAGGCTGCGTGGCGTCTTCAGGATGACGCCCGTCCTCCTGTCCTTCCATGCGCCGCACAGGCTGTTCAGCATCTGCGTGTTGTCTACAGGAATCCTTATACGGGCTGAGAAGATGAGACCTTCTGCATTTGACGAGAAAGGACCGCGGCATCGCAGGAGGGCGACGGGTGGGAGAATGAACCTGCAGGAGTCTGAAAGGAGAGGTCTCTCATGTCGAGGTTTTAGATCCTTGCACACCTGCTCGTGCGTGTTCAGTTACAAATGCCAAAGCTTGAGGTTTCCTTCACAAATACAGCGTGCCACCTGCACTGAAGTTTCAGGGCTGTTCACTGAGGATAACCCTGGCTGTGGTGTCGTCGGAATTCTCAACTGACACAGATGTACTGCTTTTAATCAAACACGCCTTTTGAAATGCATCTTATTATTAAAAATTAAAACAGCAGAGTAATTGTTTCACATTGAGAAAATGTCATTTAATCATTACCAAAATAAGCAAATCAATTGTGTATTTTTACTTGATGAAGGAGCGATATTTATTAATTTATTATGAGTTATTCAGCAAAAAAATGCTTTATAATTAGTTGGTAAACAAGGAAGGAAAGTCTGAAAGAAAACAACCTGAGAGAAGTAAACTGCATATAAATAAGAAAACTTCAGACATTAATTAATAAGATTTAGCATGAGCCTCCTTATTAGATTCACAACATAATCTGATGTTTTCTGTAATCCATTATATGTGTCCTGATATCTTCCACAATCTGGGTTGATTCAGAATACGTTGCAGTGAACCGACCGATTTTGTCGAGTTGAAAATGCATGAAAATAAAGTTACATTCAAAGTGCGACCATAACAGTGGCAGTTGGGTTGATGAGCTTACCTTTGTATCGCTCTGCTGAATGTTGAGTGTTTCTTGTGTCCTTGCTGCTGACGACGTCCTCTGTTCTCTTTCTCACACCCATCGACTGATGACATGACACAAAGAGATTTTATTTTGAAAATGCTGCTGACGCCCGTGGGTCTGGAGGTATGGGAGTGCCACAAAAAACCTTATCAAAATCAAAATGACAAAATAAATGAAAGGCTGTCATTTGAAAATGAAAGTGTATCGAAAATAAATCTGTAAAAAATTGATCTGGGCTATTTTTTTTTAAAGTAGTAAGTAAAGGCTCTAAAAACACCCGGTTAGTTTAGTCCACTGTAGGTTTTGGACCCAGTTTGATTAAAGGTGTCACTATACTGATGTCAAGATGAATCACTGATTATTGTGTGACTAACATTCTTGTGTCACTGCTCAGTGCATTACTACAGTAACCATTTGTGTGGGTGGACTCATAAAAATCTTTTGGAAAGTTCGATTATGTCATCAATCCCATTTGAACATTCATTTGTCATCACAGTTACCTCGAACATTAAATTACAGTGGCACATTTTAACAAAGTTTAACAAATGGATTAGACTGCTGCCCTACATGAAAAGAATTGGTAATTATCAAAATCATTGTTTATGTTTCTGTAATGGTTAATACACCAGTGTGTAGAAGTTCTTTAACCAAAATGATGTTTTTAATGCTAAAATAATATCATTATTGTTTTCCATGAATTTTCAAATGTACTATTTAATGTAATGTAATGTAATGTAATGTTATGTAAAATAGTATATTATTATTATTCTTGATTAAGATGTCAAATTATAGGTTTTTTTTATATAGTCCCATGGTTCTCAAACTCTGGTACATGTACCACCATTGGTGCACAAGCTTCCTCTGGTGGTACTTAATCAGAACAAATCAGAAATGCTGTTCTACTGTATATATCAGTGTATGTGATCAGAGTGGAGCTGAGGAATGTTGGTGATAATGGTGTTTTCTCAGGTGAAACTTGGTATAAAACATTTGAGAACACTGCTCTTCTAACATAACGCTACTGGTGAAAACCATCATGGAAACAGTAAAAGTTTGGTTAATTTCGGGGGAATATGTAACGAGTGGTTCATGGAGTTTGGAAGACGCGTGTTGACAATAAATATGTAGTCCAGTGTATTGTCGAACCATATTATGCGGGGCTGATGCTATGAAACAACACCTGATGCTATGTTAGCTATACCATCACAATGACTGTATAGCCTCTAGAAGGATTTATCGTAGTGTAAACATGCCATTTAGTGCCATTTGCCCATATGACCACTAAGAATCACTACTTGGGAGTACAATCTCCTTTAAATCCACTTTATCTCATGTACTATGTAAAGGTTAAAGGTGCCATATGTAAGAATGTGGCCAAAAACAGTTACTACATTCAAATTCAAAATACCGAGGTCTTTTAGGTTTCGTTTACTGACGTAACTGGCAACCCGTGGTTGCTCGGCAGCTGAGACTCTACCGACTGCAACGATTGGTAGACGGCGGTAGGTGGCGCCACATGTGAAAACATGATTTGCAGTCTGCAAAATATTTTTTTTTATGCAAATATTTTGTGTGTACTGTTGTTGTTGGTGAGTTCAGTTTGTTATATGAACATTATTCCTGAGTCTCTGTGACATATTAGGAGGATTTTATGGCCAGTTGCTTTAGATTTATTACATAATGCACCTTTAAAGTTCACACCCAAAAAAAAACAAAGGGCTTGATACTACATTGTATCAATGTATCTTTTAGTTTAACATTATTTCTGAAAACCACCACCGTTTAACCAATGGGAATAAACCAATACTTCATATGTGTGGAGTTGCAGCCATATAATTGAAAGTGACTGCCTCAGGAATCACAGTTTGTGAGTGCTGCCAATCAAACGGGGGTCTCAATCTGACTTCAGATTGAAATCAAATCACCAAGCCCCACACATATAAACTGAAACCAAAGCATCTCTCTCCGTGGATACACGTTTGCAGACATCTCTTTGACGTCTATAAGCTGTTGTGGAACAGAACTTTCGCGTTGAACCTTGATGTGCATGAAGAGAGGCATGGCAGAACCCTGTGGTTGATGTGGTGGGGGGCTTGCAACCTTTTCCCAGGGGCTGTCAGGGAGAGCAGACGAGAAGAGCTCAGGGAGCTGAGACGGGGCTGGTGGGTTCTGTGGCTCGGTGGCTGGGTGTGGGGGGGTGGGGGTGGGGTGGGGTGAGGTGTTCAGGGGCTTCTTGTTACCCCGATGGTGATGTGCCTTTCTAAGAACCTGAAACTTTGGTGAGGAGAAGGGGGGAGGGGGGTGTAGCTGTTCATTTCCTATAACTTTTTGAATCATTTTACTTTATAGCATATATTTATAGCCCCCCTTTGTTTTCAAGCATACAGAAATGTTGTGAGCTTCACTTTCAAAATGAACCAACCAGCAGATATCTTTTATGGGCACTCCAAATAATAATATGTCATGGAGTCCTATGTATTTAGAATGAAGTATGGTAATATGTGTGGTAAGACAGGGCAAGTCTGTCTTCTGTGTCTGTGATGACACATGATTCATTCTATTGTATAGTTTCAAATAATCCTCAAATGAAGTCATGGGTTAGGGGTTTTCTATTTGACACTACAAAGAAAAGACTTGACAAAAAGCCCATGTTTTATAGATGATGAGATGATATCAGACAGGAGGCGCCGCTGAGCTGCATCGTGTGGATGTGTACATCCAGGTTTTTTATGGGGAATAAACATCATGGTATCAAAAAATGACCAGGTATAGACAGTTTTCTTAATTCTAACAGATACCACCACATACATTATGTTGCTGAAACTTTAAACCAGCCATTTAAACTGAGTTTCCAGGTCCCTTTCAATAATATGTAAATAGTTGGAACCAGCCTATATCTTTTAATGGGCCCTCCAAATAACAATAGGTCATGGAGACCATTTAAAGGCATGTATTTAGAATGAATGACTGAAATGGGTGGAGGTAAGTATGGTAATAAGTATGGTAATGTGTATGGTAAGTAAGGCCAAGTATGACTTCTGTGTCTGTGATGACCCTCAAATGATGTCATGGGTCTGGGGTTTTCTATCAAAAAGTCCATGTTTTATAGATGATGAGATGATATCAGAACACATAAAATATATATAAACACAGTGTGTAGCTGAGGCTAGCAATGTTTTTTTATAACAGTAATAATAAAACATTCGGTCATACATTATTAAATGTATCATATACAACATTCAATTACACATATAAATACGCTTGTTAGGGCCCGAGCCACGAATGGCAGTGGCCGAAACAGCTCCTGGTAGGAATTTTAAAGCTCCCATAGAACAGAAGTTCGAATTAACGCTGTTTTTTTTGGTGTGTATCTGCGTCACTTCCCGGTATTGGCCAATCACAACACAGTCTGTCTGTCTTCTGGGGGGGCGAGATTTCAGTCTGAAACTGCGCGGCTGATGAGAGTTTCAGTGAGGAGAGATTGGCTCATTTACAGCAACAAGGAGTTTTTTTTTACCATAAAAAGAAGTTAATGTATGTAAGTAGACCTCCGTAACTCACATTCACACTCTATGGGAGCTTTAATAACAGTTGTCCACACTATTATATATACTATATTATATATTATACACTATTATATGTGTAAATGTCTGTTTTTTATATTAATATATTAATTTTGCATCATAAATAATATTATTAAAGATGCATTATGTAATAAATCTAAAGCAACTGGCCATAAAATCCTCCTAATATGTCACAGAGACTCAGGAATAATGTTCATATAACAAACTGAACTCACCAACAACAACAGTACAGACAAAATATTCGCATTAAAAAATATATTTTGCAGACTGCAAATCATGTTTATGTTTTGAAATCATGTTTTGGCATGTGGCGCCACCTACCGCCGTCTACCAATCATTGCGGTCAGTAGAGTCTCAGCTGCCGAGCAACCACGGGTTGCCAGTTACGTCAGAAAAACGAAACATAAAGGACCTCGGTATTTTGAATTTGAGTGTAGTAACCGTTTTTGGCCACATTCTTACATATGGCACCTTTAAGTATACGTGTGATATCATGACGCAATATTGTGAACAGTTGTTTTTTTCCCCTCATGTTTTGTTCTCTAGGCTGACCCCCTCTTGACCACAGTAGATGCGCATTGGCCCCCAGGTTATTTGAGTTTGAGACCCCTGCATTATGCAAACAGGCAACTGTTGCCTTTTTATAAACCTGTCCCTATCACCCTCCAGTCTCACAGACAGAACTGTTCTGACATGTTTAGATGTACTGCGATGTTTGTAACCTTTACAATGAAAACTGCCAATATTACAGCAACGATGAGGAATGGAAAATATTCCTAGAAAATAGAAAATTTAGTTTTGTTTTGTTTTTGTCTGAAATAGTTTCCCTAAAGCTTTTGATTGTCGTATTTGCCAATGGGTACTATTAAGTAAAAATGATTATGAGTGTGTGACAATAGTCCATTATTAGTGCAGTATTTTTTTGTATTTGGTTATCTCTTCTTGTTTCAGACAAGACTCGTCTTCCAGTGATTCATAGGACTTACAATTCAGCAACTTGCCACATTCTCACAGTCAAATGCTTCTCTATTTTACCCCCACCCACACATTTTCTCTTACTTTGGTTGGCAAAAAAAAGAGCAACTTTTACAAACACTGCAAGATTTTCTCCTCCTTCAGAGGAAAGGTTGTATTTTCATGTTGATATCTGCGATGTCTGGTGTGGACATTTCATGACAAACAATTAGTTTTTTCGCCATATAAGAAATAAGAAGCACCGATGGGAGAACATTCTATTTTTACTGTAGTCATGAGAACTGTGGACTCTATCTGCTCTCAATATCACACCTTATATCACTTGGTCATGCACACAAAGGTGAAGCCACAACACTCTCACACATATGCCTCCCACTGAACAGGAAGCAAGTGTGAGGTATTTTTTTTTCTCTCCCTCTCTCTATCTGTGTTTCACCTTATTACATCCTCCCACTGTTCTCAATCAATTTCTGTCAGATTCAAAAACACAGATTCAGACTAAAACCAAACCACAATGTTTGTTAAGATACCGAAGAAGACGATCATCGTATGTAGAGAGAGATGCCGTGTCTCTGGTGTCAACAAGAAGACTTGGTGAAAAGGTCGGTGATGATTCTGGTGATGGTAAGTCTCGAGTTGATGGGCCAAAAGATGGGCATCCCCACTCCCACACATGCACCCGGCTCCCTGAGATTTGAATCACTTTGCTGATGCAGGTTCTACAGAGATGTAAGAGGGTGTGAGAACTGCAAAATGACATGGTACCCAAGACGGCGACTGCCTACATTAGCCACAGTGGAGGTGGTATATGTGGTCGGAGCCTACATATGTAGTCGAGTTGTCATATTTACCTTTATTATGTAAACTACTTTGTCTCGTCTGCCTCGTCGTGGAAACTTATTATGTGTGTGCACGTGCATGTGAAGCCACGTCGATCGAGTGGCAACTTGTAGTAATGTGAGCCACAACGATCTGAAGTCCCCGTTTTGGATCCTTGAGATTTGCGATTTGAGTTTTGCAACTGGACGTTCACAGACGTCACCAGCAAACAGGCATCTATTGTCAATCACAGTGGTTTCCACTCCTATGAGCCATCCTTTATAGTCTAGTTTTCCCAAATTGAGAGGATACACTCTTAGAAATAAGGGTTCAGGTTCTATCTGGAACTATTTGCTTCTGAAAAACCCTTTCCCAAAGAAAGGGTTCCAGTAAGAACCATTTTGATCCAGAGAACCCTTTAAAACTCCTTTCCTGAATAAAGGGTTTTAAAAGGGTTCTTGGTGGAAGCCTCAAAAAGAGTTCCAGATGGAATCTTAAAAAAAAGGTTCTACCTGGAGCCAAAAAGGGTTCTCCTATGAGGCCCTGGAGGGCAGGACTTTGAGGTAGGCGGAGGTGTTTGTGTTCAAATATGTTCAAATAAGTGCTGTGAGACATGCAAGAAAGGTAAGTATAGCTTTAAAATAATATTCATATTTAGTGTTATTATTATTATTATTATTATTATTATTATTATTATTATTATTATTATTATTATTATTATTATTATTATTATTATTATTATTATTATTATTAAAGGTGCCATATGTAAGAATGTGGCCAAAAACAGTTACTACATTCAAATTCAAAATACCGAGGTCTTTGAGGTTTTGTTTTCTGACGTAACTGGCAACCCGTGGTTGCTCGGCAGCTGAGACTCTACTGACTGCAATGATTGGTAGACGGCGGTAGGTGGCGCCACATGCCAAAACATGATTTCAAAACATAAACATGATTTGCAGTCTGCAAAATATTTTTTTTTTAATGCGAATATTTTGTCTGTACTGTTGTTGTTGGTGAGTTCAGTTTGTTATATGAACATTATTCCTGAGTCTCTGTGACATATTAGGAGGATTTTATGACCAGTTGATTTAGATTTATTACATAATGCACCTTTAATCTTTGATATATTAAGGTGCCTTAATACACTTGATACAGGGCTAACTTTAACCAATACTCAAGCAGGTCCAGTTAATCTTACACTAAAATAGACTCTAATTACGTAATAGTGCTATATATATATATATATATATAGTTTTTAATTTTAGAGACATAGCTTGTGTCTGTGTAATGTCTTCACTAAACAGTCGACATTAGATTTGCTGAGGTCTGTTGCAAGCTCGTGTAATTGCTTTCTTCATAGATGTGTGAATCCTGTCACTTAACACAATCCCCACCCAAATCATCCCATATGGGCACGACAGAGTGTGCTGAATGTGTGTCTATATCACAGAAGAAAAGGTGTGAAGCCGCAGGCCCATTTCGTAGCGCAGCATTGAAACCCGAGGGTGACAATAGGGCATCGGCCTCTTGTAAAGTTGAGCGAGGCTCACCACAGCCCTGTCGCTGTACAGTGAAAATACATTTCTCTGAAAGCGCAATCTGTTCTAATGACATCATGGAACATTTAATGTTTGTTTGAAAGACAAAACGAGCAGCAGTTAGAGCGAAAAAAACAACAACACAATTTTGTGTAACAGGTGAAAGTGGAAAAGCCCGTTATGTGTCTTTGTTGTGTGTGCATGACACGTTGTTGCAAAAAGACACACAAATGTGTGAAAAACCTTCACATCAAATTAAAATGCTGCCAGGCTGCAAGAGCATCCTTGCACTTTGATTCTTTATGCTGTTTATCAGATAGCAGGGACCTGGTACAGGTGTCGTCTTTACTTTACTTTGTTTTCAGTAGGAGATGGTGTGTGAATGTGTTACCAAAGGAATTGTCCATGTCCTTTTAAAGTTACACCTTCACACGTTATCTAGTTGTGTTCGACAACACTTACTGTCAATCTCACGTACATTTGTCAATAGTGTTGCACCTACAATCTTCTGCACCTACATGTGCATGCATGTTTGCACACACACACATATTTAGCACATTAAATTCACACAGCAGCTGTAGCAGCTGTGCAGGGTACATTCACGTTGTAGTTCACCGTCAGTTTGAGTCTTTGCTCCAGATTCTTCTTGACCCAGATACAAAAGAAACCACACACTGACCCACATATATGACCCTCATGTGCACTCCTCCATTTAATAAAGTGCACAACAGTGGGGGGTTGAAGAAATGGAGTCACATATAGATGTTACACTCACAGAGCTTTAACTTCAGCAGCCCCTGCTGGTTATGGCTGGTTATCACTTTATCTCTGGAGGAAACAGTTGGAAACAAGGCAATCAGGAGATGGCAGACTTCACCCCATTCAAAGCCTCTGGCGGCCTCTGCTGGTTAAATTGGCAAGTGCAAGTGAGGAACCACAAAGGCAGTGGGGCCAATAAATAAACACATTCAGTGCTAGCAATCCATTTTTATCCTTTTTACACAAGGAATATACTAAACAGATGTAATTGATTTACACAGGTAAATGATAAGACATTTCCAGTAAGCAGAGTAATGGTGAAAAGTAAATTAGTAAAAAATATTTACTATTTACTTTACTACTATTTGATATTTATGGATATTGCATCATGAAGATGTTTTTCATGGTGTGCTTCATATTGTCCGACATCAAAACAAACACTTTTATTTTGAAATGCAGTGAAGGATGGCCATAATATGTCTTATTCCACAATAGTGTTATTCATAACATTATTACAGTAAAATATTTAGTTAAAAATGTAACAGTAATGGTGACAATACTAGTAATTATAACTATAGTCTCGCAAATTCAACCTGAAGGCACCGCTACAAATAATTACAATAATGAAAATAATTGTCCTTTCATTTTTTTTTTATGTCCCTCGCGAGCTTTCATACCGTATTTCAGCAGCGTATCGCGCTTTTTTTTACATTGCGTCGACTGCGGAACACTTTTCGTCCAATCATTGGCCCCGTTTTTGATTGGTCGTGCGAATCAACCAATGACGTCAACGAATTCCAAGGGAGGCGGAACTTCCGCTCACTGGTATTAAACCAACTGAGGCCTGCACATGCGGTTCTGAACTGAAGGTGGACAACTAACCTACGCGCAAGAGGTAAGAATGCAATAACGACGAAATTGTAGCGTTGAAGGAGTTCGAAAATAGCAAATGCCGTCGTCGAAGCCTTAAAGAGGATTTATTTATGCTTGGATCAAGGCGTAGTCTGGCCGAAATGTGTTTAATTTTTTTTCATTGTCTGCTTGAAGGCCATTTGGCTGGCAAACGCTTTGTAGCTTAGCATTTGTTAGCTTAGCCAACTAGCTAGTGTTCTTCGCATTTGTTTTTACAGAGTGAATACGCGGCCCCACTCGCCCGTTCTTGTATCGAATACTTTCTAAACTCTCACGTGATTTAATTATTACCCTTTGTTGGGTTAATCTGGGTTGTTTTGGTGTTTATTACCGTGTAGCGCTTTAGCTTGCCACGTTAGCAGTGGTTATGCAACACAATAGCTTTCAGTGTTGTAAACGGCTCAGAAGCTAACCGGTTTCAGTTGGGCTACGGTTAATACGGGGAGAAGAGTCCGTGTGTCGAAGAGGTAACGTATTATTAATCAAAGAGCCCACGTGTTTAATCTAGACCGAGTATCACTCGTTCAACTCTTTTGTTTTATCGTTTAACGCTCTCCGCGCATTTGAATGGCGCTGTGACGGCTCTCGATATTAGCACCCGGTTACTTACGGTACAGAATCATATCCGTCTTTTTTAAACGTGGTGGTCACTACAAACTCCGTAGTATCACAAACGTTTATCTACACACATTTAAATGTGCGGTGGAACCTTGCGCTAAAAATGACAACAGGTGGGCTTTGTTAGGCCCCGCCGCAACAGCTGAGGCCGCTGATGATCCGACCGAGGCGAATGGAAATCGTGACTTTGTTTTCCCCTGTGTTCAGACACAATGGCTGAAAATGATGTTGACAACGAGCTTCTGGACTATGAAGAAGATGAAGAGCCACAAGGAGCACCAGAGAGTGCAGCCCCAGCCGGCAAGAAGGAAGGGGTGAAGGGTTCCTACGTTTCCATCCACAGCTCTGGCTTCAGGGATTTCCTGCTCAAACCAGAGCTGCTCCGTGCCATCATCGACTGTGGTTTTGAGCATCCATCTGAAGGTGAGGCTTTAAGTTATCTATGACTAACGTGTCCTCTTGCTTTCCAGGCAATAAGGGAATTGGACTAAGAAGTTGCTTGCCCTGTTATGTGAGATTCACATAGCTTATAATGTAACGTTTGTTTAGTTGCACTGGTGCATTGAGAGCTTTGAATGTGTATACTAGTCTGTGTAATTGTTTCGACATTATTGCATTTCTGTTAACACAATATTGTGAATACACCCTTATCTGTTTTCTCTTTCCTTCAGTTCAACATGAATGCATCCCACAAGCTATCCTGGGCATGGACATCTTGTGCCAGGCCAAGTCTGGTATGGGCAAGACAGCTGTGTTTGTGCTGGCCACACTGCAGCAGATTGAACCTGTGGATGGGCAGGTTAGTGTGTGTTTAGCTCATAAACTTTACTGTATTATGAAGGAAGACCAGAACACAACTTGCATTGTCTCCCCACTCCTGTACATGTAATATTACAGTGGATTTGTGACCAATGCCTTCCCCCTAGCCCCCCTAGAATTCAATGATGAAAGTATTGCCCATGTTTAGCTGCTTTGAAGCAAAGATGTGGAAAAAGTACATGCACATGTTTTTCCAAACCTTTTTTGTTGGACTGTGCACTTTGTGTTCAGAGTAGTCTGACATTTGGCACCATAAATGTTAAAAGTGGCTGTTTTTGTAATGCGGTTGTCGGCTGACCTAAATCTTCGTGCATTCAATTGTAAAGCTACAATGCTTCTTAACTCGGTATTACTGTGTCTGTGGTCCTCAGGTCTCTGTATTAGTCATGTGCCACACACGAGAGCTGGCCTTCCAGATCAGCAAAGAGTATGAGCGCTTCTCCAAGTACATGCCTACAGTAAAAGCTGCCGTGTTCTTTGGTGGCATGGCCATCAAGATGGACGAGGAGGTCCTGAAGAAGAAATGCCCCCACATTGTTGTTGGAACGCCGGGTCGTATCTCCGCTCTCATCCGCAACAAGGCCCTGAGTCTGAAAAACGTCAAGCATTTCGTTTTGGATGAGTGTGACAAAATGCTGGAGCAGCTAGGTGTGTGCTCTGACTTTATTGATATTTACTGAAATGTATTTAAATTAATCATCTAATCTTGTATGCACTGATCACCAATTTGCTCTTTCTGTGGCAGACATGAGGGGTGATGTCCAGGACATCTTCAGGCTCACACCCCATGAGAAGCAGGTCATGATGTTTAGTGCAACACTGGGCAAGGAGATCCGACCAGTGTGCCGTAAATTCATGCAGGATGTAAGTGTTCAAGAAGTTTCCCCATTGTTTATCACTCTGGAACTGCTCATGCATGCAAAGCTGTGTTGGTGTTATATTTGGCCTTTTAAACAACTGAATTATTTCCCCGTGCAGCCCATGGAAGTATTTGTGGATGATGAGACCAAACTTACACTCCATGGTCTACAACAGTACTACTGCAAGCTGAAGGATATGGAGAAGAACCGCAAGCTCTTTGAACTTCTTGATGTGTTGGAGTTCAACCAGGTAAACTGATGGATGTCATTTGTGTCCAGGCTCGGGCCGTTGGCGCATTGAAGCATTTTTAAGTTTCATATTGTAGTTCCCATTTTGAAATGAATGTTTGCGGTGTGTAATTCCACTCCATTTGCTAGTTTAAGTCTGACATTGTGTGTGAGAATAAATCAGTTGCTGGTCAAGCTTTTAAAACAACTTTGTTTTAATGTCTTTGCTTCACCTCTAGGTGGTGATCTTTGTCAAGTCAGTCCAGAGGTGCATTGCTCTCTCCCAGCTTCTGGTGGAACAAAATTTCCCTGCCATCGCCATTCACAGGGGAATGGCTCAGGAGGAGAGGTGAGGAAAATCACTTATTTTCTTATTATAGACTAACTTGTATACATCCTATTGAACTAATTGTCAAATAATTAATAAGTGCATTGGCTTTCGTCATTTACTTCAGCATATCAAAGCTACTGTAGGCATTATTGTACGAGATCTTGTGTTAATCCTTGTGACTCTGTCCTCCTCCCACACAGACTGTCCCGTTACCAGCAATTCAAGGATTTCCAAAGGCGGATCTTGGTGGCCACTAACCTTTTTGGCAGAGGGATGGACATCGAGCGAGTCAATATCGTCTTCAACTACGACATGCCAGAGGATTCTGACACCTATTTGCACAGGGTAAGAAACGTGGAGGACAAGTATGGACAGTTTGTAGCTTCATTCACTGCAATAAATGTTGAACACTCGAGGCCCTTGAAGGTTTTTGAAATAAGATCAATGAATGAGTAACGTTAAGCAAGTGGGCAATCTACATGATGCCTGGGAAATTCCAAGATCACCAAGACTGGATGCAGAGCGTGCTGTAAATCAATAAAAGTGGATGTCGTGGGCGATTCGGCTCTTATCTAACCTAATATTTTCCCCTGTGTCGGCACATTCTGCCCTTGAATTTGAGGGAATTGGTCCTGGAAAGTTCTCAATGTCTACGAATTTGATGTCAAGCCTGAATGTGTTTTTTTCTCTACACCCACCAGGTTGCCCGTGCTGGTAGGTTTGGGACCAAAGGCCTGGCTGTAACCTTCGTGTCCGACGAGACCGATGCCAAGACTCTGAACGACGTGCAGGACCGCTTCGAGGTCAATGTGGCCGAGCTGCCAGAAGAGATTGACATCTCCTCTTACAGTAAGTGTTTCCTTTTTGAATGGCCGTAAAATTCAGTCACATTTGACGTCCTTGTTGAAAATGACCACAAAATATTTTGACCACGAAGAATGATTGTAATTTGTCAGTCAAGTGGGTTCAAAGCTTTGATTGCCCCACAGACCATCAGCAGCTTTAGCGGTCAGCAGTTGGTGCTGCCATGTTATTGTTGGACTCATTAAAATCCTTTTCATGTGTAACATGTTGGTGAAAAGTTGGTATGTTCAGCTGTTTTCTGATCCTCAACATCGTGTCTGTCCTCTGTCCCCTTTTAGTCGAGCAGTCCAGATGAGTCCTCCAGCCCATCAGAAGTCTTCTTTCCATGGATCCTGAGTCTTGTATTTGGAATTAGAATGCTTCACTGTTTATGAAAAAGCTCTGTTCACCAAACCATTTATTTTTATTGTTTTTGGGGAGGGGGGTGTGGTCAATCTTAATTTGAATTTGTCTTTTACTGTTTGTTTTATGCTCATTGGAATTAAAACTTTTTTATAAGATTTCATTTTTACTATTGTGGTCTCTTCCGAGGCTTATGATGTCACTACCCATATAATCATACATTCTAGTCCGACTCCGATATTTGTTTAGAGAAATAGTTTTCACATTAAATGAAGGACATTTTAGCCCCCGCCCTTTTTAATGTTGAAACTAGTTTGTATAGATTTTATTGCCCTCCCCACTCACACACAGTTGAGCTTTAGAAAATAAATGTATCTGTTGGTATCTTGTCTTTTATTAGGTATTAAAAAAACATTCAACACAAAACTACAGTGACAACACGTCATTAATTGTATGTATTTCTTTTCTTTAAGGCACATGCGTGACATTCACTTCAAGTAGATCATTTTGGTGGTTCACCATAAATCCAGACAGAATTTATTTTTTTTTTTGATAAACTAGGAGGACGCTTTAAGATCAGTTGGTTTTAGTGCCCCAATGAGGTTAAAATACATTTATTATCCAGGTAATTGCTTGTTTGTGTGCAAATTGACCTGAGGCGTCCAGTGTACTGGTCCCAAAACCAGATAAATGGGTGGGTTGCTTCAGGAAAGGCACCTGGCGTAAAATCTGCTGAGTTAGGTGCAGATCATTCCACCAAAAGTGTAAAAATTCTCAGTAACAAAAGCAATTCCAGTTGCAATCAATTAAAATCCAACATTTGCTAAGGTGTGGTCAATCACCCACCTCTGGACATTGGTCTTACCCATTTGTGTCTTCGTAACATGCTAAAAGTTGACAAAACGTACTCCGTGAAAATGTCTTTATTCAAATGCAATTGAAGTATATGTAGAACATCCAGAGAACTATTTGTGAACAACATGGGCAATTGTGTTATGACTGCAAGTTTGTATATATATATATATAATGCATGACTTTGTAATTACACATGTTCGACGGTCACTCGTAGACATACAGTCTGCATGCTTTTAAAATTGACACTCAGAATCAGAGCTATATGTGGACTATGTCTGTGCATTACTTGGTCAAAAATAAGGTGGCTCTTATACAGCAGACAGAACTACAAAGAAGGTATTGATGAAAATGTACACACAGTATGTAGCTGCTCTATAGTATCCTGTCACTAATCTAGACGTACAGTACAAAAACCACAGCTTCTGTGGACAAATAGTTTTTGCAAAACATCCTTTAATCATCTGTAGAGTTTTAAGAACGTGGAGGCAGCAGTCTGGAATCTAAAAAGCCTATAGTTAGTATCCACGAGATGGTAAGAAAATGCAACAGCTGTTATGGCACATTAGGTCATAAAATTGTAACAAATGATTTAGAATCACCAAAATCAGAATATGTATAAGCATCTGCAGTAAAACTAAAAAAAAACAAAAAAACATTTTCACTCTTTCATTCACATAAGAATGGGTCTAGAAGAAAAGGCGATGTGCTAAGGTGCATGTA
This sequence comes from Microchirus variegatus, assembly GCF_963457635.1. Taxonomy (NCBI): domain Eukaryota; kingdom Metazoa; phylum Chordata; class Actinopteri; order Pleuronectiformes; family Soleidae; genus Microchirus; species Microchirus variegatus. The sequence continues at coordinate 7,462,908 of NC_139811.1, forward strand.
CTTGAACCCAGCTGTCAGTCGTCAAACACAGTATTTCAGTCACAAAGTGAGAGAATATTCCACCACTCCTCTCCTTCAGTTGTGTCTTTATTAGAATCAAGTTCTTCACTCTGTCCTCTGCGCGGCCACAGAGCCTCCTCTGCGATGTCCGCTGACGACGGGCATCAGTGCGGCGTTTGTCAGAAATAGCCGCCACTTAAGCGCGGGGACTTAAGTGGGTCTTTGTTGTGTTGTGTTGTGTTCAGTGAGCTGCTGCAGTGTTTGCTCGATTACAGGCCAGATCGGGCACCGGAGAGCGGCTCCACCCTCCAGTAAACAAATTATACACGCTGACTCGTTGGTCCGAGCAGTTTCCAAAATCGTATATTTTTACAGCAAACCAGAGAGTGGGACCGAAGGTTTGGTCTCCCTTTCGGAGTGAGGATTGTAATTTTTTTGCCCGGAATTAGGTGGTCGACGTCTCGACGCCAGAATCCCAGGCTTGTTCTTCTGGTGCTTGCTAAATGTCTCAGTTTCATGTGGAGGCAAATCAGGGGAGGGGTTGGAGGGGGACGAGTTCAGCTGTGTAAACATCCTTTGGACATATTTCTCACTAATGCCCACAAAGCTGTAAAACCCACGAGGCAAAAGCACCGCGTCCTGTCCTTTCGCCATCATCGTCCATCAATAGATGTCTCCCGACAGCTGCTCTGTCCTTCTCAGGTCCGCCGATTCTCCAAAACATACGCGTAGCAGGACCACCTTTTACTCGGTGGCAGACCACAGTGTCATCATGTCTGTCCCAACAAATAAATACCAATGAATAAATACCATAAAAAAGACAACACAAACACGCCACCCCTCCGTCTTCACCAACGTCCCAGTCTTTTCTGCCAAGTTTGTCTCCGTCTGTGCGTCTTCGTTTGGTTTATCAGTTCTCAGATGTCACCGTTAACCCCGTAACTTGGTCCATTGTCTCCCCGATAAAAGTCTCAGAGTTTAGAGGACACTCGGTTGCGTGGCTGGTTGCAGGGGGGGGGTCATAGGTCACCTCTCTCGGTCACCAAGTTGGAGATTTTTCTTCCCCAAATCATTTTCCGTAAAAGGTGATGACGATGCGCGCACCTTTCTAGATAGATATACTAAGCTATGCTAATCTAGGGGGGAATCAAATTCTTTTTTTTGTGTGTTTGAAGGAATGTAGGTCGGGAGGGGGGAAAAAAAAGACGCCGCTAGTCGATGAACTTGTGTGTGTCTCCGTAGAGCCATCGCTGTGGCGGCAGGGCGGCCTCGTTCAGGTGGTTGCACTCGTCGCTGCACTTGCAGGACTGGATGAACATCACGGACCTGTTGAAGCGCTCGCCGTCGGGGCAGGCGAAGGTCACGCTGGCGGTGCGCGTGCGGCGCGGCGAGCAGCAGCGTCCGTCCTTGCAGACGCCGCAGTAGTTGGGCCTGTAGAGGCGCGTGCTCCTGCAGCCGGCGTACGACAGGCGGTGCGGCTCTGGGGCCTTGTGGGTGCGAGAGCACTTTCTGCCTTTCTGTGGAGGGGAAAGAAAGACATACTGGTGTGACAGGGTCAGTTACTTACTGCAGCATATACTGGATGTAGCACAACTGAAATATAATAATACAAGTTTTTGTTTTTAGATTTTAAGTAAGGGAGTTTAAGTTGTCGTGTTGAACCTTTGTGATTTTCTGTCTACCATGTTCACTTTTAGGGGTGTCCCCCTGGTATTAAAATCTTAAATTTGACAAAAATTGTAAAAAAAAAATAATAATTCATACCATAATAGTATGTCGTCCAAAATTTGACAACAACGTTTTCATAAAAGTCCAATTTGACGAAATAGGAAATAAAATTGGTCCAAAATTTCACAAAAAATATCCAAAATTTCACAAAAGTTATACTTTAGACTGTCGTCCAAAATTTGACAAAAAAGTCATTCTTTAGTATGTCGTCCAAAAAGTGACTCTTTTTTCCTCTAAAATTTGACCCAAAAGTGTTTTTTTCCCAAACATTTTTTTTACAAAATTTGACAAAACATTTTTTTTCCAAAATTTGACAAAAAAAATGTTTTCCAAAATTTGACAAAAAAAATTGTTTTCCAAAATGTTAGTATGTCATCCAAAATTTGACAAAAAGTTGAAAAAATGTCAAACATTTGACAACATTATAGAACGTTATTTGTATGTTGCTTTTATCCTCTGTTAATACGTGACTGAGGGAGCATTATTTGTGTGTATACACTGGCAGTGAGTGAAGGGGTGGAGCCAAGAGCTGGTTTTGAAGCAATTCATTATATTCTGAAACTTTCCACGGACGATTCTTTGTGTTTTCAGTCACACTCTAACCTGTTTGCAGCAGTCTTGATTTACGCCCACACTGTTCTCGTGTGAAGCTTAATCAGTATTCGTGTGAACTCCTGTGAATACATTTGTTTTTTCTATTGACGTTAACATACCACAGATTTGAGTCGTGAAACTGTGAAAAACAAAATAAAGGTCAGAACAACACATGAGTGCCAGAGAGAGAGAGAGAGGAACATGCCAGCAATAGCTGAGGATTGACACTGATGCACATTAACGCCCACGACAGAGAGACAGAGATCACAGGGGAACAGGTGCATCACAGCTCATCAGCCTCAGGAGTGGCTGACGACGGAGGCAGGAATGTTGTGCATGAAATGTGAAGGAGCAACAGAGTGTAGGCACAGAGTGTGTGCTCTTAAAAAATCATCGCACAGCACAGATCGACCGAGCTCAGTGAGCAGCCACGGTGATGCAGGGTCATCGTTCAAGAGCTGAGAGTTTGTCCTCCATGTATCTCTGACAAAGTTCTGGCATTTACGCCTCAGTAAAATACAGAAGAGGATCAGGCCCACACGGGGAAAACAATATTTGAGTTCTGAGATTAAAGTCAGAATTCTGACTTTATTCTCAGAATTTTGACTTTATTCTCAGGATTATGACTTTATTTTCAGACTTTATTCTCAGAATTTTGACTTTATTCTCAGGATTATGACTTTATTTTCAGACTTCATTCTCAGATTTTATTCTCAGAATTCTGACTTCATTCTCAGAATTCTAACTTTATTCTCAGAATTCTGACTTTAAACTCAGGATTCTAACTTTAATCTCAGAATTCTGACTTTATTTTCTGACTTTATTCTAAGATTCTGACTTTAATCTCAGAATTCTGACTTTATTCTCAGATTTTATTCTCAGAATTCTGAGAATAAAGTGAGAATTCAGAACTGAAATATTTTTTTCCCTGTGTGTCCCTAATCCTCTTCCATAATAAAATGATATTTTGTGTCGTGAACCAGGAAAGTAATTTTTAAATGAAACGTTGGATGTCGATTGTCGTTGAACAAAGTTTGAAATTGTAGCAAGCCGCTTTGAAATACGCAGGAATGTCACGGTCGAATGAGTTCACGCGCTGCTGATTAAGCAGCTTTACACGTGTCTCTGTGTTTGTCAGCGTAGCGGTGTTTAGATGTTGCCATGTTGCCAGGCTGCACATGGGGAGTGATTTGTTTTATGTCGAGAGGAACAGAAAATACAGAGGAAACGACAACAACAACATTAGCACTGGTTTAAGCGAGATGGTCATGAACAGGTTTTGAGTTTTTTTCAATGAATATAACATTAAATTAATCATAAATACACTCTATACATTGTTAATGTGGTAAACGACTATTCTAGCTGCAAACGTCTGGTTTTTAATGGAATATGTACATAGGTGTATAGAGGCCCATTTCCAGTGTTCTAACGGTACATTGTGTTTGCTAATGGCGTTAGAAGGCTATTGGATGATCAGAAAACCCTTCAAAACCCTTGTGCAATGATGTTAGCACAGCTGAAAACAGTTTTGCTGGTTCTTTGACCGTTATTTCTAATCTTGTCAATGTCTTGACTATATTTTCTCTATATTTTTCACCTCTTTTGATGAATATTAAAATTGCATAGGTGAGCCCAAACTTTCGAACGGCAGTGTAGATAAAGATACACCAGTGAAACCCGGCTGTGATCGTCTCTGTCTGTCACACAGCAACAGAACCACGAATAGATGGAATGAACCAGAAAAGACTGCAGCTACGGACGGATTCAGAGGTGGAAGACTGGGGGGGGGGGGGGGGGGGGGCTTTTATACATGCCATGATATTAATACCAATCTGTCCCCGTGAGAGACATCCTTTCCTGAATCCATTTAGCATGTGGCTGCGCTGCATAGTTGTGGACCCATTAGAGGAAACACTGTAATCCGCTCCCCCCTTTATAAGAATCTTAAAAGCACCAAACACATTCTTCACCTTGACAGGGTTGGACATGGAGCTGCAGGGCCGAACGTTGCACAGGCGCGTCTCCTTGATCAGCTTACAGCGGGCATTGTCGTTGGTAACGCGAGAGGACACGCCCATGCCGCAGCTCCGGGAACACTGGGACCAGGAAGTGGTCTGAACCACGCACTGGCCTCCCATCTGCCTCCAGGCTGTGTTTGAGGGGATGAAGCAGAGGGAGAAACAAGTGAGGGAGAGCAATAATTATGATAATAATGGAAGGATGCACAAAATGATGTGATTGGGAGTTTGCAGCAGCATCGTGAAGCAGGAGGGAGTTCGGCAGCGAGAGAACGAGGGTTCGGAGATGCAAACGCACACTGGCCTCATTCACTGCACAGTGACGCATAGAGAGGGTGATTACAGAGAGGGGAAAGCTGGGTGCTGTGTGAGAGCAGTGTGAGCAACAGAGAGAGAACCTCTGGTGTGCAAGGAGCCAGTGGAAAACAAGCTTCACACACACATATGCAGCGACGCTGAGGGCAAGAGGCCGCTCACACTGAGGCCGTTTGTGCGTCGGGAGGAGGCTAAAGCGGTTAAAACATAAACACGATGCTTTACTGCGTCGCGGAAAACAGACGGGGCGAGGCTTCAGGGGGAGGGGGGCGACGCGGCGGCATTGCCCTCTCTTACCCGCCAGCTGCTTGGCTCCACGTGGCTTGTCCCACTTGCGGCCCACCTCCACCAGCTCGTTGCCCATGGTGTCCTTGTCCTTCTTGGGTTTGTACGGTTTGTACAGCTTCTTGCCTTGCTTCGGGTAAGGCTTGGGGAAGGGGTAGGCCGGGTAGGGGACGAACGGATACGGGCGGTAAGCCGGAGGCGGCAGCGGCGGCGGGTACGCGGCGCCGCCGCCGGCGGCGGTTCCCTTGTGGCAGTCGACGCTGAGGCAGCACTGACCGGGCACCTTGACCAGCTGCGGGGCAGGGCAGGCCGGAGACGCCAGGGGCACGTGGCTGGGGCAGAGGGGCACGCAGCCCACCGCTCCGTCGATGCACGTGCACTGGTGTTTGCAGCCGGCGCGGAAATTCTCGCCGTTTTGATAAATCCGCCCGTTGTATTCGCAGGAGCGGCCCTCGGCCTTTGCTGTAGGTGAAGGGAAGAGGGAACACAGGAGAGACGGTCAAAAAGATGTCACAAGAATCTGTAGAAAGACACCAAACGTGCTTTAAAAGGCTTCGATACAGAGAAATCCATCAGGGCAGATAAGAAGAGAGCAGGCGAGACACTCTATATCCAGATTTGTGAAGCAAGCTCTATTCTTAGACCAAAGGTATTTTGACTTGTTTACAATGTCCTTTCCCCCCCCCCCCCCCCTCGCTGCCTCAGTGGAACACCCCGGATACCCCCCCCCCCCCCTTTATATAGAAACACCCCCAAATAAACATGCATATAAAAATACCATGGTGTGTGTGTTTGTGTGTTTGTGTACACACTGAGCTACTTATACAAATCCCAGAGTTGGCCAGATTTCAGTCGCAGAGCTCATGAAGGTTTGCTCTATTTCCAAAAATGTGGCACAGGCTTCAAACCTCAAGCCTCTATCAAAGAGAGGACTCCAGCCGCTTGGCTCGGAAACTAGATTGAGACCCCCCCCCCTAAACCCCCCAAAACTCTCGAGGCCCAATCTGAACCCAAAACACTTCCCTTCCACCTCTGTTGTGCATACGTACCCCTGCAGATGCCGTGGGTGCGCCCCACGTCGTTGCCGTAGTTGCACTCCAGGCCTTTGTGGTGGTCACAGGGCCGTGCCTCGTGGCAGTCCTGGTTGAGCTGGGCCGCGCACACCTTGCAGCAGCCGCAGCCGTCCGCCACCGAGCTGACGCCCGGGGGACATGACGGGGCTCCCGCCGGACACTCGCAGACCACCGGGCAGCCTGCAGTCACCTACAACAGGGAGGAGGAGGAAGGGGGGGGGGAGAGAGGTTGTATATTTGAGCACAAAAACAACTCCACACTGTGAAATTTTACACACGACGAGTCACCGCAGAAGCAACGCAGGAGGACAATAGTGTGACTCATGTTTCACAGATCATAGAAGAAATTCCTCATGGTGTCATCAGGTGAATACCCAGCACTGTCCCCACGAGCCCCACGGGGATATCTGTGACCCACTGTCGCCTTCCGCTCGGCGTTGGCCAGGGAAGCAGGGATGAAAGGGACCTTCTCTGACCCACAGCCCCCTCCTCCTCCACCTTCCACCTTTCGTGCTTCTACACCTTTTGTTTCCCAATCGCTCTCCTGTCTCCACCACCACCACAGCCTCTCTCCCTAACTTAACTCCCAGCAGGGACGGAGATGACGGTGAGCTGCCATGACCATGATCGTCCAGTCATATCCATTCCTGACTGATGCTCTATAAAGCCCAGCCCCAGGACTTTAGTCTTAGTCTTAGTCTTAGTCTGCCACTGTGTGAAGGTCGGATTGTGACATCACACAACAACGCAGGGACAATACCGTGCCATTTTTAGCAGAGAATGTGTGGGTATAGCCTGGTACTTCATCACACAATAACTCAGGAGTGCAGTCACTTGGTATTGTTGTGGTATATTTTTTTGGTATAATAGAAGCCAAGATGTACCACTGAATACTCTCCACTGAGAGGCGCACACTCTTTTTGATGGTGTGCATACTTATATTATTGTTGTGTGATTAGGTTTTATACAGTACACAGTATATATATATACATATATATACATATATACACATATATATACGTATATATGCATATATACGTATATATACCCATATATGCGTATATATACACATATATACATATATATGCATATATACATATATATGTACATATATACACATATATATATACATTCATGAGTTTTGTGTGACTACATGTATATGATAATACACTTTTATATTTTATGTGTAGTGACACAAAACTCACGTATGCATATATATATATATATATATATATACATATACATATACATACATAGGTATATATACATATATACCTATATATACACATATGTGTGTTTTGTGTCCCTACATTGAAAATGTATATGATGATACACTTTCATATTTTATATATCATGTTCCAGACAAACTCCACCATAAGAATCCATATATACATACGAATACATAATACTGTAATAGTATATTATTGATGTGTATAGTACAGTAGTTTACAAGTAGCCTACTTCAACATATACAGTAATAGATAGATAGATAGATAGATAGATAGATAGATAGATAGATAGATAGATAGATAGATAGATAGATAGATAGATAGATAGATAGATAGATAGATAGATAGATAGATAGATAGATAGATAGATAGATAGATACTTCACTCACCACAGCGACCGTCACCACCTGCACGGCAGCAAATAACAGCAGTGTCCCCATGCTGTGAGCTCAGTCACATAGAAGAAAGAGATAAATAAACTCTTTATATCACAGAGAGGGGGGGGGGAGAAAAAAACAAAAAGAAGTAATGGATTAAATCCTCCACAGTCTCGCGCGCAATGCCTTCTTGTCTTAATCCGACCCGCGCGTCCACGCTCGCGCGTCCCCCATCACTTGTAACTGTCTCATCGATCAAAAAAGTCTCGAGCCTTGTTGTTTTTATATGAGCGCCGTGCTTTTTGTGGAGGCCACGCCCACTCCCGTCCTCCTCCAGCCAATTAGGACGCAGGCGCTGGGCCAAAGGTGTCCCAACAGGGCCGAAGAAGGGGGTGGGGACTCTGGGATCCAGAAGCTGGGGGGGGGGCGTGGTCAAACATGAATGCAGTCATTCATAAAAATGGAGAATTACTACATTCCACAGAGGACCTGGCTTTTAGGTGTTTATTTATTTATGTTTGAGCGAAAATAATATTTTTGATGCTTTAAAGTCCTTTTCACACGCACGCCTCTGTCCGGCCGCTGCTTTGTGAGAAGTCAAATAAATATACTCAGCTGCTACCATTAATACTAGGGGCAGCCATGGAAAACAGCGAGCGAAGTTATCGTTCTGCAAGTTGGAAAATGAAGAGGAAGTTTATATAGTTTTTTAAAAAGCTATTTACAGTATTTTATTGTTCTTTACCTTTATATTTTCACATATTTTTTAATTACACTTTTTTTTTTGGAACATAATGGTGATGAACACTGGTTGGAAGGGCCCCCTGGAAATTTTTGCTTAGGGCCCCTACAGACTCTAGAATCGCCTCTGTCCATATCCTGTCTTTATCCCCCACATCCATTTTACCTAGTCGTAGGTTCCCAGCCAAGTCGCTGCTTTCTGCACACACACACACACACACACACACACGAACACACACACACACACACACACATTATGTAAACATAGTAAAGGTTTTTTATTCAGGTGTCCAGAATGAGCTGAGCAAACGCCTGGATAATCTTCTTGTCATCCGTGTAGTCATGCACACCGGAAACCATCTCAGCACCTGAGATACACACACACTAACACACTAACACACTCACACAGACACACACAGGCACTGGGCTGCTTGTTGAAATTCAGCGAGAGGGACCGTGTGCGGTGGATAAATTGTTGTTTTCCTTTGCAGTTTCCCCACAGTGTATGATTAAGACGAGGGATGGCTGCGCTAATTTGTCCTAACAAACCCCCTTCATCCTCTTTAGATGCACTTAAACAACAGGGTTGTGTTCAGTACAGTACGGGCTGCTCAGTCGAGTGAAAGATGTTCACACACCCTTACTTAAGTCAAGATCAGTCTTAACTTAAAAACTAAGAAGGGAAAGTCGGGTAGAAAGTATGTCAAACTCAAGGCCCGGGGGCCAGATGTGGCCCGCCATGTCAATTTATGTGTGTGATTGTTTGGTCTTAAAAATCTGCGTTAAAAAAGGTCTATGCTGCTTTAAGGCGTGCGTTGACCATAAACGACATTTCCCACAATGCATGAATACAAAAATACAGAAAGTTAGTACTTACATTTATTTTACATTATTAGTTCATTTGAGTGTACTGAATCACTTGAATCAGTTCATTAAAATGATTAGTTCAAAAGATTCGTTCACCGAATCGTTCACTGCTTAGCAGGACCCCAGTGCCCTGCTACGTGACTCACGTCCTCCCTGAGTGCAGTACGTTCGCGCCGCGGGTCATAGAGTGAGTGACAGCACGGACGAGATTCACGTCCTCAGCCCCAGTTCTCCAGTTCTCTGTGTGTCAGTTTGTTCGCGAGATTCACGTCCTCAGCCACAGTTCTCCAGTTCTCTGTGTGTCAGTTTGTTCGCGAGATTCACGTCCACAGCAACAGTTCAGTTCTCTCTGTCTCAGTTCGTTCGTTCGCGAATCATGACTGAGTCAGTGTACTGACAGCGCGAACAAATCACAGCAGCATGGCAGACGCAGTTCTTCTTACTAGTCACGAGTGATTCACAGAACGCGGCAGTTCCACTCCCGGGCCACCACGCTCGCTGCTTTGGTTCACTCAAATGGTTCGTACTTGCGAACGAATCACTCATGACCGACACAACGCTAACCTCCATCTCCGTCTTCCCACACAATCCATCTCTCTCTGTCAGTGTGAGGAGGTGATGTAACAGCTCCATGTAAACAACATGTCCAGAGAAAATGGAGGAGGGGGGAGAGAAAAAAAAACCCACACTGGATCCGCCAAAGCTTGTGCAAGCGAATGTTTACACCCTCACCCCACACACACACACACACACACACACACACAGAGTGAAATGTTTTTGTGTTGTTTTCATATTCCATTTCCATTGACTCACCAACAAATGTGTCATTTTCGATCGGGCCTCAGCGGCTTCCACCCTAGACATAACAAACTGGTGTTTTTTTCCCCCCAACACACCAAAGTGCGGCCATTCATCATCAGACACTAACTCTTGCCCCCGTGTCGTGACCTTTTACATTCTGAATGCTTACAGCGACACTTTAGTACTGCTTTAGGAGCTCACTGGAAGGAAAAAGTCAAAGGAACGGTTGGGAGTTGCGTAGGTGGGTGTGTGTGGGTGTGGGTGGGGGTGTGGGGGGAGGGGGGGGGGGTGTATGGCAGGTGAGCAACCTTCGAAAACAACTCTGTGGAAATAAAAGCGACACAACCCGTGTTTTACGTCGAACGAGCGGTGAGAAAAAAAAGGCAGACGGAACAATGAGTCCCCTTTCATTCCTGATATTGTGCCGCAAAGAACACAAAAACATTATTATCATTACGAGTCAAGCAGAAACAAGCAGCTCTTACAAGCGCGAGAGACAGAGAGTCTGTCTTTGTGAGTCTGTGTGAAAGAGTGTGTTTATCCAACACATGAGTGCAGTGGAAGTGGAGAGGAGAGGAAGACAGGTGTGGACTGTTTGTTTAGGAAAGCTTCTGCCACACCTGCTGCCACAGCTCCCACTCTTCAGACAGGAATATGAATATGCAGGTGAAATGAAAGCCATTATAGTCTTGTTGTTTTGCTATTATTATTATTTATTTTTTACTTATGTCAAGTCACAATTAAGGAAGTAAAATGAAAGAAAAACAGCAAATCATCTGTCACCTCCTACTACATTATAGTATCAAATATTTTACCCATGTATGAATCATAAAAGTCATTTCAGTAGCGAGGGGTAACAATACTTCATGTTATTATACACCGTTCTAAAGTTTGGGCTCACCTATACAATTTATTTTGGTGTTTTCCGTTAAAAGTCACACTTTTATTCATCAAAAGAGTCGCGAAATGAATAGAAAATATAGTCAAGACATTGACCAGATTAGAAATAATGATTTTTATGTTTTCAGCTGTGCTAACATCATTGCACAAGGGTTTTCAAGGGTTTTCTAATCATCCAATAGTCTTCTAACACCATTAGCAAACACAATGTACCATTAGAACACTGGAAATGGGCCTCTATACACCTATGGACATATTCCATAAAAAACCAGACGTTTGCAGCTAGAAGGCACGTTAAATGATATTATACACTTTGTGCTGTAGTTCAGGCTTTTGCCGCTTTGTCCACCGTTGACTGTTGACAAAACAGCAAAAATCTGTAAGAATACTGAATTCTCTCTGTAAAATTACATCACATTTTATGTAAATTATAATAATGTAATATCATATTATGGTTAATTAATTGTAATTCTAATGGTAAATCTATATTACCGTTATTATTTTGTATAGAGTTAAAGATGTACAAATAAAAAATGCCAAAAAATTGTAATTTAAAAAAACATAATATTATATTAAACATAATAAAAACGTAATACTCTTACATTATGGTTAAATAACTGTTATTTTAAACATAAAACATAAGCAATTATGTTTGTGTGTTTGTTTGTGTGTGCATGTGTGCGCGTGCGTGCGTGTGTGTGTGTGTGTCTCTCACAAGGACATATAGACAAAAAGAAAAACACACACACAGGCTGCACAGTCTGTTCCAAAACATGGAAATTGGGGGTGAAGAAAAACAAGCAAAGAGAGAATTTAGGAGCGCACCATTAAGAAAGATTGAGAGGAGGGGGGGGGGGTGCAAGGAATTTTAGTCCTAAAGTTATTTTTAAACTAAGAACAGGAACTCTACTGTTGACTTCCCAAACACTGAAACATAGATCGGTCGGGTGAGAGAGAGAGAGATGGAGGAACACACACACACACACACACACACACACACACACACACACACACACACACACACACACAAATATACATTTATAGTGCAGCATTTATAGTGGTGACACTCAACCTCTAACCCCCAAAAGCCCTTTTTAGGGCTGACAAAACATGAGGAGCAGCCAAAAATGTCCTCACTTTACCCAAAATGTCCCAAAATCACAGGTGTAATCACACAGTTATCAGCTGTGCCATCACATACTCTGCTCTGTCACATGTTCTCAAACTGACGCTGGCTTTAGTCACAGCAAAGACCTCTTTAAGACATTCACACCCTCAATAACAAAAAATGGTAAAGGCATTCATTTAAAGGTTTATTTGTACAATTACGGTGTTTCCCGTATACATATACTATATATATATATGTGCATTTATTTGCTCTGACTTGCTATAATTAGCAGAAGGAACATTACAGGCCAATGGTAATAGAAGAAAGTAGTAGAAACGGCATCACAACATTTAAAAAGAAGATGAGAGACTGTAGCACAGGGACATGTGAGGATGTGGATTCGGTTTCACAAAGAGAGACAAACACAAGGTCGTCACGTCCTGTAATCTGTTTTTTTTTTGTTTTTTTTAAACTGAGCAAATGAAGACGTCTGCGTTTACGGGGAGTGAGTAGAGACGCTGTTGAAGCAGCTATAGGTCACTGCAGGACATCACACCACATTTTTAGTTTAGAGTGTTTGTGGGATTAAATATTAGTTTAAAGGACATTGCAAATTAAAAAAGACCTGATTAAAAGACTAAGGTAGAACATAGAGGTGAAGACTTTAGATAACTGCTGTTATTGATGGATGATGTGAGTTGAGTTTGTTTTTGCTCAAACAAAGAAACAAAAAAAATAGAGAAGCCCTTTGAGTGGAAGTTCTAAGGCGTGCGGATCCTTTCCGTCTAATTCACTAAAGTCTCACACAAAAGGCGGGAGGGAGCGTTCTGTGTACGTAAAGAACACACACACACACACACACATTCTTGCACTTGCTGCATACTGAGGACCGGGTAAAAGTGCTGGCATTTCCACTTTATAAATCAACACAATTACAAATATCTACTACATGAATGACATGAAATCTATAAAGAACTACTGGGTGCAGTAAGAGCTACAGCTAACGATTATTTTCATAATCGATTAATCTGTCGATTATTTTCTCGATTAATCGATGAATCGGTTGGTCCATAAAATGTTTAAAAAAAAACGTTGATCGGTGTTCATCAAACCTGGAAATGTTGATGCTCTTGAATGCCCTGTTTTTGTCCACAAACCAAAATTATTCAGTTTTAATGATATCTTTGTTATGTGGAGTAAAGAAACAAAGAAAATATTCACATTTAAGAAGCTAAAACGATCAGAAATCTTGTTTTAATCATGAAAAAAGCTTCAAATCGATTATCGATTATCAAAATAGTTGACGATTAATTTAGTAATCGATTAATAATCGATTCATCGTTTCAGCTCGAGTGCAGTACCATAAAATGTCTGTAGGTGGAGCCCCAGAGCAAAAAGTGTGTGAAACACCAGGGCTGGAAAACGGGTTTTTGTACCAAATTGAGGACCTCTGTTGAAAATAGAATATAACATGTTTACAACCTTAGGAAGAGATTTCAATCAAAACAAAGTGAGGACTGGCCAAAATTTGTAAAAATGTCCTCACTTTGTTGGTTAAAAACCCTCGCCTGGTCCTCAGTATGCCGCCAGTACAAGAACACACACACACACACACACACACACACACACCCTGCCGTTAATGTGTGCTCTGTCAGCTCTGCGCTCTTATGAAACCTCCACTCCATCAATGGCTTTTGTATTCCCAACAGTGAGGAGTGGGAGTGAACAGAGATGAACGTGAAGCACAGGTGCAGCACTTATAGAAGTTGCTATTATCTGCAGGGGAGAGGACATGCATCTGCGTCACAGGGGATCCTTTGACCTTTGACCTTTGACCTCTTACTCAGCTGCTACGGTGACAGCAGAGGTCAGGCTCACAGCGCGGACTCCAGGACTCTGCGACGAAAAAGTGGGTCACCTGTACCTGTTTGTCAGTGAATATGCATCGTGCTAATGCTGCCCGCCGACCAACCAAAGCAAGGTCACGCCCTCTCCCTTCCAGAACCCCCCTCCCACCCGCCCTGCTCGCGTCTTCGCCCTCCCTTCACCTCCGAGGTGTCACAGAGAGCCCTCTTGTTCTAACCTTCTCCTCCTTTTCCACCCGGGACCCCACAAAAATCCCAGATATCCCTGTAATTTCCGGTGCAATGTTTATTTGGCGGAAGGAGGGCTGGTGGGTCGGGGGGGGCGGAGGCGAGCTGCCTTGAAAAAAGAGAGCCTTACTGACAAACAGTTTGAGCTGCGTTTGAGGGTAAACATGTGCAGGAGGGGAATGCGAGGCGAGCGGTAAGAGGCACTGAGGCTCGTGTGTTCTGGTCCTGACACACAGATCCCACCTCAGCATGGACACAGAGCGCCGCTCTGTTCAGGCCCCAACGGCTACAGTCTAATAAACCACCCTCAATACCCCCCCACTACACACACACACACACACACACACACACACACACACACACACACACACACACACACACACACACACACACACACTACCTGCTGTCTGTTCAAATCACATCGCCCTCTCCTGGAAAAATTAGAGCATGACAACAAAGAAAAAAGGAAAGAGCAAACAAATCGTGAGCCTGAAATGGAGATGGCGCGCGACATTTGACTAATTTTACTGCCACATTGAATTTTCCAAATATTTTTAACTAACTAGCACTTAACTAGCATTTGAGATAGTATTAAAGTGAATAATGTTCCTTTTTTAAACTTAAAATCCTCCTAATATGTCACAGAGACTCAGGAATAATGTTCATATAACAAACTGAACTCACCAACAACAACAGTACAGACAAAACATTTGCATAAAAAAAAATCTTTTGCAGACTGCAAATCATGTTTATGTTTTGAAATCATGTTTTGGCATGTGGCGCCACCTACCGCCGTCTACCAATCATTGCAGTCGGTAGAGTCTCAGCTGCCGAGCAACCACGGGTTGCCAGTTACTTCAGAAAACGAAACCTAAAAGACCTCGGTATTTTGAATTTGACTGTAGTAACCGTTTTTGGCCACATTCTTACATATGGCACCTTTAAGATCTATGGCATTAAAGGACCTGTATGTAACCTATAGGAGGGCAGATATGTAATATCTTACGCACAGGTATCTTTTGTGCAAGTTGTATAATTATGTTAAAAGTACTTGGCAAGTCTTGTTTTCTGGAGGTTGTTTCGACGGATGCCTGCGCATACAAACAGAAATGGAAATGAAGGACAGCTCCACCTGCAGTAAACCTGAGGAATAAACCAACAAAGAAGGGCAGAAATGACGGGGACAGTTTACAACCTTTCTGGTATGCAAAGGCCACCGTATATAGGGAGCTACACTCTTACCGTTAGACATCACTATTTCTAACTCCGGACCTTTAATATAACAGTTTGAGGAACCTGAGGAAGTCGGTCAAACTTCTCACTTCCTCCTCGATGAGCCCGGCTGCAGTGGCGGCACAGGTAGTGGACGGATGAGCGCATCTGGGTAGGAGCAAGGCGATGGCGGGGGGGAGTTTTCTGGAAGTAGGAGCGTCACTTGCAGGAGGGAGCCTGTCTGATAGATGGGAGGTAGGAAATGGGGGCGTCTGTCTCTCCTGTGGCTCGCCACCGTGTCTGTCTCTCTGGAGTTTGAGCTGCACCTGGATACAAACAGCCGTCGCTGGTTGTTTGTGGTGATGGAGTTCTCAGACTCCTTGCTGCTGCTTTCTGCAATGCCCAGACTCTGCAGCCATTCACAGAGCCTGGCATCCTCGTCAGTTTTAGTCAGCGACGGTGGCGCTACATATTTCCTCGCACAGTCCACCTCATAGCTCTTCTTCTTCTTCTTTGCTCTCTTTTGATGCTGCTTATTTGCTTTGATCGCAGGCTCCTCAGATGTCTGAAGTGGAGTCACCGACCTTCCCTGTCTGCCTTTGTTTCTGCTGTTGACTCTTGGACTTGGACAGAGGGGAGAAAACCGCAGCTGGTCTTGCTTCCCACTTTGCACCTGAGGACTGGTTGAGTTGAAAGACGATGCATTTGCAAAGACTCCTGAAGTAAACACAGCTGAATCCACTTCAGGCTCAAACACTTTGTTGGACTGAATGTCCTCTGAATCGTTGCACCTCAGCGGGTGCAGAAATGTGGGAGCACGGTTCCCTGTCAGTAGATCTGTAAAGGTGTGTACGTCGTCGGACTCTTCGACGTCGTGCGCGTTTGCAGGCAACACGGCTCTAGATCTGCAGAATATAGAGCGGAGTCGTCTGTGCGGGGGCGCTCTGCTGCAGAGGCCGGACGATTCTATGCGGCGGAACAGCGGAGGAGGTCGAAGAGCGGAAGAGGGTGTCGAAACTCCAACTCTCCTCTGAGAGCGTTGGTCCATTTTTTTTAAAACCTCACAAAATGTGACTCAGATGCAGAGATGGAAAAAGTACTAAAATATTGTACTCAAGTAAAAGTTTGGTCGAAAAGTAGAAGTAAAAGTAGTCATCTGAAAATGTACTCAAGTAGAAGTAAAAAGTAGTTTGAAATTTGAAATATACTTTAAGTAAAAGTTACTTTGCGTAGGGTGTGAGGGTAGTAGAAATATGACAAGGGGTCAGAAATCCAAAACTATTTTGGAGCTCACACGCCCTGCGTGACACAGGATATTACGTCACTTTTAGCGTGCGCCCTCTATGTTCATGCACCAGTGCTGGTGCTAATCACATCATCATTGGTCTGGTTGTGGTGTATATTTTCCCCCTGTAGGTCTTCATTGTGCTTCATTTTTATTTTTACTCAGTAACGGATAGGATTTATAAAGTAACAATAAGTACAATACTTGAGTCAATACTCAGTACTCAAGTAAAAATACAAAATCCTGATTTTATATTGTACTTAATACAAAATACACCAAAAAAAAGTATTCAATACAGTAACTTGAGTAAATGTATTTCCACCTCTGCTCAGATGTCCTGCAGTGTCGGAAGAAATGTGTCCTTCATGGATTCAGAACTGGCAAAAACAAATCCACAACAGTCCAAAGTACAAGTGATCAAAAAGTCTTCCTCTCAAGATATATATAAAAACTGTCAATTGTTTTTCAATGTGTCAGAAAACATGCACGTAAAAGTCAAACAACACTGACTCCTGATCCAGCATCCTTGTGGTCGTCATGACAATTCCAATAGTAGAAATACCTCAAAGATCAGACTCCTCTTCCACAGTTCCTCATCCTGGATTTTCCTTCCTTCAAACCCATTTTTGTCCCTTCAGGTCCAGTGTCTCGTCCAGTCTGACTTTTCCTCGCTGAGCCAGAGATGACACTCTATGACTCTCTATTCCATCACACCCACCTGGGGCTGCCTCTCTTTCATCCCACTGCTCTCCTGGACATGAAAGTCTCAGTCCATCAATAAAATATGAGCACGAGAGCAAAGATGTTTATGTCAAAAACCTGGAGCGGCACACAACTCGCATGCTTTTTAAATATTTGTTTTCCCACACGTAATCGTCCATTTAATTAATCATGTGGTACGTTATCGCCTGTGTTGGACCCTTTTGTGCGTTTCGATAAAGTTTGTCTGACTTGAATGACATTATCCTGATTGTATGGGCGATGTCTAAATTTAAGTTTAATGCTTTTCGGGTCAAACCAAACACTGGGCCTGGTCTTTTTCTTTAGATTCAACTTCCATTCAACACTGGTTATTCTTATTCAGTTTTCCTTCACTCGTTTTGTAATTAGTAATAAACTATTGTCACTTATACTAATTTATCTGCGTGTATAAAAATAAATGATTCTAGTTATACTACTAGGTAGTAATCCAGTATAGCAGTGTCACAGCAGTGGATATTGATGAGAGGAGATGTCAGGGCAACAGTAACAGACTGTAAAAATGTTCAATAAAGTTTAGATTACTGACATAAAACACATTAACTGTAACATAACCCTGTTCTGGAGTATCTGACTTATTAAACTTCATATCCAATAATAATGTAACTCTTAATTTAATTTAATTTAATTTAATTTAATTTAATTTAATTTAATTTAATTTAATTTAATTTAATTTTTAACCGTTTTGAGATATACAATATAATTGAAGTAATATTGCATTCATCTTGAGATGCTGGCAATTTACAGGCGCTTAAAGCAGTTCAGCTTGTGTTTCACATCCCGGCCTGGTGGTGTCGCTGTCCGCAATACAGCGCCATAAAAGCCGCGCTGTGTCTTTCTCTGTGTGTTTTCTTTTTTAATCTTTGGCTCCAAAGCGGAAGTACTAGGTTGGTCTGCGAGGTCAAGATCAGCTCTGGAGGAACGGCAAGGTAACAACTAACAACTCCGAGCATCACTTTAATTCATGTGTGTCGTCTTTTAAATGTTTTGTTGTTAATAAAAGTGTTATTACGCGTTTATGTTTCGAGTTTTTGTTTGAGAGGAGGCGGAGGCGGCGGGAAACGGTTAGCAGTAGAAGTAGAAGTGGGAGGAGGTGGAGGAGAAGAAGAAGGAGGGGGAAAGTCATAATGTGACGGGTGTTCATGGAGGGGACGAGTCGCCGGTAGATAAGCAGCAAGGAACATTTTGACACGGAACTGATTATTTCTAGCTTATGCGGCTTTGGTCTCTCTCTCTGCGTGTGTGTGTGTGTGTGTGAGTGTCACAGCAGAACAACATGGCCGTGTCATGGTTTTGTCCACACGTCCAGCTGCTAACCGTTGAACAGTTTTACTAGCTTAACTGACTGGTGACACACTAATAATAAACGTCCTGTCAATTCATTTATGGCACATAAGTCATCATTATAAGTGCACCAACACCTATTTCTCTGTATAAATATATATATATTAAAAGTTGGGGTGGGTTTAATATTATAATTACCATGTAGTGTTAATGATACACGTTATTGTTTGATTTTTTGCCGATATATCGGTAGTGCTTTGGTCGATGACCAATACGATACACGGTATTAATATACACTTTTCCTCTGTCCCCAACTGCAGAGTTTGTTTCGTCTCTTCTGTAGTGAAATTAACATAATGTTTTGCCTTCTCGTGTCACAGCAGATGTCGATATAAATTTGAATACTAGTTGTAGGATAGAAGTCAAGGAGGTCTGAGAGGTAAACTGATTTAATAGGCATCGGCCAATTATTCATAAATTGACCCTCGAAGTGTACACATTTTATTTTCAGAACCTTGATAAATTAAAACTTGGTGCAATTTTGTTAATATTAAATGGCAATATTTTGTCAGATGGAGGAAAAAAGAATGTCATCCTCTAATATCGCTTTGTCTGTTTGTCTTTGTACTATATTTGTTATTAATTAATACAATGTGTATAATAAAACATTTCGTTAACTAGTATGCTCCGATAAAACTAAAACTTAGATTACTGTAACTGTAACCTCAGCTCCCATGTATGTTTTTTTGCTGCCATTATGTAATTTAAAACTTATTTTGAACTGTCAGTTTCCATGAGCACACCAATCAGCCACAACATGATTTCATTGATGAATATCTGCGTCCTGATAACTGATCCATCTTATTTATACTCACTATTCGGCTTTATTGTTGAGGTTCACAAGTGAATATCTGCTCTGTTTCAATAAGATCTCATGCAGCTCATCATTAATGTGGTTTTAAACTTCTTTTGTAGGTTGAGTTACTTTTTCTATCTTCAAACCTTGATAGTTGTATGGGTTCAGTTCATAGTTTATTTTAACAACATTTATACATGTCTAGTCAGGTAGCATGGTGTTGTAGTGGCTGTAAAGCGATAAACAATGAATGAATGAATGAATGAATGTTTCTGGCCAATTCAAACAAGGCAAATTGTTCAGTTAATTGTCTACTTCATGATAAATGTCTTATCATGATGAAGATCAGGAAGTATGATGGATAACGCACCTTGTTAAGCAGTGTTAGGTTTTGTTGAGATGGGTGGAGTCAGTCAGTGATATATTGGAGAGGGGATGAGGTGAGGAACCACTGTAGAAGTGCTGAGACCGAGATTAAAGTGTGAGTAACGAAGACGATTCTCTCTCAGGTGATCCTAGAAAACCCGAGGATTGCACTTATTTTCATGCTGTGGCTGATGAAGGTGACTCGTGATTCCCATTTTTAAATCCATGCAGGGTTTAAAGTGGATTAAAACTTATTTAACTTTAAATCAGATAATACCTACAGCAGTTTACGGCGGCTTTGTCGGTGCTTTTTAAAGGTGTGTGTGACTGTGTTGACTATTAGAATCTAGTTGAACCTCGTTTTTGCTTCTGCTAAGTTAACGGAAACCATGTTGGAAAAAACACACCCACCCATAGCACAGTATAGAGTGAGAGAGGCTGTAAACACGCATACCTTACATAAGTGTTCCTGTATGGTACACAGTGTTGTGCACAACCCTCTGCTTTGACCTCTATCACTGTCAAACTGTAAATAATTTTAACTACATTCTTATAGTATAATGTTGTATAATGTATATAGTATAATGTTGTATAATGTCGTACAGTTTACATTTACAATCTTTAAAAGATTATTTTATTGTGTTCAAACCCTCGCTGACATTTTCAGTTGCCTACAGCAGTCTGTGGTTTTATTTTTAGTGTTATATTTATATATATTTTAATACAATATTATGAGTGCAATTTTGTGTCCTGTATTTGAAGAAATTCCATAAGGGGAGAAGAATATTGTACAGAATAGCTGTGAATATGTTTTGTATATACACAGTAGATGTGCATATGTTTATATAAGGAAATTTTTTCCTGGAAAGTCTGAAGTATATCTGAAGTGACCATAATGACATTATGGGAAACACGATCAGCATTCCTCAACATTTTCTGACTTTTTACAGACCAAACAAGTACTCCATTAATTGAGAAAATAATAATTAGTGCCATAAATTAATTTAAATTGCTGCAGTTCTCTCGTCTGCAGGGTCCTTACTCAAGCAACAGGATACAAACTGTAGTTCACTTAATAGCCACTGGTGTCAATCAATACATTTGTCTAACATTGGAAAAACTGTATTATTATGTTATGTCAGCGCTGGCAGCTAATCTAGATCCAATCAGGAGCTAGAACTCCAACAAGAGGTTTTCTCTGCTTGTGAGGTTAGCTTGTGAAGTAATGCTTCCCATCACCAAATGTGTTCATGAGATGATGTAGAAAGAAAACATTGTGTCATGTAGACCTTAATTCATCATTAATCTTCCGTTTCCTCGTGTCTTCTGTACAGATGGCTCACAGACAGCTAATACGTAGAATTTGGACACTGTCTACAAAAGATATCCGCTGCCTCCCAACGTCCACGGCCAACATGGCTGCTTCCTCTTCTTCGTCTTTTTCCACCTCTCTTCAGTCTGCCCAAAGCCGGGTCTTCTTCCTCTCGCCATCACGCTCCCTTCCTCACACCTTCAGCCGGACAGTCTCCTTCAACGTTCAGGACCATGATGACTTCACAGAGAGGGTCATCAACAACGACCTGCCCGTGCTAATCGACTTCCATGCGCAGTGAGTTCTCTGGTGATTTTTAAGTTTCAGAACTTCCATTTACTTTTTGAGTTTGATAATAAAGCCTAAATTATCAAACACTGCTCAAAACAAATTAAGGGATCACTTATTCGCTACAGCCTTTGATTTTCTGTGAGATTTTGAATCCAGTGCTCAATGGGTTGGTGATTTTGTGACATTATTTTGTTGTCGTTAGCTCCTTTAGCTCCGCTAGCGTGCCTACAGTCGCACTGGAGCGGTCTGTTTATTAAACGAAAAGAGCAGCGCTACAAATAACCAGTGTACCTGTGTACTGCATGTGTGCCTGTGTTTTTAAAGTTTAGCGTTACTTTAGAGACTCATTTTAACAATCGGGAGTCACGTAAACATGACGTCACACATGTCCTTTTCCGGTCAGTCGTCATGGAAACGCGTCATGCGTTAACGTTGATGTAGTTAACGCGCCCATCACTACAATTAATTATACAGTTTATATCAGTAAATAGTTTTATTTATCCCTTACATTTTTGAGCAGTATACTTTTTCAAAACAATGAAGGCTATTAATTACTTTACAACAATCTGTTTCCAAACCGGTTGAATTATTATTTGGTTAAATTGAGGGCACTTGTGAAAACTTTGCATATGGCATAAAATAATGTGAAAGATATGGATCTCCCCTCATGAACTGTTTAGTAAATATTTAAAAAATGTTACTCACACTGATTTTTATCTGTGCAAAGGAGGTGTAATGTGAAAGGCATGCATGCCTTTGTTAGGAGGCCCATTAAGTGTTAGTTTAAACTCAGTTATTTGAGGTCTTAATCCTTTTAATCTTTAAAGTTGTGACGATGGTCATCTATGTGTCCGGGCTGTTCTGTGGGAGGTGTTTGGTTCTCAAAAAAGCGTTCAGTGAACAGTTGGCCTGTAGTTCAGGTTTTCATCATGTGACCTTGGGAAAAAGCCTTTCTAGCACAGCTGTCTCTTTTCTCTTTAAATGGTGGCATGGTGTTGCGCACAGTGTGTGTGTGTGTGTGTGTGTGTGTGTCGCTGTTAAAAATACCTGCACATGTACACATGGGAACTGCCATGGGGATTCCACCGTTCAGCCATGTGATGTTATACAACAGCTACTGAAGGACAGCAACAGGATATCCTGTGTCTTACAATAGGATTATCATCTCTATAGGGTCTTCATTTACTGCAATCACTATTTCAAGTGCATACTGATGTCAGGTGTAAATCTCACGTGACATTTTGTGGAGTTTTAAAATATTTGGACTGAGATAAGTATTTTTTTTTGTAAGAGTAGGGAGAGTTTCGTCAGGTTTCTGAAAAAATGACCAGCAGTAAATACAATGTTAAAACTTTCCAGCTCAAAGGTCACAACTGTTTCAGCCACTCAACCTGTTTTACAGCTGCCATTCTAAACTGTTTTCACCTTTTGTTGTAAAAGGTCTGCTTTTAAAGTGAAAAAACCCCGCCCTGTGAGGAGTAGCAAATCACACCTGGCTCTTTATATTTTCATCTGTTGTATTCTTTTATTATAGGCATTTTAGACAAGTGAGACTTTGTTTATTACTCAGGGACATTTCCTCTGTACTCACACTGACCTCAATAATGCCATTGTGTGCAGAAATAACTAAGTGATTAGTTTAAAAGGATAATAGCAAACACCTGATGGCTGCTGCTCCAAAACCAGTTATGACTCGTGTGTCATCAGGACATCAGAATGAGACTCATACTGTACGTACAACACTAATAGCCAAGGAGAATCTATTGAAAGAATGAATGTACATTTTATAGTAAAGGGTAGTAGCTGCTTTCAGGCTCAAGACTATATTTAAAGGTCCAGTGGATAACATTTTGGAGATGTGCATTGGCATGAATTGACTATATTACTCATAAGTGTAATAATTGTTTTAGGTAAGGCTCTTGCTTAACAGGATGTCATCACGCTACCATGTTTATAAAATAGTTTTATGCAATATGCTTTGTCCTTGCTCCTATTTTCCTGGCAGTGATAACAAGCTAGTAGTGTGTTTGTACTCATACTGCTCAAACTGAACACTGTGATGTTTTGAAAAGTTGTGGTTGTGTGTGTTTTAGGTGGTGTGGTCCCTGTAAGATCCTTGGACCAAGGTTGGAGAAGGCTGTCGCAAAACAGAAAGGCCGTGTTGCCATGGCAAAGGTTGACATAGACGATCACACAGACTTGGCTATCGAGTACGGGGTGAGAATCAAAATGATCTAAACGTCTTAATGTTTATACAGAGCACCTATTGTTAGCCATTAATTTTTTTTTTTTGCTTTTAAACTCTTTACTTACCATTTATTTAAACTATAATTCCGTCCATCTCCAGGTATCCGCCGTGCCGACTGTAATCGCCATGCGCGGAGGCGACGTCGTCGACCATTTTGTGGGCATCAAAGATGACGACGAGCTGGACTCATTTGTCAGCAAAGTCATTGGACAATAAAACAATGGTTTCACCAACCCTACTCACCACCACCACCACCACCACCACACTGGTGCGGTTTTCTTTTTTTTGTATGAGTCTAGCATGGCCCGATGGCTTTTAGCCGCCATCTTGAGCCTGTTTAGCAACCTCTACAATAATAAAATCCTTTGCCGCAATCCCACTAGGCAAACTTTCAAATGCTCACACCCATCCCTAGACGCACTGCTTCAGATGTGCATCGCCTTGTGTCTCTGTCTCCGTGTCCGTCGTTTGTATCCTTTGTCTAGTGCTGGGTGTGTCCCACCGTTCACCTCTCGGTTCACGCTGTGCTCCATTTTGGAGCAGGGCCCCATTCCTCTTCAGTAATGTGACGGCTCTATTCATAACCAGCGGAGCGGTTGTGCGACAGTTTGCTGTAAAAGTCGGTAGAATGGAAAATACACTGCTGTATAAACACTTTGCTACGATACGACATGGGTGATAAACGTTTGTAGTTTTAACAGGGGGGAAATATTTAACTTTCAGACAGTGTTACCTGTACTTGCTGCTTTTGTCCACAAGAGGGTAGCATTTCTTTACCATTGCAAGGCCACAAAATGGTAATTTTACACCTCCATTATAATGCCTGATAATGTGAGAAAGGAAGATGTCTTTATATATGTATGTATGTATGTGTGTGTGTGTGTGAGAAAGATAGAGAGCATGTGTATCTTCAATCAAGCAAGAATGAGTTTGATTTAATCTTATTACTGAACAAATGATGTAATAAAGGAGTTAAATGTCATGTTCTGTGTTTGTTGGTTTTTTCTGTCTCAAAGTCCCAAAGTGCTTGATGTAATATTTCTGCAGCTGTTTTGTCAGCACTGGGAACGGGCACTTTGGGGGAAGAGGTCAACTCTCAATTATTCCTCATTTTTCTTATGCGGCTGTTGTATGTTCCCCAAAATCTACGCCTTGTATCTGAACATGTGGCTGTTACTCATGCTGTCACAACCCTCTCATCAGCGTGACTGAGAGGCTTCCTCACACCACCCTCCACTTAGTTGCCTCCCTTCTGTCATGCCCTTAAATCAACAGTGGCTGCCATCTTGTCTTTCATGTCTTCTCGACTCTCATCACACTCTGCCGAACCACGTTTCTCCCCCATGTCAGAGTTGTACTTCGCACACAAGCCATAGCCAGACAGATATTTGACCTTTCATTTTCAGCTGCTCCTGCTGCCGTCTTAACGTCCAAACACCACAAAGTCAAACCAACACGCAGCACTGTGCCAAAGTCTTAAGAGCACCACCGGCTTTGTTTTCATTGTCTGTGATCTTTAGCGTTCAGATTGAAATGATGTGATTTGAAAGTTAAGTCTTTTATATACGAGCAAACTAGCAATGAGCTGCTGAAGCATGTGTTGAATAAACGTGGCGTGAGAGGTCTTTTTCACAGCAGATATTTACAGATATGAACTTTTATTAAGGTTCTGTTCCAGGTTTAAGAAAGTCAGGGTCATGGTGTTACATGTAGAAGCTGTTGCTTTCCTTCTTGAAAAATTGTTATACGTTTCCCATATTCTGGATGTGTTCCAATAAGGTGATGGAAAAATAAACAATTATATTGTATGGTCATTATAGCTTTGCTAAAACAGCAAATCTACAGGTGGTCTAGGACTCACGCACAGTACAGTGTTTACATACTTTACTTTGTCAGGAACGGTGCACGTTCTAATAATTTGTGATGAACGTGCCATAGTTGGCCAGAAAGGCTCATTTTCATCTCTTTTTTTTAGTAATAAAAGTACAAATATTCAGGGTAAAGGCACAGAATTCACAGTCAACATTATAAGGAATACAAATGTACAGATGCTCCGAGTCATTCTTACATTAAAGATGCATTATGTAATAAATCTAAAGCAACTGGCCATAAAATCCTCCTAATATGTCACAGAGACTCAGGAATAATGTAATAATGTTCATATAACAAACTGAACTCACCAACAACAACAGTACAGACAAAATATTTGCATTAAAAAAAAAATATTTTGCAGACTGCAAATCATGTTTTGGCATGTGGCGCCACCTACCGCCGTCTACCAATCATTGCAGTCAGTAGAGTCTCAGCTGCCGAGCAACCACGGGTTGCCAGTTACGTCAGAAAACGAAATCTTAAAGGCCTCAGTATTTTGGATGTGAATGTAGTAACTTTGTTTGGCCACATTCTAACATATGGCACCTTTAACTATAATTGTATGCATTTTAATCAGACATCAAAGCATTTTTTTATTATATTATTTTAAAAGGCATAAAAGGCATGGTCCACACATTTGCTTTTCAATAGTTGAGTCTTGCGGTATAAAGTACCTTAAAGGGATTAAAGTACACGTATGTTACCAGAAGTCACTTTTTAAAAAATATAATATTACTTAAGTTAAGTCTTTAAGTCTATGACATTTACTGTACTCAAGTTTAGAAGTAAAAGTATTAAAAAAGGTGAAGGTTGTGGGTTCAATTCCTGGCCCTATGTGTGTCCTTGCGCAAGACACTTGACCCCATGTAGCAGCTCTATATAAATACAGACCATTACCAACTCTCTTTTATTTGGTCGTAACGAGTAACAAAGACAGAGGAAATGTGGTGGAGTAAAAGTTGCTAGAAATATCAATAAAGTAAAGTACAGATACGTGACTTTAGTACTGAAGTACAGTAACAAAGTATTTGTGCTCTGTTACATTACAACACTGAGTAGTAGTTGTGCAAAGCAAGGCTACGCTGCACTCTGCAACAACAGGGAAGTGAAATGATTGACAGAAGCCAGAAGCGTAATCGTGCTGCGAGCACCGTTTCACCTGTTCTACCAGGAAGAAGCACCTGCACAAATACTTTACCTGTCATGACTCCACCTGTTTGTGTGCAGAGAGCAGGATTAAGACGTTTCTGTGTCATTGCCCGCTGGAAACACTTGAGAGCGAACAAAACGAGGTCAAACAAAAACGGGGGGGAGAACGAAGGAGACGGGCGAGCACCTGCAGGCCTGCGATGTCGTCATCCCTTCAACGCTGCAGTCTGCCCTCCCATATCCTCGTCCTGGCATGTTAATCACACGGTTGACAGATTGATGACAGAGGTCTTTAGGCTGATGTTCCACCTGTATGTGTAGTGCTCTTGAGGATAGAGTCATGCAGAGCTGCTCGGGGGTGGGGGGGGATTATCAAGAGGCAGAAACCTGGTAATGTTGTTATTGTTCTAATAGAAAAGGAATTCCACGAGCATGACATCAGCAGGTGATTCAGATGCACAGACGCTGCTGCTGTTGTGCGCTGGATGAAAGGCATTCCTGCATAGTTTATACGTGTGTGGGGCTCTCATCACATCACCTCTGTGAAGAACAAGCTGACATTCAGTCTTGTTTGTGTGTCTCTTATTAATGACTGACTTGGTTTAAAGGCAGACCCTCAGGATTCGCACTTGTGACTCAAACTGACCTCCCTCTCCACATCCCTCCTTTACCCTTTAAGGGACTACTCAACCATTTGGTCGACGACACATTAAAGGTGCATTATGTAATAAATCTAAAGCAACTGGTCGTAAAATTCTCCTAATATGTCACAGAGACTCAGGAATAATGTTCATATAACAAACTGAACTCAGCAACAACAACAGTACAGACAAAATATTCGCATTAAAAAATATATTTTGCAGACTGCAATTCATGTTTTGGCATGTGGCGCCACCTACCAATCATTGCAGTCAGTAGAGTCTCAGCTGCCGAGCAACCACGGGTTGCCAGTTACGTCAGAAAACGAAACCTAAAAGACGTCTGTATTTTGAATTTGAATGTAGTAACCGTTTTTGGCCACATTCTTACATATGGCACCTTTAAAATGTACCCTTTTTTTTTCAATTGACGATTATGCTGATAAATTAAAATTTTCCTCAGAGACTCAGGAATAATGTTCATATAACAAACTGAACTCACCAACAACAACAGTACAGCCAAAATAATTGCATTAAAAAAATATTTTGCAGACTGCAAATCATGTTTATGTTTTGAAAACATGTTTTGGCATGTGGCGCCACCTACCGCCGTCTACCGATCATTGCAGTCAGTAGAGTCTCAGCTGCTGAGCAACCACGGGTTGCCAGTTATGTCAGAAAACGAAACCTTAAAGAAACTCTGTATTTTAAATTGTTTTGGCCACATTCTTACATATGGCACCTTTAAGTCACTATATCTCATTGAAAAATGCATCAAGCTGAACTCACTTACACTAAATTAACGTGACTTGTCCTGAATGTTTATTCAGGTTTATTGTGAACAGACATCTCAACCGTTTGGTAGAGGCCTGTATCTGAAATACTGTAGGGTCTAATTTAAAAAAAAAATTATTGACTGGCATTATTGTTATCATAAGTAAATAAAATAATAAAAACATGCAAAGAAATAGTTTTTCCTTTGCTTTTTTGCTGTACCTTAAAGGGTTAGACACACACACACACACACACACCTCCCTGTGTCGTCTGCTCATCCTCTTTGTCTCGCTTTTTTTCACACTGAGCAAAAGAGATGAAATGTCAACAAGCTCCAAAGGTTCAAGAGCACCGCGTGTAACCCTACACCACCTCTTCCGCTTTTTCAAAAAAAAAAACAATAGACCACACCTCCACCCTCGCTCCCGCCATCTCTCTCTCTTACTCAACCACTCTTGTGACCATATAAGGCAACAAAAAAAGACAGGGGGAAGCCAGAGGCTGCTGCAACTGCTGCTGCTGCTGAGAGACACAAATCCTCTGCTCGTTCTGTCCCAGTTTGTCCAGCGCTCTCACAAACCTGTGCTCTGTGTTTGTTTGAAATGTAAAGTGATTGCCACAGAGCCAAAGGGGCCGTCACGGTGCGTGTTTGGAGAAGATTGTTTTGAAGTTTCTCTCTTGTGTGTGTGAGAAGGAAAGAGGAAAGAGAGACTCACTACCAACACCCAGAACCTGGCACAGCCTGAAGACACTTCAGTGTTTACAGTAAATACTTTGCAGTGTTTGTATTTGAAACACATGCTGTCCCCTCCGTACACCTTGTTGTTGGGTCTCCGCTCGCTTCCAGACAAATGCGAATAACCACCAAACAGACAAAAGTAGTGTTGATGTTTGCAGCATCTTTTTCTCACACAGTAATAGACCTTTGAACAAAAGGAAAGGGAGGCTGAGCGTAGTTTCCCCCCCCCTGTTCTCCACATTCCGGCCTTTTTTTTGTGAGTCAACATGTGTCTTATCACTTCTTCCTGTGCACTGATTACAAAGGAGGAGGACGGAGGAGACTGAAGAACACTTGCTGTGCCACGCGTTCATTACTGCATTGTTTTTAAAAGCTCACATTCTTCTTCTTCTTCTTCTTCTTTGTGGTCTTGTCATATTTGGTTGCAAACAGGCGCCGTCATTGTGGAGCTGAAGCAAGAGAGGGCCAAGTGCAAAGGGAGTGTACACAACACAAGGTGACAGATAAGGTGTGTGTGTGTGTGTGTGTGTGTGTGTGTGTGTGTGTGTGTGTGTGTGTGTGTGTGTGTGTGTGTGTGTGTGTGTGTGTGTGTGTGTGTGTGTGTGTGTGTGTGTGTGTGTGTGTGTGTGTGTGTGTGTGTGTGTGTGTGTGCGCAGCAGAGGCGGACAAAGTACACAGCTTCATTACTTGAGTAAAAGTACTACAGATACCCCTTTGCCAGGGCCGTTTGAAGGAATTTGGGGGCCCCAAGCAAAATGGACATGTCTTTTTTAAAGGCGCCATATGTAAGAATGTGGCCAAAAACGGTTACTACATTCAAATTCAAAATACCGAGGTCTTTTAGGTTTCGTTTTTTTGACGTAACTGGCAACCCGTGGTTGCTCGGCAGCTGAGACTATTCTGACTGCAATGATTGGTAGACGGCGGTAGGTGGCGCCACATGCCAAAACATGATTTCAAAACATAAACATGATTTGCAGTCTGCAAAATATTTATGTCTCTGTGACATATTAGGAGGATTTTATGGCCAGTTGCTTTAGATTTATTACATAATGCACCTTTAACATTTCTCAGTGGCCCACAATAGCACAATGGCAGCGCTCTGACAAACCTCTGCAAGTACAGATCCCTCAAAATTGTACTTAAATACTGTACTCAAGTAAATGTACTCCGTTACTGTCCGGCTCTGGCGCACAGTATATGTACCTGCGTGTTCATGCATGACACTCACACACACACACACACACACATGAATTCACAATCACTCTCATTCACATAATGGCAGCGTGATCACTGAGTTCACATGCTCCACTTTTAATGTGCCGTCACTGAATGGCTCCCTTTTCTCCACGACTGCGTGATATAATGGCTCTGCACACCCTGAATTACAGACACACCCTGCTGCTATTACGACCAACTGAAGGAAAGAGAGAGAGTGAGACTAGGTCACAGGGAAACGAGAGAGTGAGGGAGTGAGAGAGAGAGGGGGAGTGAGGTCAGAAGTCTCCATATTTGGTCATTTATGCCTGCATTTTTATCCTCCACTACTTTCTTTGCAGAGCACTGTTTGTTTAGTGTCTTGTGCCATTTTGTTGTGTAACTACTTTTTTAGGCTTAAGGTCATTTTGCATATGTGATCTTACTTTTTAAATTGTTTATTTTATTATATCCATTTTTCTCTCTATGTGCCTCTCTCTCCTCTCCCTGGCATCTGGTCCTGCTCAAGTACTGGGTGACATGGTGACCTTTGACCTCTCGGGCTGAAATTTCAGATATTTCCCATCCAACACAGACTCGGAGTGTGTGTGTGTGTGTGTGTGTGTGTGTGTGTGTGTGTGTGTGTGTGTGTGTGTGTGTGTGTGTGTGTGTGTGTGTGTGTACTCTTGTTTTTCTATGCTTCTGTGGCCCACCCCCTGGCAAAACACCTTTTTTGTGGGGACATTTTTCCTTGTGGGGACATTGTGCCTAGTCCCGAACGTTGCCCCCACAATGTGGTACAGACATGCACAGTAGGTGTGTGTGTGTGTGTGTGTGTGTGTGTGTGTGTGTGTGTGTGTGTGTGTGTGTGTGTGTGTGTGTGTGTGTGTGTGTGTGTGTGTGTACCCTCTTGTCTTTTCAATGCTTGTGGGGTCCACCCCCTGGCAAAATACCTTTTTGTGGGGACATTTTTCCTTGTGGGGACATTATGCCCGGTCCCGAACGTGGTCCCCACAATGTGGTACAGACGTGTGTGTGTGTGTGTGTGTGTGTGTGTGTGTGTGTGTGTGTGTGTGTGTGTGTGTGTGTGTGTGTGTGTGTGTGTGTGTGTGTGTGTACACTCTTGTCTTTCTATTCTTGTGTGGACCACCCCCTGGCGAAACACCTTTTTGTGGGGACATTATACCCGGTCCCAAACGTGGTCCCCACAATGTGGTAAAGAAATGTATGTGTGTTCATATGTGTGTGTGTGTGTGTGAGATTTATTGATTTTTCCGAGCAGCTATGCAGAATGTCAAGCGCTCATGCTCCTACATCCATGTTATGCCCAGCTGCTGAACACATAGGAAAACACGCGGCACATTCCTGACATAATGGCACGTCGCGAACATAAATCACACGTTCACTACAGAAAATGTGACTTTTGTATGTTTATAAATGAACGTCAGCCGCGGCTGAATGAGGCCCCTTCATGATGTGAGAATTGTGTTTTGTGTGCTGCTGCGCTGAGTGTGTTGTCACTAGTGTTTTCAGCAGGTCTTGACATCATCTGTTTCATATCCCTGCTTCTTATCTGGCGTCAGCTCCCGAGTGGAGAATGGAAGATAAAGCAGAAAAGGGGGTCACGACGTTTGCTTGTCTGAATTACAGAATTACCCTCAACCTTCCTTCCTTCTTTGCACTGTTTTCTCAGAAAAACTGCACTCGTGACATTTGTAATGTGCTCATTTGACCTCATTTTGAACCACATCTTATTTTTTACGCTACTGAATACAATATATTGCTTTAATTGTGCGATTTTTCAATGACTGTTTCACCGATGTGTCTGATTACTTGAGTTAAAATACATGTTACACTGCTTTGTATCCCAACAGCTGTCATTGATTACGAGTGTTTTCTCAGTCATATTGGTCTCTCAGGCCTCTTTCACACTGAAATTGGCAGGTATGCGATGTCGCAAAAGAGAAAAAGAAAACAACAAAATGAAGGTCGGTGAACATGTTGCTGATAAAATTAAGTTAGATTAAATTAAAGTTGTTTCTGTAAAGTTTACTAAAAACATTCATGGCATCTTTGTGTAAGATGATGCTGGAATTTGCGCTGCTTCCCAAAAAAAATGAAGCAGACAAAACACGTTAACGTGGGATTAAACAGGTTTTTTTTTTGTAACTGTGGATCAGGCTCTGACGGTAAATCCAGAAGAATGTTGGATTTTTTTGTTTTTTTTTCCAGGATCCAGGATTGTGAGGGGTGCTGGAGAATAAATGACCCCCTCACTACACATTTTTTATGAGGTGATGGGAAGAGGGAATGGAATGCTAATGACACTGGCGGCTGTTTTAACGATCGCAGATTTATGCCAAATTACCATTGGATAACAAATACGTAATTTGAATTAATCCATACTGCTTAATCCCAGGGTTCACCCCGGACAGGTCACGTTCCATCACAGGGCCACCAACCATCTATTCTCACACTTATGGTCAATTTAGAGTGTCCAATTTACCTAATCCCAAAATCTGGATGTTTTTGGACTGTGGGAAACCGGAGAACACCCCCACACACACACACACACACACACACACACACACACACACACACACACACACACACACACACACACACACACACACACATGGGGGAGAACATGCAAACTCCATGCAGAAAGGCCCTTGTGCTAACCACAACACCAACCACGTGGCCCCTTTGTTTTTAACTCTAAACCATCATTTTCAATTGGTCGTGTCACATTAACCGTTCTATTACTTTCGCTGTCTATTTGAACCACGTCTTCCTTGAACTATCACATATTACTTGATATTTTTAGTTTTTACACACACACATCTAACTCTTTTTCGTCCGAACCAGAATATTTCAAATACTTTGCCCCACTTTAGCTGAGCTACAGTAAAGTCCATCATCATCATCATCATCATCATCTCATGGAAAGTGCAGAAATAGCCTGCCCCTAGAGGCACATGTGCCTCCTTTCAGCCTCAGTTCTTGCAGATCAAAGCTGCTTGTTTTTTGGTTTGTTTTTAAAAAATGTGTGTTTCACTTTTTTCTGTTTTCCATTGCTAATGTCTCCCTGCTGGTTGTGACATGTTTGTTGGCTCTGCGCTCTACTCCAGTGTTTCCCAACCCTGGTCCTCAGGGAACACGGCATCCATGCCAGGTTTTAGATGTTGCCCTGCTCCAAAAAAAACACCTGATTAAGATGAAACATTATTTTTTTATTATCATTATTTATTTATTTTTTTATTTTTTTTACAAAAGTTGAAACATTACATTTTTAAATATATATAATATTTTTAATAAGACAAAAGTTGAAACATTACATTTTTGAAAAAAAAAAATATGATTATTATTTTTTAATAAGAAAAAAAGGGAAAAACAAAGACAAAAGTTGAAACATTAAATTTTTTGGGAAAAAATTGACAAAAGTTTAAATAAAACATAATTTTTTTTTTTACAAAAGTTGAAAGTTGAGCTTGATGATGAGCTGACGATTTATTTCAAACAGGTGTTTTTGGAGCAGGGCAACATCTAAAACATGGCACGGCTCTACTCTAAACTGGTCTCAGGTCACAGTATATGAGGTAAACATTGTATGATCCCATTAACCGCGGTCATTATTTCATGCTTTACGTCTCTGTTTACTGACACCCTCTTTTCTACCAACCCCACAATCATCGACAATTCCTCATTTTATTCCGTTACTATATTTGACATTATCAACATGGAAAATATGGTATTGCCTCATATCCATTTGTCTTCTTCTTGGCTTGCTTTTAATATCTACAAGTGAGCAGCCAAATAAATGTCCCGGGTTGATTTGAAGGTGCACTGCACATTAATTAGATCATCACCTGCAGCGGTTCCCAGGTTGTGTCAACGTGTGCGATCATGAACCTCGTCTAACCTGCCTGAGCGATGGGAACAAGTGTAAATCAAACAACTTCAGCGCACTTAATCTTATTCTAATCATTTTAATCTCATTCACACTTCAAATCTGGGACGTGCACTGGTTCACTGACATCGCTGCAGAATCCTGCACTTGCAGGACGTGCAGATTTGTAAAAGTTAAAACTTCTCCTCTGTTGTTAAATGAGTGGGGAAAACTTGCATTAAACAACTATAATAAACAAAAAGTTGTGTGGTTTTTCTGGCAGGGATTAGAAAAATATTTAAAATTCCTTAAATTGAAGCAGAGATGAGTGGAATAGTGATATTTACGTTCAACAGGAACATGATTGTTGATGTTTAAAACTGTTGAGCAGCCTCCAACCAGACTATAAAACTCTGTTTGGAAAGAAAGCATACAAGGATGAGGCTGTTGACATGGGACGAAGACGATTTCCTGACCAAAATAATCATGATTCACAATGTTATTGTGATAAATGTAAAAAGGAATATATGAAAAGTAAATTCTGTAATTGACTGGCAAGATGCAGGCTCAGCTAAATCACTAGGACTGCATGTTGGTGAGGTTGATCACTAAAATATTACCCTTTTTTTTTTTTTTTTTAATTGACGATTATGCTGATTATGAAATTGTAAGTTTCCACAATAAATGAGCTTATTTATTTATTATTTATTCACAAAAATAAAATACCACTTCTTCTTCTAATAATAATAATAATGTATGGCAGGCTGTACACAGATGTGTAATGCTGCCCTCCACAGGTCACAGGTCACACATTCCCACTAATGAAAGAGGGTTTTTTTGACCAGTCAGAGCTCATCAACTATGAATATTTGGTCTTTATTCCAGGGTTTGGACAGTTTTCTCGTTCTTTTCATCATCGATTTAGAATAAGAATGTTTGATGTCACACAAACT
This sequence comes from Microchirus variegatus, assembly GCF_963457635.1. NCBI lineage: Eukaryota > Metazoa > Chordata > Actinopteri > Pleuronectiformes > Soleidae > Microchirus > Microchirus variegatus. The sequence goes on from NC_139811.1 coordinate 7,497,861, forward strand.
CAGCAAGCAGTGTTGGAAGTGAAGGGGCGCAGCTTGTGAACAGGCAAGGCAGACAACTGCTTGGGCCCCGAGCTGATAGGTGGGCCCCCGACACTCGGAGCCTGAGGCCTGTTTTTACTGAAATGTGGAGTGACCAGCTGCCTCCCCGTCCCCCTTAAACAACAATGGACATCTCAGTAGGAAACCTCCCTAAAAGGGCCCCACCTCACTTTAACTTGTGTGAAGTTATCGTTCTGCAAGTTGGAAAATGAAGAGGATTATTTACAGTGTAATGCATATCTTTTTTACTCAGTTTATATATGTTTTTTTCCCCAGTTATTTACAGTATTTTATTGTTCTATATATTTATATTGATTTATAATGTGGGTTCTTTACAGTGTAATGTATATTTTTTTTACTAAGTTCATATAGTTTTTTAAAATCTATTTACAGTATTTTATTGTTCTTTACATTTATAGTTTCACATACTTTTTAATTAGAAGGTTTTTCCATGTTATTTCATTCATTTCGAAAAAAAATTAAAAATATTTTGAACTCATACATTTTTCGTTGGTGTCAGATTATTTATAACATAATGGTGAGGAACACTGGTTGGAAGGGCCCCCTGGGAATTTTTTGCTAAGGGCCCCTGCAGACTCTAGAATCGCCTCTGTGGAAGTGACAGTGTGTGGATTGACGGAGTGGGGGGTTTTCAGCTGAGATCTGGCAACTTGTTTTTAAGTCGACAGTGGTCAGACTAGATCCTGTTGACACATGGGTGTGTGTGTGTGTGGGGGGGGGGGGGGGGCGGGGTGATAGACCCTGGATGATGCAGTCCACATCCAGAGAGTGGCTGCTACTTATATGGTCATAAAAATCCTTAGTATGCACATACCTCTGCCATTAAACACAGCCTCTGTCTGTATCCTCCTTCACTCGCTTTCAACTTACGTCTTTTGCCCCTGCGCTGTTGGCCCCGCCCCGTCGCTGTCATGCGTCAAATGTGAGCGCTCACGTGATTGGTCCACACGGTGTCGACTATGAAAGCGCGGCAGCCATTAGTCACAGGGGCGGATACATGAAGGTTGTGGATCCGCCTCGAACTTGGACCGCACCCCGGCGCCGGCTGTCTACGTACTGAGTGAAATTACCCGAACCAGTGAGCAAGCCGTGGAAGAGGGAGGGCAGAAGAAGAAGAAGGAGGGTGAGAGAAAAAAAAAAGGGTGAGTGAGTGAGTGTTGCACAGAAAAGAGTGGGAGGAAGCGAGTGCTGTAGTTTAGCCCGGACTCTCTGCGGAGCTGCTGTCGACAGGAACACAAGTTTGACTCCCGGTGACGCTGACTGAGCCCGGTTCGGTTGTTGTTAGCCACCCCTCTCTCTGTGTACGGCGTCCTGCACCCTACAAGCAGGTAAACACTCGTCGTTTTTAACACCCTCTTTTATCTCACTCTGCGCTCACGCTTTCTTCCTTTATTTCATTCAGTCGGTCCGTACGTCACTTTTAGCTAGTGCGGGGAACCAGGAAGCAGCGGTTTTGCTAGTCGCTGCTGCCGCCGCCGCGCAGGGTGGAGCGGAGTAGAGTGGACTGGGACCTCCCTTAAAAACAGATTTAACCCGGGCTTTTTTTTTGCCTCAACGTGTCCGTTATTTTTCCGTTTTTCAAACAGAGACGCATGAGTAACGCACACCAGACATGAAAGCAGCGAATGCTGTAGCCGCCGGTTAGAAGCTAAAACGCTCAAAGTGCGGAGGCAGGAAGTGATTCGCTTGAATGAGTTGCAGTTGGAGGCCGGGGAAAGAGTTTTGAGCCACGGGAGTGTGAATAGATAAAGGGGGGCTTCTGGAGCACACGGACACCGGGGAGTGTGTTATTAGTTTGCGGTTGAACTTCTCGGGTTTGTTGCGGCGAACGCAGTCGACGTGTGTGGCCGGCAATGTGTCTGTCTTGCCTGTATGACGTCACTAGTGCACCGGTGGACCCAAAAAAAAGCCACTAGTCACCAGTCCAAGCATATTTTTATTTATTCATTTTAATGAATATTGTAATAATAATCGAAGTTATTTAATAAAAGACATTGTGTTAATAGTAAAGAAGAGAGTATATATGTTTTCTTTATGATAAATACGTGGTGTTTCCGTAAAAAAACCAAACTGATAACCGTTAAAAACAGGACAAAGTCACAGAAAAGTGGTTTATTTTTATTTTTTTCTACCCTGAATGGCTGGTGAAATGCTTTTGAGGGATGCCAGCTCAAAATGACCAGGTTTGCCTTCTACTTGGGAATGTGGTGTGCGCTGTGATCAACATTAACTTGGCAGCATGGGTTTTCCACAGCTTAAGATATTTTATGGGCTGTATTAACATCCAGCTCAGTTGAGTTTTATGCTTTTATTTATTCAGCCCAAATGTCTCAAATCGTCCTCTCTGAGAGCTTCACCCACTGTAAATCACAAGTCCCTGTAATCTTCCAGTCTTGAAAGTGAAGCGCATATTGAAAGGAAAAAAAATATTTAGGTTACTCGTATAATATTTTGTCAGGCTAAGACAAGTCCATATGATATAATGGCACACTTTTGATGTAGTCGCCAAGTATATTCCCATGCAAAGTCCACTATGCCTTTTATTTGGACTTGTCCCAGTGCACACTGCTCCACTTACAGCTTGTTCGAATAAGACACTACTCATCTTAGCTTGAGGCTAACTGTGAGAATATCGAGCAGAGATCATCATCATCCATTAATTTCAAACTATTCGGTTCTTTTGAAGGTGATGCAGTATTTAGCGCGAGAAGACAATTGTTGCCACATGTGAATACTTCATTTATGTAGTTCTGTAATGTTATTTCATCATTGTCTTATTCTTCTGTGTTGTTGCAGCTTCTTTTAGTCATTTTGTTTATTAGCTGCAGGTGGGAACTGTTGCGCGAGGGTTAGCTAAAGTCCGACTGAAGGTACACGAGCAGTAGTGGCTCGACTCCCAGTCATGTTATCTGGGTGTTTTCGTCAAACTGGGAAATTTGATTTAGTACCATTTCAGTCAGACTAATATGTTGATGTATTATTATTTTTTTTAAATCTTTTTTCCCTAGGGTAATATAACAGGGTATCCACAGGGTCTTAAAATGTCTTAAAATCTCATAAAAGGGCTTAAATACAATTTTAAAAGGTCTTAAAAATCTATTAATGTTACTTTGATTTTTTAAAAATTACACTTCAGTCTCGCTTTGAAATGTTTCTATTTTTGAGGATGCGATAACATAACTACAACACGGAACTAAAGTAGGCCACCTGTGCTGCCCGGTGAGAATTTATCGAGCACCACTAGCTAGTGTGCTGTGCGCGCGCCCGCGGTGTGTTACCGCTTAGCATAGCAACGGAGAAAACTTAACGAAAGCCCACAGCTAAGCCGAATTGCAAATTCAACGATTTGAGGTTCCGATTTCCTTCATGTCTTGTACTTTTTTGAAATGGGTCTTAAGTTGTGTTCATTATGTCTTAAAAAAGTCTTAAATTCGACTTGTTGAAACCCACAGATGCCCTGTATAAAACACACTGATTGATGCAGACCAATGTCAGACTTAAATCACATTATCCAAGTGTCACATACTCGTTTCCCCTATCTTTGCAGCGTCGTGGTGTTTGTGCCATGTAGGTGTTGTGTTCCTGTCTGTACAATTTGCATTCACTCTGTTATATTGTACATCATCATCAGTGTTTGCACTGTGGGGAGCAAACAGAGTCTGGTATGCTTGCTTGCTTGCTTGCACACCCTTCCTGAGGTTGAGTACAAGCTGTGTGGCTCAGCGTTAGCAGTGTTCTCATGAACTTTACCTCATGTTGGACTGTGAATTCTAGCACTCACAACGTTGGCATTTCTCCACCCAAACCTGCTTCTCGTTGCACTTTAGTGTTAGTGGTCTTGGATAAAGTGAGAGCAGCACCTTTTTTTTTTTTTGCTCGGACGTATTGTAATCGGAGTCACACATCTGTTTTCAGCCAAGAAGCCATTAAATCACAGTGTGAGCTTACCACATAACTAAAAAACTTTTTGATACACATCGGGCAGGATATAAATTGCGTATGTGGGGGGGGGGCATGTTTGAATCTCTTTATCTACATTCTTTACAAAGACGCATCTGTCAATACCTATCCTTAAAGGCACACAATTGGTGACATGTAGTATGTCATATCCTGTTATTGCATTTGAGTCATTTGGTTGAATTAAGTCTCGGCAGTGGATTGTGTAATAGCCTCTCCGGGGGCCAGTTTGCTGGACTGATTGCCTGTTTCAGTGAAGTTATAGAGTCCCCCCCTGCAGAGATTGTTACATTCCATCGTTCATGTATCAGCAATGTCCTCATATGAGGCCTCCCAGGAGAGTTATGCGCTGCAGTACAGACAAAATGAAAACATTTTAAACAGGGGAGCTAGTGTGCGAGGCTGTTGCAAGTTAGCGGGAAAACAACGGCGTCTCGAAGAGCAAGCCTGTGGATGTTTGCATATTATTGAAAGGACACTTGTCCCACATTACTTGAAGGCACCATGCCTTTGTTGCAGATGAGAGAGCAGCGTGACACTGTTTGGTACACTCCAACCCACAGCTGTCTTCTGTTATTAAGGATCTTTTAACAAACATAAGGTGCCTTCAGTCTTTTATCTGCCGTTTGTGCAACCTAACAAAAATCCCCTTTACCTCAGGCTAACCAGACTGACAAAACAGAATTGCTAACACAACTTGGAAGCATTTAAAAGTTGCTTTGTCTCAGCTGGAGTTGAAAGATATCCAAAACAAAGCAAGTTTTTTTTTTTTTTGCTGATTCATTAATTGTGTATTTTATGATGTCTGGTTAAAGCTTTTTAAATGTGAATAATTAGACATAAAATAAGTCATAAACTACATGCTCAGTTTAAGCCGTAATATGTTAACATGATTAAAGTGCTAAAGAGGAGGGGGCTGTGGGTTGTATTTTCTGAGCACATACTTCTTATAAGTAACAGTGAATATTTGTGTTGATTGATGGGGCAGTAATGCCTAAGTGTCATGCATGTTTCCTACGTAGTCAGCTGAGATTTATTCACACAGGCTAAACATTCCAGTCAAAGTGGAGATGGATGAAATTCTTCATCAGCTGTGGCAGAGCCGATCGTGCAATTCCTCAGTATGTAGTTGTTGCGTTGCTCGTTGTCAGTGGGGTTTCAAACCGATGACGATCAAACAGTATCTGCACACATGCTGAATGTGCTCTTTACACCCTGCCGTATATCACTATTGTTTGCCTTTAATTCATACTTTTAAACGGATAGGTTTTCTTGAATATCTTCTTGTCTATTTTGGTTTTTGCTGAAATGTATTTCTTGTGGCTGACATGCACAGCATAATTACGTTGCCTCTGTCAGAATGGTTGAAGTGTCTGGGCTCGAGATGAATCTGCAGCAGTCTCTGCTGTGGCTTTTCCATTTCCTTTCACTGTGCTACTTTCTTTCCTTTTTACATTTTCTTTCTCTTCTCATTAGAACATCTCTCTCACTGATTTCTTCTCTGTTGGTTCTCCTTCATTTCCTCCTTTTGCTCTGTGTCTCTTCCTCTCGTTGTGTGTTGGTTTTTTTTGCCACACCCCATCCTTTCCTCCATCCTTCCCCTCACAGCACAAACACACACCTGCAAGATTTCAATACAATCAGGCTGAGACAATGCAAGGAAATGTGTGCACTCTGACTTTGTCCATTTTCTGATCTCGGAGAACGGACCGTAACCTTGCTTTGTATAACGATTGCTGATGACATGGTAGACTGGTAACTGCTTGCTTTTTGTTCATTTGTGGTGTAGATAATGAGGGAGCACTTAATCCAGATTATTGACCCAGAGTCCTTGGTATGCCAGTTTATCGGTGAAGCTTCCTGTTAAATTGCATTTTGGTGAAACTCAAGCCTGGATTGAATTGGATGACTTTATTCCTCCCCTGGGGGTGGAAACACACATTTACAACAGCTCAGTTAAGGTGACAAGAGGTGCCGAAATGTGCAAGGGCATAATAAGTAAAAAGAAATAAAACGTAAAGATAAGAGTAAAAGTAGGATAAATAAAATAAAATACAATATGGTACAAAAAATTACACTCTAAATATAAGTAAAACTAGAATAAAATAAAGTAAAACAAAAATATGCAATGTGGTAAAAATTACACTCTAAATATAAGTAAAAAAGAAATAAAGCGTAAAGATGAGTGTAAAAATAAAATAAAAATACAATATGGTAAAAAATTGTCAATTCTTCTTCGAGTTAACTTTTTTAATCAAAGCTGCTGTGAAGTATTATGCGAATTATGCTAAATTAAAGTAAAACAAGTGAAGTTAAGTCACAAGCGGAATTAACTTTAGCGTTTGGTGGTGATTGTAGTGCAGTTGACTTGTGTCAAAAGCAGACTTTGACCACAGATGGGTGTATCTGTGTGTGTGTGTGTGTGTGTGTGTGTGTGAGTGAGCGTCACACCTGTGAAACTGCAGACAAGTGGTTAATATGTCCGACAGTGTGCAACATGTCTACCGCAGAGACTTCCTACCCTCAGTACTGTGAACTTTGAAATGTGCCGTCAGTTCTATCTCCGGCCTCCTATTGGACGTGTTTGCAGTATCGGTCCAGTCCACCAGACGTCGGTTATTGGCCTCTATCATGAGGCTCAATTATGCTCTCAGTTCTGAGAGCATGTTATTTGAGTAGATGATCGTTAAAACAAGATAGCTTTGTGTGATCACAGTAACCCAAAGGGAGTGTCCCAGGTGGCGATAACGAGCGATAATGCAAAAAAATAAAGTGACATATTAATCCGCTTGGATAAAGAAAGTGAGGGCTGACTTGTGATAGTATTAATAGTATTATAACACAGGAGGAGATAGAGGTGAGGTGGGGGATTTTATTCGTTGGCTCTGTTAGGAAAAAAAAAAGCTTTGCCAGACAGTGATGTATTGTTGGAAAGGAAAAAAAATACTGCTGACATGACAAACAGAAACTCCACTGCACTTTCTCGCTGCCTGTTAAAGGCTTTACGTAACCCTGCATCTAACGATCAATACTGTCGGAGTGTTTCAGTGTAAGCAAACTGGTGGTGCACATCAATCTGCCCAGTTTTTTTAAACGGTAACCAATCAAGTCAGTGATGTCATTGCATAGCCGTTTCAATGGAATTTGTCAACGCAACAACTTTTGTCAGTTCTTAAGCATATTTGTGATTTGTCTTAAACCGACATAGGTTTACACAGAATGGATTAACAACGCTGATAACAGTCAAGAGGTAAAGGAACATACTTGACATGCTTAGATTGAACTGTCCACTATTAAATGTTGGGAGAAATACCTGGTGGCAACTGTTGGGTGCCCTCAAACTTCTGTTCCATTGACAGAGGTCTTTGAATGCAAGTCGAGGCAAGTAGCTAGACCATCTCACTCTCAACTGAAACACACATATTTGAACCTGGCAGACACACACACGGCACAACTTTTGTCAAACTATCCGTGAATAGTGTTAGAAAAATATTCTCTTCCTTATAAGAAAGGAGGACACAAAGGACGTGGCATCACGATAGTTTTGAACCAGGAAATTAACACTGGTCTTAAGGTTGCACTGGTTTGGGTACAACAGTTAAATCCCACTAGCTATCGCAATACGTTTTCTACAATGGCAATATAACAAAAGTTTAATACGTTTTAATATATATATGCATTGCATAAATAATCTTGCACATATTGTTTGAGTGTTCAGGCTTTAGAAATGTTTCGGTTTATCATTCACTGGCCATAAAATGTTTATAACAGCAATTTAGTTTTTTAACTTTCACTTTGGGTTATTAGTTATTCACGGTTAATGATAAAATACATTTGTTATGATAACATCTTTGGCTGTGTTAGCCATGTTTTATCCTCTAAACTACATATTTGGATGCAGCGCTCGCCAGACAAAAATAGGTATTCACTCATTGGAGAATACAAGTTCCCCAGTTTATTTAAAAAAAGAATACTGGACATTTCCACCGACGATTGCAAAATGTTTTGAACATGGTTGGAGCACAAGGGTTCATCAGAGAGAAGGAGCCGCTGGTAAAGGTGGTGTGCTGTGGGCTTTAGTTAGATCTGCTGGTAGTAAGCTCTCCACTCCTAGATGGCATTGGCCAGCTTTCAGTTCAAAGAGAAATTGGATCCCGGTTGCAGCAGGAATGTGAAAGCTAATGTGGAAAGTGATGTAGATCTGTCATGCAGTGCTGCTGTTTTTCAGCGCAAGCTTAATTTACTTCTCACTCCTTTCAGAACCGCGCTGCATGTGCTCAAGGAAATGCCACATTCCCCCCTCCTCCTCCTCCAAAGATTTTCACACAAGTTCCACAAATGGCAAAATAGTTTTCTCAGTTGGTCATTTCCTCTTTTCTTCTCTTTGCCCCACCCTTCCCACATTCGGAGAATAAAGGGAGGAGAGGAAAGCAAGAGTTGACATCCGAGTGAGCTTGTAATGATTTTTGACTGACTCAGGAGGACCTTTCCCATCTGTGTCTGGTCGTGGCAACTAGTCAGTGGATCGTTGAGCAGTGAATGGAGTGAAGTGGTAAAAATGTAGATACTGGGTGTTTTTGTCCTGTTCAATATAAACACCAAAAGCCAACCAAACTAGACTGACGAGTGAAAAACGACTAATCCACAGCATGGTGAGGGAAGCTGAGGATGAGCACATATGGCTCTGCCTGAGCCAGGAAATACAGTTGACAGAAATACTGTGTTATTGACTTTGTTGGTCTTCTATTATTATACACGTCAGTGTCAACATGGCACAGCTGGTTCATGGGTTTTGCAGGAGGGTTTGACTGTACATGGTAATAAAGTGGTGGAGGCCGTCTGGACTCTTGCGTTTTACAGTAACTCGGGGAGAGTCGGTGAGGTGGAACGGAATGAGAGGGAGTCTGACTGATGGACGGATGGCCTCCGTTCTATAAAGACCAGCGTTGACCTGCTTTCTGAACAGGACACACTGCCCTGAAAAGGACGCTCTCTGCAGCTCATCCCTTTTCTGTGTCTTTCCTTGTTCCTCCTCCACATCTTTCCTAAAAGACCAGACCACTGTGTTACTTCCTCTGTTTGTAACCACACTCTGGTCTCAGAGACAGGTTTTCTAAAACTGGCCTTTGTTCTCGGGGCCTGGTGTTATTTATTTTGTGGTTCCTCTTCCTCTTTCAAACAAGCTGCTGCTGCTTTTGACAGGATACGGCTGCTGTCATTTGGGAAGTCTTGGACTATAATCCTCCCTTAATGGTTTTTGGCACATACATTCCATTCTGTTAAGGGATTTTTGCCAAGATTTGGCAAGACTGTTGTCAATGAGTAATCCTTTGCAAAGATTATCTAGAGCAGCTAATCGCACTGTTGATTGATCTCTACAGAATAGATAGTGAAGTATTTTTTTTTTATAGCCGAGCAGTGTTGCAAAGTAACAATAAATCAAGGAAACGTGGATTATTTTCGGTATCTGTCTGTGTGAGACTTGAGGCTGCAAAAACCTGGTTCATGAGCGTGTGGGTGTGACGGATGTTAATGTATACTGTTTTTACCTCAAATCAACAGCCCTGTCTTACCACAGATGTTAATCTCCATGAGGGAAGGCCAAGGTCTAAAAAAAATGTCCAATGGGAGTTCTTTATTCGTCCTCTACTTTCTGCGTTCAATATAGATCAACGCTTGTCAAACTAGAATAGCTGTTAATAGAAATTTTTAGTCCCGCTGTCGCTCTCTGGAGACGCAGCTTGAAGTGTGTCACAGAGTTATCTGTGTCAAGCATGTGCGTTGGACTGTGGCACACATCAGCAGACTCCACTCTTGAGTTATTAAACACTGGAAATATGATGTATTTGTGTTTTGAGATGCTGATTTCCTTCTTTAAACATAGAAAGCTAAATCAACAGCAACAAAAAAAAGCTACAGGGGTTTCATTCAGTCATAAATCTGATCTAGCCCGTGATTGATGCAAATGTACTAAAGCAGAAGTGGTTGAGTGATTTTTAGTGGAGCTTCTGAAAACACTGCGACGCATGCATACAGTAAATAAGAAATCCTTTGCTCTCCTCAATCCGTGCAACCACGTTGTAGACATACAGCGAAATGGGAAGGAGAGCCGTAGAATAAGGGTGAATTCCAATTCCTTGCTTAACCCTCAATCTCAAAAGTGTGCGCTCCCTCTAGTGCAAGTGCTGTCCCGATTTTGAGAAAAATTCAGTTGAGGGGCAAGTTTAAGGGCTGCAACGCCCTCAATATTGAGATTTTCCAAGACCACCCTTGGGAGCAAGGGCTACCCAGAATGCATTGCATGTTTTGACATGACAAAGGATGGCGCCGAAAGCAGCGAAACGAGTGCGCTACAAAGTATTTTCGTTGTTAATGGAGATATAAAAATGATGAAAACCATTGTATTATCTTAGTTTAGGCCCATATTATGGATTACGTGCATCATTGTTGCGTAACATGTTTTTATTTTACGATCTTTTGTCAAAAGCCGGCCGGTGCGGCACGTTTGCTATCGTTTAGCCGTGGTGTGTGGTAACTGTCAGCTGAATATGTCTGTGGTTGTTGTATTTGTATGAGTATCATCTTATAACTGACAACCTAATAACTTGACTGACAAACAGATCGTAACAAATAATCGTGACGTAAATGTGTTCTTTTTTCGAGTTGGCGCACTTTCGCGTTATTCTGCCCCCCACAGTCTGAAGACGTATCGTAAGGGGTGTCCCATTTATTAAGCGACAGAATAACCCTCAACACTTGGTTTTGAGGACCAGTTAACATTAAGGGTTGAGCTTGAGGGTTAAGATAGGATTTGGAATTGGCCCTAAGTCTGAGAAAGATGTAAGGGAGGAGGCATACAGGATAGTGGAGAGAAATGTGTGGAATGCCTTTGCTCGCTGTCTCTCCCTGATAAAGGGTGACTATGGTTGGAATGCGACCCTGAAAAGACTGGATAAACAGAGGAGGAAGAGGAGGGGGAGGTGGTGGGTGCTGTGATTCCGGAGAGGCAGAGGAAGGGAGTGTAGAGTCAGCTGAGAGGTACAGCAGGAGCAATTCTGCCCCCGTGTTCCGTCACTGGATGTGGGTCAGTACACTAGAGATGAGTTGGGGATGTGGGATGAGCTGCTTCGGGGCAGCTGCTTTGCAGCCTGGCGGCGTGGAGGGATGCACGGGGTCATGAGAAGAATGGCTCCCCCTCTGCGTTCTTTCTCACAGATCGGGGGGTAATGAACTGAAACAGACTCGAGCTTGTGTTAAATGCTGCAACTTTTCTGTCATTCTGAAGATTTTTCACGTGTCCGTCGCATTTACTCACTACGTTTTTATGAATGCATTTTGGCAGCAGCGTCACCCTGATTGATGAAATCTGGACAAAATAAATGTAAAATTATAACTTGAATAATACAAAATCCCTCTGAATGAATGAAGGGACTTTTGATTGACATGCAACATCACGTGATAGTTGAGAGCTGAAACTATTAATCGATTACTAAATTAATCGTCAACTATTTTGATAATCGGTTTGAAGCTTTTTTTCATGATTAAAACAAGATCTCTGATCGTTCTAAATGTTCTTCTTAAATGTTTCTTTGCTCCACATAACAAAGAAATCATTAAAACTGAATCATTTTGGTTTGTGGACAAAACAAGACATTCGAGAACATCGTCAATTCCAGGTTTGACAAACACTTTCTGACATTTTATGGACCGAATGATTAATCGAGAAAATAATCGATTACGAAGATAATCGTTAGTTGCATTGCTAAGTTGACGTACTGTTGGAAACATAGTTTAACTTAACTGTATTGCTTAGACAGGGAAACAGGATATGTTCTTTTCTGCACTGTTATGTAAAAGCAGTGTTTTATAATATCGAGCATGAGAATTTGACCCCAGAATGTCCCATTGGGCCACATTGCATTGTGAAATGACTCTTGTGGCATATAAAACACTTATGGTAAGATTATTTCTGACATAATGATAAGTGTACAGGCTGAACTTGGCTGCTGTAGTTTTCTTTTTTTGTTTTCTTTGTAAAAAACCTTCAAGGTTTTTGTATATGGCTGCCTTTAGTGCCTCAGAGGTGAGGGAACACTGCGAGAGGCTAATGACCCTGGCACTCTCGGGAATATGTTGTCATGCTCCTGCTGCGGTGGAATGATAATTGAGACTGTAAAGTCTGGGGCACCAGTGTCGGTGAATGCACACCGTGTGCAGCTGACTGGCCAGAGTCTACTTTCGTTCACTCACTCAAGTTGGGCGGTTTGATTCAAGCTCACTCTCTCCCTTTTTTTTCTTTCTTCTTCTCAGTCACACGGGTTAAACCTGTCTAGTCACCTTGTAAAGGGGTTAAACCACAGCCCTGCCCGTCAACAACATGTTACTTATTAGCTTTAACTGGTGTATTAAGCAAGAACAGCTTTTTTTTTGCAGGGGCTGTTGTTTTCTAATGTGCATGCCTGGATAAGACGGTGTTTACGAAAGACATGTGCCCATGTTGGATTGATTCTGTTCTGCTTGACACTCTATGGGATGTTTTTATTCAATCTGCTCATACGGTCTTGCAAAATAAGCTAAAATAAAACCGACAGTGCCAGATCTGCTCACTCTTTCCCCGTCACTGCCAGAAGTTTCACTGAAGGCCCATTTCCACTGCTGAAATCTTTTGAGATTATCTTTGTTTGTTCTGGAACAGCCAGCTATATTTTGTTTCTGCCTCAAAAATGTCATTATCCCAATAGAATGGTTTCTCATGATCAGGAATATTTTAGGTTTAATGGAGAATTGAATGTTGTTGATTGATCAAACACAATCCTTGACTTCTGCTCTTTGCTTTTTAGTTGGTATTCTTATTATGACGTCAGGAAAGGCTTTTCTTTTAATGCTGGTGACATCAAAACAAACACATTCATCAGATAATGGCAAGGTTAAAAATGAGATGGCAGGCTACCAAGAGTAAGACAGGGACAAGACAATTGTATATGGCTAAATACTAAATTTATAAATAACCAAGAAATGGATCAGGATTCATTCAACAAAGCCAGAAATGATAAAGTAAAAAAAGAGTAGGGCATCTCTGCTGTCTCCACCAGTACTTGCATTTTACTCCTTATCTTTACTGTTCATCTGAAATGATTTTAGTCATCTGCACTATTTGGTTGTTTAGGGCCATAATTACTGCAGAGATTTATGCTGTGTTCATCCACAGTTGAATTGCCTCCTCTTGCCTGAGCTACCGGCAGGGATGACAACAACAACAACGTGATGCTTTCCACCAGCAAGTGGACAAAACGCCGCCAAACTCGAGGCGTTTCTGCTACTGAGATATGAACTTTAGATCCCTGTGATCCTGTGAGCAAATGTTTCTGCTCTCACTCGGATGGGCCGGCAGCTGGAGATTTGATTAAGTGTTCGCAGCAGTTAGCCAGGGAGTTAACACGGGGGCCTTGTTTGACATGGCCGTGTGTTTTGTTGACCCGACCCAACTTTAGCAGGCTCTTCCTGTTTTACATCACATTAGTAGTGAACCTTCGCATGCCATAGCGGTTGTATGAAGATGGAAAGATGGCAAACGTCTGGCCTTGTCAATTTTATTTACTTAACAAACACTAAGCCTGTTTTCTAGCAGAAATAATTTGAGACTAAGTTGCAGCAACTGTGATGATGACCATGTATTTTTCCTCTCTCCATCTTTCCGAAACAGCAACCATGTCAGACGCAGACAAGTTCCTGTATGTGGACCGCAATATGGTCAACAACCCACTGGCACAGGCCGACTGGGCCACCAAGAAGCTGGTATGGGTGCCGTCGGAGCGCCTGGGCTTCGAGGCCGGCTCGGTGAAGGAGGAGCGCGGCGACGAGTGTGTGGTGGAGCTGACTGACTCCGGTAAGAAGATCAAGGTGAACAAGGACGACATCCAGAAGATGAACCCCCCCAAGTTCAGCAAGGTGGAGGACATGGCAGAGCTCACCTGCCTGAATGAGGCGTCCGTGCTGCACAACCTGAAGGAGCGATACTACTCTGGCCTCATATATGTGAGTATGGAGCAGCCTTGCATACACATTTGATTTCAGTTCAGACAATGCTGACACGTACCTGTTGTGTTTCCATTCTTTTAATCTAATAAATCTTTGGCTACACACCATCCTGTGTTGTACCCACTTAAATAACAGGCACTAGACACACCTCTTTAGTTGACATCTGTAGATGGTATCTTTTAGAAAAATAAATCAGGGTCACAGTCTCCCCCCTCTAAAGTTGCATGAGAATGTGCAAGCACAGTAGTTCCATGCCATGCCACCCAACACCACAAGAAAACTCTTTACATGTGGGGAAACTCTGTGAAACCTCTGTGCCAATAGAAAATCCAACATACTGGTCGTCTAATATCTCACCAGCTTGTAGAAAAACAATCTGACATTGGCCAGTTTCCAAACCAGTATATCTCGCCATCCAGCCTTCTAATTATTTCATTAAAATGTATGGTTTAAGACGATCCATTGTATTCAAATTGTCACAAGGACAGAACGTGTCGCAAACTCGTGGTACAAAAGCACTCTTGTCCTTCACCCTCTTCCTCTCCGTCTTGTTTGCCCTCTCCCCCTCTTTTCTGTGTTTAGAGTTATCTCACAAACAGGAAGTTGAAGGGAACAATGCAGTGCAGAGTTTGAGAGCAGTTAAGAGCAGCGTTAGGAAACGAGGGAGCAGCTCGTTTTTTTTACGCAGATGGACACGGAATGTTAAATGTGTTGTAACTGCTATTACCGCTCCCATAATTAATGTTATTTACTCCCCGTGTCCTGGGCTGGGAGTGATTTTTGTCTCCGTGGTGTGACCCGGTCATATCAACACAAGCTGCTGTCCCCTCCCCTCACTGCTCCCAGGGGTTGTTGATTTGAGAGGCTCCAGGCTTCGCTGTAGCTTTAGATTGACCGTCTCCCTGGGGAAAGGCAGAGAGGGAGGGAGAGTGCAGAGACATGGGGAGGGCAGCACTAGAATGCAGCACGTGGAAGAAAAAATCCTACACTTATAAGGAGGAGGAATGAGTCCAGACGCACTAAAGTATAAAGATTTACTGGAGTTCATAGAAAGGAATGGAAGAGGATTTAAGAACTTGGCCTTAAAGTAGAAAACATAATTCTATCAGGTGGATCTCAGACTTGTCTTGGCTAACCAGTCAAGTAGTTTAAGGTTACGTCAGTTTTTAAACTTGATGCAGGGTGGGGTTAAGATTGCTTAATAAGGAATCGCAGTTCAAGGAACTTTGAGCTTCCTCTTGATGGAGGAGAGAACGGCTTTATTAATAAATGAAGTCAAACTTTTATTTTATTATGGAGAGCACTTTAGCATACATTAACATACAGAATGTGCCCTTTGAAGGGGTCACCATTGTGTACCAGATTATTAATTATCTTTAGACATGGACATGTCAAAGGAAACTGTCCAAAGTTTGCGTTATTGGACAATTCTGTAATTGAAATTTGGGCTTTTATTATCCATTTCTTTGTAGAAAGATGCATTTTAGTTTCTCCTGTCCACTTCTAGATTCAGTCAGTTAACCAGATTTAAATTATAAAGCGCTTTACAGGATAACAAACACAACAAGGAACAACCCCCTACCACACCCACCCATCAGCCCAGCCCTCAGTCATCAACACATACATATCAGATCAATAAATATATATAATCCGATAAATAAATTAAGAATGGACAAGATAATAGTGATATTGTAAACAATATTTATCTAAAAAGGGTATGTGAATGAGGTAAAATGGAAGATAAATTAAGAAAATAAAATGAAGAAGTCTAAATAAATGAGATTCAATTTAAAAATGCAAGTCCTATTCCCCCTTTCTTTTTAGATTTCACATGTCATTGCCACTTTTTAAATTCTACGTGTGTGTGTGTGTTCTGCAGACGTACTCTGGTCTCTTCTGTGTGGTCATAAACCCCTACAAGAACCTGCCCATCTACTCTGAGGACATTGTCGATATGTACAAGGGCAAGAAAAGGCATGAAATGCCACCTCACATTTACGCCATCACTGACACTTCTTACAGAAGCATGATGCAGGGTGAGTACCTGTACCTTACTGTAACGGTGTTATCTTATCGTGAGAATGAAACACAGGTGGTATCTGATCTTTACCTTGTTTACTTCACAGAAAATACCAGATTATCTCAAATCTATCTTAGTTAAAACCAACTATATCGCCTAGTTCAGTCATTCAATCTTGAGGGCGGAATGCAGTTAAATTAGATAGATATCAAAAGATATGAATGATCTAGAGCTTGTTGCGTTTCTTTTATTGAGGTTGAATGAGCTGCTTTTATGTCTGTAAAGTGCTGCTCCTGTTATGCGACTTATAGAGACTTTTTTCTCTTTGACATTTGCATGCATTTTTCAGATATAAATAAACATTTACCATTTTAAAAACTTGACAAACACTTCATTGCTTTGCCCTACAGGGTTATATAGGTGTGTGTGTGCGTTTAGTTTTACCTCCTGTTTGCATTCTCTTAGCCTTACAGCTTAACTGCTTTGAGGCCTGTCTTTTTGTTTTTTGTGCTGATTTGTCATCTGTTATGCAAAACACTTAAACTAATCCCCTCTGGTAATTTTTGGGTCCTATGTTCTTAAGTATTTAGACCACATTACAGGAGCTGCTGGGTAATTAACTGGTTAGTTTGACTTTTTGGAAGCCCGGATATTCACTTCCTGTCTGTGGCTAATGTACATCCTGCTATACCGGGACAAACTCTATGCACTGTGGTGATAACGCGCTGCTCATGTATATGCAGAATTGCTGCTGCAGAAAGTGCATCGTTAAACTTTGCACGTTTTATTTTGCAGATCGTGAAGACCAGTCCATTCTCTGCACGTGAGTTTCAGATGCACACCTCTTCTCCTCTCCTTTTCAGACTTTCAAATGATAAACTATCTCTGTTTTGTCTTATGCATATAGAGGAGAGTCTGGTGCTGGAAAGACAGAAAACACCAAGAAGGTCATCCAGTATCTAGCTCATGTGGCCTCATCTCATAAGACCAAGAAAGATCAGGTTAGTTCTGCCTCTCTTCCACACACTTCATCTTTAAAAACCTCCATCTAGGACTCTTTTACATCCTCCATTACTTCCCTCTGTCTGTTACCTCATTACCTTCATGTCTCATTTTTTCCCCCTTTCCTGCTGTGACTTATTGTCATCATCACTTTCCCCTCAGTCTCCAGTGTTTTCATTTTTACAGGATCAACATTTGTGTCCGCGCTCCACATCAGCGTTTTTATTTGATATGCGTGTGTGCGTGCGCGCGCGTATGTAGCGTACAGTTGTTTGTGTACATGACTGGTCAATCCGTCATCACACTGCCATGTTCAAACACAGCGTGTTTTCAGCAGTAGACTGTATTTGCTGTGACAACCACGATAACAGCCCTGCAGACGTAGAAAAACAGTCGTGCAGATGTTAAACTCCTGGTGTTCTGACATTTTTAAACAGAGCACAGGCCTTAACTTTTATCTGATGTTTTTTTCATGTCTTTTCATGAGAAATAAAACTCAGTCTAGACTCCTGCACTGCTGTTATCTGGCTGTACCAGTCGCCTCGTAGATGCTGCTGAAAGCAACAGTGGAGTGTGATGAAAAACCCCGTCTTTCATCCCTTTTTTTGAGGTTGTTGTATTTTTTCTCTTCCCATCAACAGAGCTCGTTCCTGTCACATGTGAGTTAACTCTCCCCTCCATGCACCCCTCCCCCCCCACCTGCTTCTGTCATCACCCCCCCACCCTCACCCCTCAATCCCCCTCCTCTTATATTACGGGCAGAGGCGATGTCTTGCCACTTGCCAGCCAATTGGAAGTAAAGAGGAAGTTTGTTTGCAGACCGGTGGCAGCATTATGTGTTCCTGTGAAAAATCCAGCCAGACAATAGTAGGATGAGGGGGTGGGGGGAGAGAAAAAAAGGAAAGATGTGGGATCATACGACAAGTATTCTTATATTGTGTCTGGTTGAATTTTTCACATCTTGTATCGCTATTTTTATGCGTGCACTTGTGTGAAGCAAAGTTGCTTCTTTTTCGTCTTTTGTTGCATAAAATGTTCGTCATCTTTTGTATATTTGAACAATGTCCAATCGCGAAAAAGCTCAGAACATACATTTACGTGATTATTTAAGTTATTTTCTATTCAGGAAGGTGAAAGAACAGTAGTCCAGAAAAATAATGTACAGAAGGAAATTCATTTTATTCATTGAGAACAGTTTATACAGACTTTATACATGGACTACACACGTGTGAAATGTCACTGCTTTGAATGGCTTCTTTTAGTTTTAACTTCATGAACTTTAAAATTGAGTTCAGTTAAATTCAGTCCATGCTATTGCTGAACACTGTCGAAGCGCACATGCTCAGCAAACTGAGAGAAAAATTGCTTTTCGCCTTTCTTGCACTAAGTTTTGAAGTTACACGCACTTCACTAATGATGTAAATTAATGTTGCACACAGACACCGCAGCACTAAACACACAAACAGCTGCTATGATTTTATATTATATATATCATTTTAAAGGAAGAGTGGAGCTGAAAAGACATTGGTTTGTGCTCGTTGTTCTCTGGATTATTGTCTGGGTAACAGGTGATGGGTTTACTGACGAAGGGTCCACAGGGTTTTTCGGTGTTTGGCAGATTTGGGCACTAACCTGATGTTGTGTGTGAAGGGTAAAATGCTTGTGTGTTGTGTTGTTTTGTTTTGTAAACTATTATCTCATTTGTCAGCATAATTATTTGCTTTTTAAAAAGAGCAAAGTAATCTATTTATTTAATGACAAAGCATAATCGTAAAAAAAAAAAAAGCATATATAATTTGAGTTTCTCACAGTATATTACACCGACTCATCTACTTTGATGCCAAGGTCTCGTTACATCAGAATCCATGGCTGAATAATAGTTTAGTACCCCTGCTCTAAGATCTCAAAAAGAAAGTGTACTTTTATATTGTGTTTTGGTTTTCTCCTCGTGTCCACCAGGGGGAGCTGGAGAAACAGCTCTTGCAGGCTAACCCCATCCTTGAAGCCTTTGGAAATGCCAAGACAGTCAAAAATGACAACTCTTCCAGATTTGTAAGACTTAATTTTAATGATGCATGTTTTGTTAACTGCTGCAGATACCAGAATTTTATTAAATGTTCCTTTCCTCTTCTAGGGAAAATTTATCCGGATCAACTTTGATGTCAACGGTTACATCGTTGGTGCCAATATTGAAACTTGTATCCTTGAAAAAGTGCTGGGCTGCTTCTTTCTACAGCTGATGTAAAATGTTGTTGACTTTGGTCAGAAAAAGTTGTCCTTAACAGATTGACCTCTAGACTTGTTGGAGAAATCCCGTGCCATTCGCCAGGCCAAAGATGAGAGGACCTTTCACGTCTTCTACTACTTGCTCACGGGGGCTGGAGACAAACTGCGCAGTAAGCAACATAATATGTAATGTTTTAAGGCAAAGTGAGGATTTCTTAAACATTTGCTGGCAGTTATCCATTAGGGGGCCACTCTTTGTTTCTAAAAGGACAGAAATTTGACCTATTTTTATGTGTATGGTCTCAGTTGCTAGTTTCAGGTCTTTTTCAATAGAACACGATGTTAGTCTTGTGAAAATGGAGGGTAAAGCACAAGCTGGTATCATCTTTATATTTCCTGTTTCAAAAACTGACAGGGAACTTGTACACAGTCTATGTCATAAGATTTCAATCTAAAAGCCAAAGCAGGACTGAAGCTCATCTCTCACCTTGTTGTGTCCTTTCAGAGGAGCTCCTCCTTGAAAATTACAACAACTACCGTTTCCTTTCCAATGGGAACGTCACAATTCCTGGGCAGCAGGACAAGGACCTGTTTGTGGAGACCATGGAGGCCATGAGGATCATGAGTATCCCAGAGGACGAGCAGATCGGTAAGTGGAACTTAACCATTATGTGTATATGTAATTATTAGTGCATCGTAAACTCATAATAATCTATGTGGTTTCTGTGTAGGTTTGCTGAAGGTGGTGGCGTCTGTACTGCAAATGGGGAACATGAGCTTCAAAAAGGAGCGACACACAGACCAAGCCTCCATGCCTGACAACACAGGTAATTACACCACAACTCTCTCTGAGTCTTAACAGCAGAAGATCTAGAATTTGTATCTTAAACATCATTGTCCCCTCTCTCTCTCTTCTACACCAGCTGCTCAGAAGGTTTGCCACCTCATGGGCATGAATGTCACAGACTTCAGCAGAGCCATCCTGACACCTAGGATTAAGGTGGGCAGAGACTATGTCCAGAAGGCCCAGACTCAGGAGCAGGCAGAGTTTGCTGTGGAGGCCTTGGCCAAGGCTACGTATGAGAGGATGTTCCGCTGGCTCGTCATGAGAATCAACAAAGCCCTGGACAAGACCAAGAGGCAAGGAGCCTCCTTCATCGGCATCCTGGATATTGCTGGCTTTGAGATCTTTGAGGTAAACGAGTGATCCACAAATCTCTGCATCGGTGTTGTTGATTTTAAAATAATTCTGAACCGTTCTTTTTTTTGTCTCCAGCTGAACTCGTTTGAGCAGCTTTGCATCAACTACACCAACGAGAAGCTGCAGCAGCTCTTCAACCACACCATGTTCATCCTGGAGCAGGAGGAGTACCAGAGGGAGGGCATCGAGTGGAGCTTCATCGACTTCGGCCTCGACCTGCAGCCCTGCATCGACCTCATCGAGAAACCTGTGAGTGTGCTTCTACATCTTTGTTTAATTAAGTATTAAATACAGCAGTTCTTATTATTCAAATATCAAATATTAGTTCCAGTCCAAGAGGCCTCTATTTACATTATATATTACATTAATATTAACATCTGTGCTTTACCTGTGTTTCCAGGCCAGTCCCCCTGGTATTTTGGCTCTGCTGGACGAGGAGTGCTGGTTTCCCAAGGCCACAGACAAGAGCTTTGTGGAGAAGGTACTGCAGGAGCAGGGAACGCACCCCAAGTTCTTCAAACCCAAGAAACTGAAGGATGAGGCCGACTTCTCTGTCATCCATTATGCTGGCAAGGTAAAACTGCACAGTTATTGATGAGGATTCTCAGATTTGTAAATGTGTCTGTGTCCTCAAATTTGATTGCTATTTCCTGTCAAATGTTACCTCTCAGGTGGATTACAAGGCAGACGAATGGCTGATGAAGAACATGGACCCCTTGAACGACAATGTGGCTACGCTGCTCAACTTGTCCACTGATAAGTTTGTCTCTGAGCTGTGGAAGGACGGTGAGTTCAGGCAGATGTTGGCTGATTGCAATAACCAGGAGTCACTGCTCGTCTAGAGGCAGTGCTTGCTGTGGGGATACATTTAATTTCTGTTTGGCATTTCATGATGCTTTCTTTCTCTCTTACTGTGTTTGGACCTTTGTTTTTACCTTGTCCACTCCATTACCTTATTTCTGCCCATTTCTTCCTCTGTACCGCCCCAATTTTGTTTGTCATCTTTTTTCTTGAACTGGGTCTCAGAGATAAAGAATTGTCAGAGAGGCTATTTTTATCAGCGTTTTCCTATTCTGCACTCAGACTCAGGTGATGATCAGGTTTCTTTTTCATTATTTTCTTCATTCCCACTCTCTCCCATTAAAGGTCCAGTGTGCATGAATTACAGATGTGTAATGGTGAGACTGCTCAGAGTGTCAGGGAATTAGGGTACCTATGCATATCAGAAAAAAAATTATAATAATAACAGTTATACACTTATACAAACATGAAGTTCTTATGGACAGTAAATTCACTTTATGCTTATGAACTGTCCTAAATGTTACACACTGGACCTTTTATACTGCATTTTAATCATGAATCCTGTTGCCATTTTCTCCTACAATAATCTTTTCCAAAAGCATCGTCCAGTCAGTTTGTATCGTTGCCTTTTAATTCAGCTCTGTATTCAGTAACCAAGTATTGTGGTCATCTCAGCACTTATTGCTCTCTTTAAACTCTCCCCTCTCTCCCTCTGTGTAATAGCAATGTAAGGGGACCCCTGGTGTTGGTCATGGGTACTGCAGCAATGGGTATTTACTTGCATGGGTTTGGTTGTTTTTATTTTTGTGTTCTACATGCCCCACTGCAAGTGCCAGCGTTTGTCACCACCCTGACACACATGCATATATTTACGTGAACTATCACACATAGATTCACTCAGAGAACGACACATAAATATTGCACTAATTGTGTTTTTTTGTGGTTATGGTGTGTAACCTTCCCCACACTTCACTTGATTTTTTTGTGACTACCGTTTTTTTTTTCATCCTGCTCCTGATTTGTTTCCTTCCACATTCACGCTATGTTTGTTTGGTGTTTCACTGATCCTATCTCTGCTCTCTCCTGGTAAGTTTCCCAAGAGATGGTGGAGAAACAATGGTCATCTTCCTTCTTATTTGTGACATGCATTTGGTTTGACTTTGCCTGGTTGAATATTTGAATGATTGAATTGAATTCTCCAGACCTCTTTTATAATTTTGTTCCTCTCTCTATTCCCTGTCCTTTTCAGTGGACCACATCGTGGGTCTGGATAAGGTGACTGGCATGTCCGAGATGCACGGTGCCTTTAAGACGCGCAAGGGCATGTTCCGCACAGTGGGCCAGCTGTACAAGGAGCAACTCTCCAAGCTCATGGCCACGCTGAGGAACACAAACCCAAACTTTGTTCGCTGCATCATACCCAACCACGAGAAAAAGGTATCAGAAAAATACTGGGCTGTCACACCGCTTTAGTGGGATAAGCTAGATGGAGCTAGATGGTGAATAAAAGGGGACAAAAGTAGAAGACTGAACTCAAACCAGAATTGTCCATTTCCTGACATGATATCACTTTAAAAATCCATCAGTTAAAATCTGCCAGATCTTCGAGCAATGGTTGAAATTGGATTTAAAAACAGGAATGTCTAGAAGACGCTTTCAGTTCCTTTTTATTTTCTTTCCTCTGGGTTCACCATGTCTGGAACTTATTATTGCAGAACAATCATAAGCCACCATGCAGATTAGAACCATTTGTTTCTCTGTTTTGCCAAAATAACTGATCAGCAAATGCTCCCCCCCCCCCCCTCTCCTCCACAGGCTGGTAAACTGGACCCACACCTGGTTCTGGACCAGCTGAGATGTAACGGTGTGCTGGAGGGCATCCGTATCTGCAGACAGGGCTTCCCTAACCGCATCGTCTTCCAGGAGTTTAGGCAGAGGTAATGGAAAAATAACTCCCTCTGCGAATTAACGTCGTCATTCAGCAAAGTGTCAGAAAACATAAAATCTTATCATTTGCCCCCTCCTACAGGTATGAGATCCTCACTCCTAACGCCATCCCCAAGGGTTTCATGGATGGAAAGCAGGCCTGTGTGCTCATGGTAAGTGCTTTACAAAAAATATTATTTTAAAATATTTAAAAATAAGTGTGTTTTCAATCAGTGCATTTTCCTTCCTGTCAGATCAAAAGCCTGGAGCTGGATCCTAATCTGTACCGCATGGGCCAGAGTAAAGTGTTCTTCAGGGCTGGTGTCCTGGCTCACCTGGAGGAGGAGAGAGACATGAAGATCACAGACATCATCATTAGTTTCCAGGCCTGGTGTAGAGGCTACGTGGCCCGCAAGTAAGACAAGAAAATCCTCACATTCACTGACTTTGTTGACATTGGTGTCCTGTTGAGTAGCTGCTTAAAAACTAATGTGGAAGATGTGTATAATATACTTTAAAACACATTCAATATTCAGACTTCAAGGAAAAGAATTCTGCATCCTCGTCTTCATTACTAAGAGTCATGGAACGTTTGTTTTATTGTTTTAAAATGTAACTTAATCATGGGGAAATAACTTTTTTTAATAGAAGTAAAGGACATTTCTTGTCTGTTGCATTGCAGGGCTTTTGCCAAGAGACAGCAGCAGTTGACTGCAATGAAGGTGATCCAAAGAAACTGTGCCGCTTACCTTAAACTCAGGAACTGGCAGTGGTGGAGACTCTTCACCAAGGTGAACCTCAGCATCCTGCAGCATCTTATTGAACATGTGACATGTGTCACTACTGTGCACATTTTTATGCCTTATTTTTTTTTTTATCCTAATGCTCTTTATGCTCCACTATTTTGTCCTCAGGTGAAGCCTCTCCTACAAGTCAGCAGACAGGAGGAGGAGCTGCAGGCCAAGGATGACGAGCTGGTTAAAGTGAAGGAGAAGCATCTTTACGCCGAGCAGCGAGTCCAAGAGATGGAGGAGAAGCAACAGCAGGTAACGTGACACGTTACAGGAGTTTTAAATGATGTTTATCTTTGTTCATAGAAAGCTCATTGTGCGTTGTTACTCATGTCGTTGTTTTTATTCTCCTTGCAGATGAGTGCTGAGAAGATGGCCCTGCAGGAGCAGCTTCAAGCCGAGACTGAGCTCTGTGCTGAAGCAGAAGAGATGAGAGCCCGTCTATCTGCCAGGAAGCAGGAGCTGGAGGAGATTCTCCATGACCTGGAGGCCCGTGTGGAGGAGGAAGAGGAGCGTGCATCTCATCTGATATCGGAGAAAAAGAAGATGCAGCAGAACATTGGTGTAAGTTGAGCTGCTTTGTTCACTCATTGATTTGATAGCTACAGGTACTGTACATATAGGTACTAACACTCACGTCACTCAATCATGTTTTCAGGACCTGGAGCAGCAGCTGGATGAGGAGGAGGCAGCCAGACAGAAACTTCAGCTGGAGAAGGTCACTTTGGAGGCCAAGATGAAGAAAATAGAGGATGATGTTATGGTTCTAGATGACCAGAACAACAAACTTAACAAGGTCAGGAAACCATTTCAATCATTTAGTGTAATGCTGAGCTGTACTATTCTATCTGACTGCAAGTGTTGAAAATAATAAAGTATAAATAAATTATAAAATAATAACTATGTGGAATTTTGCCATCTTTGTGATCACAGGAGAAGAAGCTGATGGAAGAGAGGGTCTCCGAGTTCACCACCAACCTGGCAGAGGAGGAAGAAAAGTCCAAGAGCCTGCAGAAACTCAAGACCAAACACGAGGCCATGATTACAGACCTAGAGGGTAAGAAGAGGCCATAATGGAGAATATATCTTGCAGATTTTATACAGTTTCCAAGCATCTTTTTCAAGTTTTTTTCATTTGTGTTCCTTTTCTTTGTCAGACCGCCTTCGTAGGGAGGAAAAGCAGCGTCAGGAGCTGGAGAAGAACCGACGTAAACTTGAGGGTGACTTCACCGACACACATGACCAGATTGCTGAGCTGCAGGCCCAGATTGCTGAGCTCCGTGCCCAACTAGCCAAAAAGGAGGAGGAGCTCCAAGCGGCTCTGGCCAGGTGTGTATGAATTTTACGGCTCCTTGTTTTATTATTGTTACTTATTCTTATTCCCTGCATGTGCGTTCTATTCAAACAGGTGATGGGTAGAGCTCATTTTACTTGTATAGATTTTTTTTGCTCAATTATTCAAACCTTCCTTCAGGATTGAGGAGGAGGCCGCGCAGAAGAACCTGGCCCAGAAAAAGATCCGTGAGATGGAGGCTCAGCTGTCTGAACTGCAGGAGGATTTGGATCTGGAGAGGCAAGCTCGAACCAAGGCAGAGAAACACCGCCGGGACCTGGGAGAAGAGCTGGAGGCCCTGAAGACTGAGCTTGAGGACACTCACGATTTTACTGCTGCCCAGCAAGAACTGAGGTAGAGATATTGTTTCTGGCATAACTACAACATTCAAACCGTTCGTCAACATTTTGAAGTCCATCTTGACCTCTGCTATGTCTCTTTAGGAGTAAGCGTGAAACTGAGGTGACTCATCTTAAAAAGACTCTGGATGATGAGGCCAAAGTCCACGAACAGCTGCTGGCTGATATTAGACAGAAGCACGGTCAGGCCTTTGATGAGCTGAATGAGCAGCTGGAGCAGTCGAAGAGGGTAAGTGATCTTTACCCAACCACTGTTTTCTCCTTAATGCTCAATTTATTTCTCATTTGCATAAATCTGCACCGTCCTTCCTCGTAGAACAAAGTGTCAGTTGAGAAGACCAAGCAGGCTCTGGAGTCGGAGAGGAACGAGCTGGCCATTGAGCTGCAGACACTGATGCACGGTAAAGGAGAATCCGAACACCGCAGGAAGAAGGCTGAAGCCCTGGTCCAGGAGCTGCAGCTCAAATTTTCTGAATGCGAGCGTCAGAGGGTGGAGCAGGCTGAGAAACTCTTCAAAGTGCAGGTAGAGCTTTGTGGAAGGAATTGTGACTGGATGCTCTTTTTGATTTAAACATTCTAAAACAATAATTCCACTCAATCACTTGATTTTGTGTTGAATGGTAAATTTGTCGTCCTCTTTCCTCAGGCTGAACTGGATAATGTCAGCTGCGTGCTGAGTGATGTCGAAGGCAAATCCATCAAAGCAACCAAAGACTGCTCTGCTGTGGAGTCGCAGCTGCAGGACGTTCAGGTGTGCGCACACATTGTTACATTCTGTAAAATCAGAAATGGACAAACCAAACAACCAAAGCGTATGTGTGCAAATCGAACGACTCATAATTCAGCTTGTATGCGTCTTATGGTTACAATAGGAACTGCTGCAAGAAGAGACGCGCCACAAACTGTCCCTGGGTACGCGTATGCGCCAGATGGAGGATGATCAGAACAACCTGAGAGAACAACTGGAGGAAGAAGAAGCGTCCAAGAAAAACGTCGAGAAGCAGCTTCAAACTGTGCAGGCTCAGGTAAAACACACAAACATGTAAATATTCTTATTCAGAACCTATGGCTTAGAAA
Organism: Microchirus variegatus; assembly: GCF_963457635.1. Taxonomy (NCBI): domain Eukaryota; kingdom Metazoa; phylum Chordata; class Actinopteri; order Pleuronectiformes; family Soleidae; genus Microchirus; species Microchirus variegatus. The sequence continues at coordinate 7,524,652 of NC_139811.1, forward strand.
TGTTTGAGTAACACCCGCTCTTTCTGTGCAGCTTGCTGAAATGAGAAAGAAGGTGGAGCAGGATTCAGGGTCGCTGGAGACCGCCGAGGAGGGAAAGAAGAGATATCAAAGGGAACTTGAAGGAACAAACCAGCGTCTGGAGGAGAAATGTGCAGCCTACGACAAGTTGGACAAAACCAAGACGCGTCTCCAGCAAGAGCTGGATGACCTGCTGGTGGATCAGGATCATCTTCGACAGATTGTCTCCAACCTGGAGAAGAAGCAGAAGAAGTTTGACCAGGTCAGACAGCCTTCATACTGAAACTGCATACATATATTTAGGATTAGGACTTCAGGGTGGCTGGATCACATGTATTTCTTCAACTTTAAAAAGCTTTTGATTTTCTTTAGATGTTGGCTGAGGAGAAGAACATCTCTGCCCGCTATGCCGAGGAGCGTGACCGCGCTGAAGCTGAGGCCCGCGAGAAGGAGACCCGAACTCTGTCTTTAACTCGTGAGCTGGAGTCTCTGATGGACATTAAGGAAGAACTGGACCGCAACAACAAACTGCTGCGCGCTGAAATGGAGGACCTGGTGTCCTCTAAGGATGATGCCGGCAAGAACGTAAGTGTTAAACATGTCACTTGCAGAGATGTTTATGTACCTTTGCAGTCCCCCTCCCATCATTGTCCTCGTCTCTCATCCTCCCTTGTCGCACAGGTCCATGAGCTGGAGAAGTCTAAACGTGCCATGGAGCAGCAGCGAGAAGAGATGAGGACTCAGCTGGAGGAGCTGGAGGACGAGCTGCAGGCCACAGAGGATGCCAAGCTGCGTCTTGAGGTCAACATGCAGGCCTTGAAGGCTCAGTATGAGAGAGACCTGGCAGGACGTGATGAGATGGGCGAGGAGAAGAAGCGAGCATTGGTCAAACAGGTGCTGACTCTACTTAATATATAATGGTTATCTGCTCCCTGTGGTAACTTTGGCTCTTGACTGTTGAAGAATAGAAGTTTGTGGTGCTTTCATTAATTTGTGCCTCCCTTTTTCAGGTGCGCGAGATGGAGATGGAGTTGGAGGATGAGCGGAAGCAGCGCTCTGCAGCCGTGGCCTCACGCAAGAAGCTCGAGCTGGACCTGAAGGAGCTGGAGGCGGGCATCGACATGGCCAACAAGAACCGCGACGAGGCCCTGAAGCAGCTGAAGAAACTCCAAGTGAGTTAAACTCTGAACAAATTATTTGTCGTTTTTGCGTTCTCTCAGCTATGCGTTTCCACTTTCGTCTGACTTTATTTATTTTTTCCCTCCACAGGCCCAGATGAAGGATCTTATCCGCGAGTTAGATGATACTCGCATGTCCAGGGAGGAAATCCTTGCTCAGAGCAAGGAGACCGAGAAGAAGCTGAAGGGCATGGAGGCTGACATGATCCAGATGCAGGAGGTTGGCATGCACACCTTTTTGAAACTTCACTAAACTATGAGTTACATGAGCAAAAGCCTTGTACACTTACCCCATCAGGCCTGATTTAAAAAAAGAAAGAAAAGGCTGAAAGAACTGCCATTACATCTTTTTTATTTATAATACTAACATATTTTCCATAGAAAACATTACATTATTGTTTGTTGTGTCATATTTAAAGGAGTTGGCAGCTGCAGAACGAGTGAAACGACAGGCCCAGCAGGAGAGAGATGAGCTGCAGGATGAGATTAACAACCAGGCCGCCAAGAAGTAAGAAATCCTTCAGTGCGCCGTACAATGGTCACAAAGTGTCACTCGTGTACATTACTATGTTTTTATTCTTTTCTTTTGTCTCTCAGTGCTCAGGTTGCAGAGGAGAGGAGACGGCTGGAGGCTCGTATCGCTCAGCTGGAGGAGGAGCTGGAGGAAGAGCAGTGCAACACTGAGCTGACCAATGACAGGCTGAAGAAATCAATGCTGCAGGTTTGTAGGCTCACGTTTCGTCATTTTATAGCATGTGAAATATACCGCGTTTCAACTTCCAAGTAGTTCAGCTCAGACAGACGAGTCCTTGTTCTCATTTCTTCCGCAGTCCGACCAGATGAATGTGGAGCTGACCGCCGAGCGCAGCACCTGCCAGCGCGTCGAGGGGGCTCGCTCTCAGATGGAACGCCAGAACAAGGAGCTGAAGCTGAAGCTGCAAGAGCTGGAGGGAGCGATCAAGTCCAAGTACAAGGCCAACATGGCCACCCTGGAGTCAAAGATCGCTACGCTGGAGGAACAGCTGGACATGGAGACCAGGTGACGGCTTTATGTAACCTCATATATCATGAGATAAGTCGTAGAGATTTAGGGTTGTCACGCTATGCTATGTTACTGAATACAGTTTTATAGAACGTATTATGTCATGACTCTTTATCCTAATCAGTGTTGTGTTCTTGGCTCAGGGAGAGGCAGGCTGCCACCAAGATCGTGAGACGTACGGAAAAGAAACTGAAGGAAGTCATTCTGCAGGTGGACGACGAGAGACGCAACACAGAGCAGTACAAGGACCAGGTTAGAGGTTTTCCATCACTGTGGTCAAACTCAAGAATCTGGCAATACCATAGGGGGGGGGGGGGGGGGCGGTCTACGCTATATATATTATGCTGATTTATAAACAAGGGGAGATGTAATTCATCTCATCTTTAGGAATTGTAAATGAAATAAGATATTTTCTAACATACAGTACTGTGTAAAAGTCTTAGGCCCACTTTACAAATTACGCTTTTTCGCTGTTGCGACGTCTTTAGACACTCTGGCAGGACACCCGCATCGCTTACAACTTTCCTCTTTACTTGCTCGACTGTACGATCGTAGCCGGCCTCCCGCATCCCCTGTTGCATTTTTACGTAGGCCATCTTGTTCCTGGATGACTCCAGCTTCTTCTGGATCTTGTCCTCCGACCAGATACTGATCAGGCACTTGGTTTCGGAGGTGCTCCACGTCCAGCGTCCAGCGCCCTCCTTCGACCCCACCATTTTTTTTGGAACAAAAGTCCTGCGGTATATGCTAATTAGCACGCGTTATATGCTAATCCCTGACCTCCCACTGTCGCGAGCCCAACGTGTTCTCTTTATACGCACTTATGTAAAGCGTGATGTAAAGTGGGCCTTAGGCCACATTAGAATTGTTTTAGCAATGCTATGATCATCATACAGTATCATTATTTCTCAATATAAGACCAACTTTTAATCGTTCCAATCCAAATACCGAAGGAATTTGACAGACCATATATCAATAAAGCTGGTGGAGTACTGTGTATAATAAAATATACATAGAATAAAAAAAAAATAACAGATGTCCATAATATCTGTTAATGTCTCAGGTCGACAAGCTGAACTCCCGTATGAAACAGCTGAAGCGTCAGCTGGAGGAGGCTGAGGAAGAGGCTCAGAGAGCCAATGCCAACAGAAGGAAACTGCAGCGGGAGCTGGAGGACGCCAGCGAGTCAGCAGACGCCATGACCCGCGAAGTATCCACTCTCAAGAGCAAGCTCAGGTTAGCACCAGTGACACGGCAGCTTTTATTTTTAATCCAGGGCGAGTTCACCACCAGATGGCGCCATAAACACTCACTCACTCACTTATTTCATTCTTCCACTGTAGGCGCGGAGACCTGCCCTTCACCACCCGCCGCACTGTTGCACGCGTCGGCATCGAGAGCGACGAGGAGAGCGAGCCCAAGACCGAGACGCCCGAGCCCAAACCCGAATGAGCGGCCGCCGCTGCTACAACAACGACAACACTTGATTTGTTAGAACCTGCATCATAAATAGACCGACCCAAATACACATGAGCACACATTACTGTACCTGCTGAACAGGGAGGGAGCACAACCCCCGACACAACCACCTGACAACATTGACAATCTATGCATTCTTTAACACACTCACACAACAAGTACAGAAGCCAGTACACTTTGGACAATCACATGCTGATGAAAACACACACACACGTTATTTCCGGGCCAAATTTGTTGTGTTTGTTTCATTTTACATTCTCTGGGAAAATTTAAAGAAGCGAAAAAAAAAAAGATATTTTTTATAAGGAAACATTCCAGTTCTGATAGTCCTGATCAAGGATCTATTTTTCTAATTGAAGAAAGAGGAAAACAAAGAAGTATAAACGAATGAAGACCGATTACTGGAAGGGGACCAAAGTAATATCTCGATCTATAGAAATGTATTTTATGCTGAAGTTTTTATAATGGTTAAGAATGGAAGTGCTTCATGTTTATTACGCTTGCGCTCTTGCCTCAGTTTATAATGAAGGTTTATATGCTGAAATGTATTCTATCAATTTAGCTGCGATTAGCACTTGAGACTATGCTTTTGGACTTAATAATTTGTGACACACATTTCATGTGGAAAATTTGAGTGAACGATCCGACTCATTGACGTATATTGAAGGCATTTGATTGTGACTGTGCTGAAATATCTTAATTTTTGCACTGACGTGGAAAAGAAACTTTAGCCTCGACATCATTAACCACTGCAGTTGTGTGTTTAATTAAAACGATATTTGGACAGAATGTGCATGTACTCACACACACACACACACACGCCAACGCACACTAAGGCCTCAAACGCAGCAGAATTTCCACTGGGCGGGGATGTTGGCTTATGTCTGGACATGCATTGATTTTTATGTTTATCACTATCAGTGTTTTTGTTATGTTCAGGGTGAAGTTGAATGGGGGGTGATGGGGTAGTCGAGTACTCACAGTACACACTGTATTCTCAGGGCACAGCTTGCTGAGGGTGTAACGGAACCAAAGGCAGATTAAGGATATGTTACTCTAATCTGTGTTCACTGTAGTCTTGACTGGCCCTATAGAGCTTTCATATAGACGTGCTCATCATGTCTCGATATAAACCCTTATCAGGTTGTGCCCAGGGGCAGCTTTTGGCTCACACTGCTGGGAAGTGAGAGGAATTTGTTACCTAAAGAATAACGGTTCATAAATAATAATGATAATAAAAAAAAAGGTTGCATCTATCGCACTTAAAACAAAAGGAACTCAAAACTTAAAAAGAACCTGCATCTCCTCGTTTTTAGTAATGTTGGTCAGAGTGCACCTCTGGAATGGAAATCATGTTGTGACATGTTGGTATTATTGCAAATAAAGAGGCTTTCTAAACTGCTACACGATGACCTGTGTCTTCATTTATCACTCATGTTTTCTTTGCAGAGATTTAAATAAAAAAAAGGTTTGTGAATATGTTGAGTATGAAGTCTCTAAAACTTTGTGTTAACTATGCATTAGCATTAGCACCAGGGTATCCGCGGGGTCTTAAAAAGTCTTGAATCCAATCATTTGAATTTAAGGCCTTTAAATTTCCTAAAAGGTCTTAAATACAATTTTGAACGGTCTTCAAAATATATTAACGTTACTTTTATTTAAAACATGCATAAACTTCAGTCTCGCTTTGAAAATGTTTCGATTTTTGAGGATGCGATAACAGAACTACAACACGGAACTAAAGTAGGCCACCTGTGCTGCCCGGTGAGAATTAATCGAGCACCACTGTGCGCCATGGATGTATAACGGCTTTAAACCATGGATTTGTAAATAAATGGCAAAACTACAGAATACAGTAAGGTGAAAAGAACAATGACGTAATTGACGTGCTGAAACCTGCAGAGACCCTGAGCACCAGCAGAGGGCGCCGGTCGGGCTTTCCCACGAGGAGCTGTTGGACCACAATCAGGTCCTAACCGGTTTCACCTTCCAGTAAAAAATATAGTAAACACGGACTGCGACACTTTGGGTGAGTTAGTCTGTAAGTGTTTTATCATAACAATGATATTTCTGTACTAGAACACATTCACGAAATGAGTGGGAAATATCGAGTCGAGCCGTTTAAAAAAAAAAAAGAAGCTGCACCGTTAACTTTTTAACTAATGATGCGCGAGACCGATGTGTTCAACCGGCTAAATATAGACGTTACTAGCCAAATGGTATTAGCAAGAAAGTACTGTTTCTTCTACTGCACTGTCGCACTGTTTCAGTGTCTTTATTTCACAATGTTTAATTTTCTATTCTGTGTGAGAAACAAGCTTCGAAGAGTTTGATATTCGCTGGATATTCGTTTTCGAAAGACCTTTTCTCAATCAATAAAAATACATTTTCCCATTCTGATTGCTGTAGTAGTTGCGAATGGTGGACGGCTACTAACTACAGGTAAAGTTGTGTTGATATCTGCCATTATTGTGAAACAGTATTAAATTAAATATTTAAAATATTCACCAAAAATCAACAAAAATATATTTTCTCATTCTGATTGCTGTAGTAGTTGCCAATGGAAGGGGGCTACTTACTACAGAAGAATAGAAGAAGAATATTTATTATAATTAATTTCATACTGTTTCACAATAATGGCACATATCAACAAAACTTCACCTGTGGTAAGTAGCCGCCTACCATTGGCAACTACTACAGCAATCAGAATGAGAAAATATGTTTTTGTTGATTTTTGTTGATTTTTTTAAATATTTAATTTAATACTGTTTCACAATAACGGTAAATATCAACAAAACTTCACTTGTAGTAAGTAGCCGTCCACCATTGGCAACTACTACAGCAATCAGAATGGGAAAATGTTGTTATATTTGTTGATTGTGAAAATGTCTTTAAAAAATGAATATCCAGCGAATATCAAACCTCATGCTAACTTATGCACGCTCTTAGAAACTGCTGTGTAATTATAAAACACTCAACTTTTAACAACAGTGTGAGAAACAAGCTTCCTCAAATCATTCGTATGTGAACATTATTATTATTATTTTTTTTAATATTGCTGTTTAAACTGAGAATGTGCAGACTCTTTATTTAATGGTAGCTACACCTAAAGTGTTTGACCTGTGTCACATCTTTAATATTCCCAACAGGCGTCAGGCCCCCATGTCAGCCAATCAGAATGGATGGGTTGCTCCTGTGGGCGGGGCTTCGTCACACCGGTCTCATGCTTTGCAGTAAAACAGGAACCGGCTGGTTTAAGGTCAGACAGACGGACAGCTGTGTGTGAGCCAGCGGGGTTTGGCGGTAACGACGCTACAGAGTCACGGTGACACTTATTATAGACTTCTGGAAGACTCGAAGAGAGAAAAGGGTTGACAGTGTGAGCACCGTCTGTCAGAGGAAGAAGAAGAAGAAGAAGAACGCCTCATCTCTTCTTTTATTTTGAAAAAGAAGTGACACTCCTGAAGCCTGTCAGGTATTATATAAGTTTATATGTCATTTGTTAACCGTGTTACTGTATATTCGTGTAATGGATGCAGACCTGCAACTGTCTCACAATACTAGACTTTCAACATTTGAGGGTTTTCTGAGCCCCTTTGAAATCCTGCAGAAACTTGATAAGCCCATAATTTGTGCATTAGCAGGAATATGGCACACAAGTGGCGTAAACAATCTTAATTTTGAGATAATTTGTTCATATTATCAAAGACTAATCATTATGTTAAGATAGGTCGGAATAATTATTATACCATTTTGGCCATAATATAACTGAGAAGCCATACTTTGTCTATAAATGACTGTAAATAACAATGAGGCGTTTTATATATTTATGAACAATGAATATATGTTTCGGTGAATTCGATAAACTGGAGGTATTTTATTACCAACATGGTGTTTCCATGGGAACACAATATCAAGATAAGAATGTACTCATGATCTTTGACTTGTTTCTGTCTATAATGAAGTTTTTTTTTACACCTGTTCTATAGTCTGATGAGCTGATATAATCCACTCCATATCAGTCCAGCACTGGTTAAAACCACTGGATAAGAAAAATGTGAAATCCTAATAGGCCAAGTACCAGAAATATCACATACATTTTACATCTTACAAATGTGGAGAAAATAATATGTAGTAAAGACTGAGAACAGTTTCTCTCCACACTTCTTTTTCAGGCATTTCTAAAATAGAACTCCTCCTCAAACGTTCTTGTAATGTAAAAAATACTGCCTTTGTTTTATTTTAATAGCCAGCTGAGATCCTGAAAATGTGTCTTATCCTGCGCCGCTCCGTATTGGCAACTCATTTGAATTTTGGGACACTTTTTGCGGGCGAGCATGAAAAGGAAAAAGCATTTCTCTGTTTGCTTTGTCTTTTAATTAAGGCACAGAATAAGCAGTTTTGAAGTTGAAAAGGAAAATTGACATTTCAAATTGTATTTTGTTACCTTTTTGCTGGAGGATGTTTTGAAAATTAAATCTTAAATGTCATTTTCTTTATCATTTTAATTAAATCCCAGAATGAGCGGTCTTGAATAAGAAAATGAAAATGCAGTTTGGAATATAGATTTTTAATTTAATTTATGACTCCAAAAATGCAGCTACATTTTTGAAAATGAAAAAAGCATTTCTGTCAATGCATTTTAATTTGAATAATGGGACACATTTGCTTCCATATTAAACAAGTGATTTGATACCACAGCTTTTACGTTACCATTCATGGACTTTGGTCCCCACTAAAGAGTGTAAACCAGTATGCGTGTGTGTGGCAGTGCATTAGGAGGAGAGAACAGAACACCAGCAAAAACCGGTTCATGCAATTATGCTGTAGGTAAAAAAGCAGGTTTATGTCACTTTCCTACAATTTTGTTGTACAGGATGGTGTGTTTACATCTATATTAATATAAGAATATACAGAAATAGAATTCAGAAAATTGAACACACATCATTACCAGATTTTTTTTTTAAAGCATCCACACAAGGACTGCATTAATTCACCATGTGTTCACACTCACGTGAAACGCATACGGCGAACACTCCATCTTATTAGCATCATCAGCAGGACGATCTTGGGTTAGTTAATGAGTAGCCGTGTGCTGAGTCAGGCGGTTGCAAATAAGAAGCAGCACAATTTTCAGTCGGGAGATCAATGTATTAGTCTGGTTACGTTCAGGAGAAACTCCATGGGTGCAAACTGCAACTGCCCTGTGTAGTGGACTGACCTATAACTGATTTGTAATGATTTGTCATTTCTTATCTTTATAGGAATAATTTGCCTTGGCGCCTTTCAGAGTGACGGGAGAAGCAAAATCCAGTTTCATCCTGAAGCACAATGGAGCTGACACTGGTGAATTTATATTAATGATATAATGATGTGCTCTTTGAACCTGATATGAATCAGTAGCTGTGGTGATTTCCCTTTTTGTGGAGGGAACATCATCATGCTTACATAACTCAGCGGAGGATGTCAGGGCATCCTGACAAAGACATCACTGCTAACACTATTTTTTTACCCTTCTTTCACTGATGGGACACATATTTAAAGTGCTTTCGTGTTTGTTCATGACTTTAGGCTCACCCGGTCATCAAGGCCTTCATGTGTGGTTCTCTCAGTGGGACCTGCTCCACCCTGCTCTTCCAGCCTCTTGACCTGGTTAAGACTCGTCTGCAAACGCTGCAGAGCAGCGCGCAGCCCGGGTGAGTAGACCGGTTTATCAGTGTTGCGTCACATGCTACGTGACCTCGTGAAAAAAACTGCTGAAGAGAACAGGAACAGTTGTGTCTTGTGTCGCGCGCATGCACTTATCACGTTTGGATGTTTCTTTTTCAGTTCAGGCAGAGTGGGGATGGTCACTGTGCTCCTGAGTGTGGTGCGGACAGAGAGGCTGCTGGGACTGTGGAAAGGAGTTTCAGCGGTTAGAACTCTCTCCTGTTACTCTTGATGCTACTTTTTCATGTCCAATAGTGATACAGAGATCAGCCTGGATGCTCTTCAGGCATCAGTGGGGAATAATAAAATGATGCAGTTACACTGTTACTGTTGAAAAGTTTGGGGTCACCTATACAATGTTTTCCATTAAATGTCACACTTTTATTCATCAAAAAGAGTTGCAAAAAAGGAATAGAAAATATAGTCAAGACATTGAAAAGATTAGAAATAATGATTTGTATTCAGAATAATAATGTTGCCCTTTCATCAAAGAACCATCAAAACTGTTTTCAACTGTGCTAACATCATTGCACAAGGGTTTTCAAGGGTTTTCTAATCATCCAATAGTCTTCTAACGCCATTAGCAAACACAATGTACCATTAGAACACTGGAAATTGGCCTCTATACACCTATGTACATATTCCATTAAAAACAGACGTTTGCAGCTAGAATAGTCGTTTACCACATTAACAATGTACATAGTGTATTTCTGATTCATTTAATGTTATATTCATTGAAAATAAAGTACTTTTCTTCAAAAAAATAAGGAAATTTCTAAGTGACCCCAAACTTTTGAACGGTAGTGTATCTGCCTCGGCTGGTTGTGGTGAAAGGAGTAAATGGGGTAGAGAGGAGAGGTGGGGAGCAGATGTATAACATTTGTGTTAACTACTGTCAATGTAGCCATTTCAGGACATTATGTTCCAATGGTGTAATATTCTGCTCCTATTATGAAGTTATAAGCAGCCAACATTTTCTCCATCCTGTTCTTGGTAAAAATCAGTTTCTGACACAGTTCTATCTCTCTCTCTCTTGTGCTTCCAGTCATTTGTTCGGACCATCCCAGGTGTGGGGATCTACTTCAGCACTTACTACTCTCTGAAGCAGCACTTCTTACAGGACAGCAGCCCACGAGCCATGGAGGCCATGCTGCTGGGAGGAGGGGCCCGGGCGGTGGCAGGGGTCTTAATGCTGCCCGCCACAGTCATCAAGGCACGATTTGAAGTAAGCGTAGACCCGTATTATATTATATTATATTATGCTTCCAGATAAATTCTGATTCAGATTATTATACATTAAATGCAGATTTAATGAATACAAAAGAAGAAAAGCTTCATGGAGTCTGATACCAAAGATATTCAGTTACTGGTCATGGAGGAGTAAAGATATTGTTCCTTTATACTGTTATGACTATTGTATTAAACTGACTGGTTGCATCACTTTGCTTCAGTGTGGCAGGTACGGTTATAGGAGCGTGGCTGGAGCTCTGCGCAGTGTGTGTCAGACTGAGGGTCCTGCCGCTCTGTTCTCCGGCCTCATGGCCACTCTCCTCAGAGACGTCCCCTTCTCTGGTATCTACGTCATGTTCTACAGTCAGAGCAAGGCCTTCCTGCCAGATGGTTAGTAAAGTGCACATTTTACTAAAAAGCACGTTTGACAGATATTTACGTACATGGCAAATTGCAATACAGTCTGTCCTGTTGTTGTCTCTAATGAGCACCTCTCTCTTCATACAATAAAGAAATCAGAAAGTCTCCTGTGGCCCCGCTGGCTAACTTCAGCTGTGGGATCCTGGCGGGTGTGTTGGCCTCACTGATGACTCAGCCGGCTGATGTGGTCAAAACTCAGGTCCAAGTGAATCCCCAGCTGAGGACGGCAGAAGCTGTCAAATACATCTACATGGTAACTATCTCGCTCCTAGTTTACTCAGTTTGTCAGGTCATAAAGTTATATTTTGTTTCCTTCTGACCACTGTCCTCATCGTCCTCTTTTCAAAGGAACATGGCCTCCAGGGCTTCTTCAGGGGGGCAGTACCTCGGTCACTCAGGAGGACCATGATGGCCGCCATGGCGTGGACCGTGTACGAGAAGATGATGACCCACATCGGACTGAAGTCCTGAGGAGATACGTGGATGAGAAGCTTGTGTAAAAAAGTCACGTCACTGAGTGAAGACAGGAATGTGTGAGAAGAATAAGAGCTGCTGCTGTGAAGAGTCAAATGCTTTTAAATGCTCTTAAAGTATTTCACCGCATCAAGAATATGCTGACTGCTGAGCAAAGGAGGCTGACACTGGTCTGAATGAGCTGCACGGACATTACAAAAGGTGTTTTCTCTGTGAAGTGAAGTGTTTCGTTGGGCTTTGGCTGAGGTTTTCTCAGGTTTTCCGACTTTACGCCTGTGCAATGCCACATAATGACATTCTACTAACGTTCATTCTGCTAAAGTGTTTGATGTCAGGAGCATTTGGACTCCGCTGTTTGAGACGTATACAGTAGGAATGACTGTCTGTCCTCTGGGGTCGGGACATTGTCCCAGATAAAGTTCATATTTCTGTAATGCACTTTAACCTCTCCAGTTCTGTCACGGCATCTTTTACGACCTGGAGAGGCTTTTCGAGCCTTTCTGATAACATACTGTAATATTTTTTTTTATAATAGAAACAATATATGTGCTTCTCAGTATGTTAATCTCCCTTAAAATATTAACACATTTTGATATTTGTTTGACATTGATGCTAATATTCACATATTTGCGATCTTTTTAAGTAAGACATTAAACACTGTCAAACGCAGTATTCTGTATCCTTTGTGTTAATTTTTGTTGTAAATATCAGACTTCAGAAAGTATACTGTATCTCCACTTTCCAGGAGGGGCTTGTTAACTGTGAGCATACACCATGTTGTGATGTAGTTAGTGTATTGGATTTATACATTCATTCATTCATGTATTGGTCAGATATTGCTGTTGGAAAAATGTAATACATTAACTTGGAGAGCAACACTACACTGGCACAATTTCTGACCTTAACAATAAGTTATATCATACAGTAGATTCTGCCAGGGGCGATGGCTTTCAGGTTGAACTGTGGCATACAAGTCTCAGACGCACTTCTATGAGATAACGAACATTTATAGTATACCACTGCAGGAGTGTCAGGCTCCTTTGTAATGCATGAAAACTCAGGACCGGTCAACACTTCCATGTGATCCAGATTTGGTGTAATCCTTTGAATTTTACATGAATTTCAGTTAAAAAAAATACATTCTCACATTCTGTGTTCCCACTAGCCAAGCAACAGGCTTCTGTCCAGACGGACACCGCCCTCACCGTCCTTTGATCTGTGTGCGGGTTAACGCTGCAGCCATGGCAGTGCTTACACCACTATTTGTAAAGGCTAAACTGTTCCTCCAGGCTGGGCATCACTGTGCACAGGTGGAACGTAACTAAATACATTTACTTAGTTACTGTATTGAATATTTTTTTTTGTGTATTTTGTGTTTTTTAAGTACAATTTAAAATCAGGATTTTGTATTTTACTTGAGTACGTATTGACTAAAGTGTTGTACTTAGTTACTTTATAAATCCTATCTGTTACTGAGTAAAAATAAAAATTTAGATTATTAAAATATACACCAGAACCAGAGGAATGATGATGTGATTAGCACCAGCACTGGCGCATGAACATAGAGGGCGCGCGCCAAAAGTGACTTAATATCCTGTGTTGCGCCGGGCGCGTGAGCTCCAAAATAGTTTTGGATTTCTGACCCCTTGTCATATTTCTACTACCCTCACACCCCCATGCAAAATAACTAAGTAACTTTTACTTAAAGGTGCATTATGTAATAAATCTAAAGCAACTGGCCATAAAATCCTCCTAATATGTCACAGAGACTCAGGAATAATGTTCATATAACAAACTGAACTCACCAACAACAACAGTACAGACAAAATATTAGCATTAAAAAAATATATTTTGCAGACTGCAAATCATGTTTATGTTTTGAATTCATGTTTTGGCATGTGGTGCCACCTACTGCCGTCTACCGATCATTGCAGTCAGTAGAGTCTCAGCTGCCGAGCAACCACGGGTTGCCAGTTACGTCAGAAGACGAAACATAAAAGACCTCAGTATTTTTGAATTTGAATGTAGTAACCGTTTTTTGGCCACATTCTTACATATGGCACCTTTAAAGTACATTTCAAATGAACTACTTTCTTACTTCTGCTTGAGTACATTTTCCGATGACTACTTTTACTTCTACTTGAGTAATAGTTCATCAAAGTATTGGTACTTTTACTTGAGTACAATATTGTAGTACTTTTTTCACCTCTGTGCTTTTTCACACTGTTGATCAATGACTCAGTCATGTAACATGAGATTTGAAGAAATGAGTCTGCAGCTTAGATAAATAAATTTGATTGCACCATATGTCTCTATGTGAGGACATTTATAAAACATCAAGCGCTAAATATGGCCCACCAGGGCAACAGCCTGTTTTTTTATTTACTGTGTATAACTTCCTGGAAAACATCTCCTAAACCTGTTGGGCCCCTCATGTGACACATTGCCCCACTCTACTGTGTGGACCTTATTTGTGAGATCCACCACCTCTTGTGTCCTTGGCATTCACACAAAGCCAGGTTTTGAGTCAACATGGCGTTTCCAGCCAACACCACTCGTCTGTTCAGTGTCCCCGCAACATGTTGGTCAACACTATTGGGGATCCATGATCATACCAAACGCTGCAACATAAGACACGTTTCAGTAAAATATCTTCTCCACTTTGTTGTGTAACCGTGTGCACACGCGGTATGATCCCTTTGCCTGGAACATTTTATCTTTGGCAAACACAGTTGCAACACAGGTCAGTCTTTCACTGAGGAGTCAGCGTCTCAGCATTGTCTTAATATGGTATTTACATCCCCACTGTCTTAATATGGGATACCCATCCGACCTGTGTGGTTCGGCCTCTAGTAACCTGCGCCTGTCCTCTCTTACGCATTGGTGATCACCCCACCTGGCGGCCTGATCACAGAACTACAGCAACCCGGAGTCAAAAAACACACCAGCCAATCACACGCCTTGAAAATTTGGTATATGTACTACGTCATTTCCGCCAAACGCTCTCTTTTCACCGTGTGGTCAGATTTCCATACGGCGTTGTTTCGTGGTGAGTGTTAAGTTCATATAATCGGCTTATAAACACATCAAATGGTCACCGAAACACGACACGTTGGCTCGCCGTCGTCTAGTCTCGCAGTAGGGCCGTTAAAATGTCGTCTGTTGCGTGTTAATTCGTCTGTATTTTACGCAGAATAGATGCTAACATGTTGAGCTAACCTGCTAGCTTCTGACACGCGCTCATCTCGCAGTTCCTGTCGCGCCTGACTATAAATACTGATTAGCTTTACCGGTCGCAGTTTGTCTAAACACTCGTTTACGAATATAGTGCTATAAAAACAAACTATTAGACGGTTTTGTAAGTGAGAGCGTACGTTTATGGAATCGCTTGTGTGTCGTGTAGCGGCACGTTAAAACATCAACGCGTCCTACGGTGTTGCCCGCTATGTACTCGTTGAGCGTAGTTGCATGATGGAAACTTTATTTTCCCTTTAACAATAGTTAATAACTATAAAATGAACTGTAATCCTGATTAATTGACCCAGGGTTATCTTTTTTTTTTTTTATAGCTCCCATAACTCGTAACTCGGGGATAGCGGTCACGATGTCCGGAAATCTGGATGTCCTTCAAATGAAGGAGGAGGATGTGCTGAAGTTCCTGGCTGCAGGAACCCACCTGGGAGGAACCAACTTGGACTTCCAGATGGAGCACTACGTCTATAAGAGGAAAAGTGACGGTAAGTGTTGGGTGGGAATCACGGAGTACCTCACAATACATGACACATGGTCCTGAAGACCAGTAATGTGTTATTAAATGTATTGCAAGACATCATATAGTGATGCATCATATCTCACATAAGAAGAAACCCTGTTAAAGTTAAAACGTGCATGATTTCTCTATTCATAACATGAACAGGGTGCATAAGTGTTTTTGAACATGGATGGGTCATATCATAAGCATTTTCACTGTCATTCAAACTACGCACACCATTAAAGCCGGGCACCGATGTCGGTGTTCAGGTGTCGGAAGTGTGCAATAGCAAGTGTGCTGGGTTTTCGCTAACACCATGAGGACTGCTGTCCCATGAATGGGGTTTGATAGTAACTCGAGCCACAGTGCAATCTGTTAAATAAAAAGTGTATTTCCAGTTTTAGTTATGTTCTAATCAATAATCACAAGCCATATCTGCTTTTTGGATTCCTCTTAAATCTTCAGGTGTGTACATCATTAACTTGAAGAGGACGTGGGAGAAGCTGCTGTTGGCAGCCAGGGCCATTGTTGCCATTGAGAACCCAGCTGATGTGTGTGTGATCTCCTCCAGGAACACTGGACAGGTAAAAAACATTGGCATTCTGTCCTGGAACAGTTCCGTAGCAATTTCACTGTCATTCAAACTACGCACACCATTAAAGCCGGGCACCGATGTCGGTGTTCAGGTGTCGGAAGTGTGCAATAGCAAATGTGCCGAGTTTTCGCTAACACCATGAGGACTGCTGTCCCATGAATGGGGTTTGATAGTAACTTGAGCCACAGTGCAATCTGTTATAATTTAATCAGAGTTTAGCAGATCTGTTGAGTCATTTATTCTCCATGGCCCTTTTTTAGAGAGCAGTGCTGAAGTTCGCCTCTGCCACCGGTGCTACAACCTTCCATGGTCGCTTCACCCCTGGTACCTTCACCAATCAGATCCAGGCAGCTTTCAGGGAGCCTCGCCTCCTGCTTGTGACCGATCCTCGTGCTGACCATCAGCCACTGACTGAGGCTTCCTACGTCAACATCCCCACCATTGCCCTGTGCAACACAGACTCCCCCCTGAGATACGTTGACATTTCCATCCCGTGTAACAACAAGGTGCGTCAAACTGGAAAAAAAACACAATATAAGCTCTCATTCCAGCCCTTTCTTGGTGAATCCATGTATGTTGCACACCGTTAGAGCCCGGCGCTGTCCTGTCAGTGCAGTGCTGGGTGTAGGACGTGTGCTAGAGCAATGTGCCTGACCTTTAAACTCCTTTTTCTGAACTACACAGAAGAAATGAGTTAAGGTTGTGCCACAGTTTTTGTTGATGCCATTTGTGAACATTAAAACGTAATACAGTGGTGGGAAGTCAACCGTTCCATGACGTGAGCTGTAAATGTTACAGGGTCACCACTCAGTGGGTCTGATGTGGTGGATGTTGGCCAGGGAGGTTCTCAGGATGAGGGGAACCATCTCCAGGGAACACCCATGGGATGTCATGCCAGATTTGTACTTTTACAGGGACCCTGAAGAGGTGAGACGGATTTAAATCATTGTGTGTAACGTAGTTTCATGTTGTTTTTCATATTTTAATGCATAATAATTTAATCGCAGATTGAGAAGGAGGAACAGGCTGCAGCTGAGAAGGCTGTTGGAAAGGAAGAGTTCCAGGGCGAATGGAGCGCTCCTCCAGCTGAGTTTACTCAGCCAGAGGTCGCTGACTGGTCTGAGGGTGTTGCTGTGCCATCTGTGCCCATCCAGCAGTTTGCCCCAGGTAAGATTTGTCACTCTGATCAAGTTACGTAAACTTTAAGTGCATCTGTGTGGAACTGTGCAAATAAAATGTTCTATCTTTGTAGCAACTGCTGCTGCGGCTGCTGCTGCTGCTCCACCTGCTGTAAAGACTGGAGAGGGCTTTACTGGTGAGTGTCTATAGAATCCCAAATCATATGTACCATTTTAGTATTACCTTGTTTTATGCTCAATTGAATTATTTTTTCTTTCTGCAGAGGACTGGAGTACTCAGCCTGCCACTGATGACTGGTCCACTGCTCCCACTGCCCAGGCATCTGACTGGGGTGGCGCCACTTCTGACTGGTCTTAAATCATCATCTTTGGCAACAATAAAAGTGTTTTTTTCACTTTGACTTTGTTACCTTTCGTTATTCATTTCAATTTCACTAAAGGTTACAATACTGTGAACGCAGCACATTATCCTGTTCATCTTTAAGACATGAAAACAATATTTAAGGAGTACAATTATGCTATTGAAAGTAATTCAGCGAAACTGAAGATGTATATTCCACACCCTCTAAACTAGTGATCATCATCTGACCTGTAATGTACATTTTTACGCAAGTTTGGTTGAACATAAATTTAGCTGTTTTTATCCAGAAATTATCTGATTTCTTAAAACTTGCCAACCTAGTTATCTTGAGGTTATAGGTGATTATGGCTGTGCTATCAGAATCTCATCTGTTTCTAGGTTTGTGATCTTGGATCAGTTTCCAACTAAAGTTTTCAGAGTAATTCATCTCAGTTCAGACTAATGGCAGACATGAGGACATTGCGAGGCAATTAAGTATTGGTTTAATGCATTGTCAGATTAACTGCACATGATGTGAGATTCTACTGTCATATTCACATGCTTTTATAATGAGAGCCAACTCTACATTAAGGCCCTAAAATGAATTCAATCAAAATGTGCCAAAGACCTTTATGCATTTCTAAAGAATGACAACTCTTTTTGTTCTCATTTCCTGAAAAAAAAAAATGTGTATATATATATAACCATACCAAGTCTATATTCATTATTTAAATCAATTTATTTTATATTGTACATGGCCGTTTCCATGTTTCGTACCTGTCTGTTGTATAGTTATTTATATTCTTTATCTATCTCAAAATGTGCTTGTAAGTGCTTAAAAAACAGCGTAAAAGAATGTTTTGCTTACGCCGTTTACGTAAATCTTCTTTGCTGAACTGTTGCTGAACACGCACATGCAGAACGTGTGCAACATCGCCCCCTGCGGTCACATATTTCGGTGCAACACCAGTACCTGCACACTCTTTGTTTGGCTTTTTTCTAAACGGAGTTTGTTTCTCAGGTCTGGAGACCCATAATAACAGGGCACTGAATAATATGGACTGTGTGATTGAATTTTTAATCACTTCTGGACATTTTTAGGGTAATCTAAAACTCATCTCTTTTCATTGGTCTTTGACACTATTTAAGTTGTTGATGTTATTTTACATTTATTTATGTCTTTTAACTCATTCTAGTTGTTTTAGATGTATTTTATTGCCTTGTGTTTCTTCTTTCTTTATTATTCTGTGCAGCGCTTTTGTCCACTGTGGTTGTTTTAAAGTGTTTTTTTTAAAATAAAGTTGGATTGGACTGGACTATACGTCATTCATTGTTTATTTATTTTTTTAAATGCTTTGAAACTGATGAAGAATGAAATGGTACGAGTTATTTGTTTAGGGGCATATTGAGGACAGCGTGGATAGCCCGAGCGCCGCTGTGTGAAACAACCGTGTCCTCCACGTTCGCGCTCGTGTGTCAGGTGGGCGTGTTCCAGCGCTGTGATTGGTCGGACGCTCTTCCTTTTCCTCCCCGGCTTCCGCTTTCTTTTCATACGCACGCCCAGACTCTGAATAATGATAATAATGATCAAGATGGCTACTACAGAATACTCCTTGCGGTAGCGAGCTGCCAATTTCATGGAAGCGCTCAAAACTGCGATTTCTCACTTTTTAAGTCCCCCGCAAGCGACGGGACCGCGCCTGGGATTATACTATATGGATTAAAACGGGTTAAGAGGAGATAAAAGTGATTGTGTTGTCCGCAGCACTCATTCCGAGGACGCTAGCTAGCCGAGCTACTAGCTAGTTGTACTTGTCGACCATCTGCAGGTTAAGCTCTCCAGCCAGCGGCACGGGAGTGCGGAGCTGCCCGTTTCGCGTGCCCGCTCGTCGCACGGAGAGCGTCAAATGGCAGAGCCGAGGAAAGTGCCCTTTGTCACCATTTCATCCTTCGCCACCTCGCCGCCGACCCCCGAGTCCAGCAAGAAGCGTCGCCGCGAAGATGAGGCCGTCGACATCACTTTTGGGAAAGATGGAGGTGGAAGTGCGGCGGCGCTGGGGTCAGGAGGAGGAGGCAGCGGCGCCGGCGGTGGCGGCGGCGGGGGGCTGTTCGGCAACGCGAAAGGAAGCGACGCCGAGACCGAGGAGGCGAAACCCACCGTCCGCCTCATCCTCCCGCTGACGGAGCCGAGCGAACGAGGCTCCGCCGAGTTCAACTACGGCGAGTTGGTGAACTCAACAACAGTTTCTCAGGTTAGGAGAGCAGAGGCACCATGATGTGAGGAGGAGGAGGAGGAGGAGGGGCCTGGAGCCTGGTAACCTGGCACCGGCTCAGCTCTGAGATACCACAACAATTATGCTGTACTTTAAAAGTACAAACGTGTGCATGCGCGGTGCTAATGTAACGCTCGTTTGTTTAACTCCATTGTTACGCTCCGGTTTCACTTACTTTTATCTGTTTGTCAAAGTTTGCAGTGATTTACTAGAACCGGAAATGAAAGTGCTGCTGCTTTAATGTAGAATTTCACAATGATTGTGTTTCATAGATGAGCACACAGATCACATTATACCTATTATTTTAATAATGTCTCCCAGCCCCCAAAAAGATCAACATTCTGTCTAAATGCTAAATTCTGAATGTTTACCATGTAGTCAGATACCCTTTCTCTTAGGATCAATAGTTTCCCAACAAAGTCCGACTCTCTAACTATACAACCCAATTCAAACAAACCCCTTAAGAGCAGGTTGAGTGACAATGATGATGAAATGTATTCTTTCCTACTGCTTTAATTCTCAATATTTTATCTAATGTTTACATTTGTTTTAATGTTGTGCTGATTTCACAATCAGAAAATACTTTATTGACCCCTGGGGAAATGGCTTAATGACAAGAATGCAGCAACATGTCAGTTTCAAACTCCCTGCCCTCAGGTTTAGCTGTAAACATTCTTTTGTAAATGTCCTGTTTCAGGCTGGAGTAAATGTAAGACTCGATGATGTCACCGGGGTTATTTTTTCAAAGTGATAATGGCTGCTTTCAGAGCCATTAAACCATGATATACCCATTTTCTTACACGTGTGACATGTGAGAATCGGCACCCCCATATGAGGTAAAGCCTGCCTCCTCCTTTTATTTCTAATTCACTTTCTTTGTTTACGTCAGGTAAAGCATGCACCTCCAACAGTCCCTAAAGGGCTCGCTCCTCCTTTAGACCCCAATGACCCTTTTGCTGACGACGAGAAGGAAAGACGTGAGGTTGAGGCGCTGGCCAAGAAATTTGAGAGCAAATATGTAAGTATTGTATGCTCAAGATACTTGGATAACCGCTGTAATTGTTTGGATTGTATGCTTACATTGAATGCTCACCCTTTTGTTTGTTTTCCCCCCTCTGTTTGTAGGGCGTGGTCCCCAAGAAGAAGAAAAAGGACAGAATGCAGGATCTTATTGATATTGGATACGGCTACGATGAGACTGACCCGTTCATAGACAATTCAGAGGCTGTGAGTTCTAACCCTAACCCTTTATTTGTTCAAAACTTGTTGAGTTATGATGGAAATGTATGATGAACTGAATCTTTTTTTCTCTGGGGGGAGAAGATATTGATCCGATAACTGATGATCAGCATTTCACTGTTCACCGCCGACAACGTCGCTGCCAAACTATAAATATGTCATATCTTAATACACAAACCGCATTTTTAGACTCTAAATGGCAAATTTCTCGCCTCAAATGATCTTAAAACTGCGCTCCTGGACACAGAAAAGCGAGAATCGGCCACTGTTTCAATGTTATTCCGCTGCAACAACAACAACAACAGTCTGTCTCTCTCTCGGACGCCATTGCTCACTGTAGCCAAAAGCACAATAACTTTGCGTCGCGACCCCTACTGAACGGGCGGGAAATTGCAGTGCGTATCTGTCACGAGTCCATGCTAGTTTTCCTAGGCCTGGCTTACGAATACCATTTATTTACATAATAAGCATCCAACATTTGGTATTCAGATGTTTCATATTGACTGAAAAAAATCCTCCGTGAAAATTGTGAATTTGAGTCTGGAAAAGTATGGAATTTTTAAATGGAAAATGTTTAGGAACTCTGAATAAATGGGATTGTAGCAGTAATTGTTCTTCTCCTCTATCCTCAGTATGATGAGCTGGTACCGGCCTCGCTCACCACAAAACACGGCGGCTTCTACATCAACACTGGCACTCTGCAGTTCAGAGCAGCGTCTGACTCTGAGGGGGAAAACGCAGGCACGGAGAATCACTTCAAGGTAAGTCGTCGCTTCTCTGCACTTCTCTCAGGACATTTCAAATGCAGGCAGGTTAAACATCAACGCGTACGTCTGCGGGTGTTTCTTTATCCTGTTTTAGAAGATGAAAGATGGCGAAGAGAGGGTGATTAAGAAAAGACGGAAAAAGCCAGATGGAATCCTGGAGGAAAAGAAACCCAAGAAGATTAGAGTACCAAAGCCTGGGTATGCGTTTAAACATTCTTCACTGTTTAAATACAGCTCCATTGTTTTTGTGTTCTGTGAGGGCTTGACGAAATGGCCAAAAAAGAAATGTTTCTTTCATGCTTTGACATGAAATATTTTAAGAATTGAATTACAGATGAATTCCAAAGAGTAATTGTGTGCTCCTCAGTTTGGATGTTCAGTGTGACAACATATTTCCTGTGCTACTTGGTTAAACATCTCTCTTCTTATTTCGCAGCGTTTCAGCCCTGAGTATTCATCGTCCAGAAAAGAAGAAGCGGAAGAAGCTGATGAAGGACTCTCTCCACTTGGCCAACATGCTGCGTCGTTTCAACAGGGAGAAGGAGGAGATGCGCAAGAAGAATATCGCTGCTGGTGGTCTGCAGCGGTCCAACGCCAAAGTCCCCCATGCCAACAGCGCTGTCCTCAACGCCCACCCAAAGGCTGCCGGTGGAAACGACTGCACAATGGTTGACCTGAGTGCCGACCCGGCTGTGATGTCACTGCTGGGCACGGCCAACAATGACATCCTGCAGGACATGATGGGCGACCTGGACTTTGGAATGCTGGACTCTCCTCAGCCCTCCAGTCCAGCGCAGGGAGAGAATGGTTCCTTTGGGATGGGACATAAAGCAGGTGTGAGCAGAGCGCCACAGGGCAACATGATGGCTCCTCCCCCTCTGCCAAGTGGACTCCCAGGCCCCCTCTTAAAACGCATTGAGGACCTGAGAGCGGTACGAGTTTACTTTTCATTTGAGTGTCATGGACAGAGAAAAGGTTTTTTCTGACATTTTGTCCTGCTTTTAGATTTCAGACAGAAGGAACATACTGAAATACAAGTTTATTGCAGAATAAGTTGAGCCAGGAATGAGGAATGACATGTTTAGGAAGTGCAGTCAGGAATGTTATTGCATTCTTAAAGTCTTAATAACACCTGACTGTGTTCTTACAGGCGTCCCGTTTGTTTGACGAAGAGGGCAGAAAGAAATTCTTCACTTTGGACATGAACAACATCCTTCTAGAGTGAGTCTCTTTCACATTTTCTCTTTTTTTTGCAGATGGCTGCAAATCAACAAAGCTAGTTGTATGTAAATGACATTCTCTCTCTCTCTTTCTCTCTCTCTGTGTCAGTATCGAGTTGCAGGTTCAGGAGCAGCCTGCAGAGGTACGCTCAGCTGTCTACACTCACCTTGAGGCCTTTGTGCCCTGCAATAAAGAAGCTCTACTCAAACGCCTTAAGAAGCTCAGCCTCAACATACAGGTGTGTGGCAGCAATTGTTTTTTGCAGTATTTGCATAATATTGGAATCCCAGGACTGATAAAAACATGGTTTAACCCAGGGGTCTCAAACTCAAATGACCAGGGGGCCAATGCGCATCTATTCTGGTCAAGAGGGGGCCGGCCTAGAGAACAAAAAACACAATATTGCATCATGATATCACATGTATACTTAATAATACTATTTATAATGCAAAATTAATGTATTAATATCAAAAACATACATTTATTTTAAATTACATAAATAATAGTGTTAATTAAAATTTGTACCAGGAGACATTTCAGCCACTGCCATTCGTGGCTCGAGCCCTAACAAATGTTTTTATATATGTCTTTGAATGTTGTATATGATACATTTAATAATGGGATAATTATGACCAAATGTCTTATTATTACTGTTATAATAAACATTGCTAGCAAACATATATTTTATTCTATCAATTGGGGGGCCGCCAGTTTGAGACCCCAGGTTTAACCTAAGAAATTATTTTAGTTTGGTTAACAAATAATCCCAGTTGGTTTATGTTGGATGCTAAGCTCGCTGTGTGAAAGCATATTTTGTTGTGTGCACTCTGTGCGTCTGTTCTAAATTTAGCACGAGTGTGAGATTTCTGACCGTTTTCACTCTGTTTATCTCCGTCGTCCAGGATGACCGTCTTCGCGCTCCCCTGCTGAAACTGAAGCTAGCCGTGTGCAGCGTGATGCCTGAGCAGATTGCTCGTTTCAACATGGACTGTATTGCCAAAGTGGCAAAGTAAGAACTCGTCTCGCGTCGTGTTTTCGGTACACAGCGTGATTTAACGTTAACGATTGTTCTTCATGTGTCGCCAGGCAACAATCTGGGGAGGGAGAGAAGAACGGGTCAGAGGACGACGACGAGGAGAAACCGGGGAAGAGAGTGATGGGACCTCGGAAGAAGTTTATCTGGGACGACAAACTCAGGTCAGATTCACAGAGGAGGGAAGCAGCCGTACATGTGTATATTGGCGCTTACGTGATGGAGCATTTGGGTAATCGTATGTGATTTCCAGGTTATTGCTGTGTAACCTGGTGCGGGTGAAACTGAGTTGTTACGAGCTGGAGGGTAAGAACACGCAGTCTCTGGAGGATTACCTCAAAGCCTTCATGGAGACTGAAGTCAAACTTCTGTGGCCGAAAGGCTGGATGCAGGCCAGGTGTGTCTTTATTTGCCATCATATCTTAAAAAAAGATTATATGCAGACATTTCTCAACCTTTACCTGCTAGCCGCATAATGTACCATTTATAGATTTATTTATTGTTTTTGTTACAGGATGCTGTTCAAAGAGAGCATCATGGCTCATGGTCACCTCACAGGTTACACGTGAGTCATGTAACTTACTGTAACCTTTTATTCACAAGTGACTGATGGGTTTAGCTTTAGTTCTCACTCCTGTTGTTGTCATTTCAGAGCAAAGAAGAAGATGGTTCCTCCACCCAAGGCAAAGCCAAAGGTCAGACTTTGAAACCAGTTGTTCTTTAAACAGTGATGAAGTCTACACTATCGTAACTCACACTTTCATTCATGAAAAGAGTTGCAAAATGAATAGAAAATATAGTCAAGACATTGACAAGATTAGAAGTAAGGATTTTTATTCAAACTTCAAACTTAGTTTTGCTGGTTCTTTGACCAAAGCAGTTTTCAGCTGTGCTAACATCATTGCACAAGGGTTTTCTAATCATCCAATAGCCTTCTAACGTGATTAGCAAACACAATGTATCATTAGAACACAGGAAATGGGCCTCTATACACCTATGTACATATTCCATTAAAAACCAGACGCTTGCAGCTAGAATAGTCTAGTATAGTTTACCACATAAACAATGTATAGAGAGTATTTCTGATTCATTTAATGTTATATTCATTGAAAAAAAGTGTTTTTCCTTCAAAAATAAGGACACAAGTGAGCCTAACTTTGAAAGGTAGTGTATGTGCTTGCTAGCAGCTTGGCCTCCTGATCAATCTTGCACAGTTTAGTTTATAGGATGTTACTGTGCCTTATTTGGCTGGTTCTCTTCACATTTCAAATTCTTAACACCAGCATCGAAATGGTCTCCAGGTCGGCGTTTTCGCTTCGTACCAGAAGTCATTTGTGTCTAACACACCTGTCCATTTATGTACAGTAGGGCATGTGTGCGTCGTTGCAAACAGGAAGTGGTTTGTGTAGTTGCAGTTGGTTGGTTGAGTACTGTGAATGAGAAACAGCTGTGGTGAGAAGTAAAAGCATTTGATAAGAACCAATCAGGAAGTGACTGGATAACTGCAAACCAAAAAAGGGGTCAGTAGAGTTTCCAGATGTCTCCATATAGCAACTGTGATGTATTTTAAAGCTAAAACATGTAGCTGTGTAGCACAGGAAGTAAAAAGCCACTAAATTTGTCAACCATAAATTTTCTGTGCACAGAAAGTGGATTTAGTATTCCATATCTTACACTGACGACTCTACAATTGGCTGGTATATAAAGAATTACAGCAACTATAATAACCTTTAAGTGCACATGTCACTGTGTGTAATGTTGTTAAAGGTAAAAGTACAAGCCCAAACTTAAAGCTGCAGGGCGTAATGTTTGCAGATTTCCTGTTGTTGATTTTATTATTCTGTCTGTTTGGTGTTCGTCAATGGCAAAAATTATTCTTATGCTGCTTCCTTTTATCTAAAAACATTAATTTAGTAATCGATTAATTGTTTCAGCTCTACTAAACACCACTATAATAAGAGTCTGATGGCTTACTCAATGATCTCATTAATAATGGTTAGAATTAAATGGGTCATTTGTTTATTTTTCACTAGAGTTTTGAATACCACTGAAGTGACATCTTGACATCGACTGTAAATGTTATTTTTGCTCAATCTTTCCAGGAGGCCGTCTGGGTTCGAGCCACACCTTTAGCAGGTGCCACTCCCTCCCCTGCTGCCCAGGTTGCCAGGCGACCACCTCCGTCGACGCCGTCTGAGCCCATATGTGTGGATTCCCTCGACGAGGATCTGACGGCTCCCTCGTTGGACTCCATCTCCCAGGCCCTTGCCATCCTCGGCAACGCAGCCAAAGGCCTGGCTCAGGGGGAAAGCCCGCCGTCCCCGGAAGGACCCAGGGCAGCCACCAAACCCTCCACGCCTTCCCATGCCTTGCCACTAGTTCAGCAGCAGAAAAAGAACGCCGTCGGCACTCCCACCTCCAGCACACCTCACTACATCTCTACCTCTTTGTCTTCCTCCACCTCTCTGTCTCGGCCCCTCTCCACCATGTCCTCGCCTCTGCCCTCTGTGAGGGTGGATGCGATGGGGGTCGTCAAGGCCATAACGCAGGCACACAGACACTCAGTTTTGAACACTCAGAGACCTATGGGTGCAGCAAAAGTTAACATGTCTGCCTCGTCGCCGTCACCTAAACCTCGCCCACCGCCCACCGCGTCTCCGCTCGTGCCCCCAGGGTCAAAGACGGGGGTCTCCACCCCTCTGTCTGGCCTCCTCAAAGGCAGCAATAATATTAAAGTCAACAGCAGTGACACGCTCATCCTCACGTCACCCCAGTCTCGGCTGCACAGCATTTCATCCGCGTCGCTTCTGACGCCCAAAACCTACCAGACTCCTCGCCTGCCCCACGCCCCGCAGAGTAAATCCTCCCCCTCTCCTTCCCTCTCTCAGACTCATTCTAGCGTTCAGCCCCGTCCGCAGTCTAACTTCATCACCCCTATGCACGCCACTCTCACCAAGTCGTCACACAGCAGCATACCGCCTATTGTCAAACTTACTCCCCGAACGCCCCACCCCACTATCGCCGTCACCACCTCGGCCTCGCCCTCCATCTCTCAAAATCCCAGGTCTCAGGCAACGCCCACCATTCTCCATTACTCTCCCCAAACCGCAGCAGGGTTCCGCCCTACGTTCTCAGGAACAGCCAAGCCGGGGCAAGGCAGCTACGCTTCTCCAGGCGGCCAGAAGACCCCCAGCAACAACAGCACCAACAACACCAGCCTTATCAACACCTCGTCCATAAGCAAGCATTCAGGGTCTAGTGCCTCCCCCATAGTGGCCTCTGTTAACCCAGGTCAGCGCCCGAGGCCCGTGAGCGTGACACCTCAGGGCGCCAAGTCCGTCGCCTCTGTGTCGTCGTCATCCGTGTCGTCTCAGTTGTCACAGGTTTGTTACTTACTGTCCATATGTTGGGGTAAAGCATTTTCTACCAAGTAGTACAATCGGTTCAGTTCAGCACAAGTCGGTTTGCAACAATAATCCCTAATCTGGCTAGTTTCCAGTGTTCCAGGGTGTGTCAGCCTGGTGGCAATAGCTGCAGAAGCTGTGTAAACAGTGTGACATGGTGTAGCCTGATAAAAAAAAAAAAGTAGAACAACATGATGCATTAAACAATGCTACACTTAGGCATTTTTTATTAAAAAACAATCTGCTTTAGATCCTCTGTGTGGTAATGCACAGTTCATTTAAAACCTTTTTTTCCCCCGTTGTTGCTCAGGTGAGACTATTTTCTAGCTCCGCCCATAATGTGCTGAACCAACTGTGCCAGTTTACACAAACAGACGGTTAACAAAAAGTGGGACAATATGTGCGAGTTATTTTGGTTCTCTTTTCAATGTTGTGCAACATATGGGATTGTATCACTTGGTGGAAACGGGGCTTTTGTGACCTGCATTATTCAGAATATCTGATGATTCACTTGTTTTACTATAATGAAAACCTCCAGTGAAACTAGTTTGAGAACGGATTGAAAAGGAACTAACTGCAACTGTTCTTCACTCCTGGTTTTGTTTTCTGTTTCAGACAATTCAGTTTGATTTATCTCTCTGCAAAGTCCACACTTTAAACTCTATCAGCTTCCCTCAGCTGATTAATGTGTGGAATGTTTTTTTCCCCTCATCAATTACTATTAATAATTATTGCAAAAACTTTAAAGTTTTAACGTGAAAGTTGAAGACACTCTTTCTTAATGAGCAGAGAAGACAAACATTGAAAGCGTCCCGAATCTGGATGTCTGACACCAAAATGTAATCATTTACATCCTCAAATATTCTCTATAAGTCGATCTGTTACTTTCTGACTTATGCTGCTCAGAAACCTGATTTCTCAATAAGGTCAGGTTTTTATGCTAATCTGATTTTGAAAAATCCGATCTTCTGACTAAATTGATTACATTTAGCCCAAGTTTTATCCTGGTCACCAAGTTGAATACCAAAATAAGCACGCTTTAGGAAACTTGTGACTAGATTCCTGTTCAGAACAATGCTGTTTTCACCGCTGATGTAGCAGAATACGTCAGGCTTATTTTTGCAAGATCTGCTCGTTGAAGCCATTGCATTCACTTTTAATATATATTAAAAACAATTAGTCATAAGTTGCCACATGCAACATCTTCAGGATTTGTTTATTGCAAGATATATAAAAGAATTTGGCATCATATGACGTGAAAATACCCGTACATGTTTAAACAAAAACTTTAAAAAACAATATGTAGCTTTGTTCAGAAAGTTGACCTGATTGAGCAAAACCAATGTGATTTTTGGATTCAGCACATCAAAATGATCCTAAATCAGCTAAAAAAAAAAACTATGTTGTGTTGACCAGTGTAATACTCAAAGGCTTTTAATGTAGAACTCTTTCATCGAATTGAATAGTTTGACATTGTTAATTAAGATCTTGCCGCATTTGTGTCCAGGTCTCCACAACAGGTAGCAGCACTCTGCTCGGGACACCCTCGTCTCTCTCTCTCGGGTTTGGGATGCTCGGGGGCCTGGTGCCCGTGTCCTTGCCCTTCCAGTTCCCCCCGCTACTGAACCTGCCTTCACTGGCCACAGCAGGCTCCAGCGACGCAGCCGGCGGCTCCACGGCCAGTAGCAATGCAGCGTTCTCCACCCTGACCCAGAGTGAGTGATGATCAACACCAGGAACAATCATGATGGATACGTCATGCACTATGATAGTAATTTAAATTAGCACACACATTTATAGATTTGTAGATTTGTAGGTCCAGTGTGTAACAGTGTGTGTGTGGGATGGTGGGGGTTTGATGCTATATAATCATTTTGCTAACCTGTATCCAGTCAGTGCAGCTTTCACATTAGCTACGAGATTACACTGACCTTTTATTCTTTGGGACAAAGGTTGGTTTTCACTTCCCACAGGTATGGGTCTTACCAATCAGTCTGTGTGTTGTTGATAATGGGACATAATTCATTAAAAATGCTTTATGCACAGTTGAAACGGTCTACTAACCGACAGGACGTTCCTCGAGTGTCCGACAAAACAATAGTGAGCAAGTTTAGCCTCTGTTAATGAGCTGATGGTCAGTAAAAAGACTGCACTTTTTAATTTAACTGTTAAAATTGACTGCAACGTTTCATGTACGGATGTCTTCGCAAGGGTTTATCAAGCCTGAATATATTACCCATAAGTGTGTTTGTATAATTTCTTAGTAGATATTGGTTGGTTTTCATAGCATAGCATGTGTGAAGGCCAATATTGTTCTCAGACTTGCTTGGTAAAGGGAGTCTGCAGTCTGCAGTTCTGCCACTAGATGTCACCAACTCTTACACACTGGACACATAAATGTTGGGATGTTTTTTTTTTTTTACATATGACACTCTCTGTGAATGTGACCAGCTGCTGTCGTCTATTCCTGTGAAGGCTGTTTTTTGTGTTACATGTTAGAATATCATCTGTTTTATCATATTGTTTGTCAGATGTTAAGCTTGTTTTTTCCCTCCTGTTTGACATTACTCTGTTTTGTTTGCTTCATTTCTCTGAATCCCCTCATCTGTTAACTCCTCCTCTGATTGGCTGTCATCGCTTGCATTGTACCCGCTCCTCTTCCTTTATCTCACCTTCTTTACCCTCTCCTCCTCCTCCCTGTTGTGTTGGCGTGTGTCCCTCCTTGTCCCCCCCCCTGTCCTGTCTCCTCAGATCTGTATAAGAGTCTCCAGTCAGGGTCTCAGGTTCCTCTGCCTCCTCACTTGCAGCTCGCTTTCTCAGGTAAAATCTGACCCTCTCTCCACCCTCAAAGCCTGCTCCATTTACTCCCTCTTCTGTCGTCTTTCCAGGTGTCTAGTGTTGTCTGGTCCTGTTGTGTTCTCCGCTCGTCACTTGTTGGCAGCATGCCTTTAACGTAGTCGTTTCAGCTGTCATTCGATCTCTGTGTTGTTTCCCCCCCCCCCCCCCCCCCCCCCATCATTGTGTTTCACTAATTTCAAGAATTGTACTGTTCTTGTCCAGATGTCACTCAAAGCCAGGGAGGAGATTCTAAGAGGAAGACGCTATGATGCAGCAGGATCTCTACACCCAGCAGACAAAATGTCAGGATTAGGATGGACGTGGCTTTGGGGGGGCGACACATGAACAGACGTGCGTCTGTTAATACAGACTGAACTACTCTTGGGATTCTTGAGCTGAAATCAACTTAAGTTTTAACGAGTACCGCAGTTGAATATAACTTTTTTTAAACAGTTTGATAAGTTTTAAATACTATTCATAGAGTTGTTAAATGAAATGACAAACGCAGTTTGTCAATGTTTACAAGATAGACCTATATCACTGTGGACAGGGAGGAGTGAATGAGTTTTTTAAAGCGAGGGTGTGTGAATGTGTGCGTTTTGTGTGGGGAAAGTGTGCCTTTGTACGTCTCCCTCTCTGATGCATGGTCAGTGTCTATTTGGTGCTGTTTTTATCCTAATGTAATTATCACTGATACCTGTAAGAAATGTAAACTGCAAATTGATGGATTTGAGCTTTTTTCAATGAAAGATGAACACTTTTTCATCATACTTGAATTCTTAAAGGAATTCTCTTCTGTACAGAACTCAAGTTGACTTAATTAAATCTTTGCTTTCATAGTGGATTAATTTGATTCATTTAACACAAGTGGAGGCGTACTCCATACAATACTGGACGTCCGAAACAGTCTCAAACTGAGGCACAGCAGACGACACAAGTGGGCAGTGTTGATTTAATTGAAACCTTAAATTGGCTATTAAACCATATGAAATCCAAACATAAAAGAAAACACTTGACACCAGATCATAATGTTTGACAAAATACACAAGAAAAACAATACAAAAAAAGAAAAGCGTCAAGTCTGTTTGAGAAAGACGTGAGGGGTAACTGGCAGCATGTGGTGATCAGGATCGACCGGCCCTCGCAGAGCTTCTCCCAGGTGGTTTTTCCCCTCTCAACTTTGTCATGTTCACCTCGTGAGGCTTACTTGACCAGAGGCCTGGTTTTGTCGTCATCACCACACTGGTGCGCTTTGTACTTTTTCACCTCAGCCATGTACTTTGACCAGGCATCGCTCTTGCCAGGCACAGCCTAAAACCACGACACACATCGTTAACTGTAGGACTTTCCAGAACTGGCACATGTCAACACCACCACCAACCAACCAACCAAGAATCCACACTTACTTCCGAGTCCTGTTGCTGCTTCTTTGCAACCACGCCGGTCTTAAGGAACACACCGCCTCGGCGCTTCCCCACCTGGGTTAGGGGATAGAAGACTGAAACCGTTATAGGAGCTCTTGCAGGTGGACTGTCAATGAAGGAGACAACACCAGAGCAGAAAGTCTCCTGCCGCACCACCAGTCATCATCAGTAAGGAGCATCCCTACACTTGCATGAATGCTCTGTTACATGTAATATTATGTATTGCTGTCACAGTGAAAAATATTGCAAATGCAACACTGGCACTAGCATATGTGAAACGAAATGATACTGGCCATTATTTCAGGATGTACTAAATCAGTAAATTTGGATGTCTGCTGTATGTATCTCATCTTACAACTGGCAAACCCCTTACAAAGCTCGTCACGGGAGGGGGCTTCCTCTCCACTGATGTCTGTCCTTGTTCTGTGGCTCTCCCAGCTCCACCTGTTTGCGGCGTCTCCTTTTTCCTTCTCTGCTCCTCCTCCATCTTCTTTTTGAACATCTCCATGAAGCTGCCGTCATTGGCGAACGCGTTGCCTCCGGGCCCAGAGGCATTGCTCGTCCCCGGTGCGGTGGTACTGGACGGGGACGCGGGGCTGGAGTCCCCGCTGCTGCTGCTGCCGCCGTCGTCGTCGCCGCCGCTCGCTGGAGGTTTGCCGTGTGCGCGGCGTGATTCCATGTTTCCAGGGCGTAATGTTCATACACTGGTTCAGCCCGGAATGTCAAAAATGTCACAATATTTACCTGCGTATTTTTAATATAAAAAAATATGACTTTGATGTGAGGTTGGCCTATGAAGATACACTGCGATAATGGCTAAAATATAACCAACACTTAGGGGTTTGGGATAAATAAACCTCCGGTTACTTGGATAAAGAGAGAGAAAATAGTGAAAAACGCTTCACGATGCCAGTCGTTTAGCACTAAGCCATGACAAAAACAAAGGCAGCTAACGTGGCTACGGGCTAACGAGCGCCCGCTTTGGTGAGGCCTGTACCGGCGAACAAACTCAACGCAAGGTTCCACTTGTTGGGAGTGATTTATCCCGTTGTGACTCTAAACACAGCTGCAACGCGTTACACGGTTCAAATACCTGCAGCAGACACTGAAAGGTCCCGAGACTTTACCGAAGCTTGAAGCTAACTTTCGCCATTTATCAGTCACCGTCGGCCATCTTTAGCTTCCGGTTGTAACGTCACGCGTCGACTTTGGCGCCCCCTGCAGTCATGGATGTATTATAAGAACCCCTCGGCCTTGAAAACAATTTTGTCATGGTGGCCACAATGGGTACTGCAACAAAAATACTCATGGGGCCCAAAAAGCAATTTTCCCATTGAGCAAAAACCTCATACTATACAATGTCGTCCAAAATTTGACAGAAACGTCATACTATACTATGTCATCCGAAATTAGTATTTTTTTTTTTTACAAAAACGTTTTACTATCCTATGTCATTCAAAATTTGACCATTGTGTGACCACAGTTGAAACTTGACGCTATCCGGTAAAACTTCAGACTTTTATCTTGTTTGTTAAAACGATTTGTGCAACCGACAGCACAAGACATGTCGTTTACCTGTTGCTCACACTAGCGCTTTCTGCTTTCTTTGTTAGCCAATGAGAAGCAGCAAGAACGCCCGGCTGTGACTCGACTGGCTGCTGCCTTTGGACATGAGACACCCGGAATGTTTTGAGTGTAACACAGGAAGTCCGTCTGACGAGACGGTTTTGTTTTCACTGAAGAATCAACTTTTCACGGATAAATATAAAAGGTAAGCACAATTTTTTAATTTCTGTTTTCTTAATTCTTTGGCATTGATCTCCCTAATGCTTTCTAGTAGACTGTCGTACGGAGTGTGTTCTGGAAAAAGGTGACGGACAGTTAAATGCGGCTAGTGGGTTGACGCAACGGTTTCGTACGAAGTTTGACATGTAGTTAGATATTAAATATCAAACTACATAAATAACACTCAATAAATTTTATTGAGTGTTATTTACAACACTATTTTTCCCAATCGGGGAATCTTATAATCATAATAATCATAATATTGATTATGATTATTATAATTATCATACAATTCTGACACAACGATTACTTAATATGTCTTCAATTGCCCCTTGGGGACAAATAAAGTTTTTTTTATTTTATTTGTATTTTTTTTTTAATATGCAGTTTAAACAAAGTCAGGGAACTTACACATCAAACTCTTCCACAAGTTTGACCATGCTGCCGCACATTTCAGAGTTACGCCCATCCAGGAAGCAAACAGGAAGTGGAAGGCGGGTTTTGACATTTGAGTGTAAAACAATGGACCAAAAGTAAACTCCTGTTGCACTGTTTTAAGTTATTTAGTAAAAGCTGCTCCTTTTCATTACATACCAGCCATTAAGTGAAGGTAACTCTGTTTTAAATAATCAGAATCGGAGATTTCACATATTGTAGTAATAATAATAATAATAACGATGATGTGTCAACAGAAAATATGTATTTTAATTATTTGCATATTTTACAGTTCATCGTTTTCATAATATGGTGTTAAAGTGTCCAAATTAAGTCCATCGTCCACATTAAGGCTTAGGTTTATTTCCCTGTTCAAAAGCAAATATTTATTAGTGAATAAGTAAATAGTGAAATGTCTCAAATGGGGGTCCATGACACACTAGGGGGGCTGTCAGCGTACCAATAGTAAATGTATTTTCCTTATATAATCTGAAATAGTTCATTTAGTTGAGTTCTAGTTGCTGTTTCAGCGTTCGTCCACTAGATGGCGATGTAAGCCTACAGAAATCCTCCCACGTGGTTCTCGTTGTTACTCTGGCTGCTGCTCTCTGATCCTTTGCTGTTGTGTTCCTGCACCTGAACACGTGTGAATTATTTTGTCATTTAACAGTTTTAAATGTTACAAAGTTTTCTTTCTCTATAATAATAATAATAATAATAATATGTCAAAGTTCAGTTTGCACACCTCTTTGTCGTTTTCTGATTCAGTGTACACTGATGGCAGCAGGTGGTGAGTGTGACTGTGTTGAATTAATGGGATGATGAATGATTCACTTTTAATTGTGAGTCGAATAAGTGAGAAAATGTACTGTCGTCATCATTGTTGTGGCCATTTGTCGTGAGAAAAATGAAGATTCCTAAAAAAGATCAACTTGTCTTTATAACTTTTTAGCATTCATGAATAAACCAAATCATAATACAACAACAACAACAACAGTGGAAAGTTCTGACAAAAAGTATATTTTGTGTCTTTCAGTATTATTAGGATAACAGATATCCAATCATTTAACTGATCTGAACCAACAACCATGAAAGGAGGATGCAGTCCCCCTCAAACAAAGTTCACACAACAGGCAAACGAAAGAATAATACTCCAAGAAACTGATGCATTAATATAAGAAATAAAGTAGTTTTCATGGTTCCAGCAAACTTTCCTCCCCCCAAACTATGACAAAGAAACACCCACATCAGCTCTCCATCACTGGTCTAAAAACTAGTCCAGCTCCTGCATGTGAAGCTCAGATGGCAGAGGGAGGTGGGAGGAATATTCATGGTCCACGAGAAGAGGAGAGAGATGGAGAGAGAGAGTGAGTGACAGAGCCGACGCAGGTCCTCTCTCTGCGCGCGTGTCTGTGGGAGGGAAAGGGGGCTCGTGGAGAGAGGAAAAACAAACCCACCCAGAGCTCTTCAGACGTCACTGTTCACATCACAGATGTTCCCACAGACACTCAGTGTGGGCTGTGAGGCCGAGGCGTGTGAAGCCGGTATGGCTTCTTTCTTTGTAGAGTCTGTGCGCATTAGAATGTGTAGGCCTGCGTGGAGATATGGTAATATTTGAAAAAAAAGTGTTCCTCTTATTAAAGTGCAGAGTGGAGTGTTTTTTCTGTGACCGCGCGTCAGGCCCTGATTCTTATCTGTAAGCCTTTTTTTTTTAAAAAAACTGTTGAACAAAGCAAAAACATGAGCATGCGTTTCAAAAATGTACATCCCCTGAAATAAAGGTTTCTTGATAAAAAGTCGCAGAAAGGGAGAGGTCGCGTGGGTGCACCCGGTTTTGTTTCCACGTTCGTGGCAAAAAAATAAAAAATAAGTAGGGGAGTTGTTATTGATGGAAATTGATCATTATTTAAAACGACAAGAGGTTACAGCTTCCTCTCCAAAACAGCTTGAGGTGAGAGTGCGCTCAGACCGCAGCCTTCATTCACACACTTCTTTGAAGTGGTTTCACTGTGAGGTAGAGCTTCTTTCTTTTTTTAGCGTCTTGTTTACTTCTACGTCAGAGTCTGAAGTTTGAAGGACAGAAAACCCCTTCGATTTTCCTGAGACCATGCATGTCACTGCGCAATGTATCTCTTGGTCAACGGTCATGGCACAGACTCGTCTTTACGCACCACTTCAGTTTCCATGGAAGGTCCAGACTTTCCTTGTATGTGACTAATGACTCTCTAAATCGCCTTC
Source organism: Microchirus variegatus (assembly GCF_963457635.1). Taxonomy (NCBI): domain Eukaryota; kingdom Metazoa; phylum Chordata; class Actinopteri; order Pleuronectiformes; family Soleidae; genus Microchirus; species Microchirus variegatus. The sequence continues at coordinate 7,560,684 of NC_139811.1, forward strand.
TGTTACCGTTGTTGTTTAGCGCGTCTGGGGCCCCTGGCCCCTGGATAATAGCGGGAATAATTCTTACTGACTCATCCACGCGGTTTAACGCCGGGACTTTCCCCCCCATTCTACATCCATACTCTCAGCCTCTGGTGCCGCACATATTTGGACAGTGATGCGTCCCAACAGAATGTTGTCCTTGGCAGCGCGCACGTTCTCCGTCCATCCACACAGATGCTTCTGCGTGCGCGTTCTGGGACGCCCACTCACGCCCAGCGCTGTGCCAAGCCGGTGTGGCATCTTGAGACGCCCCCGACATTCCTGAAGCCGCTGTCACATCCCCCGAGTGTGAAATTCTCTTTTGATTATATTACCCACACCTTAAATATGTCTCAATGACTGTGACGAATGAAAGAGGATGTGATTTTTGGATCTCTAATGATTGATTTATAAGTGTTTCATGCTATTGAAAGTGGTTTCAAAACGTTATGCGTTGTAGATGGATATATGGTGTAGTTTGGCACATTTGAAGCTTTGGGTCTGCTAAATTACATGTAGTGTAGAGTATATGAATATTCACTTCCTGTTGACCTTCAGAACGCCTGACCAACTTTTTGTTTGTCTACACTGATAACCCCATTACGCTTTGTTGACAATAGAGAAAAAGGAAATTCCGCCACCCTCGTGAAGCTCACAGACCTTTGTATCAACGCACCAGAGAGAGAGAGAGAGAAAGAGAGACTGAGGTGAAACCTGCTTGTGTTTCCTGGGCGGGGGTTCCCAGAAATCCTCCCCTTTTGGTTAAAGTATTCACCGACATGCCCATATGTGGAAAGCCTCGTGCGTAATAATGGGAACGGCCTTATTACGCAGGCGACGCTCCGTGCGTAAAAACACGGAAGCCAGCTTGGGTTGGGCTTCTCGGTGGGAGCAACAATGACTTTGTTATGGTTACAGTAACACTGGAACAGCTTTAATCCCTACTGTTTATTGATGTGTGTGTTCTCTGTTTACACACATGTACGTATACAGCTCAGAGTACACACATGTTTATGTGTGTTCTCTTTTATATTGTTATATAACAGTTATAAATATTTATGTGTGTGTGTATATATATATATGTATATGTGTGTGTATATATGTATATTTGTGTGTATATATATATATATATATAAGTATATATGTACATGTGTGTGTATGTGTGTGTATATATATATATATATATATATATATATAAGTATATATGTACATGTGTGTGTATGTATATATATATATATATATATATATATTTGTGTATCTGTATATATATATATATGTATATATGCCATAATACACACATTCATATGTGTGTTTAAATGAACATAGTGTGTGAATGTGTGTGTGGTTGTAAACAAACACTCGAGATCATATCATATTTCCGTCTCATTTTGAAGACACTTTACTTAAATACACAGGACAAATTAAAAAAAAAAGAAGACAGTGTAAACATTGGACATTTTAACTTTTGTCTGGATCAACCGGACAAACACAATAATTTACACAAGGAAATAAATGCAGCATTGCATGATACTTATCAGTTTGCAAAAAGTACAAAGTTATCGTTCCCATTTTCTACCATTAGTAAACCCGGCTCAGGGGCCCCTCAGTGCCCACTGTGTTTGCTCAGTCAGTATCTGCTCAGTCTGGATGCTGCCCTGCTTTCTAGGCTCGAATGGTCCCTTGAACGGTGTCCAGCATCCGGAAGTACCATTTCACTCAGGTCTTTCACCCTTACAGACAGCCTTACAGAGTTGTCTACACTTGCCCTCTCTCTCTCTGTCTCTCCCCCTCGTCCCTGTGCTGCAGAACAACGCTGACAACACAATCAACCGCTATTCCAGTGCTGCCAATGCAGAACATGACTCCAGTGTTATTACTTTTCAGTCAAAATCAAAAGTCTCGTGGTTCAAAACGCCTCCATCTTGCTGGTGAGCATCAGCTGACAGCCGCTGCTCACGTGCGTCAGGACCTTCTGCTTGAGCTGGGCGACCTGGTCCCGCAGCACCGACGCGGTGTTGGAGAGCCCCGCGTTGTCGTTCTTCAGCACTTTCACCTTGTCCTCCAGCCGGGCGATGCGCTCCAGCTTGCGTCGCCGGCACTTAGTGGCCGCCAGTCGGTTCCTCAGCCTCTTGCGCTCCGCCTTGATCTTCTCCTGCGTCTCCAAGTCGATGGGAGACATCGGCGGCGAGCAGTCGCTGCTCAGGAGGTCTGGCACGGTCTGCGGCTCCTCCTTGAGCGCGAGGAGCCGCTGCGGGTGGAGCCCGGAGCCGGGCAGGTTGTGCTGGAAGGGGTGCGCGCCGAGCGTCGACTGCGGGTGGCTCTGCTGGTGAGGCGGCATGTAGCTGATGGTGGCTGTGGGGTAGCTGGATGCGGAAGAGAGGCTTGTGTTCGGGCAGTATGCGTTCAGTGTCGTGTAGATGGGAGGCTCCGGCTGCAGCGTGGCGCCAAAGACGCTAGATGCCGCCGGTGAGCAGGTGGCAACCCCGCCGGCTCCGAGGGACACATTTGGAGGTGCCATTTGGTTCATCTTGTGCAGCTCGTCCAGCGCTTTCACGAAGCCTTCAGCGAAGCCCTCCTGCTCCTCGGTGATGCCGCGGCTGTAGAAGTATTGGCCGGGCGTGGGAGTGGTGATCACCCCGTTACTGTTCTGGATGATGAGCCTCTCTAGCTCTGGGGACGCGAGCTTCAGGGACCCCACGTCCTGCTGCCCTGCTTGGTACGCGTCTGCCTCGGCTCTCAGCTGAGACTTCAGGCTGCGATAAGGCTCTGTCAAGTTCAAATTCATACTCTGCTTTAGCAGTTTGTAGTCGTGCATTGCTGCATCTGAGTGGCCGTAAGGTGACAGAAAAGAGTCGTCATGATAAAAAGGCTGTTCCATCTTTGTAGACATAAAGTCGTAGGGAGGAACAAAAACAAGTGATGGGGAGCTTACCAGCTGTTTATTGTCACTCTGGATAATCAACAAATGTCAGTGTCAGCACAGAGTGCGCATCAATTCAGCCTCTGGTCGTCTCTCGTTCTCTCTCAACAGTGTCCAGGAATTAAAAATCACTCCAAAAAGGAAAGAGTGAAAGTCCAAGTATCGGTAGGAGCTGTCTTCAGATCAGTGTCAGCGGGTCTGAGTGTGTTCCAGCCGGGTCTGTCCGCAGCTCAGTGAGGGGATAACTGGAAAAAACTCTTTAGTCCTATAGTGTTTAGTGTGCCGCGTCCTGGAGTTTGCTGAGGTGTGTTCCAGGACTGTCACTGCGCGGCTTTTATCAACGCACCGCACAAGACAGGCGAGAGCGGCGCCGCGATTGGCCCGAGCTGCTCGCTCCTCCACGCCCACAGAAGCGCGTCGTCGAGTGACGTAAATGCCGGGAAGAGAGGACCGTAAGCAAAGCCTGTAGGCACGAGAGAGAGAGAGAGAGCGCGGTGAGGAGGAGAGCAGGCACAGAAATAGAAGAACGCACGGTTTTACGCACAACTTTCTCGGTTGATTACGTGGTTATTAAAGATTATAAAGTTGTTGGAGAAGAAGCGATGGCGTGACGTGGCTGTGTTGTTCGAACCAGAACTCTATAATCAGCTGTTCGTGTGTTTTTTTAATATTTTTATTCTGTAATAAAAGCGTATGTGGATAAAACAAATATGACAGGTCAGCACATCTAGATCATTGATATCAGCCTCGTGTTCGAGACTCTCTGCGCCGTATATCTCCCGTTGCTACTTGCAGTGTTTATTGTGATCCAGGCTGTTGAGGAAGTCCGGAGGCCTTATATGGGCATCGGCGTGACGTAGCAGTTCCTCTCTGGGAGAACCGGGAAGACACGCCCACCCGAGAGGGCTCATTCCAGCGGCATTCCAGCTCCTGTCCGAACCCAAATCCATGCGCTTGCTGCTCCAGTTATTGGGACTGTGCGCCACAGCAGGAAGAAATGAGCAGAACCGTCTGAGTTACACTGATCACCAACAACCTGTTCCTAAAACAGTGACTTTACACTGTTCTTTACAGCAGGAAATACAGGTATTATGAATGCAGTATATCAAAGTAACAGAGAATGGTAAAGGAAAAACAAATAAAACAGCTTTATTTCAGGTTTATTTCAAGACAGACTTGAGCATTACATATAAAAGTGGTTTAATTCAATCGTGAGCCAGATACAATATATTTTGCTCAATATAAATATATTATATATTTACTTGTCTGTCTGTATTGAAACATATAGCAATTCATAATTTATGAGGTAATGTGTAGTAGAAATTAGGGTGAATTCCAATTCCTTGCTTAACCCTCAATCTCAAAAATGTGCGCTCCCTCTAGTGCAAGTGCTGTCCTGATTCTCAGAAAAATTAAGTTGAGGGGCAAGTTTAAGGTCTGTATCGCCCTCAATATTGAGATTTTCCGAGGCTACCCAGAATGCATTGCGTGTTTTGCCATAACAAAGATGTTACCGAAAGCAGCGAAACGAGTACGCTTCAAATGAAGTATTTTCTTTGTCAATAGAGATATAAAAATGATGAAAACCATTGTATTATCTTAGTTTAGGCCCATATTATGGATTACTGACGTCATTGTTGCGTAACATTTATTTTTATTTTACGATCTTTTGTCAATAGCCGGTCGATGCGGACAAACGATGGTTTGCTATGGTTTACTTTTCAATAAGTCGTGGTGTGTGGTAACTGTCAGCTGAATATGTCCGTGGTTGTGGTATTTGTATGAGTATCATCTTATAACTAACTGACGTAAATGTGTTCTTCTTCTTCTTCTTTTTTGGAGTTGACAGACTGGACGCAGCTTTCGCGTTATTCTGCCCCCTACAGTCTGAAGATGTATCTGCATTTAAGGGGTGTCCCATTTCTAAGTGACAAAATAACCCTCAACACTTGGTTTTGAAGGCCAGTTAAGATTAAGGGTTAAGATAGGAATTGAAATTGGCTCTTGCCCTCCAGGGGTTCTGAAAAGTGATGTTCACTAAGCACATACTTACAGGTACCAGGCAACAAGACTGAATATGAATATTATGCGTCTCAGTCGCTGAAAACGTAAACATTTGGCATATCAAATTACTCGTAAAACACAAAAAGATAACATTAAATGAGCCCAGTCTGTGTTACAGTTACAGGACAAACCTTTACGGGTTTCCTGACACTAATCCCACGCCTCGATCCCAAACGGCAAATAGAGAGCAAACTTTGTCCAACAAGAACCACACCCAGTTAATTAACTCAAACAGGGAGATTAGTGTTCGGTTATTAATTCTTTTCAGCTGCAAGGTCGACAAAAATAACATACATAACATTTGGAAGCAAAAGTAAAGATGAGGTAAAATCTCTTAATAAGTGTGCGATTGCACCTTTATCAGTTGTGGAGAGGCGAATGTATGTTCATGCCCAGCAGCCTGCTATCATGTTCACACGACTAACCAAACAAGACCATTGCAGTAAAATGCATATTGTTACACAGCAAAATTCATGTTTATTAAAGGTGCATTATGTGATAAATCTAAAGCAACTGGTCATAAAATCCTCCTAATATGTCACAGAGACTCAGGAATAATGTTCATATAACAAACTGAACTCACCAACAACAACAGTACAGACAAAATATTTGCATTAAAAAAAACATTTTGCAGACTGCAAATCATGTTTATTTTTTGAAATCATGTTTTGGCATGTGGCGCCACCTCCTGCTGTCTACCAATCATTGCAGTCAGTAGAGTCTCAGCTGCCGAGCAACCACGGGTTGCCAGTTACGTCAGAAAACGAAACCTAAAAGACCTCGGTATTTAGAATTTGAATGTAGTAACTGTTTTTGGCCACATTCTTACATATGGCACCTTTAAAACTGGCAGATTTGATCATTGTATCTCAACAATAAATGGATTTGACATAATTACCTTTTGCCAAGGAGGTCGTGTTTTCCCCGCCATGAACCGCATAATTCAAATAAATAAATAAATAACCTTCCTCGTCCTGATGCTCAGTTTGAACTTCAGCAGCTCGTCTTGTTTACATTAGAGCTGAAACAATTAATCGATTCATCGTTTTTTTCATGATTAAAACAAGATTTCTGATTGTTTCAGCTTCTTAAATGTGAATATTTTTCTTCGTTTCTTTGCGCCACATAACAAAGAAATCGTTAAAACTGGATCATTTTTGTTTGTGGACAAAACATTCGGGAACATTCGTCATTCAACGTTTTTATGGAATAATCGAGAAAATAATCCGCCGATTAATCGATATCGAAAATAATGGTTAGTTGCAGCTCGTCTTGTTTACACGCTTAAATAAACTGAGCTGCTGCCGTGTTATTGGCTGATAGATATTTGTGTTCACACAGTGAAACAGATTAAAGTGGCCAGTGTATGTATAAATAAATGAAACTTAGGGATGGATTTAGAGCTGAAACGATTAATCGATTATTAATCGATTACTAAATTAATCGCCAACTATTTTGATAATCGATAATCGGTTTGAAGCTTTTTTTATGATTAAAACAAGATTTCTGATCATTTTAGCTTCTTTAATGTGAATATTTTCTTGGTTTCTTTGCTCCACACTGAATCATGTTGGTTTGTGGACAAAACAAGACTTTCGAAAACATCATTCATCAACGTTTTTTTTTAAACATTTATTGACATTTTATGGGCCAAACCATTCATCGATTAATCGATTACGAAAATATTCGTTACTTGCAGCTCTAGATGGATTTATAGTATATAAAGTAAGTGAAACAAACCGTAAACACTCTTTTTAAAAATAGTTCAGAACAAGTGCAGCCCCATTGTTGGTTTAACCTTGACTTAACCAGACTGTGTGTATCCAACTTGTGCTATAGAAGGAGGGGAGGGAGGGGGAGCTTTCAACATGTTTTCCCTTTGGCAGTCAACAGTCACACTTTACCCTGTAACAACATGTACTCGTCGTAAAAAAAAAGAAAAAAAAAAAGCATATTCAGAGATATTTGCCCAAACAAACCCTGCTATCATGTTCAGGCCTAGAGGCGGAGAAACGCTGCCGCGACATAACTTGCTCGACGTCTTTCAAAAACAGTCGCACACAGATTACATTATTGTTAACCGTGCTGTGTGCAGTGACGTGGAGAAATTAAACTCGCACACACATCACCACTTTTTTTTAGGGTCTCCATGCCTGGTCCTAATTACCTCATCAAGGTAATTCTCTGGTATCCAGAGCCACAGTTTTAACTCTATGCCTTTTTGTGAGTATCCATGGGAATATGAATAAACAGAGGGAAAACAACAGTTCCTGGCAGTGTTTGTGCCTCCACTTCGCCACCTCCCTTATAAATTCTATTCTGCGTGCAGCTGCCTTGTTTCCCCCGCTGCAGCCCTGCTCTGTTTGTGTTTTAGGTTTTTATTCAGCGTTTGTGGCGGAGTTTTTTTGACCACAGTCCCTGTGACATTTTGGCAAAAGCACAAACAGCAGAGGGTCCAGAGCAGGTCGGCGAGTGTTTACGGGAACGCTTGTGAGGTGGCAACATGCCATTCTGCCAAATGTTAAAAGTCCAAAACACTGGTTACGCGACCAGTGCATGGGAAACAAAAGTGAGAACAGTGAGGGAGACGTGCACACATTAATATAGGATGTTTTTTTTTTGTTTTTTTTTATCTTTTGCTTCAGACAGACAACGGAGAAAAAAAAAAAAATCACATAAGGTTTCAGTCAGAGGATACATTTTCGGAAATATATGCACTAGGTACCATAACAACAAACACACACATATATATAATATCTATGAGAAACATATTTTACAAATCATTAGAGATGTTACTTTTTTCAAAAATATAAACTTGATTTCTAATTCTCATTGTCACGTATATCTCATTTACAAGATCCTTCCATTTGGGATGACTTAAATTTTCATCTTTTAACCAATTTCTTGTAATTTGTTTCATTAATGCTACTCTTATTATTAAAAAACAAATATACATCATTCTTCCTATAATGTTTTCTGGAAGTTTTTCAACTAAGTGGATTTTTATTAACAGAGATGCCAAAAATATTTGCCAGTTCTCTGACAGAATCTTCCCCAAAAACCACCTAAAACTTTACATGACCAAGGATGATGTTTTCAATAATGACCACGCTGACTGTAACGGCCGTGGTGTGTGTTATGGAGCAGTGTGAGCGATGACATACAATGGTCTGATTTAAGATTTCCCGATTCAAAACATTTTGAATCACTTAGTTGAATCAACGTTTGTGAAAAATTGCAGACGTCTTTGTCACATAGCGATTAGTCACGTCTCTGTTTAGTCTGTTTAGATTTAGAACTGTCTTGTATACTCGAGTACAGGAATTGAGTTCTGCTTTTTTTGTGTTGATGTTTGTTTGTTTGTTTTGTTGTTTTTGTCCGTGGTGTTTGGGTCAGGTCAAGCTGCCTGGAAACACATTTCGGTTGTAGGAGCTCGGGATCGTGTGGACGAGCGCCAAAAAAACCAAGCGAGAGTTACCTGCTCTTGATCCTGGGAAAGGCAAAGCCCGAGGATGAAAGGAAACTGTTTACGGTAAGATTAAGAAAAAGCATGAGTGTGTGTCTGTTTCCCTCCCTCTCACTCTCTCTCTCTTTCTCACTCTCTCTCTCTCTCTGTGCCAATAAGCACATACAGTGTGTCTTGTAGGGTGGAGTAAACTCTTTTTTCTATCCATTGTCTCCCACATCTGTCACTTTACTATGAGTAAAGTGGCTTCGTTCTCTGAAGGTTGAGGTTGAACCTGCGGCATGTTGTGCCTAAAACAAGTATAAGAAATACACTACTGTTCAAAAGTTTGGGCTCACCTATACAATTTTTTTTGTGTTTTCCATTAAAAGTCACACTTTTATTCATCAAAAGAGTTGCAAAATGAATAGAAAATATAGTCAAGACATTGACAAGATTAGAAATAATGATTTTTATTCAAAATAATAATTTTGCCCTTTCGTCCAAGAACCAGCAAAACTGTTTTCAGCTGTGCTAACATCATTGCACAAGGGTTTTCAAGGGTTTTCTAATCATCCAATAGTCTTCTAACTCCATAAGCAAACACTATGTACCTTTAGAACACTGGAAATGGGCCTCTATACACTACCGGCCAAAAGTTGGGGCTAACTTTTAATGTATTTTTTAAGTAAAAGTTTTTTTTTTCAATTCATATACCATGAAATGGACCATAAATACACTCTATACATGTGGTAAACGACTATTCTAGCTGCAAACGTCTGGTTTTTAATGGAATATGTACATAGGTGTATAGAGGCCCATTTCCAGTCTTCTAATGGTACATTGTGTTTGATAATCACATTAGAAGGCTATTGGATGATTAGAAAACCCTTGAAAACCCTTGTGCAATGATGTTAGCACAGCTGAATCCTGAATCATTATTCCTAATGTTTTGTCTTGACTATATTTTCTTGACTATTCATTTTGCAACTCTTTTGATGAATAAAAGTGTGACTTTTAATGGGAAAACACAAAAAAATTGTATAGGTGAGCCCAAACTTCATGTCCATGTCCATTAAAAACCAGACGTTTGCAGCTAGAATAGTCGTTTACCACATTAACGATGTACAGAGTGTATTTCTGATTCATTTAATGTTATATTCATTGAAACAAAAGTGCTTCTCCTTAAAAAATAAGGACATTTCTAAGTGAGCCCAAACGTTTGACCGGTTGTGTAGGTTGTTCATGACACGAGTGCAGTTTAAAGCACGGCTGAAAAGGTTAAGAGTCTTATCTCTTCCCTCCTTCGCTCTCGCACAATGTCACCAGTTCCTACACGCACAGGAAAATCCCCTAATTTCCTCAATCTACGGATTCTCTCTTTTAAACAATAAGGTGCTTATGGTGTGGACCGAGCGCTCCTCACCTCCTCCTCCTCCTCCTCCTCCCCTCAAACCGTCCCATTGTGCCTCGCCACCTCTGCACAACTCTGCTTTTGTCCTCGTCTCGCAGTCTTCTTGTTGTCTGCCTCTCCACAGCCGGACCCTTTCTGGCTGCTTCCATCTCCGTGACTCAGAGTAGCTGAGGCCGTCGAGGCCAATCGCAGGTCAAAGCCTCGAGCTCCCCTCCTCGCATCTTTGCCCCCCCCCCCCCCCGAGTCTTTCCCCTGACTTTCACAACTCCGCAAAAACACCCACTCAGCAGAAAGCAGTCGAGGTTATAGCGGAGGGAGAGCGGGCGGGTAGGCGGGCGAGGGGAAAGATAAAGACAGGCTCAGTCAGATGAGGTTTGTTTGTGAAGTGCCCTCTTGACAGCCGCGGCTGACTCCTTCATTTGGACATAATGGGGCCTCTCATCCATAGCGTTGTTGTTCTCCTTTGCGACTGTGGCCACTGTGGTCACTATCGCCGCGTCTATTAATAGAGCGATCCATCATCATATATACATCATCGTCATCGTCGTCGTCGTCATCTTCATCCTTGTCAACATCACATGATGGCTCGGCGGTGTTCTGCTCGACTGTGAATCAACCGATGTTGATGTGTTGGAGCCGCGGTGCTTCAGTGCTGATGGTGTTGTTGGTCGTCTTCCCGGAAAGAAACAACGCGTTACATTATTTGTATATTGTGTCCTTCACCTGAAAACGGGCTCTGTGAAGCAAAACTATCAGACCTGACAGCTTGACCGTTTCCTCCATTACGGTTTTATCCTCGTCCAAACTCTGTGTGGCATAGGGCTGAACGATTTTGAATAAATATTTAATTGCGATTATTTAAAGGGACACTGTGTAGTATTTATGGGTTTATATAACCCAAAATCCACTTTTTTATACATATTATGTGCTCCTGCATTGTCTAGTCGCTGTATAATATTTTTTGTTTCATTTTAGTAGTGTTTCAAAAAGTCCTGTAAAATAACATGGTCGCGGGCCGCGGTTGCATAGCCACTGTTAGCAGCGAGACGCCATGTTTCTACCGGAGCCTGTAAGGACAAACGCGAGAGAACAAATCAAGCGTCGCTTTACTTGTAGCGGAAGACGACGAGGACGACATTTGACCGGCTGAGGATACCGTAGCGCTCAGGTAAGGGAGGGGTTGAGCAGAGGAGCAGTTCTTTGTTGTACATTTCAGCCTCTCCTCTAGATGTCACTATAAACTACTTACTTCACCTTTAAACAGGAATTGCGATTGCGATACAATATCAGAGGGAATGGAAATCTTGACATCACGATACTCATTTTCATTTCGAAAAACATATTTGAAATGATTTACTGTGTGATATTTGTGCAGATCTGTGAGAAACAAAGATGTTCCCTGCAGTCTGAAGAATATGATGTGTATATATCAAGAAAATGATTCATCTAAAATGATATTTTGACACACATTTTGGCTTTAACAAATATTGCGCTTTCCTGCGATCTGAAAATTGCAGTGGGCCATATTGCGATTTTGATTAAAATTTGTTTAATTGTTCAGCCCTATTGTGGCACCAATTTCAAAGTTCATGAGCTTTATTAACCAGAGATGCTTGACCAGGACAGCATCAGCATCATTGAAAACTGGATGGTGAATGTCAGTTAGATTTACTAAGCACTAAATTTTGGACCTGCTGTATATATGACTATATACCAGTGGTCAGCAATTGGAGTTCAGAGCTTTTATTCTGAAAACATATGATCTTACTCAAATAGATTATCTTGCTAGAATTGACAGTTAACCTAAATTAAATATTTGGTTTGAAAAATGAAATTAAAACACTGCTGTTCAGCGGACTTGTTTTTTTTAGTGTGTATCTGCGCCTTTACCCTGTTTAAGAAGCCCTGAAGGTTCAAAACAAACAGTTCAGCCACTGCTGAGAACACTGTGTTATATTGTAATCTCGGGCTCAAAGAGATTTCTGAAAAAAACCCGGTCCTGTTACGTAAACGGCAGTTCTCCGGAACAGCAGATCCTCCTGGTCCGGGCACATCCGGTTGCGTACATTGAACCGCAGAAGAAGAATAATTCGTTGTGGAGGTGTTTCACGAGTGACAGTGTCTTCTGACTCTGGGTCAAAGTCGTGTTGTATGTTTTGATAATGAGTAGCAGTGCATCCACCGTTCCACAGGGGGGAGCTGCGCTTCTGAGAGCTAGTGTGCTGATTACCTCACTTCCCGGTATTGGCCAATCACAAGACAGTCTTCTGGGGGTTAGATTTCAGTCTGAAACAGCGTGACTGACGAGAGCTTCAGTTAGGAGAGATTTCTATAGGCTCGTTTCCAGCACTTAGGAGGTTTTGAGGTGGTTTTGACCATAAAAACAAGTTAATGTATGTAAAATAAACCTCCATAACTCACATATATGTACGATAGGACCACTCTATGGGAGTTTTAATGTTAACAACCAGGTTTGGGGAGTAAATGTCCCATATAAAATAACTATTATCATGTTAGGCTCAAAGAATAAGCTGTAATTGTCACGAGTACTTATCTCACACACATTTGCCTTATGAAGACATCATGTTTTGGCCCAAATATTCAATTGCTTATAAAAACATCCTGTTTCCTTGTTTTTTCCCTTTGGCAAGAGCCAAAAAGCTACTTCATTTAATTATCACTGTATTGTTTACACTGGTTTAAGTTCGAATTTGATATATGAAGACACAACACATGAGATAAGGATAAGGAGACAAGAAAGGGAGGCAGTAGTGCAACAGGAAGGATGCGCAAATACTTTAAGTCATTAAGAGAGCAAGAGTGAATCATCCACTGTGATATCAGAGGCCTTTATTATAATTTGAATTAGTTTTTAAAGGCATAAAACATTGGTGGACTGAAGTTGACACCAGCCTCAACAGCAGGCCCTTCATGTATATCAGCCGCAAGATCCAAACGAGCTCTGCCAAAGCGGAATTAAAAAAAGACCACGGTAATCGTATGCGATGGGGATATTTGGAAGAGAAATAGACGACGCCCACGTTCCATGGCAGTGTTCGCATGACAGCGAAGGCCAAATGAGATGTAGTGGAAAATCTGTCCGCCGTTCATCTGGAAACACATTCTATAACGTGTCACTGGGGAAAAATGTGTGAGGTTGAATGGAATCCGTGCTTTCTTTTTCGCCGAGTCAAACCTTTTTGTCATTTCAGAGTCAAACAGGACACATGATGACTTTTTAGGCCATAATTCCTTTTTTTACCTCACACATACACAATTTTACCTCTCACATACACAATTTTACCTCTCACATTCACAATTTTACCTCTCACATACAATTGTTTTGCCTCTCACATTTAATGTGTAAAAACATGTAATGTGAGAGGTAAAAACATTTAATGTGAGAGGTAAAAACATTTAATGTGAGAGGTAAAAACATTTAACACACATCAGGAAATCACAGGAAATTCGCATTTCAAGTTTTACCGCTCACATTAAATGTTTTTACTGCTCACATTACATGTTTTTACCTCTCACATTACATGTTTTTACCGCTCACATTACATGTTTTCACCTCTCACATTAAATGTTTTTACTGCTCACATTAAATGTTTTTACTGCTCACATTACATGTTTTTACCTCTCACATTAAATGTTTTTACCGCTCACATTACATGTTTTCACACATTACATGTGAGAGGTAAAATTGTGTATGTGAGTGGTAAAAAAAGGAATCATGGCCTACACGGCCCCTCATACATCAGCCCCATTCTGTCCTTGTCACAATATTTTGCTCAGTTCTTCATGACAACAGGAGGGAGGTAAAAAAAAACAACCCCTGTGTGGCGACCACACGTCTCACACACACCGCGAGTACGTGACCGTGCTCACTAAAACGGACTCTGACTATTTGGCAAGGTCCCACGTCCATCCTACTCGTTGAATGTGAAACAGCTTGTAGGAGGTGTGAGTCAGGTAAGTGACCAGAGCTTCAGGTGGGCAGCTTCACTCACTCACAGGCAGCAGGCCGTGCTCTGCAGACACACAGAGAGGGAGGACGAGTGTGAGGAAAGGTGTTAGTCGGTCAAAGGTGTGGATCACTGATGTCAAAGGGGTTTTTGTTTTGACAGAAATTGAACATACGACGCATAAGCATGTTTGTATACGTGTGGAAGTGGTGTTTTTGTAGCCTTAAAGGTGCATTATGTAATAAATGTAAAGCAACTGGCCATAAAATCCTCCTAATATGTCACAGAGACTGACTTGTCCAAAATTTGACAAAAACCTACTATACTATGTCGTCCAAAATTTGACAAAATGGTCATACTATACTATGTCGTCCAAAATATGACAATTTTTGTGAGAACATTTTTTTTGGTACAAAATTTGACAAAAATAAAATTTGACAGTTTTTTGGAGAACAAATTTTGGTCCAAAATTTGACAAAAACGTTATTCTATAATACTATGTTGTCTAAAATTTGACAAAATGGTCATACTATACTATGTTGTCCAAAATATGACAATTTTTGTGAAAAAATTTTTTGGTACGATATTTGACAAAAACGTCATACTATACTGTGTCATCCAAAATATGACAATTTTTGTGAAAAAAAACGTTGGTACGAAATTTGACAAAAACATCATACGATACTATGTCGTCTAAAATTTGACAAAAAAATCTGAGAGCTAAAGTTTTTTTCTGTTAAATTTGATTTAATAAAATTGGTATCAAGAAACATCGTTACAGAACAGCCATCAAAGTCCAGATATTGAAACTCGTACTCAATCAAAATCTTTTAATATCAAGCCCAATACACACTGGACCTTGAACGCCAACATGTTAATGTTTCCATTCAACATTTTGTTTTTTGCTGCGTGGCTTGTTCTGTCCTCCTTCACTTCCCTTATTGTCTTCACTCCGTTCATTATTATTCTGCAGTGCAGGAGCATGTAATCACAGTAATGAACACAGGAATGTGCTTTTAATGATCTCGGCCCTATTCGGGGGTTATAAGTTAAAAGCTACAGAGTCTGAAGCACAAGAGGACATTTAGTGTAACAGAGGGGAATGCGGGGGTGAGAGTGTTGTGGCATGAGAGAACAATTGGCTCCAGATCTTTCCTCTGCATGTGTGTGTGTGTGTGTGTGTGTGTGTCTCAGAGCAGGAGGAGGGCAGGGACTGGAGATAGCTGACATTTTATCCTCACAGTCTTTAAGTGGCAAATAAAATATTGTCTGAATTCCTCCTCCTCCTCCTCCTTCCCACCAAAGTCTGCGCACATTTGATCCCAGTGTTTTTGGCGTCTGCCAAGCTTCTTTGAGATTTCCTTTGAGTGGGTCCTCTCAGTTCTGGTTTGGCTCAGTCGGGGCAGCCACAGCCGCGCCGCCGCTGTGTGTGTGTGTGTGTTTCCTTTTGGTGCTTTACCCAACACATGGTCCAAACATGGCTTTGGCTCTTATTTAAACAAACAGTCTCCCGAGGATTGCCATGTCAGCCTCTGAGAAGCTCATGATCCGAGTCATTTTTTTTTCAAAAACATCATATAAATCATCAGCCTTCAGCCAGTTATTTCCTCTCTGTGGAGTTGTTGTACATCTGCAGCTGCTCCAGCCAGCTGCTCTCACTGTGCGGCCCACACCTCAAAGATAACCAATAACATCGTCTCGATCACAAATCTGCGACTGTGTCTGTGTCTGTATTTGAACAATCACATATGATCTTTAAAAACAACCCCCTTTTTTTCCTCCTCCCCTGTCAGCAGAGTTGTTGTTTTTGTGTCTGTGTTGAGTCTCTTCTCCGACGTCTGGGCCTCTTCCCGGTTTCCCCTCTTAGTCATAGCGTCCAAGTGCATAAATAAGGCGGAAACTTTGCGGGGCCAGACAGCCGTCACGTCACGCCGAAGGTAGAGCCAGACCAGGGAATCCCTTCAGGGGGATCGTGAGCAGAGGGGGAAGGTCAGGACCTCGTCGAAGGGGAGTGGCCGTGACTGGTCGGTGAAAATAAAAAACGAGAAGAGTTTAAGGTGATGACTGCGGCGTGAGTTACACGCTTTACACACACACACACGCCCTCAGACTTCATTAAGTTTAAATAAACAAACAGCAACACAATCAGAATTTTAACGCACATGTGCTATTACTCATTATTATTGGGAAAGTGCTTGGCTCCGACTCGCACATCATCCACAGGGATTCGCTCTTTCGGAGAAAAGGTGCAGTGCCAGCACTTTCTCGGGGCAAACGCTCATATTCAGGTTTTTTTTTTTTTACTGTCAACATAAAAGACCGTTGTTTTTTAGTTGTTGTTGTTGTTGTTTTTTTTTGTGTGTGTATCTTTTTACTTCGTCTGCATCCGCAACTCCTGTGAAGCCTCGGGGAGAGTTTGAATGATCGTATGTAACTGAGCGCCGTTCCCCGACGCCCGAGACCTGGCATGTCTTAAACAGGCCTGGACACAGACGCCCTGGAGTGAATCTGTGCCTGTAAAATTTATCCCACTCCCCCACAAACACCCACATATTTTATTATTTCTCTTTCTCTCACACACACACACACTCTTACTCACATATGCAAATGCACTTTTGTTGCTTTAACACACTCTCACCTAACTCGTACATGTACCCCGTGCATCAGCTCAGCCTGCTATCAGGCATGTTTTTGCATCTCACCTCAGCTGACAATTATTGTTTTGCGTCTTGCTTCGCCGGGACAGCGACCTTGTGCTGCAGAATAGATGCTGAGGTTGGTATTAAGAGCAGACTCGCAGGTTCCCCTGGGTGTCGGCGAGTAACAGACAACCACAGGCAGCACAATTAGCAGTTTGCGGTCTGTTATGTGGCTCGCTAATTACCTCACATTTAATGTAGTTTACCTTAAGTAGTGTGTTCAGGAAGCCGTGGTGCCAAATATAGACTCTCGCCGGGCAATTTAAGAGTCTCCTTTGGTCACAAATTACTGTTTAATTGTTTTCATGGTAGAGTTGTTTACCGGGGATTCAAAGAGAAAATATATCTGACTGGCTTTTAGAAGCAGGCACAACTTTAAAGCTCCCATAGAGTGGTCCTATTCTGAGTTACGGAGGTCTGCTTACATGCATTAACTTGTTTTTATGGTCAAAAACCTCCTAGTTCCTGGAAACGAGCCGGAGTCGCGCTGTTTCAGACTGAAATCTCACCCCCAGAAGACAGGACTGTGTTGTGATTGGCCAGGTACCTGGAAGTGAGGTAATTAGCATGTCAGCTTTCAGAAGTGCAGCGCCCCCCTCTGGAATGAGTCAGAAGACACTGTCGCAAGTGAAACGCCTCCACAACGGACGTTCTTCTTCTTCTGAAGGTTCAATGTACGATATAGGATGTGCTCAGACTAGAGCCCGGAGCAGGAGGAACTGCTTTTTCAGAGCGCTTGCAGAGCCCGAGAATACAATAAAACCCAGCGTTCTCAGCAGTGGCTGAACTGTTTGTTTCCAAACTTTAGGGCTTCGTAAACAAGCTAATGACGCAGATACACACCAACAAAAACAGCCCGTGTATGGGAGATTTAAAGGTGCCATATGTAAGAATGTGGCCAAAAACAGTTACTACATTCAAATTCAAAATACCAAAGTCTTTTAGGTTTCGTTTTTTCTGACGTAACTGGCAACCCGTGGTTGCTCTGCAGCTGAGACTCTACTGACTGCAGTGATTGGTAGACAGCGGTAGGTGGCGCCACATGCCAAAAGCATGATTTCAAAAGATAAACATGATTTGC
Organism: Microchirus variegatus; assembly: GCF_963457635.1. Classification (NCBI taxonomy): domain Eukaryota; kingdom Metazoa; phylum Chordata; class Actinopteri; order Pleuronectiformes; family Soleidae; genus Microchirus; species Microchirus variegatus. The sequence continues at coordinate 7,578,296 of NC_139811.1, forward strand.
AGTCTGCAAAATATTTATTTAATGCAAATATTTTGTCTGTACTGTTGTTGTTGGTGAGTTCAGGAGGATTTTACGGCCAGTTGCTTTAGATTTATTACATAATGCACCTTTAAGAAACACTGGGTGGATGGATAGACAGATACTTTACATTACAATACTGTAAGATCATGGGTTCCCACACCTCTGCGCCACTGTCTTCCGTTTGAACAGCATAAATGTATAGTTTGATTATATAACAACTTGATTATACCCCCCCAAGCCTTAAAAAATTGGCACAGGCTGCCAAGAAAACATGGGAAAAGGTCTAAAGCCCATGCAGCAGCAGCAGCAGCAGCAGCAGCAGCGCCTCAGAATACTTTTCCTTGAAGTTCGAGCACAAACAACATCTTTCCTGTTCGTATCTCACTCTGAAAGTTTGGACTTAGTCATCTTCACAGTGCCTGTCAAACAGTTCACTGCTTTGTCATTCCTCATCACCGTGTCAGTCTGGGCACAGTCAGAGGTGTCTCCATTTATTATCACGTGTACCTCCGCGTTTCAAGAAAAACTCTGCTGTGCTGCTACTTTATAATCGTTCAGACTCCCCGTCGTAGCCTCCCCAAAAAAAATCACCTCTGAGGATTTTTACTGATGTTTCCCCGTTGAGGCCGTTCTTGCGTGTTCTGAAGCGTCGATTCGTTTCACCGTAAAATGCGAGGACAGAAATAGCTGAACGATGCCTGGCAGCCAAAGGCATCGCATCCATACTGACCCCAGTCTTGTGTGATTGAAGAGGCCCAGAGCAGGTGGAAGTGTAGGTGGTCTCCCCCCCCCCCCCCCAGCACTCTCTGCTCTACTCATGCTACACATGTGCTGCTGCTGTTTTCACTCTGCTACCTCATCGATCTCACACATTTTTTAAAGGTATACACATGAAGAATGGCAGCGTCAGCTACTGAAACACACTGAAGGAAAGGAAAGGTCAGGTGCCCCAAAATAATCATTCCTTACCATCCCACCCCATGTTTTAGGAAGCTCTTACCGGCTTCTGCTTCGACCTCTGCCTGGCGGCAATCATGGATGTATAATATGAACTGGATAGAGCACCCGCCCCCTCTGCCTTGAAGACAATTTTTACATGGTGGCCACTGTGGGTACTGCAACAGAAAACCCCATAAAAGCCCAAAAGCCCCAAAAGCAATTTTCCCATTGACCGCAATAGTAAAAGAGACGCCTGTAAAAGTGTCCACAGGACACCTGGAGACATGGACACGGACTTTTATAGATCTTTATATGGTAGTGACACTACTGCGCATGCTCTATGGGCCCCATTACCCAGAAATAAACGAGGAAGTCAAAAAACTTTTTTGGCATATGCGCTGGGTGAGCAGCTTCATAGAAATGAACGGAAGGGAAGGGGCGGAGCTCTATCAAGTTCATATAATACATCCATGGCGGCAATCCCCACCGGGCGCGTTACAGCAGCGACACGGTGCCTTGGGAGCCAGCGGTATTCACGTAAGATCGCGCAATAATCTCGAACGGACGTGATTTTGCGAGATTCCGGGATAGACTGTGCGTATAAAGGAAACAACAACAACAACAACAACACAGCTTCTTTTCATTCTCCGACGTGAAAGAACTGTTGATCTGGTGTCATAAATGTTTCTCCACTTCAACAATCGTCGTACATCATGACTCTCCGAGACGCTTTGATTAATTGACTGTTGACCTAGCAGCACCGGTCACAACGTAATGTTGATGTGAAGTTGTGATAGGCTATATGACCTGCGTATTGTGTTTTATTTTGAAAGGGGGGCGGAAATGTTTCACTTTGGCTCTGTGTCGCACTTCCTGTCTGGTGCGATCTGCTCTGTTGAAATTTACGTGGTTCAGCAGCGGCAACGGCAAAAATAGAACTGCTACCTATCGATAGCGCTGCGGCGCGGCGAGCCGCTTCTGGGACGCTGCTGTAACACGTCCAGTGGAAACCCAGGGTTAAACTGTCGACCTATAGACTCTGCAGTCTTTTGATGGGTTGATAGAGAGTAGACGTCCAGGCAACAATGAGAAACGACAGAGAGGATGCATGACGCAGACACAGCAAGTTTCCCTTTTGGTCCCCCCCCCCCCCACACACACACAGGCTTATCAAACTCCTTGGATAAGCTGGGATAAGGGGAAAGCAAACACTGGAAATGTGTTGTCTGTGTTTGTGCAGCAGTTTCAGTCGTCCAAGCAGCTCCCAGGTTTTGGTCGCTTAGCAACGATGGACGCGCAAAACAACCTCAAAAGCAAAGACGCCTCTGGGCTTCACGCTCGATGTGAACGGCTCCTGATCCATAAGTTTCCTTTTTCCTGGAATAAATTAACAGTCGTAGCTAGTATTATACTTGTATGCTAGTTTTATATCACGCTATTTACATAGTAAATGCACTGTAATGCATGAAATACACTGAAGTGCTCGGTGGAAATGCATCTTAATTGGCTAAAAGATTCTTGGTTCTATTTCTGAATCGACACTGTGGGGTTTTTTTTGGACTTCAGTGTCACTTTTACGCGTTTAACAAGTTTGACATTTTTATTCATGCATCTCAGTTCATCTAAGTCGCTCTCACTCACAGGATTCACCGAGCTGAGCGGAGCAGCTGCAGAGAGAGAGAGAGTCGTCGACTTTCTCCTCCGCTGTGAGTAATAGCAGGAGTCGCACTCTCGTCCCTTTTGACACCGTGAAGACGACGACGCGGCTGCAATTGACTCGTTGAGAGTATCTTCATTCAGCTCTTAGAGTTTTCAGTGTTAGATGTAAAAGGAACTTTAAGAGCTGGTGTCTTCAGATGCCTTCATCTCTTTCTGTCTTTTTTAGCACATAATACTCAGTCACTGACTTCTCAGCCCACCCATGCAGAGTGTGAGTGTGTTATTGTGTGTATATTTTGTGAGGATCCTTCTGTGTAAGTGTAAGGGTTAGAGTTAGGATTTATGTTCAGGTTACATTAAGGTCCTGATGGAAGCACAAGATTGTGTTTGTGTGCATGTGTGTGTGTGTGTGTGTGTGTGTGTGTGTGTGTGTTTGGTCATTTGATGTAATCCGGCTGTAAATCTCTGCCAAGATCACAAGCGCCACACAAGTGTGTGTGTGTGACTCAGGCGCACACACACTTGTGTGTATCTGATGTTGAATACGTGGACGTGTGTATGGTGGCACAGTGTTGAAACGGAGAAGCCAAAAGTCTGTGTTTAAGTGAGAGATATACGGACACATAGATGTGTTTCTTTGTGACGGATAAGCGCAGATGGTGCGAGTGCGGCAGATGATTGCATGCAGGTGGATTCACGCGCAGATGTTCCTCTCTGCCTGGCGGGCACACACACGCACACACACGCACACACACACACACACACACACAGGTTTGTGCAGCTGTTCTTCTTGGGACACTGATTTGACTCCTCTGACTTTCATTTATTTGGAAAGCCTGAAACAAAGTGTTATATCTAATCCTAACCAGTTAAAGCGTGGCCTGTGGGCCCAGTCGATGTCCTGTGGCCCTATACTTGTTTTAAAATAAAAAAAAACAGCAATAATACATTAGGTCAGTGTTTCCCAACCCTGGTCCTCAGGGAACACTGCCCTGCCGTGTTTTAGATGTTGCCCTGCTCCAAAAACACCTGAATCCTCAGCTAAACATCAGAAATTTCAACTTTCGTAAAAAAAAAATGTATATTTAAACTTTTGTCTTACTAAAAAATATAGAGAATATATATATATATTTATATATATATATTTTTTTTTATTTTTTTTTCAAAAATGTAATGTTTCAACTTATGTTAAAAAAAAAAAATACAAAAATATATTTTATCAAAAAAAAAATCTAAAAAAGTTAAAATTTTTGTAAAAATTAATTTTTTGGAGCAGGGCAACATCTAAAACATGGCATGGCCGCGTTCCCTGAGGACCAGGGTTGGAAAACACTGCATTAGGTTATATGTAGTTTAACGCACGACGCGTTTCCATGACGACTGACCAGAAAAAGACGCTCGTGACGCCATGTTTACGTGCCGCCACACCAGAGTCCAGGCACCGTTTACCAGTTAGCTCCGTTAGCTGCATTAGCTCCGTTAACAGTCGTACTGGAGCGGCCTGTTTATTAAACCAAAAGAGCAGCGCTACAAATAACTAGCGTACCTGTGTACTCCGTATGTGTGCCTCTGTTTTTAAAGTTTAGCGTTACCTTAGAGACTCATTATAACAATCCAAAGTCACGTAAACATGACGTTGCGCGCGTCTTGTTCCGGTCAGTCGTCATGGAAACGCGTCATGCATTAACGCAGCACTAGTTACTGTATATGTTAATCATTGTCTAGTGTTTTAATTACTATTGTCTACATGTTATTTATGTTATTGAATGTTTTTGTTATTTACAGATTCATTTTGCATCATAAATATGTTTTTATTTTTAAAACTATATATATCAATCACTTTTAGATGTACATTTAATTTATAATCACTAAACAGTACGTTTTCCCATACATTGAAGGTGTCACAGTTCTTCGTGTAACAACTGACAGATGACTCAAATGCAGACACCAGAGAAAGTAGATGAGGCAACAACGTAAACGACAGGCAGTCAAAACTATAGCAAAGGTGACGAGGTCCAAAAAAAATAAATAAACAGGTCATACACAGGAAGTGATCAGACAGAAAGAACCGCTTGGTACACATACTGAAACTGACGAGACAGAAACTGGAAGGTGAGCAGAGGCTAAATAGTGAGGTGAGTAATTGAACACAGCTGAAACGAATGGGGGGAGGAGCATGTGAAGAAAGAGGCGGGAAAAACACAGGAAGTGATCTGAAATGAGAAATGGTGGCAACAACAATGATCTTACTAACTAGGTGTTATAGAGTTGAGTATTTCAAGAAACGACTGAAAGGTGAACATTGAGTCTTGGTCAGCTGAAACTCCATAGAGAAAGAACGCTATATTATTAGACGCACGTGTGTTATTGTTGTTGTTGTCGTCGTTATATTCTCATGACTACTTGCATGCGAAAAAGGGATTATTTGCCACATGTTTGCAAGTGAGCTCCAGCTCCGCTGAGCTTTGTACTTTATCCTCCAGCTCAAACTTCTGGGTTTTTTACAACCTGCATTTGATCCACGTTCACTGCTGTAATTAAGATCATGAAAATGCTAAAAACTCTTAACGCGGCACGCTAACAACTGCCAACTTTGCAGCAGACAAAATAATGACTCCTGCTACTTCAAAGTCACTCAGTTATTCAGATTTATAGAACTACACCATAGCTATTGTCCATTTTGACCTTAGGCTACACTAATATTTCCATAACTTCAACCACGCCTTATTGAGGTTCCATTTAGGAAAACCTCCTTCAGCCACAGTGTACTATCTATTAAAGCAGGGGTTCTCAAAGTTTTGATACCTGAGGGCCAATTTAGGAACCCAACATTGGACTGAGGGCCGCCAAAGGAAAAAAGAAAGAACCCCATTTGTAATAATTTTAATGACCAGATTGCAGTTCTGCAGTTTAGTGTTAAGTTAGCGTTAATATATTGTAATTTAAGCGTTAATATAATAACGCTTTATAATTTACTGGGTAATTACCCAGTATTTTGGCCCTTGTTCTTCCTTCTAATTACAGGTTAATATCAAGTAACACATTTCTGTTACCATATATTTACTGGGTACATAGCTAGTAATTGGGGGCTGTAGCTACCTGCTTATTACCTTCTTATAACCCAATAATACACTAAAATTCACCATATAGAAACCAGGTATATACCCAAAAATTTTGTTTACACTGGTCTGTATCCAGTAATGTCCAATAAACATTTCACAAGCTTTGTAGCTCCTGGATTAAAACTATCAACTGTAATTCAATTATTCAATTATTCCAACATCAACCTGCCTAATATGGACTACAGATGGACATTAGCCCCTGGGCTATAATCTGGCACATTTACATGTACTTTTGTATATGTTCATTAATTTGCATTGTCCTGAAATAATAAATAAATACAATTTCTTTTTTGCGATGTACCGATCTTGTACAAAGCACAGAATTGGCACACACCTGTAGATTTTTTCGCCCTCCCCGATCTCTCTGTTTACTTACTCGTTCCTTTCTTCTCTGTGCCTGTTCCACTCGTAACTACAGTTCTTTACAACGTGCACCTGTGCTTCATCACAACATAAAAAAGTCGTGCCCACTATCTCTCACCCCCCCCCCCCCCGATAACACAAACCATCTTGCCAATAGCCTTGATCAGAGGCACCATGTGCTCACCGTCACATTTCCTCACAGCGGGAGCAGCGCGTCGGACCGATGCGTGCGTGAGTGCGGCCACTTAAACGCGGCCATGTGGACTCAGCAGGTGCCTCTGTAAACCCTCTCTCCTCTGCATACACGCAACTGCCTCCACCTCTTCATCCTCCTCCTCCTCCTCCTCCCTTTCTCCCCATCCGCTTCAGCCATCCTTTGCCTTCCACCCACATCCGTGTATATCAATTAAAGGAGGATCAGAGAGCAAACACAATGTCCTCGAGGAAAACATCTGCACCATCAGACCTGATCACTTTGGAACAGAGTCTTTTTTTCGGTGCGTTTGCTGGTTTCCGCCGGTTTCCGCCGGTTTCCCCCCCCCACCCCCGAGTGTCTCCGGGCGCTAATGAACGGATGTTATCTGTAACGCTCGTCAGTCACTTTTCAAGCTCCCGGATTGTGTGTGTGTGTGGCGGCGAGAAAAGGAAAGGAAGCTGCATTCAAACCTAAACACTTTTCTCACGCCGTCGCTCGCGATCTTTGCGTCACTCTTTCATTCAGCTCAGCTCGCTGCAGTTTAGACCCCATCATATCCTTATTCAACCCCTGTGTCCTTTTCTTTCAAACGTGACTTCCTGTGATGCTGTGGTAGCAAGTCATTTTTTTTTTGTTTAACACAGGATGTTTGGGGGGGGGGGGGGGGGGGGATGTTTGAATTTTGATCGCATCCTGTGGTCGTGTGTGTGTTTGTGTGTATTCATGTTTACGTCCGATTTATGGGAACTTGGTGTAAATTTAATAAAGAAAAAGACATAACCTCTAATGTGTGAACTGGTTGTGCTTGTAATAAGTTCCACCATCTGACATCGCTGCCATTAGAGATTACAGATTATTAACATCGCCTTTTCCGCCAGTCAGCTTTTCCAAACGCCCACCAGTTCATCACAAAAGAACCCTGCAAATTGAAGACCGTAAGCATATACTCCACACGCCATCATAGCTTACACTTTCTGGACATTGTCTTCTCACAGCATGGTGCGGTGTTTGTACATATTTGTTAATCCCATTTCCAGAAAGTTTATGCCCCTTTCTCGAAATGCAATAAAGTCCTCAATATGTCATCTGTTAAACTACCTCAGCCCACTTTACTTTACCTAAGATTGTCAGCGTTTTCATCCAGCAAAACCATAGGTTATGCAAGTAATGCTGCTGCGGCAGATTCCACAATAATCAGGTTGACTCGTCGTAACAGAATGGAACGGATCGTCTACCGAATTGTCCGTCAGTTCAAAGACGAAGAATCTCAGGATCTCAAGATTGCAAAGAATGTAGGAATTTCACCATCTCCAGTTGGTGATGTTGTGAAATAAGTCAGGGTGTAATTCAGGCTAAATGTTGGTGTGTAAAGGCACAAGGGTGAAGGTCGAGCCCTCGGACTTCGTTATGTGAGACCATCAAAAGTGACTGTTTCGGTCATGTTTATGTGTTTCATCTGCACTTCTCCACTTTCTACTTCATTTTGTTTAGTTGAGATACTTTATACATGTACAGAACACAATGGAAGGGACAGGATTTGTGTCTGCGATTGATGCTTATAGCTGGACATTTCCTGCTCGGGCTTTACAGGGTCATTAAAAGCTCCCGTCATATATTTCTATGGGGCATTTAGCCCAAGCGCCTGCTAATTTCTTACATTTCTGCCTCCTAATGCACTGAAGCCTTTGTGTTGTACACTCTTAGAAATAAAAGTGCTAAGTAGAACCATATAAGGTTCTTCGGCTTGTCCTCATAGGAGAACACTTTTTGGCTCCAGGTAACCCTTTTGGAGGGTTCCACCAAGAACCCTTTTAAAACCCTTTATTCAGGAAAGCGGTTTTAAAGGGTTCTCTGGATCCAAATGGTTCTTACTGGAACCATTAGTGTTACCAAGAACCCTTGAAAAACCCTTTCTTCTGGAAAGGGTTTTTCAGAAGCAAATGGTTCCAGGTAGAACCTCAGCACTTGAAGAAGGACCCTTTTGGAACCCTTATTTCTAAGTGTGTAGCTTTAATTTTAAGTCACTTTGAAAAAAAGCACTATATATTGTGCATAAAGGCAATGATATGATGATATATTTTGCTCTATATCAGATTAATCAGTGCCCGAGAAATGATTCTCAATAGGTTTTCACTGGTGACTTTGTGCATATCAGTTAATTGGACCATATGCTGTGCATTCACTCAGAATAAAATAGGTAGAAACATCACCATACAGATTACCAGAGAGTAGAAAGAAAAAAAAAAAACAATGCAAGATAGACAGACAGAAATGGAGACAGACAGGCAGGCAGACGGGCACAGACCTCAATGAAAGCAGGCAGACAGGAAGGATACAGGGCCACAAAGGCTTGTCTGCCACAGAGTCAGAATCACAGAGAAATAGGAAGAAGCATGAAAAGAAAGGAAGGAAAGGAACCACAGATTTGCCACAGGTTCAGACGGAAAACTGATTTGACACTGGAAAACTGTTGCACTCTCGCCATCAAAGAAGCCGTTATTATTATTATTATTATTATTATTATTATTATTATTCAAAGTCATTGCTAGCGCGTGAGTCCTGAAAATATATATCTATGTAGCCTCTGCAGGGGCAAAGGTCACAGTCTTTTATTGTTTTTGTTTGTGTTCTTCCATTCAGCGGGCATTTGTGTCAGAGGTGATGATATAGTGATGATAGTAGGGTGTTTTACAAGGCTGTCAAGAATGTCTGTGTTAATGTTTGCTATTTGTGCGTGTGTGTGTGATTCTGTGTGTGCGTGTGCTCGTATTTGCCTCAGTGTGTGTGCATCACATCATGGTGGATGAAAAAAAAAAAGTGTGTGGGTGTACTTGAAGCCCTCGGAATAGCATTTGTGTCATAAATGCTCTGTTTAAAACAATCAATACCCACTTCGGGTTTATACACAATAAAAGAGCGTGTGTGTGTGTGTGTGCGCGTGTGTGTATGCATGTGTGTGTGTGTGAGTCCGTGTCCTTAGATGATGGGAGCTCTGATGCGGCAGGGTGAGGATGCGTGAGCGTGTGTGTGGGCTGCGGGGCCACCATCTGATCATCTCCTTGGCAGCCGCTGTGCTGAAGTGCTCTCTGGGTGCTGAAGAGGCCTCCCAGAACAAGAAGAAACAAACACTCACACACACACACACACACACTCACGCACACACACACACACAGGTTTGTGTAGCGATTTGTCTTAGGACGGCCTCAACAAAGCATGAACCATAACCTTGAACTTGACCACAATGTAAATCTAAAGCCCTAAACTTTAACCAGTTCCTCTGTAATGACCTCATTCTGCCTCATTAGGACCAGGTTTTTGGTCCTACTGGTCCTGAGAAGGTCAGTAAAAGAGATAACAAACACAAGAACACACACACACACACACACACACACCAGATATTTTATTGAAACTGACAGCTCTTTTTTTTTCCCTAAGTTTGAGCCTCCGTGCGTTTCTATGACCCGTGTTATGATGCCCTCACACACGGACACTTGTGTGTGTGTAAGTGTGTGTGTAAGTGTGTGTGCACATGCCATCCGTGATTGTGCGTACACACGAAACCAGCCCGGGTTCTCCCTCCCATCACCCCCCCCTCGTGTTTGATGTGGTCTTTGGAGAGCCATGTTTAAAGAAATTCTTCTGCAGCTTTGAAGTCGCTCTGTGTTTCCCACTCTCTCTCTCTCTCTCTGCTGCGCTTCTTCTTTTATCTTCAGACGGTGTGTGTGTGTGTGTGTGTGTGTGTGTGTGTGTGTGTGTGTGTGTGCGAGCTGTGAGGAAAACAGGGCTGGTAAAGGGAACAAGATACTTCACCCCATATACACTATTTACCGCATGTTGTACCTATGAACTTGAGAAGTTCAGACAATAGAGGCCTATTGTGTTTCGTGAGATATGGTATATCCCCCCCCCCCACCACCACCACCAGCTCCTGCCAAAACACTGCGGTTGCTTTCGGCGAGCAGCTCCTCTTTAAACAAATGCCTGCAGACCAAAAGTTTTGATGTTGTTCCAGGTTCCTTTATCAAACACCGAGAAGGAATCAGCACTCAGTTATGTCTGGAATTCATTCGACAAACATGCCAGGTGTCATAATGGCCCTTTCGCTCCACAAAGACAATCACTTCAAAGCACTGGATGCTGCAGCCGAAGACTTAAGCTAATCACCTACACACACACATGAGAGTCATGCACAATTGGAGATGACAACACACAAAAAAAAACTTTCCCTTTAAAAAGTGCAAGACCAAACAGTTCACTGACGCTGACGGGGGCCCCATTTCAGAGCTGAGCGTTACAACACATGTTTTGCTTGGATAGGTTAATAAGAAATTAAACATGTCATGTGATGGAGATGTTGCAACGTTCGGACGACTGTTTCCACAGAACAAGGGTGTTGAGTAAAAAATCCCAACTGGATTAAGACGACACAGCTGCAATAACAGAGTCAGTTCCGTTACAGAGACATCCCAACATGCACCTGCCGTTTTCCCCAGCAGTTGATTAATGCAGGTGTTTTGTCGAGATAGGTTTCCCCACTAATCTTAACCTGAATCTAACCTTATCAATCCTAACCGCAGAGGATCAACTGTAAACACATCCCAACACATAACCAGAACTTGATACAGCACCGTGAGGGTTCCCAGGAATTTTCCTCAGAGTCTGTGCCACACAAAAAAAAGCACCACTGTCAAAAAACACCACCCCCGTTCTTTTTAAACTCCTGGGAAAGTTGTCAACCCCTGCAGCTAAAGTAAAATTTTTGATTTAAAAAAAAAAAAAAAAATGTTGTAATTGCATTGTAAAAACAACATGAGGAACCTTTGCACAAATGTTGCACACGTTGGGTGCATGGTTTCCTTTTTTACAGTGATGCATTAGGGGGAAAAAAACAGTAGCCAAGAGAATAACACAGGCGAAAAACAGGCTTATAGGGGATGCAGATGGTGTTGTTTTTCCATCAAGTTGTAACATCATAATAACAAGTTTAAGTTGAAATTTCTGCTTTAAATCTGCAGCACACAATTATTAAATGCAACCATCGTCAGTTGAGTACCCACAATGCCGATGAAGCCTCTCGACTCCACACGACTCTGTCTCTGTTTCGCAGCGTGTTGGTGTTGAAATCTCTCTCCTTGTCTGGTGACATTCCTGCACTGCACACAGGAAGTCATTTTTATGTTTTACTAGTGCAGTGCCCGTATGTATTCCTATAGTGGGAGCTGAAGAAGATTTTTCAGTTATGGTGATGCGTGATAAGGAACGATAAAGGCTAACATAATACAAACACTGTGCAACCTCATTAGGCACGACTCAAATTGTATAATTTTCGATTAGCATTAGCATAGCTAGCTGTTTTGTGACTGTCAGCCACTGGCCCTGCTAAGCCACTTGCCCTAATGCTAATCGTGGCCTTGCTAGCTTACCATTGGAAACAGGTTCGCCAATTTAGCCGCAAAATGGCTGTCAGATGCGCTGCCTGGCGTAGGGTGCTGGTGTATCATGATAAATCAGCGTGATATGCCCAGGTTGGAGTAAAACCTGGTTATTATTTACACACAAATGCTCCTTCAGGCAGGGCTGATAGTTTTGCTTGACAGCCCATTTTCAGAAGCTGTCATTGTTTTTTAATTGAAAATAGTTATTCACTTTAATTTTACATTTATGTGTCTAAATAAATTCAATTTCACAGGAGAGCCACAGGTGTAAGCTCTCAAATACTTATTTGTGAATGGTGTTCCTATATCTGCTACAGAGGCTGAGAAATCAGTCATTTAGTCGCCATTGAAGCTCAGGTTTTTGAGGCATTTTTTCCAGGTGCTTCAGACCTTAATGGGTTAATGTGTCAATAGCCTCACTCTGCTTCTATTCTGAGCAATGTCTACCATGTATAATATCAGGGAGGTCAGTAAAGTTGACGTCCAGTTCAGGCCAATGTCCTTGTCATTAGCCGCCCACCATCACCTAACCCCCCCCTTTAGCCTTCCTCCATGGCAACTCAGACAGACAAACAGGAAGCAGCTGTTACCAGGGAAACAGCCAGAAGGTCTGAAGTGTTACAGTGTGAGGAAAGAAAAGGGAGAGAAATGTGGAGGGGTGGGGGGGAAAGGATCGCTGTGGTGGTGGAATCTAATTAGACTGTGACAACGGATATAAAAAAAAGTAAAAAAAAAAAAGGGATATTTCCAGCTTGCGTTGACAGAGTGAGAAAATGTGTGTTCTGCGCGTGGTTACACACTCTGGTTTGCGCAGATACTGTACCTGCGTGTGAGCCTGGGAATAGGCTGACTGACGCACAGAATGACAGACAAGCTTTGGAGTCCTGGCAACGCTGCTATTTCTCACTCCCATCGTCCTCTGCCGCTTCCTCTTCCTCTGCCTCCTTCTCCTCGCTCGCTCGCACACCCCCACACCTCTGCGTCTCATCTTCTCTCTCGCCGTTTCCCCTCCACGTCTCTCCTCTGGCAGTGATTGCATACGGATTGCCACATAATCCGATTCGCTGAGAATAGTTTTGTTTTTTTTTGCCTCGACAGGCCTCTCATAATTTCCCTAGCAATGCGAATTAGCAAGGTGAAGCCTTTCGTTTATTATATTAGCGGCGGGCACAAGGCCTTCGCCGAGGGGATTAGTTTCCGTGCGGGGCCGACTCGACGCTCACCTGTGAAATGGGTGTTACAAAAGAGGAAAGTCTGGTTTTTGGATCAACATTAAAGAGCTGCTCCCCCCTGGGCTTTGCTCAGCGGTGGCATGAAACGCAAACCTCTCTGAGCTGTAGTTGTGAGGCCACCTGACTTTGATCTCGCGCACGGAGAGAAAACAAACAGGAATCTTTCAAGAGGTAACCACTTTAAAGCTTTCCGTGGTTGAGAACACACACACACACACACACACACACACACACACATACAGGACAGGGACAGCAAACAATAGAACAGGCAAATGGCGCAGCCTGGAATGTCGAATACTTTTTCATCTGATGCCATATGTCAGACCTTTGTGTCATGTATTATTTTTCATTTAACTGTATTAACTATCACTGTTGAACAATAGACGAACAGTTATCCTTCAGCAGAGGCGATTCTAGAGTCTGTAGGGGCCCGAAGCAAAAATTCCCAGGGGGCCCTTTCAACCAGTGTTCATCACCATTATGTTAGAAATAATCTGACACCAACGAAAAATGTATGAGTTCAAAATATAAATTTTTTTTCTCCCCGGAATGAATGAAATAACATGGAAAAATCTTGTAATTATGTGAAAGTATGTGAAAATATAAATGTAAAGAACAATAAAATACTGTAAATAGCTTTAAAAAAAACTATATAAACCTTGTTAAAAATGCATTACACTGTAAAGAACCCACATTATAAAACAATATAAATATATAGAACAATAAAATACTGTAAATAACTGAAAAATAAACCATATATAAACTGAGTAAAAAATATATGCATTACACTGTAAATAATCCTCTTCATTTTCTAACTTGCAGAACGATAACTTCACACAGGTTAACGTGAGGTGGGGCCCCTTTAGGGAGGTTTCCTACTGAGATGTCATTGCAAATCGCTACACATTTCAGTAAAAACAGCCCTCACGCTCCGAGTGTCGGGGGGGCCCCCTATCAGCTCGCGGCCCCAAGCAGTTGCCTGTTCACAAGCTGCGCCTCTGTCCTTCAGTCAGATTATTTGTCTTCTTGCCTTCAGGAGCTGAAGAAGTTCACACAGATTTTCCTGTGAACTCAGAGTCAGTGGACACATCCTCTCATTTTCACTCCTCATTGTCCGGGTCAGTGCTGCCAAAGCTTTACAGTGGAATTTACAAGAAAGGCCCGGGCTAGCAGCAGCTCTTAGTGGCAGGTTGCCAGGTCTGATACTGACTCTCTCACTGTGCCCGTGAGCGCAGGCAGAGGCAGAGTGCACTTCAGCAGGGCTGTCACACAAAGCTGTCGGATTAAAGTTGTTGTTGGGTGGTCAAACAGCTTTGGAAAGCCCCCGCGTCGACTTTCTCACATCACCAGTAGAGGTGTCCAGCTGTGAAGAGCAGAGGAACTATTTTTAATTGGATATGAACCACTTCTATTTCCATTTGCCATTGAAACAAACATCCAGAATTGCAGTTGACATCAGACATATTTTTCCCCCAGAGGCCCTTTAACATTGTTTAAGCTGAGGTTATCTATCTATAAAGCAAGTTGCGTCTGTGTGTCTGTGTGTCTGTGACGGGCATATCTCGCTGACCGTTAGTCAGATCGCCCTAAGACTGAATATGGGTTGTGCATGACCCAAGGGTGTGCGCACTTGGTTTTCAGGAATTTTTATTTTTTGCTGATTTATCACACCACACCAGGCAGGCAGCGGCTCATCGGCAGCAGCTGCGCTGTCTGGAGTTGGCATGCTACTACTTTGCGGCTAGCCTAGCGAACCTGTTTCGATGATTAGCATAAGCGTAGGGCTGACATGCAATACAAACGCTGTGCAACCTCATTAGGCACAACGCAAATGTTTTCATTTTCGATTAGCATTAGCGTAGCCAGCACAATGCAAAATTTGCATTGTGCCTAATGAGGTTGCAGAGTGTTTGCATTACTTTAGCCTCTTATCATGCATTGCCATAACTGAAAAATCTTCTTCAGCTCCCACTATAGGAATACATACTTCTTACGTGCACAGCACTAGTTAATATGAAGAACAGTGTAGGTAATTTCAGTAACTGTATGTGAGCAGTGGCGGAGCTAGACTTTTAACTTTGGGGTGGCCAGGGGTGGCCAAGGCTATTTCAGGCAGGCTACCCCTGCCTGAAATAAAATTTCAGGCAAATAAAATTTTCATAAAACCAAAAAATATTTAACAAATTAAAAGTCTGATGTGACGGTGGTGCCAATTCATGTTGAGATGGACAGTGCCGTCTCTTTCTAATTAAATGGCAATCAACCATATGTGTATATATATATATATATGTGTGTGTGTGTGTATATATATATCTATATACATACGTATATATACGTATATGTGTATATATGTATGTGTATATATATATATATTAAAGTAACAGTATTGTATGTGTACTGTGTAACATCTTCACATACCAAATACTATTGTCATAATTGTGTACACACGCCACATCAATTGCACAAGGATCTCTCTGCTGTGATTTTCCATGAAAATTACAAGTTGTTTTATGGGAGTTGTTCCTTACGTTCTATGCATGTACACATTATAAAGCAAACTGTGACTGTGACTCTTTAGGCTGTATAAATAAAATTTTGTTCGAGCTGCTCAAAGATTTGACAAAGATAAGTAAGTAAATATTGTGAAGGAGTTGTTATTTACGCTGTTCATTTTGTGGGCGACGCTTGTGAAGGTTATCTGTGTCCGGGCTGATGCAACCGGACTGTGTTTAAAGGAATTATTCTTCAACCGTCGCGCTTTTACTGGAGTCGGTTTCCGCTCCTTGACACATAATGCAATATAGCAGGAGTTTTCAATAGTTGACTCATCAAGTCTTAAGTCGCGTACGTCAATGAAAGAGGTTGCTCAATCATTTCACAAACCACAAGCCAAGGAGGCAGTGACCTCAGGTTTTGTGCAAAAACACCAAGGAAGGAGATCTATATGGGGGGCGACGTGCAAAACTGAACATTTTCCTAAAAGAAACAGAATGATAAGAAGAAGAACATCCTATATGTGAGTCACGAAGCTGTTGTGTTGTTTTTCCATTGGAAATCAGAAGAAGAAGTCGCACATTTAATGGAAAGAGGTTTTCTTGTGTTTACTGAAACGCTGAAAATCAGCCGCCGCAACTTTGATATATTTGAATGTGTATATTTATCGAGTTTTGTACGTTTAAAACTTCACATATTTAGTATATAAACCTCGTCAGCACACGCACAAACTATCTGACCCGTCAAGCTGACCACAACGAGGGTTATTTTTGGCAAAGCTGCATGACCGCATTCTAAAAATAATCGCAAAAGGAACTGATATCTTTCCTTTTTTAAGCTCCGACGTCAACGTCGAGATAAGTCCACCCATGACACATGATCGATGTGGAGTGTAGAGTAAAGATCGCCTCATGAATCCAAACACTGAACGCAATCTGGCTGAGATTTTCATAATTTTGTGCTGAGCCTTTCTTTCACAAACACAATTCTTCAATTCTACACTGTGATCATCCAACCTCCTCTCATCGTGTGCAGATGAACGTATTATGTATAGTATATAATGAGTATAATATGTGGCATTTTCAAAAACTGGACAGATGTAGAAGTGTGTTCCAATGCTGCAGTCAGGGAATCGAATTGAAGTGAAATAATACACCACTGCAGACGTGGCTTGGAGTTTGTATTTCCGGTTTACGTCGTAATCAAGTTTTGTTAATATTTCCTGGTCTTTCATAAACTTTTTTGTCGACTCCGCTGTTGTGTTCAAGCGACTTATATTTCTGTATGTATATATGTGTATCTGTATGTATATATATATATATATGTATATATATATATATATATATACATATATACATATAGACGCATATGTATATATATGTCTATATATGTGTATGTGTGTGTATATGTGTATATATATGTATATGTATATTGCCACTTTGATAGTGAGCTGACTTTCTTCTCAGAAACAAAAAGTGTCTCTGAATGACTTGAAATTTACCATCATAATAGTCGGCATCGCCCTGAACAAGGATCCGTTGAAAATATTTGCATACATCTTAAGGAATAATTTTAATGAATTTTTGAAATTCAGGAAATTATATATATATATATATATATATTTATATATATATATATATAATTCAGGAAATATATATATGTATATATATAAACATACATATATACATATATTTGTTCATATATATATATGTATATATGTTTATTAGACATACATATATATATGCATATATAGATATAGATACATATACATATACATATATATATATATATATATATATACACATTTCCTTTAGGCGAAAAATACAGTGATTTACAGTACTTTACTTTCCAGAAAAGAGCAGCAGGTTTCTGTAAATGCCAAGTTTGTTGTATGCAAATCACTCTAGGATCTGAAACTAGTTTGTGACAATTCATTGTTTGTTTTTTTTTGTTTTTTTTTCCATTGTCAACACGGCTACATACTATGTTTATCCACTGCTTGTGGAAATATAATTAATATTACATAGTTAATGTGTGCGTGCGTGTGTGTGTTTACCTGGTATTCATACATAAATCTGTTTACACGGTCACATTATGGGGATAAAAATCGAATTCCCATAATGTAAATGACTATATTTTAAGGTGAAGACATTTTTTTGAAATTAGGCTGAGGTCAGGGTTAGGATTAGGCCAGTAGTAATTATGGTTAAGGTTAGTGAGTGAGCTCTAGGAAAGTAATATAACGTAAACCAGAATGTTTCTTGACCTTAACCCAGGACCTTTTGTTTCCTAACCCTAACCCTAGAGGAGAGTCATGAAGCTTCTGCCAAGAAACAAGAAATTCTCAAATGTTGCTGTCAGAAATATCAGATTCTCTGGCACTGAGACTGTTGCTCTCTCTCTCTCTCTCTCTTTCCTCCGAATCCGAGACAGATTTTAGAGCAACAGAGTAACATGGAAGCATTTTAAAATCACTGAAATGAAATGAAACGCAGGAATTTAAAGGGATGACATGAGTACTCATGACAGTGGGTTCTAAAAGACATTTATTTGTATTCAAATAAGTTACTCAGTACAGTTTTAAAGTGTTAAAGATTAAATGGACTGTTAAAAAAACAACCGCTTTGATATAGATGAGACCTAACAAGCATGAGGACTCTTCCTCTATGCCAACAAAGTGATTCATGCCCAAGCAGGTAAAAAAAAAACATAATACCCTCATCCCTCTGTCTCTCTCTGTGCGTGTGTTCTTTGACCCAATCACTGTCTATGCTCCTCTGGATGACCTGAAGGACCACACGGGTGTGTGTCGGACCACCTCAGTGGTGATGATGTGAGACCACCAGAGATGTTAAAGAGGAGAAGTTCAACATCACAGAGGCGAGAGGCGATAGGGGAGAGGCTGTAACTGAAAATCAGCCGTGCAGAAAGTGGTTCAGGAGGGACAAACACTGATCCATCTCCTGTGGAGATCCTTGATTTTTATGGACAGTGACTTATAGAGAGAGTTCATTAACAATATTCAATTCTGCTTATACGCTCTTAGAAATCAAAGTGCGAAGTAGAACCATATAAGGTTCTTCATCTTGTTCTCATCGGAGAACCCTTTTTGGCTCCAGGTGGAACCTTTTTTATAAAGCCTTTTGGAGGGTTCCAAAAGGTTTCCTCCAAGAACCCTTTTAAAACCCTTTATTCAGGAAAGGGCTTTTAAAGGGTTCTCTGGATCAAAATGGTTCTTACTGGCACCATTAGTTTTACCAAGAACCCTTGAAAAACCCTTTCTTCTGGAAATGGTTCCAGGTAGAACCTTAGCCCTTGTAGAAGGACCCTTTTGGAACCCTTATTTCTAAGAGTGTACCACTGTCTCGTTTAGTTTAGATAAATGTCAGATTGATTGACTGTCTGTCTTGAGATGTGCGGTCATTTTAGAAACCTGATTTGTGGTTTATCATCTCAAGAAATAAAATAAAAATAAAGTTTCACATCTTATGACACTGAATTGCAATACTTGTAGAATCTCAATAAATCAGAATCGTGATACAAATCAAATTGGCACCTAAATATATAAAAAAATACTACAACTAAAATGAGTACATTGTCAACAGTTAACTCCTGTATTTTACCCTGCGTTCATGTAATTACAGTCATGAACGCAGGTATATTGACATATTGATTGATATATGATTACGTTTTGGAAATGTTAAAAGTTCACTGTCAACAAAAAGTATGGCCCCAAAAGTCTTATTTTTGTAAATCTCGACAAATGCAAAAAGACCAATTGAACCAATTGATTGGCCAAAGTCTGAGATTTGTTGATTGAGCTAAAAATGACATTGTATTTTGCCCAACTTTTAGTTTTCAAACAGCTTAGATTGATAGGAAAATTATATAATGTGATGAGTGAAGAAATTATGACAATAAAGGAGTCAAATAAATATCGTCACGCATGCGATTGAGATTCTTGTCCGGCTATAAACACAACCTATAGATCGACACGTGTAGTTTATAACCGTGTGGTTTGAGATGATGTCACCATGACATCATTATGAAGTCAGAAAATGACTTCACAGCATCCAGAATTCACTTTACGGTCAATTACGTTGCACTGTGGGAGAAGAGATGGCATAATATATATATATTATAATTACTATGATAGAGAATCACATGAGACAGAACGCAGACATGTTCCACGTGCAGGGACATTTCCAACTCAAAAAGCCCATGGAGATGTGACAGGAGGCCAACAATCAGACTGTGGGCTTTTTTTTAGTTTTTTTTTACCTGTGACTCATCCACACACAAGTTGAGGATGAAGATCATGTGTCTCACTCAGAGACTCACACATGTAGATAATGTGTGTGACAACATACACTCACACACACCTACTATGGGATGGCATTTATCTCCAGAGCAGAGGACATTCACAACCCTGTTGGAGACAATGTGACTTCCCCTGATCCTCCACTGGGGGAGCATCTGTTATAGATACACCACAAACACACACAGTGCTGTCTTCATCACTACCCTACCTGACTCATGCACTCTTAGAAATAAGAGTTTTTATTTCTAAGAGTGTACAAAACACGAACAACGGAATGTTTTGAATCTGTTATCTGCAACATTTGCTGCACCTGCTTATAATAACAGATCATAAAATACAATCTGGCCAAATCAGGAAGTGTTTTTTTTTTTAGCCAGTCCAGTAATAAAATAAAATACTGGGCCAAAAATAAATAGAGCCTCTCAGAGCAAGGGAACAGAGTACAAGCTTCAAATGAAACTGAGAAAAAAAAAAGTATTTTCTAAAACCCTGGATTACAGGAAACAACGATACAGAACAGAACTTCCAGAAAACTATTTTTAAAATTATCAAGAAAAGTCACATGCTGATTTTCCCCTCCCCTGGTGTACAAGGACCTGTGTGTGTGTGTGTGTGTGTTCTTGTACTTGTGGCATACTGAGGACCAGTGAGGGTTTTTAACCAACAAAGTGAGGACATTTTGGCCGGTCCTCACTTTGTTTTCATCAAAATCACTTCCTTAGGTCGTAAACATGCTATACTCTGTGTTTTTAACATTGGTCCTCAATTTGGTACAAAACCTGGTTCCACCTACAGACAATTTATGGTACTGCACCCAGTAGTTCTTTATAGATGTCATTCATGAAGTAGATATTAATAATTGTGTTGGATTTATAAAGTGGAAATGCTGGTCCTCAGTGTGTGTGTGTGTGTGTGTGTGTGTGTGTGTGTGTGTGTGTGTGTGTGTGTGTGTGTGTGTGTGTGTGTGTGTGTGTGTGTGTGTGTGTGATAGGAGGAAGGAAGCTGGTTAAAGACAGATGAGCGATTTGGGACGATGGATAAACAGCGTGATAATACTCTCAGGAGGAAATGCAGGCAAAGCAGTAGACGTGATGATAAGGACACACTTCTTTTTAACTTCATTTACATCCTGGAATCTTCCCCTGCTGTGAAATCACAAGACTCTTCATTTATGGCACAGATATTGAATTCATTATGGCACTGATGTGCAGTATAACCCCCCCTCCCTTCTCCCCTCTTCTGAATCAGCCTCTCCAGTGCTGCAGCTGCCAGCGTCTAATGGCTTCCAGATCCATCTCCTCTTCCCTGTGTTCGCTTCCCACATCTTGCTGTTATTCTGCAGCGTTTCAGATGAATGGGCCAAAGTGGAAGTGGAAATCCGCCGTACTTCAGCCAGTGAGTCAGTCAGCCAGCAAAGCACTCATTTGAAGAGAGAGAGAGAAAAAAAAAAAAAAAAAACCACAAGCAGGATAAGTAATGGATTTTGTTTTTCATAAATCACTGTAAAGGTTGTTAGTTTTTTTTTCTTCTTCACATATATTAACGGCGGAAGGTCTTTGATGAGAGAGCGAGTTAAAAATGTGTGTGTTTATGCACAAGGGAACGCTTTCACAGAGAAACGCTCTAGATCTTATTTACCTTTACTGGAAACTGGAGGAAGCTTTGGTAATGGCTGTGTGACTGGATTTGTGGATTTTGTGTGTGTGTGTGTGTGTGTGTGTGTGTGTGTGTGTGTGTGTGTGTGTGTGTGTGTGTGTGTGTGTGTGTGTGTGTGTGTGTGTGTGTGTCACAGCCGGTCTTTGGGAACACATTTCCTGCTGAAAAAAAAATTACACGTAAATAAGAACAAAGTTCATGTCCACACTTAGGTACAGGTAGCCGGGTCAGTGGCGGGCGTGTGTGTGTGTGTGTGTGTGTGTGTGTGTGTGTGTGTGTGTGTGTGTGTGTGTGTGTGTGCCCGTGTATTACTAATGTTGTGGGGACCTAAAACTGTTTACACAGTCACATATGGGGACTTGTCCCCACAATGTAAATAATTTATATTAATTAATAATATTTTAAGGTGAATAAATGTTTTCAGGTTAGGTTGAGGGTTAGGGTTAGGGTTAGGATTAGGTCAGTAGTAATTATGGTTGCACAGTTTATGTCCACATTAAGGTACAGGTAGCCGGGTCATTGGTTAAATTTACTGTGAGGAAATAAAGACGTGGTTAGTGTTGGAGTAAGTCTATGTAATAACTCCAAAAATGAACTATGATGTGTGTGTGTGTGTGTGTCAATGGGCCTGTGGTGAGTTGTGTGTCACACAGACACACACACACAGAGGGAGAGAGAGAATTATTTCAAGCATTTTCCACTGAACTTGATTTTCATTTTTTCACTTTCAGTTATTACGGATAATATTTGTGTATAAAGGGGATTTTTATGACTGATTATCGTTACTTTGTTAAGCGCGCGCACACAGAGCACAGACAGGGAGGCGGTTGAGACGAGCACCTGTTGCGTGTACACAGTGCGCGATGGGTTAAAAAGTCTCAGAAGTTAATGGGCCGTGTGCCACAGTTGAAGGCGATAAGACGTTTTTTTTTTTTTTTTCTTTTTCCACAAGAGTAAACACTGCCTTATATCAAGGCCTCAAAGACATTTTAATGGTAACAACCGTCTTTGTGAAGCAGGCTGGTTTCTGCGACTGTTTTCATTAGTCACTCTTAGTCATCAGAAGCAGCAGCGGCAGCAGCGGCAGCAGCAGCAGCAGCGGCAGCAGCATTGAAGGCCTCATGTGCCACATACCACAACAGCTGCACAGGCACAAAGAGCCCAGTAAGACTGAGGCCTATCAATCAAATGAGGTCACTGTGGTCCAACAGAGGGGAGAGTGGGGCGGCCGCCTCTTTGTTGAGCGTTGTTTTGTTGTTGCGGCAGGAGGAGGAGGAGGAGGAGGAGGAGGAGGAGGAAGGGGGGTGACATCATCTTGTGTGAAGTCTGTCATTAAAGCGTGATAAATAACTTGTGTTGAACAGTGGAAAGAGAGAGAGAGAGAGAGATTTGAGAGGACTTAAACGACCACTGATGGAGGCTTCCATCCAGGGTGTTATTGTGCGGCGTGCAGGGGGGGCCCTCTGGGGAGAGTCCCCCGACCACAAAAACGATGTTGACGATCGCTTAGTGAGACGGAGGCACTTTCAGGCCTGAACGAGCGGTCGCAGGCAAAAAGAGCTGACGTAAGGAAAAGAAAGTAGAGCAATAAAAAAGTCTAGCGGGTTTGACTCGATGAGAATTTTAAGCGCTTTCCATAATCGGACGCTGTAAAATCACGTTCGTCAGCAGGTTAATGTCACACTTTCAGCCGTGTTTGCAGATATCAGCTGACTCATCCCAGCCCTCTGCGTCTGACCTGCTCACTTCAACACACATTGACACAAGAACAAACTCAATTGTGATGAAGTGAAGGGTTCAAGTTGTTGCGTGCTTATTGTTTTTTTTTTGTTGTTTAATGCTGCAGGTCTTAACGTGTTATCTCCTCGTGTTTCACGCTGCCACACAGCTGCGACTCTGGCGGAGAGACGCTTGTCAACGGTCCACAGGGGCCGATTTGAAAAAAGTATGACACGGCAATCTGCAATGGAGGTATTCAGGCTGCAAGTTGTGATGCCAAGGGGGTGGGTGGTGGTAGAAAAGAAAAAGTGATGACTCACCAAACTTCCCAAAATCCCCCTCCCTTCCCCCATCCTGGCTTACGGGAAATGGAATGCTGTTTTTCTCTCCCTCTCCCTCTCTCTCCCTCTCTCTCTCTCCCTCGTCTCAAACGTTCATCTTCTTGACAGGCAGCAAGGTCAGAGCCTCTGGGTTAATGTTTGTCTGTGGGATCGTTCCATCGCTCTCTCTGTCGGGAGCCAATCCGACAAACCGGGGGCTAATTATATGAGATGGTGGCAGCGGCGATTATTGAAAGTTTGTTGTGCCGTGCGGGGGGGGCGTGAATAGACGTGGAGTTCACAGATAAGCCTTTGTTCCGTCCACGTTTACCACCTCTTTTATGCCAATGATTTACACTCGGTGAGTTTGGGATTTACCAACCGCCAAAGGAATTCACTGTTAATCTCCCAGGGATTATTGGAGGGAGGAGGGGCAAGGAGCTGTTTGGTGTAAAACGTTTCCTGATGAGAGTTTAATAAACCACACGTTTCCATTCAAAACCATTTAAGGGATTTTTTTATAAGCTGCTGTTTACAGACAAACTCATGAGCTCCTTCAGGAAGAAACACAACCATTGAGAATATTTCAGAATTAGCTTTATTGGCCAAGTATGAGGACACATACAATGATCTTTGATTTTCTTTGCACATGCTGTGCATTAAAGGTACATTATGTAATAAATCTAAAGCAACTGGCCATAAAATCCTCCTAATATGTGACAGAGACTCAGGAATAATGTTCATATAACAAACTGAACTCACCAACAACAACAGTACAGACAAAATATTTGCATTAAAAATAATATTTTGCAGACTGCAAATCATGTTTATGTTTTGAAATCATGTTTTGGCATGTGGCGCCACCTCCCGCCGTCTACCAGTCATTTCAGCCAGTAGAGTCTCAGCTGCCGAGCAACCACGGGTTGCCAGTTAGGTCAGAAAACGAAACCTAAAAGACCTCGGTATTTTGAATTTGAATGTAGTTACCGTTTTTGGCCACATTCTTACATGTGGCACCTTTAAACATAAACATTGAACTCGAAAGAACACAACAACAACAACAAAGAACAATAAATTAACATCCAACATCAGCAGCCTGTTGCAGCAGCTCGTGCTACTATTTAGCTGTTTTACTCTTAAAGGTCCCATATTATGCAAAATCAACTTTTTAATCATTTTAACCCTTATATCTGATACTCTGGAGGCCCTATCAGTCGACAAAGTGTGAAAAAAGACGACTCAGTCGTGTTTTTGTGGTCCTGGAATTGTTGTCTCGTGGAGCTCTGCTTTGTCCGTAAAATACACAAGAGTGCCGGCAAGGGCAACGACTGCAAGTCTGCAAAAAGTTCTATTCTTGGCTCCACAGTGCAGCACAGAGTTCTACACAAACTTCAAACCTCAGAGGATTTATCTGTCCAGTGGATACATGTTATATATGACGGCAATGTGTCTGCTAGAGCCTGCAAATGATCACTTTTCCCAAATGCTAACTGCTGTTAGCTCCCAGTAGCCTCTGTGGCTGATGTCATTTTCTGTCCCTTGTTTCGTTCTTTTCTTTTAAAGAGATACTATTAAACAGAGGGTTCTGAACAGGGCTGTTTTGGCAGGGTGATTGAACTGCTGTGGTGCTTCATCATTTAGGTGTTTTGACCAAAGCATGTTCATTAGGACACCAGGGAACTAGGTTCATAGGGTATAATATGGGACCATTAAATAAACCTTATGCTTGTTGTTGCCCTGTTGCTGTGTTTTTTATTATGTACACTATACATTCTATTCTATTTAACTCTATTTAACTTTTTTTTAATGTAGTCTCAGTGTTAATATCTTTTCTTGTTAATGTATGGTTGTTATTTATTATCCTTATCTTTACTGTCTGGCTGCTGTAACGCTGTAAATGTCCCCACTGCGGGACGAATAAAGGACTCTCTTATCTTATCTTAAAAAGAGTGATATACAAACGAATAGGGAAATTGTACAGAGGTCTGGTAAATATCTATATGTGTATGTGCACGTCTATAAGAGCGGGGACAACATTAAAGAAGCAGTAACGGTAATTTAATCGAGTAAAATACACGCCCGGTGTGAAACCTGATACTCAATCTGCTTAATAGCCTTTTCAGGGCTTTGGTTTTCATCAGCTAATGAAATAATGAGCAAGTAAAGTGTGTCTACATGTATAAAGATGGTTTTTGGTGATGACCTCTGACCTCTGTGTTACCAGTTGGTGCCTCAATGGTCAAAATGGCTGCACCCATTCTAAACACTCTTGCAATTGTTGCAGTCATGGTTGTTGTACGGCGTTCCCTGGTCTTCATTAGAGTGTGGTTGCTCAATCCAAAAAAGTAAAAAAAAAATCTTCATCAAAACCTAAGATTGGAGCTTGTTGTTGCTACTTGTAGCGAAAAAAAGGGGGATTTTGAAAACCGTAGCAGGCAGGAAGCTGAGGGGGAGGAGAGCGTCTCATGGGACGTGCAGCACTGACTGTACATACCCACAGACTACAACCTGTGAGTCAGACTGTAGTTGTTCGCCGATATCGTCCCTCACTTCTCTTGACCAGGGTCCTCGAGTGATGTCGTGATGATGTCATCCACTACTTTATTTTTCAGTGTGCCACTTTTTCTCCTCGTGTCACTGAGGCACAGGAACATGAGCAGACTCTGCAGCTGCATCATCTTCCATCAAACTTCAACACACAGACTAAAACTTACCTTGACTGCAACACTGTCTTCCTGAAGGCTGTCATACTCTTAGAAATACAAGTGCTAAGTAGAACCATATAAGGTTCTTCGGCTTGTCCTCATAGGAGAACCCTTTTGGAGGGTTCCACCAAGAACCCTTTTTTTTTTATTCAGGAAAGGGTTTTTAAATGGTTCTCTGGATCAAAATGGTTCTTACTGGAACCATTAGTGTTACCAAGAACCCTTGAAAAATCCTTTCTTTGGTAAAAGGGCTTTTCAGAAGCAAATGGTTCCAGGTAGAACCTCAGCCTTTGTAGAAGGACCCTTTTGGAACCCTTATTTCTAAGAGTGTGCACTCTTAGAAATAAAAGTGCAAAGTAGAACCATATAAGGTTCTTCGGCTTGTCCTCATAGAACCCAACCCTTATTTCTAAGAAAGTAGGGAATACGGTTGTGTGTTGATAATCCTAGTAGATCAACACTCATTTTTTTTCCCCCTCTATTCTCACGTTCGGTTTAAACTTCAGCAGGTCGTCTCGCCCATATACGGCTAAATCAATTAACTTGCTGCCCCGTGATTGGCTAATTAGATGCATTCAATTAACGAGCAGGTGAACAGGTGTGCTTAATAAAGTGGTTAGTGAGCGTACATACAGTACATAGCACTGTGCTTTAGTCGCTGCTAACCCTTCTCTCTTCAGCACCGTCAGCACAAAGTCAATGTTATGCTGAGACTGATCTTTTCAGACAACACCAATAGTTATGGATGTGACACACACACACACACACACATATACACACACAGGGCCGATTGGCTGCTTGATGACCTGAGAGAGTGAAAGTTGCTGACCCCACACTTTGTCTCATTTCTTCAGGATCCGTCATCATCCAGCGCTGAACGCTGCGTCGAACGCGTCGTCGTCGCGACTCCCAAAACCTGCAGTCTGCTGCTGAGTGAGAAGCTGAGCCAGACCACGGAGCACAAATCCACAGACCTCCTTTGAAGAGGAGATGGCTATCACAAGGTAAACACACAGCAAAGAGGTATGTTAGCGGTCACACACACACACACACACACACACACACACACACACACACACACACACACACACACACACACACACACACACACACACACACACACACACACACACACACACACACACACACACACACACACACACACACACACACACTGCTGCTACAAAGAGATCCATACACAAGAGACGCAGCGATAGCAGCACCTGTGGTTTGGGAGATAATTATAGGAGAAGAAGAGTGAATAAAGGTTCAGTTTGAAAGGTGTTTGAAAAGGGAGTTGTCATGTGGGATTAGAGCCGCGCTGAAGCAATCGCTCCGACGACCTTTCAACCGTTTCAGGTCAGAGTGGATCGGCCTCTTCTTCAGAACGTCGAGCGGCGGCTCTCCCTAACCACAAAGAGCCAGATGCTCGCACTCCCAGCATCGCTGTTACGCCACGGTTACTGTTATCTGTGGGATAACTTCCCCATAATCACACTGGATTTTGTTGCTGATGAAATAATAACATGCTTTAAAAAAAAAAAAAAAAAGGCAGTTAATAACTGACATTTACTATTGAATAATTAGTCATTTAAATTATAAAGTAAAAGTGTTCAATATTAAATACAACTATAAAACACCAGGAATTAAGATAATCAAATATGATTTGTTCCATAACACATTTTAATTCAACATATGTTTGTCATCTTTTCACTTTAAATAGTGAGCGCTGTTTTATTTGATATAATATAAACAGAGTTATACATGCCGAGCAAGCTAATCTGGATTGCGTGCTTGAATTATTACTCAACGTCGAAGTGAGAGAGTTGGAGTTCAGCAGGGATTTTAGTGTTGTGACACAGGTTTCCCACACACACGCACTGTCACGCACACAGTAAAAGAAATGTCTCTGCATAAAATCTATAAAATATGAACTTAACACTTACAAACACTGTCCAGTCTTAGTGTTATGAATGCATACTTACATGAGCAGTTTGGCCTCTACTACTTCCTTTTGACTCCTTGGCTCAGTTGTTATTAAGTCGCCATGAGAAGTTTGTATGTTGCAAACAAGGTTTTTTAATGACTTTGGGCATAATTTGTACATCTGAGTCGATTTTAAGACACAGAGGATTCAAGACTCAAAGAAACATAAACATGAAAACAGAATGGACTGCACAGAAGGTCATATTTTGTGATGTTACAGAATGGCAGTGTGTGGTACTTCACCACCCTCTTAGAAAAAAGGGTTCCAAAAGGGTTCTTCTACAAGGGCCGAGGTTCTACCTGGAACCATTTAACCTGGAACCCTTTCCGGAAGAAAGGGTTTTTCAAGGGTTCTTGGTAACACTAATGGTTCCAGTAAGAACCCTTTAAAACCCCTTTACTGAATAAAGGGTTTTAAAAGGGTTCTTGGTAAAAGGTTCTACCTGGAACCAAAAAGGGTTCTTCTATGAGGACAAGCCGAAGAACCTTATATGGTTCTACTTAGCACTTTAGAAACCCTTATTTCTAAGAGTGTGCACTCTTAGAAATAAGGGTTTCAAAATGGTCCTTCTACAAGGGCTGAGGTTCTACCTGGAACCATTTGCTTCTGAAAAACCCTTTGCCAAAGAAAGGATTTTTCAAGGGTTCTTGGCAACACTAATGGTTCCAGTAAAGAACCATTTTGATCCAGAGAACCATTTAAAAAACCCTTTCCCGAATTAAAAAAATGGGTTCTTGGTGGAAACCTCGAAAAGGGTCCAAAAAGCGTTCTCCTATGAGGACAAGCTGAAGAACCTTATATGGTTCGACTTAGCACTTTTATTTCTAAGAGTGTATTTAAATGGTCTGAAAATGAAGAAGAAGATGGGCTACAGCAGCAGAAGACCACACCAGATGCCCCTTTTGCCACATGGGTAGGTGTTTTCTGTACCTAATAAAGTGACCATTCAGTGTAAGTACATAAAGTACAGTATAGTACAGGGGTCTGCAACCTTTAGGATGAAAAGAGCCATTTTTGTCGTCTCTCCACCCAAAAATTCATTTGGAGCCGCAAAAAAACCCACAAGATGAAGATAATAACACATATAAAGGTTTTTATACAGACAAACTATATACAATAGTAATAGTCTCTTTCATTTCTGACATTTAAGAACTACAACATGTTCAGTTTATACCCAACATCTATACCCCGTAGACCTGGTTCTTCCATTGTTTCATTGTTTGAGGCAAATTAAAGAAATTAAAATGAACCCACTTTGAAATAAATGAAGCAAATATTTGGATTGTATGTTGTTCGTGCTCAAGAAAAACGGTATGTGGATCCAAAGATGGACAGGACACATCCAAACATGTACTGAATATTGCATTTTACGTCGACATTGGATGTTGCACAAGATACTAAAACACTTTTATTTGTCGCCTTGATCTCTAAAGCTACAAGGAGCCACTGCAGAGTGGCTGAAGAGCCATACACTACAGTTCAAAAGTCTATACACATTTTTTGGTGTTTTCCATTAAAAGTCAGACTTTTATTCATCAAAAGAGTTGCAAAATTAATAGAAAATATAGTCAAGACATTGACAAGATTAGAAATAAAGATTTGTATTTCGTCAAAAGAACCAGCAAAACTGTTTTCAGCTGTGCTAACATCATTGCACAAGGGTTTTCTAATCATCCAATAGCCTAATAACACGATTAGCAAACACAATGTACCATTAGAACAGTGGAAACGGGCCTCTATACACCTATGTACATATTCCATTAAAAACCAGACGTTTGCAGCTAGAATAGTTATATTCAAAGAAAAAAAAGTGCTTTTAAGGACATTCCTAAGTGACCCCAACCTTTTGAACGGTGTATTTATTAGTGTAAATACTGTGATATGTATTTTGCATTTGAATTCAATTACTTTACTCCATTTGTGAATGTGTGAGGAAAAACTGTCTCCCAGTTTAACTGTTCAGTAATAAACAAAATGGCATGTTTTGTAATATATGGTAAAATATGCACACTTTTTATTACCATTTTGACCATAATTTGAATTGATATAATTTTGTTCAATTTGGCCTCCTGTGCCGAGATGATTTATGAAGATGCTTTCAGTGTGCGCCTAATTTGTTCTGTGTTGCCCGAGTGGATGAATGAATGAGGAAGGACAGAGCGATGGGGGGGAAGGTGAGTGCAATCACCTCCTCCTCCTCCTCCTCCTCCTCCTCCTCCTCCTCCTCCTCTCAGCACTGATGATGAGGGTAACAGTGGAGTCAGAGCAGATGCGGGCGAGCTGATTGCGGTGGACAGGTCCAGTAAACAGAGTCTTTGGTGCTGCTGAGTCAGGCCGAGTGTCACTCTGGGTGAAGGGGGCCGCAGCTTCATCCAAGGCCACACTTGTTGACAAGCGACTCTCTGGCCTCAAAAAGAACCAGCTGTGTAATTTAGGCTGTTCTAGGGAAGGGCATCAATTAGGGGCTGGCTGCAGAACACTGAGCGAGCCACTGGAGGGTGAGGATCGCCTTGGGTGTGTTTGCTTGGAGCGAGTGCGTGAAAAGAATCGGGAAGTTGTGCAAGGTCTGAAGGTGTGGTTGCTATTTTTTTGGCTTGTGTTTACAACTCACACCCAGCAAACTGTCAGATGAGTGACAAATTATAGCAAAAACGAGGCACCTTTTCTATGCTAAAATAACAGAATCCTGGTCACTGTAATGGTCACGAACAGGAGAATGGCGTATATATTTCAACTCTGCACCCTTGAACTCAGTCCTTACCCTATGTGAGGTTTAGCTAGGAGCACAGTGAGGATATAAAGTCGGATATAAATTGATTGCTTTCATCGTGTTACCAACACGTTGTGTTTTGCAATTAATACTATTAATTTCTGGAAAACTTTGCATTGCATGTCATCAGGTCATTTTATCAGAATTCAAAAGCACTAAACCAAACCAAGACTCTCAAGTAGAACGGATATTTAAAACCTGCTGTTAGTAGGGTTATGTATCTGTCACTCAAAATAGAAGCAATTCATACAATATTATTAACATAATTGTAATGATATGCTTAAGACATTCTTTTAAACAGATTAACTATGGTACACTCTTAGAAATAAAAGTGCTAAGTAGAACCATATAAGGTTCTTCGGCTTGTCCTCATAGCAGAACCCTTTTTGGCTCCAGGTAGAACCTTAACCCTTAGTGTTACCAAGAACCCTTTTAAAACCCTTTTAAAACCCTTCATTCAGGAAAGGGGTTTTAAAGGGTTCTCTGCATCAAAATGGTTCTTACTGGAACCATTAGTGTTACCAAGAACCCTCAAAAGCAAATGGTTCCAGGTAGAACCTCAGCCCTTGTAGAAGAACCCTTTTGGAACCCTTATTTCTAAGAGTGTACACTCTTAAAAAATAAAAGTGCTCTTTTGGAGGGTTCCACCAAGAACCTTTCCTTTTAAAACCCTTTATTCAGGAAAGGGGTTTTAAAGGGTTCTCTGGATCAAAATTGTTCTTACTGGAACCATTAGTGTTACCAAGAACCCTTGAAAAACCCTTTGTTCGGGAAAGGGTTTTTCAGAAGCAAATGGTTCCAGGTAGAACCTCAGCCCTTGTAGAAGAACCCTTTTGGAACCCTTATTTCTAAGAGTGTACTTATATGAGAAAAAGCTGTTCATGTACCAAGCATGTTGCAAAATATTGTCATTTTAAATAAAAACATATAAAAAATAAATGTAGATCATTTGTAATGAATATTTTTAAGTGCGGAAAAACAAGAATAATTCAGATCCTCATAAATCATGAGGTCTTAGGCTCTTCCTTGTGGCACATCAAATTAAATCATTAGGACTGTATGTTGCTGAGACAGACAGTAACTCACATGAAAGATATAATAACTTTCGATGTGCGTGAGTCTCTATAACTCTATCACTTACATACATAACACAACATAACGCTGCAGGCTGGAGACTCAGCACCGATGGTGAGTTCAGTGTTGACTTTTGTGTGTTTTGTGTGAAGCGATTAGGGCTGAATTACTCTTTTTAACCATCGGCTCTGTGGTGCCGCCCTCCCCTACAGGTCTATCAAAAGTGGTTCGTGACAACTGCTGTTTTTCAAAAAGGTTGATAATCTTTAGCTTTTACTGTCTCATATGCCCGTGTACAGTGAAACAAATATCAGCGGCTGCCATTATCATCGTCCTGGTTGCAGTGCCTAATGTAAGTTTAATTCCTGCCATTTTCCCAAGCTTAATATTAGCTTTTAATTAACGTTTATACAGAGCGCCATAATTATTATTTGTACACAGTTCTCCCATTACACACCGGAGCAGAACACAGAGACACCTGACTTAAGATCTTCGCAGTATTGACATTGAGGACCAGTCAAACTGGGCCAACAGGCCTGTCAGCAGGCCTCGTCTTGTTAACCACACACCCTGCCAGAGTAAATCCAAGCCACCCACCACTGGCATGACCAGGCTACCAAATCTGCAGCACCCATGCACGGACGTACTATTTTGGTGCAGGGCGTGTGGAGCACACCTGAAAAAGCAAACAGGTAAAGGGTGGAGGAAGGCTACACCTGGCTTGCCTGCGCTGATGGGGGCGGAGGGTGGAGTGTCGGGTGCACACTCCTCTATTGTTAAAAGTTCGACCGTGGGTGTGTGAGGTGTGTTTGCGATCGTCTGTGAACATGTGCTGGGAGGAGTGCGCTAAGTACTGGGCATCTAGCCTGTCATTAGACCTGCACGGTAATTATTGCATTCATGACCACAAAATAACACCATATTCAGACGACTTTTTTTTTTTTTTTTTTTTTAAACCACACTACTAAGAGGTGATTTTCTTCTTATTTTGTTGCAAACATCATTTCATATTTCAGCACCTGAGGACAGTCTTATGTATAATCTCCCACGTGTCAATAAAATAAACACAGCACAAACGAGAACACCCGCAGTGAAACGGCTCGGCGGTGCAAAAAATGCAAACTAGATTTTGACAAATAACTCGGAGGCCTTGGGATTTGCAGCAATTTGAAAATGTCGCAAGCCTTGCAGAAATGATTATCGGTAACCCCGTGTTGACAGAAAAGATGTTCCATTGTCGCAGACATGTCACTTATTTATAATAAGCGGTTAACTCTATATGAACTGCAGCGTCTGTCTCGTCACGCGAGTCTATAAACAGGATTTGGCTGTGACATTTTGTACAGAAATTATTATTCTGAATCTCCTTTATAATAGTTCAAATTGAAATTAATTTCTCCACTACTTTAAAGGTCCATGGTGTAAGAATTAGTGACATCTATAGGTGAGACAGGGAACTTTCTGTACTTTGAAATGCAAAATGCATGCTGGGTTAGGGTTAAATATACATTGAAAAACCGTCTTTCTTCCCAGTTTCATCATCTACGCATGTATATCTCTGTCTTTTTTGCCACAAGCACAACACTTCCTGTTCCTGTTTTTAAAGTAAAAGCGCTGGAGTGTTTCAGTTCCCTGATTCCATTCTGTTTTTCTTCAACAAGGTTTCATTGTGTAACGTGTGTGCGAGTACTTGAGTTTTTAGTTTGCGTACAGAGAGGCATTTTAACTATTTAAATGTAAATGACGCATCCAGTGTCAAATTGTCAAAGGTTCAATTTCTACCAATGAACCGTCCCAAATCTTACACTACCGGTCAAAAGTTTGGGCTCACCTATACAATTTTTTGTGTTTTCCATTAAAAGTCACACTTTTATTCATCAAAAGAGTTGCAAAATGAATAGAAAATATAGTCAAGACATTGACAAGATTAGAAATAATGATTTTTATTCAAAAATAATAATTTTGCCCTTTCGTCAAATAACCAGCAAAACTGTTTTCAGCTGTGCTAACATCATTGCACAAGGGTTTTCTAATCATCCAATAGTCTTCTAACGCCATTAGCAAACACAGTGTACCATTAGAACACTGGAAATGGGCCTCTATACACCTATGTACATATTCCATTAAAAACCAGACGTTTGCAGTGAGACTAGTCATTTACCACATTAACAATGTATAGATTCTGATTCATTTAATGTTATATTCATTGGAAAAGAAAGTGCTTTTCTTTCAAAAATAAGAAAATTTCTAAGTGAGCCCAAACTTTTGACCGGTAGTGTACAGTGGACCTTTAATTTATGGACAAATACCTGGAAAGTAATGACATTCCCACCATAGCCTCTGGTTAGTTTTTCCTCCATTTGTGTAACTTATCAAATGTTGTTATTAAAACACTGTGGAGGTACGTGATGTGAAACCCCTTTTCTGTTTTTCTACAGTATTTTCACACTTTCACAACCTTTTGTCAATTAGAAACCCGAAGATTCACTTTCACTCGATCTTCCACTAGATCGTAGACTGAGAATTAGTCGACCATGATCATAAGCAGAATACAGATTGGGGTTTTTTTCGCCTGTATTTACATGCACACTAAAAAAACGATTATCGGGTTTATTGCCGTTATCGGTTTTTGAAAAACCTGTTTAACACACCTAGGTTACTGTCAATAATCTGATTTCTGAGACACATGTATACACCTTAAATGGTTTATTACAGTTACCCGATCAATGCCAGTTATCGTTTTTTTTTTAGTGTGCATGTAAACGCACTCAATGGGTGAATTCCAATTCCTTGCTTAACCCTCAATCTCAAAAATGCACACTCCCTCTAGTGCAAGTGCTGTCCTGATTCTCTGAAAAATTAAGTTGAGGGGCAAGTTTAAGGGCTGTATCGCCCTCAATATTGAGATTTTCCGAGACCACCCTTGGGAGCAAGGGCTACCCAGAATGCATTGCGTGTTTTCTCATAACAAAGATGGCGCCGAAAGCAGCGAAACGAGTACGCTACAAATGAAGTATTTTCTTTGTTAATAGAGATATAAAAATCCATTGTATTATCTTAGTTTAGGCCCATATTATGGATTACTGACGTCATTGTTGCGTAACATTTATTTTTATTTTACATTCTTTTGTCAATAGTCGGCCGGTGCGGACAAGCGATGGTTTGCTATGGTTTACTTTTCAATAAGCCGTGGTGTGTGGTAACTGTCAGCTGAATATGTCCGTGGTTGTGGTATTTGTATGAGTATCATCTTATAACTAACTGACAACCTAATAACTTGACTGACAAACGGATCGTAATAAATAATCGTGACAAAAATGCGTTCTTCTTCTTCTTCTTTTTTGGAGTTGACAGACTGGACGCAGCTTTCGCGTTATTCTGCCCCCTACAGTCTGAAGACGTATCTGCATTTAAGGGGTGTCCCATTTCTAAGTGACAAAATAACCCTGGGTTGAGCTTGAGGGTTAAGGTTGAGGGTTAAGATAGGAATTGGCCCAATGTTTGTGTCTCATTATAAACTACTGTACTATATATTGTATTATATTGTGTGGAGCAGGCACAGTGCCTGACAGGTCATATATAGACTACTGCCGTTGAGTCCAGTCAGCTATAGCTGGAGAAATAACTGAATCCTGTGGAGTTTCACTGTCTCGTAGAATATGCCTCGGAATATCTTTTTTTTTTTTTTTAGATACGCACGAGTCTAATGTCAAAACCGAGCAAACAAAAAAGAAACAAAGCTATACCGCACCTCCACTGTCGGCCGGGTTTTCAAGTGGGATCATTTTGTATCGCATCGGCTGAATGTGCTGCGCATTTATCATCTGTCACAGGCTTTGTCGTCGCATGAGCGGAATGATATTGTCAACCGGTCGACAATGGAACCGGAGTCTCACGTTGCCCAGCAAACTGTGCACCTGATCCACTCTGGGGGATTGGCCTTAATCACAAGGACACACGGAGGGACTCTCCCTGAGAAGAGGCACTTGTTACCAGTCTATTGTGACTCACTCGCGCTGGCCATGTGCTGCCAGTGTGTGTGTGTGTGTGTGTGTGTGTGTGAGGCGTCTGAACAGTAAGCAAGGCAGCAGACGACCTGAATTTGCACAGTAAGAGCAGAGGCGATTCTAGAGTCTGTAGGGGCCCTAAGCAAAAATTCCCAGGGGGCCCTTCCAACCAGTGTTCATCACCATTATGTTATAAATAACGAAAAAGTTAAAATACTTTTTTTTTTCTGAAATGAATGAAATAACATGGAAAAACCCTGTAATTAAAAAGTATGTGAAAATATAGATGTAAAGAACAATAAAATAAATCCTCTTCATTTTCCAACTTGCAGAACGATAACTTCACACAGGTTAAAGTGAGGTGGGGCCCCTTTAGGGAGGTTTCCTACTGAGATGTCATCGCAAATCGCCCATTGTTGTTTAAGGGGGACGGGGAGGCGTCTGGTCACTGCACATTTCAGTAAAAACAGCCCTCAGGCTCCGAGTGTCGGGGGGCCCCCTATCGGCTTGGGGGCCCCAAGCAGTTGCCTGCCTTGGCTGTTCACAAACTGCGCCTCTGAGTGAGAGTAAAAGAGGCCAAAGCACACCTGTTTGACAGATACTGTGACAGTGATGGAGGGTGTCTGCTGCCTCATCACAGCTGATCCCTCCTCCTCCTCCTCTTCACCATCGTCATCCTCCTCTGGTTTGTCCAAGTCAACGTGGGCTTTTTTTTGTTTTACTGGTGCTGCTGCGGCTCCCGCCGCCGTGACTCATGCGAAGATCAATAAGTGTGAGGGTCACTTGGTGTTGTGTTGCGTAACATGTGTAAAGTGTTACTGTCTTTGGAGTGGCACACAGACACAACAAGCACTGAGTCACCGGAGAACAGTTGAAACGAGTGGCTTCATATTTTCTTCTTCTCGTGTTGAGGAAATGTGTCCAACACGTGCTCGACAATTACAAGACAACCTCGTCAAGGTGTTTGTCAACAACTTGACCTGACCGCTCCCTGTCAGGTTCCATAGGGTGAGTTTATTATTGACTACCTGTCATGACCAAAGACATAAATATGTGCTTTGAAAGCAAGAGGGAGGAGGCGGCTGATAACGTACAGAGGGCTGTAAAATCTGCTTTTCATTTTCCCCAATGGTTTACAAGTCTTGACAACGTGTACCTACATATGCGTGACCTCATGTCTAGAATGGGGCTTTCTGATCAGACTGCTTAGTGTTTTTTTCCACCTACAGCTCCACCACGCCCCCCCTTTCTTTTATTCCAGGCCTGTCCATCTCTGCCCCGTGGTTTTGTTGTTTTCCTTTCCCTGTAACACCTGGGAAAGCTGAGGGAGGAAATAAACCGCTGCCAGCATTCCAACACATTCCTGCTCTGAATGCCCAGGCACAGATGCACATCACTGGCATTCTTTCATTCATTTAAAGGTGCAGTGGTTCTTTTTTTTGTCTCCGCGAAAACCACATCGTTAAAAATGAGAAATTAGGCTGTTGTGAAACAAAGATGTAGTCGGAAAAAAGAACATCGAAGAGATACCGCAAAGAAGTCAACATTCATCCATGTCATAAGTTGAGATTGAAGATGGGAAGTGGAACTTTTCACCTTCATCAGATGAATATGAAAACAGCCTTCGAGCATCGAATGTTGCTCATATTTTCCGACGAAGGTCAAGTGACGTTACAGTAAGCAAAACACATATCTGAGTGGAAGGCTTCAATAGATTTCTTTTCTTTTTTTAAATGTGAAGAATCTGGAGTTTTGTAAATAAATAGGAGGAATTTCAAAAAACTATGACCTTGTTGTGTTTAGAATACAGACACTTTGCTCTTACAGACTTATCAGAAAAAAGGGAACTATTCCAGTTTTTTTTTTCCATTCAAGTAAACCACAAGGTTCAAAAAAAGGAATAATTACTCAATCTTAGCTTCTGGCCCTCCCTCCTCCTCCTCCCTTCTTCTAGTCCCCCCCCCCCCCCTCAGAGAGATGTATGTGCGTCAGTGCTGGGTTGGAAAAGAGGAGAAGTAAAGCTTTTTGACTTTCAGGAAGGAAACACATCTGGGGAATAAGGAGTAAGAGAACGGGTGAAAAGAGGAATTAGAGTGGAGGAAGAGGAGCCGTCCAAAAATAGTCAGCCTCCGCTCTTTTCTTGCCAAAGCCCCTTTACCACACCTCCTGCTGCTCAAACATTAGTCAGCTCTGACCCATCCCTCAGTGGGTGACTAAGTTCTCCGCTGAACCCCCTATATCATGAACCTCACTTCCTCCGAGGTGTCTAAATCTAGACTAGGGTTACTCAACTGGAGACCCCCCCCCCCCCCCCGGCCCAGCTTTAATCTCCCCTCAAGTTATACAGAGACAGGAATAAGATTGTTGTATACAAACAGATAAATTAGACTCCAATTATAGATATAAAGGTGAAGCACAGTAACCTATAGAGATAACATCTGTCTGTGTAATTGTGGTATGATTTACAATATTGACAGTGGAAGGAGTGGGTAAACATGTTGCATCCCTTTGGCTATAGAAAAACATCCAGAAAAACAGGAACTCCAGTCACAGTAAAAAACAGATGGCACCGTGCAGGTGACTGGACTGGTTTTTGAACATATAGTGAAGAATTCATGTCGTGCAGGTGCTCAACATAGGTATAGGTGGACTTACCGTATACTACACTGGGACTGGGATTGAACTGGAAACAGTGGGCAGTGTTCTGTTGCGATTGGCCAATTTCAGTTTGATCTGTGACAGTGACAAATCACACGGGAGAGGAGGAGGAGACTTTCTGGACAGGGAGATATGGAGATTACCAAGGAAAAAAGTGTACGTGTATGACGGCATGTTAATAATATAAGAGCGCCTTCTGACAGGAACACGTTAAGTCACAAACCAGTGTGAGGTTGGTCTGTATATTTGCACTGAGGACTGTCTGGTTGGCCTCATTGCAACAAGAAAAAAAAAGGAAAATTATACGCAAACAAAAAGGTTTGATAAAGATAAATACAACAAAAATCTAAATAAATTTGGGTTATGGTCTGGTGTATTTTATTCACTGTACCGCAAACACCTGTGGTTCAGTGTGTTTAAACTGTCAGTTTTACATCAGGCCTTTTTCTGTAGCTATTTGTCAACTAGAGCCATCCAGTGGTGCTTTGAGGAACTGCAAGTGGATGGAACATTATCTATATGCTATATATTGGATTATGTAGAACATACTCCACAGTTGTATTCAATAGGAGATATATATACACACACACACACACACACACACACACACACACACACACATATATATATATATATAAATACACACATATATACGTATATATGTGTGTATATATGTGTGTGTGTGTGTATATATATATATATACACACACACACACACACATGTGTATATATATGTGTGTGTGTATATATACACACATACACACACGTTCACATATATACGTATATATGTGTGTGTATATATGTGTGTGTGTCTATATATATATACACATATTCAGGTTCAGTGTTTTTAAACTGTCAGTTTTACATCAGGCCTTTTTCTGTAGCTATTTATATATACACATATATAAGTATACGTAAGTGTTTGGACTATAATGAATAAAATATACCAGACCATAACTCAAATAAATGTGTATATATTTACTATTGAATATATATATATATATGTTTATATTTATATTTATATTTATATGTATGTATGCAGTGCCTTTAATTTCAGTTTGTGTGAGTGATAAGAACATTTTACATTTCGAACGTTCTAAATGTTATATCTTATATATGTTGTTTTAACGTTCAAAACAATAAAAGAGTGCAACAACACTAAACGACTAGCTTACCGTCTACTTCCTCTTCCCATTTTAACCCGGGAAGCTCGCGCATAAAATAATGCGTTTCCATGGTAACACTATTAATACGGAAGCCCGCTCCGATAACGGGAGCCGTAGCGCGAAGCAGCACCAGCC
Source organism: Microchirus variegatus (assembly GCF_963457635.1). Lineage (NCBI taxonomy): Eukaryota > Metazoa > Chordata > Actinopteri > Pleuronectiformes > Soleidae > Microchirus > Microchirus variegatus. The sequence goes on from NC_139811.1 coordinate 7,618,274, forward strand.
AGGAGCAGGCAGCAGCGGGAGGAGTAGGAGTAGGAGGAGGAGGCCATGGCTCGATATTGAGTGACGTGGACAGTGTCAGGAGTGAGTAACAAACTTCGTGGGAATAAAAAAGTCTCGGCCTCTCTGTCAGCTCGCCCAGGATCCACTGACCACAACACAATGAGTGTGGATAAAGCAGAGCTCTGTGACTCACTGTTTACCTGGGTAAGTTTGATTTTAGGCAGCTTAGTAGCATTGGCTAACAGCCGGGGCTAACAGGTGACAGCAGGTGGACGCTAAGTAAGCGGTAAAACACCGTTGTTGTTGCGAGTTAAAGCTTCACACGGTGAACACACACCCACGCAATTCATTGCATATGTGAAGTGAACATATAAGCAGTTGCCAGGCGTCAATGCTGTGTGTTTTGTAGCTTAGGGTCGCTAGCCGGCCAAGCTAACAAGCTAAACAGCCAGCTTGAAAGTTTGCCCTTTGTGGTCTGTTAGCTTGTTATCTGTGTTGACAAACTGACTGCAGGGTCAGCAACGTTGGCTGGGACAAAAACAAGCCCACATAGCTCAGTGTAAGCTCGCAGTCTTATGCAGTAATGGTAGGCTGTCCAAAATAGTCACTCCTGAAGCTCAGGGAAAATCCACTTGTTTGGTGCTTCAAAACACAGACAGCCTATCATATTAATAGGTTGCTAAATTGGGCTGTTATCAGGGCTTAGTGTCAGTATCTGACCTATAATTTCATAACTCTTCTACTGCAATGTGATTTAGTGCTGGTCCCATCACAATTTTATCAATTATGGACCACATGTGATCTGTGACACAAATAATGAACACATTCTTGTTGTTTTTTTACTTCTTCTTCCCAATTTCAGTTGCAGACGTTTCAGGTGCCGTCATGCGGCAGCAAGCAGGACCTCATGAGCGGCGTGGCCATTGCTCATGTGCTGCACAGAATGTAAGGACACATGCATGCTTTGTATTATTAAGAATGGAACCCGATGAATTCTGGTAATTCTGTGGCACGTGTCGATCTTCAGAAAGCAGGGAAGCTGATGGATGATAATGATGCTATTTAATAGCAACAAATGGTACACAAAATTGCTTAGGCATGTCTCTCCAATCTGCCTGGCGCTGGGCAATAATTTAATTTAATTCATGATAGCCTTTTTGGTCAAAGTGCCCTGCCCTATGCTCACATAGATTTGCTTATCTTGTGTGGTTTGCACTGAACTGATTTCAAACCTGCACACAGCCATTAGCTATTCAAATTTTAAATCTCATTTTGATACAGGCTGGATTATTTAGGTTATCTTTGTTTTCTCAGAGTGAATTTACCCAGCTGTAGCCTTGAAACCCATACTTTTATTTTTCCAAAGTAAACCAGTGTGTCCAGGCCTAATGAACGTTGCCCTCCCACATACAATTATTTTACTTTTTAGGTCAATTTAATTGCCTATTGAGCGTTATTCCTTTGTGCGATGTGTGACTTTTACTGAACTCTCTTATTCAAACTCCGTCGTACTGTGGCCTCCTGTGAATACTGATGTCCAGAGACTTGTTGTCCTTGTCACTGGAATTCTCTTGTGCTCTCATTAACAGAGACTCCTCTTGGTTTAATGTGACATGGCTGGGCAGGATCAAGGAGGAGAGCGGGGCCAACTGGCGCCTCAAGGTAATTTGTGAAACAACAGGATGTGACATAAAACTGTACAGCAACTAAAAGTGCGCAAGATGTCCAGGTTTTTATTTTTTACTTCTTCCCCTGATGAGAATATGGGTCTTAACTGTTGTTTTGTTCTTTCAGGTCAGCAACTTGAAGAAGATTCTGAAGAGTATGATGGAGTATTATCATGATGTAAGAACATAGTAATCTTTTTTAATTAAATTTGCAGTTGTATGAATTTCTTGTTTGTTTGTTTTTTGCTATACTTACACTCAGTTCTGTCTTATCTGAACAGGTGCTCGGTCATCATGTGTCAGATGAGCACTTGCCAGATGTTAACCTCATCGGAGAGATGGGCGATGAGACTGAGCTGGGCAAGCTGGTGCAGCTCGTACTGGGCTGTGCTGTTAGTTGTGAGAAAAAACAAGGTAAGTTGTCGGCTTTGACAGAACCAAGAACCAAGCAGATGCAGCCATCTGTGAAGAAAACACACAGGATTAACTCAAAAGTCAGCTCACATGATTCTTGTTTAATGTCACTTGTGGCTTGAAAGCAAAGATCGCTTTGAAACGACCACATGCTGTTTTCGTGTCGATCTGTATTTGGCAGCGCCGTCATTGTACTCTGTTATTGTCTTGTAAACGCAGAACAAATACAACAAATAATGACACTTGAGGAATCAGTCCAGCATGTTGTGATGACAGCCATTCAGGAGGTGAGTGAGCCTTTTGTTTATCCTCTCCTTTGAAGTAATCTTAGAAAATGGATAACATCCAAATCTTTAATAGTTCTTTAATACTATTCCGCACTCAAATTTATGGAAAAAAAACGCTGCACAAAAAAGAAGTTTGTCATTCTTTATCCGACAAAGCTAGGCATGAAATCAATAATCCCGGTTTTGGGAATAATCTTGTGTTCTCTTGCCCTTTTTTTTTTTTAGCTTTTGTCAAAGGAACCTTCATCTGAACCAGGAAGCCCAGAGACCTACGGAGACTTTGACCACCAGGTAAAACCTGAACACTTTGGTTCCTTCTCTGTATAGTTGGTGTTTACTTGCTCATTGATTTCTGAAGTGATGGATCCCATTCGTTTCCCCCCCGTTGTAGAGCAGCCGATCATTGGTGCTCAGTCGTCAGTGAATAAAACTAGCAGACATCAGTAGAGTTCTGATTCTGCAATTCACCATGGCAAGGCTTGTGTTTAATTCACATTAATGCAGTTAACAGAAAAAAAAGTAGAGCCTGAGTAGTAGACAGCCAATCTATGAAAACTATTCCCTTATACTTCCCTATTTCATAGATGAGATTAGTTGGTAGACTTAAGTTTCCTTGCCAAAATCATTAAATATTAACCACACAACACACATTAACTATTCTACATTCTGAGAGAATGAGCATTTAAAGGTTTTAATGTTTTCTACCATCTATTAGGGCTTAGCCATGTATCGGTCAGGACAATATTTGCACATAAGAAATATTGCTCCTCCTACGATTTGAAAATTACAGAAGGCCATAATGCCATTTTGATTCAATTTCCATGAATTGTTCATCCCTACCATGTACTAGTTCCTTTTTTGTTTTGCATAGAAGACCGAACAATCAGGCATGTTGTGACACAACTTTTATTTCTGTTACTGAAAACCCATGTCACAAATTAATTTTAATTTAATTATATTTACTCCATATTACTGACTGGTCTCTTTCAACATTATATGCTGTATGCTTGCAGTCCAGGAAGTACTATTTCCTGAGTGAGGAGCCAGATGAGAAGGAGGACCTGAGTCAGCGCTGTCAAAACCTGGAACATCAGGTTGGTTTTAATTAAGTTGGTTTACAGTACTGTACAAAAGTCAAATTCTGTGATCACTGCCCAGGACCATACTATAAGTTTAAGATCAGGTCACAATTTCCTGGAATATTGGTGATTTATTGTTCCAATAAAGTGATTAAGAGATAATTATACTGTATGATCATTATAGCATTGTTAAAGCAACACATCTAATGGTGGCCTGAGACTTTGGCATATGTAGTAAATGTCATGTTTTGGAAGGATTTTTTGCAACCTTGATCTTATGATTTGATTTTGTTGATTTGAGTTACTCTAGTACAGGGGTCTGCAACCTTTAGAATGAAAAGAGCCATATTGTCACTCCTCCACCTAAATACAAATAATCTGGAGCCACAAAAAAACCTATTTGAATCTTAAAATTAAGTTAATGTCATGTATAAAGTTGTACATATATATACAATATTTAAAGAACTACAGTTTGTTCGATTTATGACATTTTAGAACTACAAAAAGAAAACTGTTGACATTTCATTGCTGCTTATACCCCACCTCTTACAAAGTGTATAAAAAAAAAAAGACTTTGAAATGAAATAAAACTATTTAATGTAGTTTATGCTGGAGAAAACCTGCCTGGCATAAGTACATGGATCTAAAAATGCACAGGACCTCAAATGTGTACTACTTTATGTACACATTACTGTAATTTAATGGCTTTCAAAACATTTTTATATATGCCTTTATCTGTACAATACATTGCACTGCAGAGGGGCTGAAGAGCCACATGAGGCTCTGGAGGTTGCAGAACCCTGCTCTAGTAGCAGGAAGCTGTCCCAGACTGTGTGTTATTTTACAGTGCAGCCACACAAACTCGCAGTAATTCAGTAAAAGTTTTGTGGGCTTGTTAAGGAGTTGCAGGTATGCAGCCTGTCCTCTGCAGACCACAATTCCCCATAACTGAATCATCATCTGCTGAAGGAAAAACTATAATCCACCGTAAAGAAACGAAACAAACAAAAAAAGCAGACAATTACCATGGCATCATGTTGTGGAATAATGTGTTTATGATAAAAGATAATTGTCAAGTCAGTCCCATTCTGTATCACATGTTTCACTGGCTGAATGCTGTTGATGTGAAACGGCAGAAGCAGGAAATGTTTGGTATGCATTGGCAGCAACTGTGGCTGTAGCAAACAATCGCTGTCTTATGTCAATTAGAAAACGGGATTATATGCTGCATTGTTTCCTATTGAGCTATGCAGAGCAGGAATCCAGTACCTTTCAGACCACAGAGGTGTTTGGAGGTGATGAGTTGGTATTTATGTGTTCAGCACAAGTGTTCTATGGTTTTTGTGGCGATAAAAGATATTTAAAGTGTACGTACATGGCATTCAGATTGTTAGAGGCTGTAGTTGTTGCTGAACCTTTGACTGCAGTTTGCCTGCAGCTTTTCTGCTATGGTCTTTATTGATTATCCCGCCTGAGACTTTGTGTTCCCATTGCTTGTTTTTGCTGTACTGACCGAGAAAGGATTCATTTAGTTTTTTTTTTTTTTTCCAACACTCTTGTCAATAGTTGCATAACATCAAGATAAAACTGACACATTGCCCTGGGATGGAGCAGTAGCCAACAATAATTTGTACCGCTACCAGCCCACCTGTTTGTTTACTTGCATCACGCCCACGCATTTGGGATTAGTCATTTGTGTTGTTTTCAAAGCTATTTACCGTTACTGGTCCTGTGCTAAAGCATGCAATCTGTCCTTGAAGTTCAGTGGATGTTTTTGAAAACGGGAAAAAGATGTCCAGCAGGTAAATATACGCTCCTCTTTTGAATAGTGTACTGCGAGCTTCTCTAACTGTAACCTCAGCTCAGCCTGACTCAAAGTAATGCATCTCTGAAGAGCACAGTCTCCCTCTCTCTACGTCTCCGTCCAAAACCTTCAGCCCGAATTCAGAACGTTTCTCTTCTCCTACTGTAACAGTGCAACCAGTATCACTAAAGCTCCCAAGCTATGTATATTTTTCTATTTATATCACGAGAGGCTGGGTTGGACCCTAAGGCTAATTCTAACAACTAGCACTGTTGAGAAAGTTCCATTTGTTTGAAAGCAATCACACCAGCTGACTGACTATGACTGAGCATGTGAAATGAGAGCAAGCATGTGTTGGAGGTCCTAGTCCCTGCATTAATGGTGGTCAGTCTTCTTTACCTCTTTGACTTACTTGAATGCCAGTTCTGTGGCTCTTTTTTTGGATTGAGAACTCTTTTATCCTCTAGTATTTTATTCCTTCATACAGCTATAGATCTTTATTTTGTGAGCCTTCATCGCTTCTCTCTAATATCCTCTGTTCCGCCTCATTTCACCCCCACTCCCCTTCACCGACAGTTGTCGGTGGCGCTGGAGGAAAAGTTGACCCTGCAAGCAGAGGCTCGCGCCCTGAAGGAAAAGCTGAGCCGCCGTGATTCCCTGGACACCACCACCACTTCCATCACCGGCAAAAAGCTGCTGCTGCTGCAGAGTCAGATGGAGCAGCTGCAAGAAGAAAACTACAGGTACAAACACAAACACACACACACTTTCTTGTTTTGGAAAACATTTTACTTGGACAACTAGACCCATACTTATGTACATAATACAAGTGTAGTGTGTATGGTTTCTTTCTTTTTAATCATATAATGAACCCATGTTTTCCCCTATTCTATCTCTCAGACTGGAGAACAGCAGAGATGACTTGCATCTGCGAGAAGAGATTTTGGAGCGGGAGGTGACCGACCTGCAGCTGCGTAATGAAGAGTTGACCAGCCTAGCGCAGGAGGCCCAGGCCCTCAAAGACGAGATGGACATCCTCAGGTGAGAGAACTAGCGCTGAGCTGCATTTATGATAGTCAACCTTTTCTTGAAAATGACATTCAAATTGAACTTTGTACTCTGTTTAACTTCACAATGTCATCAGGGTATCCGTGGGGTCTTAAAAAGTCTTAAATCCACTAATTTAAATTTAAGGCCTTAAAATGTCTTAAATTCTCCTAAAATCTCCTAAAAGGTCTTAAGTACAATTTTGAAAGGTCTTAAAAATCTATTAATGTTACTTTTATTCAAAACATGCATAAACTTCAGTCTCGCTTTGAAATGTTTCTATTTTCAATGATGCGATAACATAACTACAACATGGAACTAAAGTAGGCCACCTGTGCTGCCCAGTGAGAATTTATCGAGCACCACTAGCTAGTGTGCTGTGTGCGCGCGTCACGGTGTGTTACAGCTCAGCATAGCAGCTGAAATAACTTCATGAAAGCGAAGCGGAATTGCTTGCATAAGATGAGTAAGTGCAAGTTCAACAATTTGTGGCTCCAATTTTCCTTCAGCGGAAGGAAAAGTACATGTCTTTTGTACTTTTTTGCCAGTATGGATTTGAAATGGGACTTAAATTGTATTCATTATGGTCTTAAAAAAGTCTTAAAAAGTCTTAAATTTGACTTGTTGAAACCTGCAGAGACCCTGGTCATGCATGGTGGGACAAGGAGCTTCTCAAAATGCAATTAATTAGTGGTTAGTTGGTGGTGTTTTACAATAATTGGCATTAGAGTGAGTCTGCCCATGACTGAGCCCGAGATAATATTGATCAAACCTGAGAGAATATTGCAATTTTCTGACTGTCATGGTGGTTGTAGCCTTTTATTTATGGTTTCGGTAAAAGTCACACACCAAAATTACAGACTCACCATCAACACAAATCCCCAGCCTCATCTTTTAAGCAGTATTATAATTAATTAACTCGACAGAAACAACTCCCACACACCGACGTCCATTAGCTCCTCTCAGGCATCTGTGTTGATAATATGAATTTTATGCATGGACTCTGGCTTGCCACCACAGTTGTTGGTTTGCAGTTGAGTACATACCCACACAGTATTGAATTGTGTTTTACTGAAATTCCGTATTCCTGTGCTTGGGGCTCAACACATCCCACACATCTCCCCCTCAGGCATTCGTCTAATCGCGTGAACCAGCTCGAAACACTGGTGGAGACGTATAAGCGGAAGCTAGAGGATCTGGGAGACCTGCGAAGACAGGTGCGCCTCCTGGAGGAGCGCAATACTGTGTACATGCAGCGCACCTGTGAGCTGGAGGAGGAGCTACGCCGGGCGAACGCCGCCCGAAACCAGCTGGACACCTACAAGAGACAGGCAAGGAGGGGAGAGGGCGTCAGATACTTGCTGTCATGTTGACGTCCAAGTGGTGTTAAACACATCACTTGGCTTCTGCGCGTGTTTCGGGAAACGTCGCAGTTTGTATGGAGAGCTCCCGCCAACACCAGACTGTTGCTATGCTTCCTTTTCTTGCAGGCTCATGAGCTTCACACCAAGCACTCAGCAGAGGCCATGAAAGCTGAGAAGTGGCAGTTTGAGTACAAGAACCTTCACGACAAGTATGACGCACAGCTGAAGGAGAAAGAAGTGAGTCGGTGAAAACCGTCAGGAAATAAAAGTTCTCTTGTGAAGGGGGTGCACAGTGCTTTTACTGTAATGCTTTAGCAATGTGTAGCATCTGTGTGTATGGTCTATGGTATGGCATACACTACAGTCTTGTCATATGGACGATACCACGTTTTCATGTCTGATACGGTTATCCCAAACTCGAGTTACCGATATTAGTCCAATACAGTCGTTTTAGACCATCTATGAACTATTAAGATGTTACCAATGCAGTTATTTCAAAGATATAATTCTCCAACTGTGTAACAAATTGTTGTTCTCCCAAAGAAGAAGAAGAAACAAACAGTCCAAACATGACTCTGAACTATTAATTATCAATTAAATTGGCTAAATTGCAAAGGCTGCAATTGAAACTTCTATTCCACAAAAAAACAACCTTGTTCTATTAACGTTCAATTAAGAAATGCAGCACAAGAATTTTAGAAGAGAATCGTATCTTGAAGTTCTTATCTTTGCTGTTGACTATTTAAAATGTCAATGGTATCCTCTGGTGATGCCCGTTTTTTTTTTTGTTTTTTTATCCATGAAAAATACCTTAAAAATTTATATTGAAATCACAATATGTCAGGAGAATGTATATTTTACAAAATTGAACACCTTTTTTCAAATAAGCGCAGAGCAACACCACACATTTTAGCCACTTTCATAGAAGATACTCCCCAGTATTGCTTCTACAGGCCATGAGTTCAGCCTTTCCTTCTGCAGACGCCTCTCTCACTTATGACACGCGTGACAGGTGACATGGATGTGAATGAATGAGCTTCAAGCTTTGCTGGCTGAGTGATTATGTTACAAGTAAATATAGCTCCTTATCAAAGCACAGTTTACATTACACATATTTTGATATTGTCATACGACATTGCTAAAAAAAGATATTTCCTGTTCAAAGCAGCAAATGTTGCATCAAAATACTGGATATTATGCGAACAGGAAGTAGGAAATGACTAAAGCTATTTTTTGTATTATGTCATGTGGCAACATTGGGGCAAACTTAACTTCCTTCTCATACTTCATAAAGTTTTTGTTCTCAACAGTTTTCAATTGCGTCCTCCATTTTCACATTGTCCATACACCATATACCAGGTCTTGTTGTGATGACAACGACACACACACACACACATGCGTCAGGAGAAACTGTTGCCAGGCAAATATCATACTATTCTTCAGTGGACTCCCACGTCCAGTGTCAGTTCTAGCACCTTCTGTAATCTGACAGCAGTGATAAATGTTGCCTCGTGAGTTGTGGGAGCAATTAAGAAATACACATTGCACTAATGTGTCTACATATACTGTACATTCATAATAATCCTGTCCAGGAAACGCCGCACTCCCTGGTACATGATGTAGAAATAAGTTCCATATCCCATGTGTATGTTTACAAAAGGACTGTTTTTTCTTTTTGGTCAAACATCAGATGGGTTCACCCTCATTTTTATTCCCACTGAATCTCTACACCCTGTGAACTGGTGCTGTGCTTTGTTTCTTTAGCGTCTGATCTCGGAGAGAGATACGCTTCGGGAGACGAATGACGAGCTCAGGTGTGCACAAGTCCAGCAGAGGTGCCTCAGTGGAGCAGGTGAGTCTTGGTAGTCCTCAGTCTAGACGTAAATCTTAATAAATGAGTCACAATCTGGTTAAATAATTTTTTACAAAATTGTACATTGAAGTCTCTATAAAGTATATATTTTATTTCTTCTAACTTTTTCCCACAGGAAATTGTGTTACTAACCACCTTAGCAAAGATTAATGATTTCAAAATGTCATGAAGTGTTTAATAGGTGTGAACACACACACACACTGACCTACACTTTAGTGGGGACCAACGTCAGTCAACGTCGCCGTTCTTCAGTGTTTGTACAGAATATAAACGTAAACACTCAAAGTTAACAAACCTGTATGGTTGTAAGCGACATTCTCACCATTTTGTCTGCAGTTTAAACAACAAACACTTGTGCACTTCATGTCCTCATCTTTGGAGGCTTTGGAGATATAGAGGAGATGTGTCTGTGTGTCCTGTGCTGGCATTTTAGCTAGCTAGCAAACCAAAGGCAGTCGAATGGGAGCAGGAACATTTACTCAAGAGTGAAGAGTAAACCACTGATGAAGCACTCTGAGGGTTTTATATCATAACAGCATTTGAGGAGTTATGCTAACTATGGCATCACCAAGAATTTCTTTTTTTTTTTTTTTTACTCTTCGACATTTATAATGTGTGAAGATGAAAATCTCTGCATTTGCTTTACACACATTATAACGTTTTGCCATGCAATATGCTAGTTTTAAATTTCCATATACATATATATATATATATATATATATATATATAAGCTGTTGACTGAAATGGCTGTAAAGCAAACAACTTGTACTCTAGATTCAAATAAATGAATTAATTAAAACAGTACTCATCAAGACCATTTGTTGTAGGGTTAGGGTTATGAAACTCTTTTGTCAAATTCTCCATTGATGTCTTTGTCTCCACAGGAGGCCTGTCTGACCCTGGTGTCACTGTAGGGAACCTTGCCGCAGAGATCATGCCCACTGAGCTCAAGTATGTCTGTTATTATTTATTACTATCATTCCAAAGCTGTATGTGTGTGACGTTGAGGGGTTTATTAGACTTCTGAATCACCAGTAGCCCACTCAAACTATTATAGTTATCCTAAGTCTTGATATAAACTACTCAGACCTTCTACCAAAGCCACATACGTTTATTTTTAGACCTTATCTGCGCAATTGGCCCCCGAAAGAGCGACACATGGCAGCACATTTGGTTTGGGCATTGTCAGATAGAAGGCTTCGTCACAGCATGTTTTATTTTTTTGTGTGTGCGTTTTCACCACTCCCTGACCTCTTTCCTTTGTCCTCCACTTTCTTTTCCTGTTCATTCTTTCAACAGAGAGACAGTTGTGCGCCTTCAGAGTGAAAACAAGATGCTCTGTGCACAGGAGGAAAGCTACAGACAGAGGCTAGTGGAGGTGCAGGCCGAGCTAGAGGAAGCTCAGCGCAGCAGGAACACTCTGGAAACTCAGAACAGGTAGGAAAGCGTATATGTGTGTGTGTGTGTGTGTGTCCTCAACATGAATAAATAAATAATCATTCCACTTCTCTCTTGCCATATTGTGTGCTCCTGGACATTAAGCTGCTTGTTTGGCTGATAGTAGGAGTGATGTCTGCCTAAATGTCAACTCACCCTCTGGACTGTGTGCTCAACTGCGCTGTGTGGGCTGCATTGGAGGACAGACAGCAGAAAGCCAGATTGTCCCTTGACTGTGCGCGTGTGTGTGTATATATGTGTGTGTGTGTTTACATGCCTGTGGGCATGTGGACATGTGGGTGGACTGTGCGTGTGTATTACAACACCAGGCCCAGGGTGTGGGAAGCATCCTCAGCAACAGTAACAGGAGGAGAGCAGGGGAGTGGAGGGGAGCATACTCAGCGGAGCAGAGCTGGGATTGGCCAGGCAGCTCGCTCGCTAAGGATCCATGTGATACAATGCAAACATCTTCCACTATGAGACCAAACTTACCAACCTTAGGTTTCTTCTTTCGTTCTAATGCATTTGTCTCAAAGTCAAACCTGGGGGCCAACGAGAGTCTAGTGTGGTCAGGAGGGGGCTGGCCTAGACACAAAAATTGGTGGAAAAAACAAATTTCGACAACTTTTTGATGTGTCAAGTAGGGATGTGAATCTTTGGGTGGCTCACGATTCGATTACGATTCTTAGGGTCACGATTCGATTCAAAATCGATTCTGGATTCAAAAATGGATACAAGGCATAGTGTGTTAAGGCAAATTATGGCATCAAAACAATACAATTTGTATAAGATAATGTGATCATGTGATCACTCAAAGGCAAACTTAAGACAAAAGTTAACATTTATTCATTCAAAACAAATAAAAACTTACTTACTGTACAAAAAATAACTTGCATAAATAAAAGCTTAGGCTAGCTGCCTTTTTCTCCCTGAAGTTACAAAAATAAACTGTACACAAACGAGAAACTTTAAATAATAAAAAAAAAAAAAGATTTTTGAAGTTTGTGAATCGTCGATGATTAGAATCGCTGTAATCGATTGGACGGCCGCATATGGCCCGCGAGCCACTAGTTTGACACATGCTCACATCCTCGAGTGTCCTCTCCTTTTTTTGTATTTCGTTATCGCCACCGTTTCTCGTATCTTCTCTTCTCTGCTGACATCACATCATCCTGTCCTCTAAAACGTCCTCCGGTACCCCATCCCACAACACATTGACTTCAAAGTCCTTCTCTTCCTCACCCCTGACATCACCATTTTATTTAAATTTCTACCGTACGTTTTTGTGTCTTTTTAATAACCTCTTATTTATTTATTTACCCCTCTCTGTGTCCCAGGTTGAACCAGCAGCAGATCTCAGAGCTGCGCGCTCAGATCGAGGAGCTCCAGAAAGCTCTGCAGGAGCAGGACAGCAAGAATGAAGACGTGAGTGGACAGAGCGAGAGAGAGAGACGGAGATCAGAAGAGAAGGAGAAAGACCTGCGTCCTTCTTCACTTTTAAAACTTTCCTCATCACTAATCTTAGTCCTCTACGATCTAGTTCAGATAAACAGTTGTCAAGTGGAAAAGTTTTGCTTTTTCTTGCAACTAATCAACTAGATCAGCTTGTGTGTTTTGTCTTCATCAGATAGTTGCTGTTATGATGAAGTAGAAATCATATTAGAAGTGCTTTTGCTACAGTATTTGTTAGGGATGGATTTTGAGAACTGGCTTTAAATTGGTACAGAAGTATCAATAAGTGTCTGGACAAATTAATACTTGTTTTACTCTACGTCTAATTTGGCTTATATAAAGGCGGGAATTGGAAATTGTTGACATCCAATTTGCACTTCTTTGTTTATAAGATTTGGGCTCACTTTGCTAAATTTGAGTTGCAGCGGTCTATAAACATGAGGTTAGCGCGGCATATTTGACGTTTGTGCTGCTGCTCACAGACGTGCAGCGTCCTCCGTGAAGCCTCCCTGTAGTTAATGCGATTATCTAGACACTGTTGGCATCTTTATGAGAACTTCATTTACTCAATAATCCCAGAGATAACATCGGTCAAGCAGCAGCAGCCTCAGAACAAGTACAAGTTTATTGTAAAAGATGTAAAGCCCATCACAACATGGGAGCTTTTAAACAACCTTAAAAAAGAAGACCCCGTCCCCTGGTTCAGGCATCATGAGCATCAAATGATACATATACATGTATGATACCCATCCCTATTAACCGTCCTCTTTTTGTGTGAGCACACTTGTTTGCATGCCAGTACACCGAGTGAGTAACCTGTCAAAGTTTTGCGTGTCTGTTCTCCTTGTAATACATGTTGTGTGGGACTTTAACCCAAGTCTGCTGTGGTGATTCACCGTTAACGCCTGCCCCTCTCTGTCTGTCTGTCTCTCTCCACCTGCCCCCGTCGGTCAACTCTGCCAAAATCAGGCTATCGTAAGTACGGCCCACCCTCTGTCCAACTGGCCCGTGATTTAACTCTTTAACAGCCTGGCCCTCACTTCATGTACCATGTTTGTTCATTTGTGTTTGTGTGCTATTTAAACAAAAACCTTGCTGGTTTTAATAGGGTTTTTTTCCCTGTTCTTTTTCCCCACCTAGTCTTCCTTATTGAAGAAGAAGCTTGAGGAGCATTTGTAAGTACCGTACTTCTCTTATGCGTCGTGCATCATGTGAGTTACAATCACATTCACTTGCTCTGTGCTCGTTGCAGGGAGAAGCTCCACGAAGCTCACTCCGACCTCCAAAAGAAAAGAGAGGTCATCGATGACCTCGAGCCCAAAGTGGACGGCAACAGTAAGTTGGCTCTTCTTTCGTCGTCGTCTTGCTCTGTCCTTGCTTCCTTCTCCTCTAAACGCTCGTTTTTTTAAAAACATTTTCCTTCCTCTCAGTGGTGAAGAAGATCGACGAACTCCAGGAGAGCCTGCGTAAAAAGGACGCCGACATGAAGCAGATGGAGGAGCGATACAAGCGCTATGTGGAGAAGGCGAGAACGGTCAGTACGCCTTCACTGAACAGCTCGTCCTTCTCGGCATGTAGCTCTAAATTTAAAAGAAGAAGGTGTTTTTTCAGTGAGTTAAAGGTCAAGTGTGTAAGAATTAGTGAGTGCAACAAAGTCCTTTCCAAAGCACATCAGGGAACTACGGTGGCCTTTCCTGTCCATTCTTTCTCCCTTTCTGCTGTTTCTTTCTTCTTCTTTGTTGGTTTATGTAGCAAGAGCCGTTCTTCATTTCATTGGTAAGCTTATGCCTCAGAACGCGAAATGCACATTCATCAAAGACTTATTCCAAGTTGATGAAAACCAAACCAAACGATCTTTATATTAAAGCTATTCAACACTTGTACACACATGCTCATGGGTAATTATATGCAATGTCTGTACAAAAATGCATTTATTTAAGTGGACTTTTGCTTATTTTTTGCTACTACATGAAGAAGTTTTGTGATCAAGTAGTGTCAAACTCTTATCCGCCAATCTTGCCAAAAGTCATTAGTGCTAGTGCTGCATTAGTTTTGACCTTTTTTTTTAAAGAACTGTCCTTCATGAGTGTGACAGAGTTGCATTAAATATAATGTCAAAGCATTAAAGCTGTCTTGTGTGCAGGTGATCAAAACCCTGGATCCCAAGCAGCAGCCGGTGACTGGTGCTCCTGACATTCAAGCTCTGAAGAACCAGCTGACGGAGAAGGAAAGAAGGATCCATCACCTGGAGGTGATTACATTTTATTTATATGTATATACTTGTATATCCACACAAAAAAATGATCTCACTAATGTGTATGTGATGTTTCTTTGCTCAGCACGACCATGAGAAGAGCAGAGTCCGACACGATCAAGAGGAGAAGCTCATCATCAGTGCGTGGTACAACATGGTAAGCCAGCGTACGAGCACATAACATGGTCTTTTAATAATGAGGCCAAAGGCGTCCATCGTCCAGATGAGGCTCATGAATCGGTCGCTGAAGGAGACGTATTCACTTGGAAGCTGCAAGGTTTTCTTTTGTTTAAATCCATACATGTGTTATTGCACAGCAGGTGAGGGGAAATCCTACGGTCAACGTCAGCTCCCAGGTTTTTGTTGCTCGCTAACAGATGGGAGTAAGTCACACATACGCAAATGTCTCAAGCCTTTAACCTTCAAGTCTCCAACAAGTCCGAAGTCCTTCTAGCAAGAATCAAGCAAGTCAAGTCGAGTCACTGCTTCAAATCAAGGAAGTTACAAGTCGAGGTGCCTGAATGTAGAAGATGATGATTTCCAAATATTCCAGTTTATTATGCTAAAAAAAGGCACTGTATTACTCATACAATCGAAGGACTACTTCATGGTCCCAAAAACATGAATATAAATAAAACTAGAGAGCCTAAAATGTAAAGAACACTGACGTTAGGCCTACGTTAAACCACGGAAATGCTTTTCAAATATTAGTCGGTCAGAAAAATGCTCATTCCGCACACTTCCCACAACCAGCTTTTGTCCCACCAAGACGTTAACTAGCGTTGGTTTAAAATAGCAACCGGCTGACTTCCTGTCTTACCTTCCCCTTTTTGTGGGATTTGAAGTCTCGAGTGGAATTTCACGTGGCGGCGTTGCCGGGTTTGTACGCGAGGCCGCTAAAAAAGCAGACGTATTCAAATTGTGATGTTTCCTATGGAGGACCAAAAATGACAAAACAATAAATAAATAAATGCAGATATAAATATTTAAATACATGAATAAATACATTAAAAAACAATACATTTTCATTATGAAAAGGGCTATTTCTGTATTTTTACACTTATTTATTTATTTATTGTTTTGTCATTTTTGATCCATACTTACCGCTCAATATTTGACAAAATGTAATGTGAAATTTGCGACTTAAGTCAGACTCAAGTCAAATCACATGACTTGTTGAGCATTTTTTAAAAGATGCATTTGAATGCCCTCTCAAAGCATTTGGTGGATTTATATTGTGTGAAAACAGATGTGCTGTAATGAAAGACTTTTGATTGACACTTGGTATGACCTCACTCTCTTTTTTTTTTCCTCAGGGCATGGCGTTGCATCAGAAAGTAACCGGCGAGCGCGTGGGACAGTCGAACCAGGCCATGTCCTTCCTCGCCCAGCAGAGACAGTCCACCAACGCCAGGAGAGGCCTGATTCGAAACCACCCAAGATAATGGGGTAAAAAAAAAAAAAAAATTTAAACAAAATAAAAAACAACGCTCTGGCAGGTGAACAAAACAATAAACACAGAGCTGATACTGACTGGAGATACAGCAATCCTCACCTGAACCTTTGTAACTTTGCCTTAATGCCTTCACTGGGTTGCTGCACCTCAAAGAGAATGTTTCCTTGCTGCTGCTGCCCCCTGCTGGATCGTAATGGTACAAGATGTGTTTTTTTATTTTCTTTTTTAACCTCTGCGTAGCCTCAGAGGAGAGTGAGTGAGGAGTAGGAGTCATAGCCTTAAAAAGAGACTCTGTCACCTTTTAAGGTGACTTGTTTCCTCTTTAGCTTCACAAACACTCCGATTGTTTTAATTTTTCCTATTGTTTTAATAATTTTTTTTTAAATACACAATGAAATGTGAATTAGTTTTGTCAAGGTTACAGGTGAAATGTGGTAGACGAGGTAGAGGCAATACATTTACTACTGTATATTTAATGCTGTAAAGCTACACAAGGCGTATTTGAACTAAGCTGAGGACATTAGCCATTAGCACACACCTCTTTGGTTTTGTTTAGTTGTATGTGTGTGTTTTGTTTTGCTTTGATAGTATATCAAAACCAGGAGGTTTGTTTAATGGCTTTAGTCTTATACTTACGTATATTTTTTTTCTCTAATGGATTATTCACAATAATACATTTAATTAGAATCTTACAAGGTACACCAAAGCACTTTCTCTCTAGATTGGGTGGGTTTGACCTTTGCCTCACTGCATACATTACTCTTGTGTCATTTTATTTAAAGATTCTAGGGTCACTTTCATCATGTCGAGTGCTAACGTGACTTCTATGAATGGTTTTCTCAACAATGTTCTCATTTGTTGCTAATGATTTGGATTTTATTTTGATTTTTTTTTTCTTTTCGTGCCCTCTTCCCAAAGACTGAAGCAGGGTGTTGTGGGTTGGACCTAATGGCACTCACCACTTTATTCTCCACTTTACACTGAGGCAACTGAAGACCTCTTTGTTTATCACAAAAGCTGGAAAAACACCATATCATTGTTTTAATCAGACTAAAAATGATCAAAACGTGGCTAATGGCTAACCTCATTCATAGTTCAACTGAAGTGGAAGGATTACGTTCATCAATACACTGGAATTCTTTTGATCTTTGTTGACAGGAAGTCAGCGGCAGACACAAAAGGCTGAGCCTGTAATAGATGGCTCATTTATCTGCACTCTTATCAGTTTTTATCCACTTTTGGTACTTTTACTTTTCAGCTGATGTAGTAACTTGTGTGTCCCATGTCAGAGCTGCTGGTTTTGTCCCTGTTAACATGTGTGCTATGATCCACAAAGACCAGAATCCTGCTGTTGTGTGCACATGCTTTTTTTTTTTTTCTACTCAAGTTTCATTCTTTTTGAGTTCATATTTATGGTGGTGTGTCATTATCTTTGCTGCACATTTGCATGGCTGGAAGGGTTGAACATTTTTGGTTATTGTATCATAACGGTCTAGTCGATTATAGCATACTGTACTTCACACAGGGATCTGAGGCAAGGCAAACATTTGTAGTCCTCTCTGCTCTACTTTTGCACTACAAATAAATGGGATCTTGAGAACTTGTGTTAAGTGTTTTATTTGTCTTTGTGTGTGAAAAGATATTTAAAGAACCATTCAAGAGAAGGGAGAAGAAGGGAGTTATGCCATTTTATTACACAATTGTTTTGAAATTTTTTTTTGTCCAAAATTTGACAAAAACTTCATACTACACTACTATACAAACGGACTTCCTGTGTTGCACTCAAAACATTCCGGGTGTCTCATATCCAAAGGCAGCAGCCAGTCGAGTCACAGCCGGGTGTTCTTGCTGCTTCTCATTGGCTAACAAAGCTGTCAATCAAATTTTCGAGCCAATGAGATCCTTCTCTCTACTGAGCATGTCGGTTGCAGAAAGCGCTAGTGTGAGCAACAGTGTTGTCGTTTGTTGCACAAATCATTTTAACAAACAAGACAAAAGTCTGAAGTTTTACCGGATACGGTCTTTGGTTGCAAGCCATCAGGAGGAGTGACTGGAACGAGCAAATGATGAAAGAAGAAGAATTGTCAGTGCTCACTTGTATCAGGTAACGCTACGATAATTTTTGGCCCCAGGTAACAAGCTAACATGAATTAAGTAATTATTACTATGCATAACAATGTTAAAAAAAAAAAACAATGTTCGAGAGCAACAGCGTAATTAAACTTGGGTTTAACTCAAAGTACCGTAGCTTAGAAGCTAATGTACTCCGGTTGTTTTGCTAGCATGCTAATCTTTTATTTCCAGTTTTTCATCTGTAACTGTTCATCAGAACCTGTATGCTTTGTCGGTTTATAACCTATTAAGTAGTGTATTAAGTTGTGTTTAGAATAAAACCTCTTAAAGACACTCGAGTTGTCCGCCGTACTTGTTCTGGTCGCCCTACCCGGAGTGTAGTTCACTGAGTTGTGTTGCTATAACTGTAACCGTTCACTTTCGTAAGCATCCAGAGTCGTGTAGGACTTTAAGTTCTCCTTGGAATAAAGACTCGACTAGTCTCGACTAGTGTTGATCAGGTACGAGTGGATATCGGGCCACTGTAGACGGGGCAACTTCGTCTAGTCATTAATCCACTCACGGGCGCCTAAATCATATGTGTCATCAAGCTTTATCCCATTCACCAAGGTTAATTTCCGAGCAAAACTTGCTTTATTAATAGGCGATAAGCTGGTGTAGTACGAGGAAATCATCTCCTTTTTTTAGCAGTCTGAATTCGTACACGAGAGCCGACTAACTTCACGACAACACTGCTAGTTGAGTAGCTGAGTAGTTCCCTTCTGCAACAGAACCCATCCCTTGCTGAGATACAGGCCAATAAAGAGAGACACAGCTCAATTGCACCACCTGGTGTCGGTTTTTGGAATGGAAAATATATAAAATTCTGCTGGAGCCATAAAGCCATGAACTGTTTTATTGAACACTAATAGTGATATAAAAGTGAAATAAGTAGTTTAATACATGAGGAAAATACAAATGGCACAGATGTTGCTAAAATGTGCCAAATGTCTGTATTTTCTGTACTAAAACCTCTATAGTTTTGTTCTGCTTCACTTGATCAATGTCAAACTTTGCAGAGATGATGTTCACATGTTGTACTTTTATTTGATTGATTTTAGAGCTGCAGCTGCATCATTTCAGAGAGATACTCCATTTTACTGACTTGTGGTTGCAGAGATGTACTCGTTTCATTATGAGTACATGTTACTAGTTCTTCCAGTAGGTGGTGCTGTCTGGCAGAATACTATGACCTGCTCACTGGGAAAAAAAACCATCATGTCCTCTCATCAACAGCAACCCCCCCCCCCCAGCAGTTACCAGTTACCTCTGAAAATGACCACTCTTTGGTCTAATGCACCTTTTTTCACTGAGAGTTTTCCTGTCAAATACATAATGGACTGAGCCTGAGGGCCAGCTCTGCTCAGTTTTCATCACTGCACAATCCTTTTTTTCCACCATTTTCACCAAAAACTACAGCTTAGCAGCTTCTTTGAAATGTCTAACCAAATGCAAAATGGCATTCAAGGTCAAATGTATTTATATAGCACATTTAAAAACCCCATGTTGCCCCCCAAAGTGCTTTGCATGCTTAAATGTAGTAATAAAATACAGTAAGGAATGCAAATAAAATGAGTAAAAACACAGCAATGGAAACAAAACATAACAACAATGGAGGAAAAATAAGAACTGTAGCCATTGCTAGGAACTAGGAATGTCCAATAGCTGCTGTATTGTCGTGCAACAACTCAGTCAGAGAGGATGGCACGTCATTTTGCAATGGTTATGGTTTAAAAACAAGCAATTACGATTGTGAACTAGATCCTGTGGGCAGGATCAGGACAGGAAGCCAGTGTAGTGAAGCCAGAATACTGTTATATTTTCCACACAGTATTCTCCACATATGGACTGAATTGTCTCCTGTACGATTGTTTCCTCTTTGGTGTGACAGTAATACCAAGAGGCATCATAGGTAACGTGTGTGTGCATGTGCGTGTGTGTGTGTTTGTGCAAAATGACACTAATTTGCGACCCTCTGCACGACTCTGGCATTTTTTTTTGTGATGAGTACTTTCAAAGAGAACACGTAAGCCTGTAATTTCACATCATGGAGAACCAGCTGATAACAAAAATAGCTGCACTACACACACACGCACACACACACACCACTTATTGTACCTCATTGTGTCGCCTTTGAACAGACAGAGGAGACGTAGAGCTTGTGTTTGCTGCGTTTCCGCCTGCAGAGGGCACACACTGCCCCCTCTGTGAAGCACAACTCCATCTATTAGTCATTTTTAATTAGGTCATTTTAGAGAGATGTATGCCACATTGTGTTCCGTATCCTGGCTAATTTGCACATTATTTGTGTGTCTTTAGGCACAAACGATGAGTCTTGCTTGTCAGTTCATTTGCCGCGACGCCGGCTAATGTCAGGAACTTAAAATCTGTCTCAAAATCCCAAAGGGCTCATGTACTGAAAATCTGACTGTGTTTAAAATAAACCACCCTGACACCTATTTGAATCTAAGAACATTTGAATTTCTCTCTGACAGGAAGGGTGAGCCTGAGTGACGGCTGTCAACCGGGAGGAGTAAACACGCAAGTCAGTGTGGATCAGTAACGTGGAGGCTGACACTGGTGAGAAAACACTCCACAGACACTGTCTGCTCTCATACTCAGAGGTGCAGTGGCCGTGTTTTGAACATGAAGATAATCATTCTTATCCCAAAATTTGGTATTGTGGATTTTGATATTTGTGTGCAACATAGCAGTTTAACAAGAGAAAGAACAGAGGACGTGAAGCTATATCTGCAATATAGTGCACCCATTAATAGAACGGTGAGGTTTCCGATTCATAATGCAGAGACATTCATACACGGCTCTGCTCAGAACGAGGGTATTGGTATTTGAAAGATGCCTTGAACAACTGCAGTTTTGAAGTAGATTATACTTCACAGGCTTTTCGCTGTGAATGTTATTATTATTATTATATAATATTATTATTATTATTATTTCAGGCACTGAGTAGCAGGTACATTTAAAGATCAACTAATCCACTCACCTGAACTATCTCTGGATTAGATATAGTACAATATTATATATATTACAATATTTGTCACACATTTGGAGAATCATGTCTTTGAAATGACTCGGCACAAATGTGTTGTGAACACCATATTGGACTAATAGCAGCAGCATCAGCAGATACTCAAGTTCGTACCAGACATTAAAAAATTTGTATCGTCCCATCCTTAAGTAGATTTATAACAACCTTTAAAGCTGTCTGACTCTAATGTAAACGTGTTTTTGCATTTGAGTGAAAAAATACTGACTTTAAAGTACCTTAAAGTACCAGAGAAATTGTTGAAAGTATGCAAGCAAAGTGTAGCCTACAACCGGTTAAGAGCCAGAAGTAGTAAAAGAAACATGAAATAAACATTAATTTAAATTAAAAATTATATTGTATGTATAACAATGAGAGAGTTTAATAGTTATATGTTAAATTAAAGGACAGAGAGTAAGTTAAGACAACCAACTTTTAAATTATTATGTAAAGTTAATTTCCCAATGTTTGAAAAAGCTGGACTGGATAATATAAACAGTTGCAAAACAGCAAATGGATAGAGAAAAACATTTATATAATCTGATATATGTGTGTGTATATATGTATATATGTATATGTATATACATTTTCAGGACAATGAGACAGTGACCCAGCATGAACTTGCTCATCATTACTTTGATTATTATGTGTTCCTCTTACAGACAGCTACCCATCAATTTTCCTGCCATAAAGAGTCACATTTACAAATGCACCATCATCATCATCATCATCATCATCGTCTATTATCAGAGGCTCGGCCACAAAAGTTCAGTCGAACTAAAAAAAACAAAAAAAACTGCGACAGGCTCAGGATGACATTTGGAAATGTCTTTATTGAGAAGGTAAAGAAAAGCACAGAAAAGCACTTTCGTTTTTTTTCATCAAGTTGACCATAACTCACACAAACCAGTGTTACATTATAATAAAACATTTACATCTAACAGTGTCTCGCTCTAGAAATGACATGACACGATTATAAAAGGACCGACAACCACAGAGCGCTGATGATGATCAAACCACTTATCTGGTGTGAATACTGTCTGAACTCCGGTATTAAGCTCACCTTCCATTGTCATTATCACATACTGTACACGTACAGGCCAGTGGTTTCTCTTTGATAAACCTAAGTTACATTCACTATTATTGTTATTATTATCATGACTCGGCACAATGTTATCCTCTATTATAGACCCAGCTGCACGGCACAGCATCACAACAGACAGATTTAACAACAGACTAATGCACAGAATAAAAGTCGTCATCTACACGACTGAAGAGAGAGAGCGAGAGTGGTGGAGTACGAGCACGTAGCACTGTCGAGAACAGCTCACGTGTTTTGTTTTCATGCACGAGTAGCACTTTACATTCCCCATAAACAAGACATCACTCACACCTCATGTGTTATTTTGTTTTTTTTCTGCCATTTGACGCAACTTAAATGACTGTAAAGTGAATAAAATACATATTTCTGAGGGGAAAATAGTCGTATGATTGAAGTCAGAGCCCTTTGCGCAACTGAGGATTTTATATACTACTATATCAGTCATCTGTGACATCATTTAAAAGTGTTTTCCTTTCTATTAAAAGGGGGCTAGTATGTATATGATGATATAGAGTTTAAAACATCCTCTCACAAGACACTTACACCCTTTTCCACAACATAAACATAAATAGAATTCACAGGCTTATATAACACACTGTATGTACCCTTATTATATTAGTCAAGTCAGTATTTCAATGACATTTTCCCACATACAGCTCCATTAAATATTTACTGTCTAGGATTCAAAAAGTGATGATCAAATAAGCTCTATTTCTGCCAATACAAACCATAGAGAGTACACCTGAAATAATAATAATGATAATGGAAGTTTGTGTTCTCAGTTTAATTTCAATAACATAGATTTTGTATATTAGCTTCTAGACAGTCGACTCCTCCAGTTAACGTTTTTCGCCATCCTCTATCCATTCTCTCTCTTACAAGCCGCTGCCGCTCCCCTCCACATCGTCCACCACGATCGAGCGTTTGCGCAGCACGCCGTTGCCCTTCCTGCCGCCTCGGACCTGCTGCTGCTGCTGCTGCTGCGGCAGCTTGGCCTGGCAGGGCGCGCGGTACTGAGGCAGGCCCGTCTTGGTGGTGTCCAGCTCCTCTGGGTCGTCCTGTTTGGCTCGCAGGGCGGCGATCACGTCCTTGTCCGACGGACTGAGGGTCAGGCAGCCGCAGGGGCGGCCGCTGTCGCCTTCCGCTCCGGCCTCGCCCACGTCCTCCATGTCATCCTCGACGGTCATGAAGGCGTCGCCCCAGAGACTCTCGCACAGATCCCTGCCGTGCTGGTACATCTACACACACACACACACACACACACACACACACACACACACACACACACACACACACACATGCATAAATATTGTTAGATGAATGGTAAAAGTACAAGTATTTTACCAGAAAATGACTTCGGTAGAAGTTAAAGTCACTTTTTTGTAAGTATATGACATTTACTGTACTTAAGTATCAAAGGTTATTTTCCTTATTTAAAATATACTTAAGTTTTAGAAGTATAAGTATTTAAAAAAGTGAAGAGTTGGGATTGAGCCATGGTGGCTCAGTGGTAGGGCGAGTTGCCTTTCAACTGAAAGGTTATAGAGTTCAATTCCTGGCTCTGCTAGTCTATATGTGTGTCCTTGAGCAAGGCACGTAACCCCATGTTGCGGCGTGTGAATGAGTGAAAAAAAGTGAAGTTACGACTTTTTTTGCTAACAGACAGACAGACAAACTCCGGCATTCGAGTTTTTGTGTAACTCCTACCTGAAAACACCTGACAGGGTTTAATAGATCATTATGGATCATCCTTTGAATGCAAGTTCATCATATTTATCGTCAAAGTAACTATTTACGATACACTTTGAGACACAGGAAGTAATGAACATATGCAAATTTGACGTCGTATCAAGTAGCAGAAATGGAAATGCCCAAATACAGTAACTAACAAGTAAAGGAAGTGCAATACAAGTAAAACGAAACTTAAGGGACAGGAAATGACATCAGCCACAGAGGCTACTGGGAGCTATTAGCAGTTTGCATTTGGAAAAGTGATCGTTTGCAGCCTCTAGCAGGCACATTGCAGTCATATATAACATGTATCCACTGGACAGATAAATCCTCTGAGGCTGGATTGAGTTTGTGTAGAACTCTGTGCTACACTGTGGAGCCACAGACTTTTCGCGGACTTCCTGGTTTTTGGTTACAGTTTCCTTAGCCTGCACTCTCGCGTATTTTACGGACAAATCGGAGCTCCGCGAGACAGCAACTCCAGGAATTTACCGCATTGTGACGTCCCAATTAGCGAAGGAAGGAAGTGTTTTTTTGCTTTTTTCACACTTTGCCGACTATAAAGTCCTCCAGAGTCCCAAATATAAGGATTTAAATTATTCAAAAGTTGATTTTGCACAATATGTCCCCTTTAAATAGTTACTATATCCAGTTATTGACAAAAACTGGTTAAAAAAAACAAGTTGGTGTGTATGAAGTGACCATTCAGAGGTTACAGTATATGAGTGGAGTTAATTTGTTGTCAGTTTGTTGCCTGAGAAGTGAGTTATATTTCCTTAGAAACATGTAATTGGTGGTGAAAGTTGAGTTCTTCTACAGTGGCATTACACTTTTTAACATCATCATTCATCACGTCTTATTTTCACCGTCTGAGGCGACAGGACTCGAAAAACAAACGTGATAGGTTTGCAGGAACCTGGCAGCTGCTCTCCTCAGCAACTTTTTTTTCTCCCTCGTTCACCTAGCCTCGTTTTCCACTTACCTTGAAAAGCAAATTATTAGACGTGACCTTTAGCATCTCACAATGGCATCTGAAAGATTTAATCTGCAGTGCGCCGTTCTCGCCACATAATGACGATTCTGTCAAGCTTCACGGAATATACACAGGCGGAGCTAAACTCATCAGAAAGGTCACGTCCAAGCTTTTTTTTTTTGTAATCGCTGCCTGACAGGAAAGTCATTACAGCACTATACAGTCTTTAAGAAGTTACACAATAATATGGCAAATAGTCAGTATCGGTCAAAATCACTGGATCGGATATCGGACAGATAAAAATGTAGAATCCAATACAATCCAAAAAAAAATCTTATATATCTGTTCTAAATGTCAATTAAAATCAGCAAAGCCATTTTAGCTGAGTCATAAAATAAAGCGGTAGAAGATGAATGGTTTGGGCTGTTTTACTTCTTCTTTTTTTGGGGGGGGGGGACGACAATATTTGTTGGCCCCGAAATCGATTACATGTGGCCCACCACTCAAGTATATCATGTCATAATGAAAACATGAAAATAGAATATAGGATATAAGAAACAGAATACAATAATAAATATTTTCTTTTTATTATAATAAGTAATATAATAATAACATATTTGGTTGTAATTATCACATTATTAACATTACATGTATATATATATATATAAAAGCTTGTTTGGTGTCTTAATTCCACAGTAGTTTTTACTTAGTTTTCGAGTTCTCTGTTTTTGCTATTAGTAGATTTATTTAGCATCGTGTATGTGTATATGTATATATCTGTGTATATATGTATGTGTGTGTATATGTATACATATATATGTATACATATATGTGTATGTACATATGTGCCTATGTGTGTGTGTATATATATGGGTCTATATATGTATATATATGTGTGTATATGCATGTGTATATTTATATGCACATAAATGAGTAAATTTATTTAGCATCATATATATGTGTGTGTGTGTGTGTGTGTATATACATATACATGTTTTTTTGTAAAATATGCGTCGTTCTGTTTCAAAACAAGCACTTTTATTTTGAAATTCTGCGGAATATGATCATGAATATATTTACTGATATCATAACACAATATTGTGTTGTAAATTAAACTTTTTTCCTATAAATCTCTCTAAAGCCCCCAGGTCATTACAGTTTGACACCCCTGGTCTAAAATGAGTGTATCGGGTTATATCGGTAGATTCTCCAGTTGTCGATATTGGTATCGGACAACAAAAAGTGGTATCTTCCAGTCCCTTGTAAATAGTCTGGCAATTGTATGGTAAACTTCCTTTTAATATGGAGGTAGTATAATGGTGAAACTGTCTTACAGCTAATGCAATTTCAAACTAATAAGCTCAGTAATGAAGAATTTCTATCAGCGTAAAACCTTTACATTAAAATGTTTGGGAATCAGAATTGATAATTATCGTATTATAATGCTTTCTTTATTACCAAGATATTACTCACTACTATAGAAATAAGATGACTTCCCCATTAAAAAAAAATGACCATATTGTCACTGTATTGATATGTCAAGTGTTATCACTTTTAAATGAATACTTATACACTTCACTCTAAGACATGTACGTGCAGATTAACAGAGTGGCTGCATTACACGACGCCAAACCTCATAATTTGACATTTAAGCTCCGTGGCAGTAAATAGGTCTGCGTGAACAAGTTGTGAATGCTAATTAAGTGAAATTATAGTCACACACACGCTGTGTTTCTGTTTTTAAGCAGCGACTCTCTCCCGAGCGTCTCATAAACTGTCAGTTACATGCGTGCAGCAAAGCTCGTTTACCGCCTCATTTTGTCACCTTACTTCCACCCTGATATTCGTCATATTCACTGCACCTGCGTGTTTTGCTTATAGCCGCTCTTATTCGGTCTTGTTTCTGTGGAGTAAAAAAAACCCACCACCACCACCACCTCAACGTTCTGCTGCCTTTCATCCCTGTGTCTGTTGGAGGGGATTAAGCCTGAGTCGCTCACCGTGCTCACACAAGGGAAAAAGCTCTAATATATTGACTGGGTCTGAAGGATAAAGAGGAATGACTGCAATCTCTCTCTTCACTACATATACGGTCTGTCTGATGCTCAGGTCTGATCACGCCGACTTTATAGTGCACACACGTTTTTATATCTTAGTGAGGACTCGAGCTGCAACTAACGATTATTTTCGCAATCGATTAATCTGTTTGGTCCATAAAATGTCAAAAACGTTGATCAGTGTTTGTCAAAACTCAATTATGATGTTCTCGAAAGTCTTGTTTTGTTCGTTTTAATGATTTCTTTGTTATGTGGAGCAAAAAAAACAAGAAAATATTCACATTAAAGAAGCTAAAACAGTCAGAAATCTTGTTTTAATAATGAAAAAAGCTTCAAACCGATTATCCATTATCAAAATAGTTGCCGATTCATTTAGTAATCAATTAAAGGCGCATTATGTAATAAATCTAAAGCAACTGGCCATAAAATCCTCCTAATATGTCACAGAGACTCAGGAATAATGTTCATATAACAAACTGAACTCACCAACAACAACAGTACAGACAAAATATTTGCATTAAAAAAATATTTTGCAGATCGCAAATCATGTTTATGTTTTGAAATCATGTTTTGGCATGTGGCGCCACCTACCGCCGTCTACCAATCATTGCAGTCAGTAGAGTCTCAGCTGCCGAGCAACCACGGGTTGCCAGTTACGTTAAAAAACGAAACCTAAAAGACCTCGGTATTTTGAATTTGAATGTAGTAACCGCTTTTGGCCACATTCTTACATATGGCACCTTTAATAATCGTTTCATTGATTAATCGTTTCAGCTTTAGTTAGGACACATCATTCACATCATGCATTCCCTCACTCCTTAACCATCACAGCTGAGTGTCTAACGCCTTAAAGTTGTGGGACCCAGACAAAATGTCCCCGCAAAGATATACATTTTTTTCAGACCTTACAAAGATATAAATTCAAGTGCACACACACACACGGAGTCACTCCTTCACCCGGCAGACATGGTTCACTGCCAGAGCTAATTCAGTACAACCACAAGTGGCTTCGGACGACATGGTGTGATAAAATAAGTGAGATACAGAGAATTTCCTAGGGCACTGGCCTGTCCTTTTTCATTCTTATCTTATCCATTTCCAGCTCTTCCCTGTTTCAATTTATATGACATTACACCTGCTGTAAAAGAAAGGGGAAGTCCAAAGTGGTTTTCTTAGTCGGGGGGTCATGATCTAATTTAGGAAAATGTTCAACGTCTTTTTCTATGAAAGATGAGAATCTTTGTAGGTTTGTAGGTTGCTTTGATACTAAATTCAGGACATAATTCAACAGAGATGATAATCTTATAGTAAATTAGACAGTTATTGAAGGTGCATTATGTAATAAATCTAAATCAACTGGCCATAAAATCCTCCTAATATGTCACAGAGACTCAGGAATAATGTTCATATAACAAACTGAACTCACCAACAACAACAGCACAGACAAAATATTTGCATTAAAAAAAAATCTTTTGCAGACTGCAAATCATGTTTATGTTTTGAAATCATGTTTTGGCATGTGGCGCCACCTACAGCCGTCTACCAATTATTGCAGTCAGTAGAGTCTCAGCTACCGAGCAACGAAGGGTTGCCAGTTGCGTCTGAGCTACAATGGCAGAGAAAACGAAACCTAAAAGACCTTGGTATTTTGAATTTGAGTGTAGTAACCGTGTATGGCCACATTCTTACATATGGCGCCTTTAAAGCTAAAACTACTGGGCTCCTGCTGCATTGGGGGGAAATAACATCAGAAAACTGTACCTTTATTATCATAGCTGCAGAAATAAACATGTCTATTATTATGTAAAAAGTAATGGATTTTGCTTTTATGTGATTTCAAGGCTGTTAAACACAGTGACGTTACTGAAGTATAACAGACTGAAGGAAGCATTTGAACAGACTTTGGCACTTTATTTTGATAGTCTGTCGTGGACAAGTAATCAACATATAATCAATCAGTTGACACTTATTCATATCGACGCACATTTTCAGATGCAGGTGTAGTTTCCCCTGCTCATGGTCTGTTGATTGTCAACAGATAAGCATGTAATTGTCAATTAATGTCTACAAATGACAGTAAACATGCTGTCAACAGAACTAAGATTTTAATCATATGTGTGATCATATGTTGACACGATCCTGTTGACAGACTAGAGGCTGTAAAAATAGTATTTATAGTCAACGTGGACTTTTGTATAGGGTTAGGGTTCAAATCTGTAGGCCAACGCAAATGATAGTAAAGTCTTCTTGCAGTTAGTTAAATATTACACTATCGTTCAAAAGTTTGGTTGTTAAGTGGCCTGTTTTTCCTTGCCTCCCTGCTGGCAGTCATGTTCTGAACCTGGTTCCCGGAGACAACCGCAAGATGATCCTATCTGCATCTTTTAGATTAGATGAGGATCGGGACTAAATGATTCAAAAGTAAACTCAGAGACTTTTTAATGTGACACCCGACGGCTCGTCTCCACCTTGAGGAGTCTGAGCTCAGACAGACACGGTGTGCCTGGCCTGCCGCTGTGAAATCTCCTATCTCTGCTGGCTCTGAGGGCAAGACCAAATGAATCTTTACTGCCGTGACCTCCAAAACCGCAGTCTCTTTAAGAGGGAAGATTTGTTGAATGCGCTGTGACTCATTTCTTTTTATATTCAGGGGCTGGCTTAAAAAACATCTTTTTTTTTTTTTTCGAGCGACGCACGTTTATCGGAGCCCATTTTGTGCCATTAGTGATGTCCTCCGTGAAAATGGGCCAGTGCAAGAACACAGCACAATAATGCTCACACACACACACACACACACACACACACACATTCTCTCTTTCTTATAGTCCCTCGCTTTTCATTTTATTTTCTTCCTCTTACTACAAATCTGTCTTTTTTAACTATCTGTAATATCCACCAGAGAGAGAAAGCGATAGATAGACGAGACAATACAATGTCTGATTTTGATATATTTTGTTAATTAAAAAAGACGTTTGTGATAATTTTAAGTTTGAGAAGAAAGAGAAAGGATTCTCTTGAT
Source organism: Microchirus variegatus (assembly GCF_963457635.1). NCBI lineage: Eukaryota > Metazoa > Chordata > Actinopteri > Pleuronectiformes > Soleidae > Microchirus > Microchirus variegatus. Next base: position 7,648,448 of record NC_139811.1, read on the forward strand.
TAGAAAGATGGTGTCATGGCGTGTGACAGTTATGTGCCTCAGCTGCACACCAGCTCCCCTCAGTAACTCCGTCCCTTTTTAAATCACCCTGCTGGCCCCTGCCTATTGAAGCAGGACCAAACCTTTTCATGCTTCTGTCCCTGCACTCTTTTAACCCTTCACTCACCACCACCGCGCTCTCCCTCCCTAACAACCGACACTCATGACACAGTGTCCAACCCCTCCGGCTTGTGCAACGCGATTCGAGGTCAAATCAAAGTGAGGATTCAAACCGAACCTCAACATTTCTCCTCTGTTGTAGAGAAGATCTCAGCTGTGGACGGTTTCCTGTTATTGCCGATTGACCATTAAGTAATTACACCCTACAGGAAACATCTCACACATCTGTCAATTAGACGAGAGCGTGGTCTACGTTACCTGCTGGTACTGGACACAGCCTCCAGTGCAGTTCTGTCCTCTTGGATCTCTGGCCCAGTTGCGAGCACACGTCAAGTCCATCTTGCAGGCATCGAACCTGAAGGAAGGAAACAGCACTTTAATCATTTTGCTCTAATTAAACTTTATTTATACTCCTGAGATTCACAGTGTACACCAGAGAACTGAAGTGCCTTAAGAGTCATAACGTTTCGTGTGCTGCGTCATTTCCTGGTCGGAATACGCTAAGTTCTAGACCTTGAGGTTTAGTTGAGGGTCCACATGCAACTCGGTTAGATCTCAAATGAGCCAGACCAGTAAAATAATAACATAATAGCCTATCAATAACAACATTTTCCTTTATTTTACATTTAATGAAGTATCTTTTTGCAAAAAAAAGGACTTTCCTTGAGGAAAATAAGTGCAATTTTAATGGTGCATTATCTAATAAATCTAAATCAACTGGCCATAAACTCCTCCTAATATGTCACAGAGACTCAGGAATAATGTTCATATAACAAACTGAACTCACCAACAACAACAGTACAGCCAAAATATTTGCATTAAACAAAAAATATTTTGCAGACTGCAAATCATGTTTAGGTTTTGAAATCATGTTTTGGCATGTGGCGCCACCTACCGCCGTCTTCCAATCATTGCAGTCAGTAGAGTCTCAGCTGCCGAGCAACCACGGGTTGCCAGTTACGCCAGAAAACGAAACCTAAAAGACCTCTTTTTTTTAATTATTTGAATGTAGTAACCGTTTATGGCCACATTCTTACATATGGCACCTTTAACAATATGCCTAAATGTACTATTTATACATTACACTGGATCTATGACCTGACAGACATTCAGTCACAGGTATCTAGAAGTGGAAAATATAGTATTTCACATTACGATTAGATTTGATTAGGCCGGTTCTGACCCGCGGGCCGTGTCACCCCAATTTGATTGTATACTGTTCATCATATTTATCGTCAAAGTAACTGTTTATGATACACTTTGAAACACAGTGAAATTTGACATCATATCAAGTAGCATAAATGGCAATACCCACGTAAGTGTTATACAAGTACAACAAGTATGATTATGTAATGTGGTCATTTGTAAGCTCAACAATAACCACTTCAGCTACAGTGTAGGATTTGCTTTTGTAGATTTCTTTGGACATTTTTAGTGAGGTTTTTGGAAATATATTATATTTCTGTTGCCATTACCTTGGTTGTTTCGCATTATATATGTTTCACACATTCGTCGCCTCCTTCATTTGAAAAAAGACTGAAGGTTGATACACTCGACCTTGGTTTTTATCTTTGCGAAACAGTTTTTTATGCACTTTATTGGACACTCTGTCTCCGTATGAACAGCGCCATGTGCCGTTTGTTACGGAGGCCGGTAATCTCCTCTCCTGACAGTCTTATAGGAGAACGGGGACAGATACTGATTTTGATTTAGGCCGTGCTTGCTTATGTGTTTTGGCATCCTCACCAATCACGACAGAAGCTGTGGCAGAGCGGCACAGCCTGGATGTACGAGCGGCGATGGGGGTGAGGCCAGCGAGCCGCGTCGGGGGAGCAGCGGTAAAAACAGGACACGCGCTTAAGGAAACCCTCGCACCTGAGAGAGAGGGAGAGAGAGAGCAGTAGTTAGTGCTAATGTGATGACTAATGACGTTCTGCATTAATTAACCCTGGGAACGCTAAGTCCTCACAGTCAACAAAGCAGCATATATAACAATGAGGTGACGTCGAGTCTGTCTCGCAGTATAATGCATCTTATCCCTCGAGTGCATCGCTCTTGCTTTTGCTACTTCTGATTAATGTTTGTTTTCTATAGACTGGAGGTCCTTTTGTCTTTCTTATCTCAATTTTTCACAAGTTTCCTTTTTTTTTTTTAAAACCACCCCATCACTCTTTGCTATTTAATTAAAGCTGGGACTTAAAAAAAAAAAGACAACTTTTTGGCTCAAACTCAGCATTATTGTGTTTAAACCTGATGTAACAGAAAATGACACCAACTGTGTTTATAGTGATCCTCTAAAAGCCTTTGCTTTGAGCTATGCAACCAGGACGGGGGATTTGGCAGAAAATAAATGATGGGAACAATATCTGATGAGCTTTCACATCAGTCAAATAAAGCTATTTTCTATTTTGGGATACCATTAATGACTGAGAAAAAAAGTAATTTCCCAGAAGCTTAAGCATAAACCCAGCAATTACTGACTTTGTGGCCACTTGGGAGCAGTGGACCCATCAAAAGTAAATAATATTTCAAGTATGCAACTTATTCACGCTTATCTCATCTAATATTCACACTCTTAAATTGGGTGTGGCTAAATCTGGACATGTTTGACCCTTTAGCAGTGACATGCTACACTGTTTTTTTTAATGCTGTATTTGTTGTCTTCAGAGTCGGGTGGTAAATTAGGTAGTCACAGAAATATCATAGCCTATTTTTTAAACACAAAAATACACTGTTTTACCCTATTTATAATAACAAAGTACTGACTGAATGAGACTCACTCAGAGCTCAGAGGCCCACATTTGTCCCAGGCTTCGTTCTTGTTGCTAGCAGAGGGGACATGGGAAATGTCCTGGATGTCTCCCTGTGAGCAGCAGCTATCTGTCAACACAGATAAAACAACATTTAATCCACCTCTGAGTCTGCAGATTTACTTAATTAACGTCAGACAAACACAAACACGCACAGAGAGAGAGAGCCACTCACTCTCGGCGTACAGCGCACACTCCGCCAGGTGTTGCTCTGGACTGGGCGTGGCCTTGTGCTTGCCGTCTTGGAGACACATCCCCTCCGAGCGGGTTCGGCCAATCAGCGCGGCTGCCAAACACGCGCACACCAATAGCAGAGGGCGACGGGAGACGTCCATGTTTGCTGGGCCTCGCTCGAATGGGTTCTGGGACGGATTTCAGCACAATGGACAGCGACACATGTGAGACAACAAGAGAGATAATGATAACTGCAAATGAGCCACTCAGTTCTACTTTTATTATTTATATTATATATTTATGTATATTTGTATTTGTATATACATGTGTATATATATATGTGTTTATATATATGTATATACGGTATATATATGTATATATATATATAAATATATGTATGTATATATATATATATATATATATATATATATACATATATATATACATATGTATATATATATATATATATATATATATTATCATTATTATTATTATTATTATTATTATTATTATTAATAATAATAAAGGTGCATTGGTTTCAGGTGAACAACTCAAGTGCCCTCAGTTGATCAGGAGCTGCTGTATATGGTTATTTTCCACCTGTGTCTCACTGGGTGAGGTCCAATCAATAACTTTTTTGATTTGGTTAATCAGTGAAAGTCATTTTCAAACATCATCCAATAACAGCTCAGTGATAGCATGGTGATTATTTTCTAACAGGGAGGGAATATTACAGTGGTCTATGACATCTCATTTCCAGCTTGGTAATATCAATTATTTGGTGTGGCACTAATATTATGTAATATCCAAAGCAATATCCAGGTAATGGCTTGGTGATGAATAAATAAAACAAATATATTTATATTATCCATGATAATTACCATTAGTATACGATATTACAATACCACAACTGTTTTTATGAAGCTATAACTCAGTGACTGTCATGTAACGTGTTAATCTTGTGTTCAGAGTCTCAATCTGTAAGATTATCTGCCTTTCTTTGTCCTATGCGACACTAAATCTTTGGGTTTTGGACTGTGTGTTTGAGTCAGAAATGACTTCCTCTTACTGATACTCTGTACATTGACAGAAAATTTGTAACAACCCAGGGGTTAAAAGCCACTTAGACTTGCTTCCCCATGCTCGCCTATCATCGAGCCATAATGATAGAGGGACATGCGGCGCAGGCTGTTCATGCCTCGCTTTGCGGTGACCTAGTAGGCAGGGTGAGCCTAATTAGGTGGGACTGAGGCACCGTGCTGAGATGGATGACATGCGTATTTGTGTAATCTGACAAGCGGCTGTCTGATCTGCTGGACGGAGCTGCGTGGGCCTCGGGGTCGGCTCTAATGTTTCTCTCATTTCATACAACAAATATTTACAGTTACTAAATACTAGACAACAAAAAACTCATTATCCATTCACACTACGTTCATTATTTAAGGTAGTTTTAGTCCGCTGTAATAAACCTGTGTATAAATATGAGGCAGCTTAAAGGAAAGAAATAAACTACTAAAGTTTATGTATTAATTAACCTTTTAAAAGGAAATATAAAACTGATGTAGCACTTACTCGTGAATAATAAGCGTAATAATAGTTTCTCCCTACACGAGGTAGAAGATATAAAATAAAACAACAAACAAAGAGATGAATAGATAATCGGAACATGGTCGTAAAATAATTAAAACAGCAGATCATTACAAACCATGGCAAACAAAAGGGTTAGATCTGGAAGTTTTAAGGCGCTTTTTCAGTTAAATGCACTTTGTGTGAATTCTGCTGCTCACTCACTGATTTCAGAGTGTTTCTTTTTTTTATAGGTCATTCTAATATAATATATAATATATATAATATATGCACTCTCTTGTCTTGTTGTCAGTTAACGTCGCTGCAGTGCTATTTCATTTTGTCTGTGTCTCTCTGTGTGTGTGTGTGCAGGAAATCACATTGTACAGTCAACAACAACACATCCAACACACCATAACTCACATTACAACTTTAAAGTGAGGGTAAATCACGCCGAACAGAACGATTACATTGAAGAAAATCCGCACAAATGCACAGTTATTGTTGTTTATTCTTCATCGCGACCTCCACGTTACTCTTAATAATAACAGTCACATCCTCTCATCATTAACCCCATGATGTTACGTAAAAACTGACAGATAAGAGCTTGTGGTGTCGGGTGTCTCCTGATCTTTGTGCTGAAAATCCATCAGCGTTTTATTATTTATTTATTTATTTATTTATTTATTTATTTATTGAATTTATTTTACCTGTCACTCTGGTCAAAGACGCTCCGTTCGGACTTGGTTTCCCCTTCTGTTTTTGCGCTTTCTCCGTATCTGTGAGGATTCTGTGGCTGTGCACAGTGCTCGCTCCGGTCCTCTCTCTCTCTCTCTCTCTCTCTCTCTCTCTCTCTGTTTCTGTCTTCCTCTCTGTGTTGCTGGCTGTGATCTCCGCTGCTGCTCGCCACTTTGTCCCTGGTTTATATGAAGGATATTTCAGTCCCTACCACCAGGCAGCTCACCCCTCCCTCTGCCACATGCTGGGAAGTCCTCTCTTTCTCTATCTTGCACACACACACACACACACACACTGCTATGCACAGAAAAGACCGGGCTCCCTCCTTGTTAATCTCCCAATGAGATGTTTAGCAAATCCTCCCCAGTGACAGCCTTCCTCTCCCCTCCGTCCATGCGAGCTCTAATGCTGCAGATAAAAAAAACACCGGCGGAGGAAGGAAACTCATTTCTTTTTCGCCTCGATTAAAAGGCAAAATCTGACCTCATATGCTAAGCGTTGCCCTTCATTTTGAGGGTGAGTATTCACAGGTGTTGTTGTTGCTGCTGCTGCTGAGTCACACCTGTCCCCCACCCCCCACCCCCCTGCAGCTCTTGCCTGAGGTCAGGGCTTTTTCCAGATGACAGGGTTAGAGCTAAGATTTAATACAGCCTGATATGCTGAGGACAGAGAACACACACACACATATATACATCTCTGTGGAACAAAACACCACAAACTCCCTGGCAAAGCTGCTGCACCATGCAAAAAAGATTTAAAAAAAAAAACAATCTCCCCATCATAATAAAACAAAGACAGGGTTCAGAGTGTTTTCCACCTGTGTCACTGATCGTCTTCTCCTCGAAACTGTGATATTTCGACCAGGGTCATTAACAATTCTATTCATCAGTGTTTTGCTGCTTTTCAGGGTTATGAAAGTACTTTTTTTTTTTTTTTTGCAGTTTCTTTTGAAGCCTGTGAATCTGAAGGCTTTCATTTGAGCTGGGTTTTGGCTCAGCATTTAAAATGTGATTTTCCTTGCAGCTCTAGCTCAGCGAACACGGCGCTTAAAATACTTTTATTTTGTACTTTGGCCTGATTGTGTTTATTTTCATCATCAGCCATTGCAAATGCATGTTGATTCTCTTATATATGTTATGCATCACTCAAATAAAGTATCATTCAGTCTTGGTTTAAGGAGGGAAGAGCATGTAGGTCATCTGTAGAGCTGTAATATTCAACCATAAGGTGTCCACCCTCAACGTATTGGTGAAGTTCATGGTGAAATAAGGTTATAAGGACACATGAGTGAGAGCGGTCACTGTGTTTTTCCACCATGCTCTTGGTGTTTAATCTCACCTCCCCCTGGACTTTGTGTGCCAGCCTAATCCCTGGCTGGGTGCATCTCTCTCTCTCTCTCACTCCCTCTCACTCCATGTGACCTCTCAAGGCTTTTGACCACAGAGCAGCAGAGGGAGAGCGTCTTGTGGCCTAGTTACATGTTCCTAAAACTAAGACTGTGAAAACGGCGGCTCGTCTTTGGCCCCCGGTGACAAAACCCACGCTGGGAACGAAGGGGGGGGAAGCAAACGTAGACGTGCAGTTTGAGTGCAGATAAAATGGCCTCGGATTGGCACCGAGCACGAGCCAAATCGGGAAATGAGGGGCTCGCTCAGGCTCCGCTGGCCACCAAACTGTTTCATAACTGCCGAGGGTCGTCGCCACCGGAGCACTTTATTTCTGGGGGGCGAGAGCAAAGGAGCGGGAGGCAGACAAACAGCTCTCCTGCTGGTAATTAGAGGAGGCATAACGATATCCTTTGTGGAGGAGCTATTCAGGGAACAGAAAGCGGGAGGACAAAGCCGACTGTCACTGTGTACCCTTGTTGTCCTTCTCATTCAATGGGGTCGAGACAGTGTCTGCATTGCAGCCTCATGTAGCTGGCGGATATAGGGTCGTTGTCAACTCACCAAGTGATAAACTTTAATTTCAGGCGAGCAAAGGCTTTAGATCAGCGTTGCACGACGTTAAAGCGGACCTAGACCGGAAGTTCCAATCTCAGCAAGATCTCAGAAAAAACCCGATCCGGTTACGTAAACACCGGTTCTCCTGAACAGCAGATCGTCCTGCTCCGGGCACTAGTCCGGGTACGTCCGGTTGCGTACATTGAACCGCAGAAGAAGAATAACGTCCGTTGTGGAGGTGTTTCACGAGCGACAGTGTCTTCTGACTCTGGGTCTGACTCCGGGTCAAAGTCATAAAAGGGACTGCGGCGGGGAGTCGTGAAGAAGCTATTTTTAAGCAGTGCATCCACCGTTCCAGAGGGGGGAGCTGCGCTTCTGAGAGTGGGTGTGCTGATTATGTCACTTCCGGGTACTGGCCAATCACAATACAGTTGGGAAGGCTCTGCACTGGCTGGCCAATCACAACACACTCTGTCTTCTGGGTTTGAGATTTATGTCTGAAATATCGCGCCTGGGGAACAGCATTAGAAAAGACAGATTTCTATCAGCTCATTTACAGCAATTAAAAAAAAAATACATTAAAATGGACACACTCTTAGAAATAAGGGTTCCAAAATGGTCCTTCTACAAGGGCTGAGGTTCTACCTGGAGCCATTTGCTTCTGAAAAACCCTTTCTTTGGGAAAGGGTTCTTGGCAACACTAATGGTTCCAGTAAGAACCATTTTGATCCAGAGAACCCTTTAACACCCCTCTCCTGGATAAAGGGTTTTAAAAGGGTTGTTGGTGGAACCCTCCAAAAGGCTTACAGGTGGAACCTTTATAAAAAGGTTCTACTTGGAGCCAAAAAAGGTCCTCCTATGAGGACAAGCCGAAGAACCTTATATGGTTCTACTTAGCACTTCTAACCCTGTAACGCCAAACGTATCGTATGTGATTTGAGCCCCCCCACATGAGCAGTGTGACAGTTTTTTCCTTGACAAACCCGATGTATAAAATTATGTGAAACCCAACAGAGATGCGATCACTGCGTAGGGCACTTTGCCCAATGTGTACTGTGAGAAATGCAGAGTGCATCTTTGTCTGAACAACTGTTTTCAAGCCGACCATCACTCAAAATAAAAAGGTTGTGAACCGCAAAATGAATAAAAATAACTGAAATGTTATGTTTTCCAGACTTCCACCCTGCAAGTTCCATTGCTGCATTGTTTTTGTTGGATTTGTTGGATTGGTTTGTGTATTTTTTGTTCAAGAAAAAAAAAAGAATCTTTGAGCATTTTGACCTGCTGTCTCAAATATGATACAAATTAAAACCCCTATATGGAAATTTGAAAAAAAAAAAAAAATAATGTATGAAAAGGCTCCAGTTTCAAAATATTTGAATTTTCTGTCAATTATTTAATGGTTTGGGCTTTACAGGGTTAAGGTTGACGTCAAAGTGACTGCCTTTACTGTGTTTCTGTCAATTATAACACATTTTATAAGTAAAAGAACTGAAAAAATATAAAATAAATGGGTCAAATTTCAGTTTACGCTTCATTTGACCAGGTGGAGGGGAAAAAATGGGTGATTATTTTTTGTGAAATCTGCTCCTGACAAGAGGACAACACGGTGCTTTGTGCGCTGAAACGTGAACAACTCTGTGGCATTTCCCTCCAGAGGGATGAAAATCACCTCAGCTAATGGGATTACAAACGGCAGTAACACTGATCTCATCAACACGCACACATTCACCTAAATGACAAATCTGCGCTCTGTGCTCCGACACTACACAATTAGGCAAAACCGCTCAAAGTAGTGAGTGGTTGAAATGTGAGAGGAACGGACGAAAAAAAGACTTCTATTTTCTGACAATAAACGCTTCTAAATGTTACACACTGCAACATAGAGGAGGTAAAATGTGAAGTAAAAAGTATAAAATGATCCATAAAGGTACTAAAGTGTTGAATCAGGACCAGCGGAGATGAGGCATTTGAGCTCAGCTCGACCCACACCAGACAAAACCCACTGTAGTTGAACATGACGCTGTTTCCTCCACTGCAGAGTATTTCTGAGATGATATGTCATTAATTATCCGGCACCTGTCAGCTGTAATTTATCAGACTACGTAACACTTAAAGGCGCCATATGTAAGAATGTGGCCAAAAACAGTTACTACATTCAAATTCAAAATACCGAGGTTTTTAGGTTTCGTTTTCTGACATAACTGGCAACCCGTGGTCGCTCGGCAGCTGAGACTCTACTGACTGCAATGACTGGTAGACGGCGGTAGGTGGCGCCACATGCCAAAACATGATTTCAAAACATAAACATGATTTGCAGTCTGCAAAATATATTTTTTAATGCAATAATTTTGTCTGTACTGTTGTTGTTGGTGAGTTCAGTTTGTTATATGAACATTATTCCTGAGTCTCTGTGACATATTAGGAGGATTTTATGGCCAGTTGATTTAGATTATTATATATTACATAATGCACCTTTAAGTCTCATTACCATCAGATACAAACACAACAAAAGAGCAATAAAACAGAAAAATACATTAATTTTCCCTCATAATCCACTATGTTTCTCAGCTCACGGATGATTAAAGTGATTAGATTTTCTTTCAAAATGACTCCTCTCCAATCCACTCATACACGGCCAAATAATTAAAATGCAAATTTTTTGAAAAATTGAACACGTCAGTCACTGAACATGCGGCTGAATATCTTTAATTTTCCACAACCCTCCGGTCTAGTGTAAAGGGCTGTGTTTAATAATCCTGCTGTCTGGGTTCATTAGTTGGCCGCTGACCCGGGCAGACACATTCAATTGTCTGTGCCGCCTGTGATTTGTCAGTGGAAATCACAGTAGACCCAGTTCTCCACCATGTGGCCACATGGCATCACTGCACGAACACAGTATTTATGACTTTTATTATGAATAACTGTAATCTAAATTAAAAAAAGTGGTTCATATATAGACTGTATATGATGACATTTCACAACAAAGATGAAGGAAAGAAGAACATTTAAATAAAACGATCAATTCCTGCCTGTGAACATAAGTGCAGGCAGAGGCAATTATGCATGTTTATGTTTTTATTGACAGCTTCAGCATTTACAGATAAATCCATTACACAAAAACTGTCACTGAATGAGAAAACAGTGATTTTTATCAGTCCATACAAACACAACATTAGTTTTAAATATCCTAAGAGTTTAACCAGTCATGTTTGAGTGGATGGAGTTCGCATGATGATGTTTCTTTCTTGTTTATTACGTCCATCACTTAATTATTATCCAATATTTGCATTTCCTCTTCTCCTCAATGCTCTCCCTCCAGTTCCTCTCATATTGTCTCCTCCAAATCATCACCTCATCATTCTGCTTGTCACTGTCTGCGATGATCAGAGCAACATTTGACTTCATTCTTCTTCCCGTTCTTCTTCCTCTCCCTCCCCGATGAGGTCATCGTGGTCGGTTGCCTTTCGTCGCAATCTTCTCTCCTGGATTTTCTTCACAGTGTTCATAGTTAGCGTCGCGGTGGCGTAAGTGGACAGAATCACGATGGCGCTGCCCACAAACTGGGACGAGGCGCCTCGTTTGGTCCAAAACCTCCACCCTCGCCTCTGCAGGTGAACATCTGCCGCCGACGCTCCCTCAGCGAAAGGTTCCATTTCCTTTACGTTCTGTGGCTGCTGATAAATTCAAGCGTTAGTGTTTCCCTCTGTCTCTCAGGACTCTGTGTGTGTGTGTGTGTGTGTGTGCGCCTCATTCGAGCACCTGCGTACCTTTTCTTTATTTTTGGGTTCTTCATCTGCTCGGCCTTGCTTCAAATCCTCAGACTCACACTGGGTGCCAGAGTACGTCAGTGACACATGTGGGGAGAGACAGCAGGGACAGAGTGTCACACCGCTCACATGGGAGTCATCTGAACAAACACAAGACAAGACGGTCTTATCTCATTTGGACTTCAGGGCGACTTTCCAGCACCCAGCAAGAGACTAAAACCCTCAATACAGACGTTTATCCCAACCGACTGTCCTCCAACACTCCATCTAAACGTATCTTACCACTAACTTTGTGACACGTGGGTAAGAAATAAGTTGTACTTCACTCTCTGAATGAGCCATCTTTTCTCTTTCCTCACTATAATATCATGTCAGGCTCCTCACTGCAATTCGCTTCACGACAAAAACCAGAATGAGCAGAAACTCGTCATATCGTAAAGCCTTTATCGTCATAAAGTGATGACCGCGTGTTATGAATAATGCATAAGGATGATGTGCATAATGTAAATAATTAATGTGTTAAAGGCTGTGATTTTAATAAGAAAAGTAATAACGAAAAAAACTGAGATGCAGTCTGTGTTAAATTTGCAGCACAATATTCACTGTGTTCTAAATTATCCACATTCCAAATGTGTCTAATGCAGTTGTGTGTATGTATATATATGTGTATATATGTATATGTGTATATATATGTATATATATATATATATACATATATATGTATGTATATATATAGTTTAGCGAGTTTAAATCAAGCGAGTTTAAATCAAGGACATCCACTTCCCACAATCCACTAGAGCTGAAAACATAAACAAGATGTTGAACGAAACCATAGTTCAGCCAGTAAATATATACACATATGACTGTATGTATGAAGTATGTGGGATGTAGATTAGCCGACTGGAATTATTTTATCCATTTCTCGTGTGGGTTTCTTCTTTAGAGGTTTGTGACACAGACAAGTCACAAACCACACAGTAAACAGGAAATCATTTATATCTAATAGATCCAAAATCACAAAAAGAAGTTAGTTTAAAAAAGACTTAATTACTGTCATAATTAATTTATATGAAATGTATGATTTATTTGGATTTACCTGTCATTTTTACATACTTAAAGTCCGCTTAAAAAAGCAAAAATACCATACATTTCATTGCCTTCTGTATGGAGACAGTTGTTTATCATACTTCCTCTGTTCATATAAGATGGAAAACAAAGTTTCTCACATATAGAGCAACAATCTATGAGTCATGATCAGAGTGAAATTCCTGACTTTTAAAGCAGACACGGAGGCAGAAACAGGAGACAAAGGTTAATATTTGAGTGCTGCGGGTGCATCTTTGAGGAGACATTATATCACCGGCAATGAGACAAGAGTCGTGTTTGTGTTACGAGCCCGGGCTCAGCGGCTGTTAGATGGATGGTAGAAGAATGTCCGCGCTGTTGTGTTTGTCCCATAACTCTGCTCCTGAAGTGGCGTCTCAGTGGTAACGGATCGATGGAGAAGACAAACGTCCACACAGGACACGCATTTGTCCACGTGAGCTCAGAGCTGTGCTGCTTTTTGGTTGCTGTTGTTGTTGTTGTGGTGGTTGTGGTTGTGTACTCATGTAGGGCTCTTTGAGTCATCTTAATAGGCTTAGCTGTGTGTGTGTGTGTGTGTGTCTCAAAGACTAAAATCACTAGTTGGGTGTTTGCCAAAGCTGCTTTGAAACAGCAACTGAATTAACCATAAAAACACATGCACATGTGCACCAACACACACAAACACCCGGTTTCCATGACTTCAGAGGACATTGCTTTGACTTGCACTCATGTCCTGGAGACTTCCCCTAACCTTTACCATAATTACTACTGGTCTAATCCTAACCCTGATCCTAACCCTAACCTCAACCTAGCCTTAAAACATGTCTTCACCTTAAAATGTAGAAAATTACATTGTGGGAACTTGCTTTTTGTCTCATAAGGAAGACAAGTCCACATAATGTGACTGTGTAAACAGATTTAGGTCCCCACAACATTAGTAATACCTGTACACACACACACACACACACACATTCTTGTACTCGCTGCACACTGAGGACCTGGTAAAAGTGCTGACAAAGTGAGGAACAGCATTTCCACTATATAAATCAACACAATTACAAATATCTACTTCATGAATGACATCTATAAAGAACCACTGGGTGCAGTACCATAACATGTCTGCAGGTGGAGCCCCAGAGCAAAACGTGTGTTAAACACCAGCCCGAGGACCACTGTTAAAAACAGAGAATAGCATAGTTTACAACCTAAGGAAGTGATTTCAATGAAGACAAAGTGAGGACCGGCCAAAATGTCCTCACTTCGTAAAAATGACCTCACTTTGTTGGTTAAAAACCCTCACTGGTCCTCAGTATGCCGCAAGAACACACACACATACACACACGCATGTAGGTGCAGCTATCTTTTTAATGTCCCTAACCTCAACTGATCCTAACCTTAACCATAACCAGTAAAAGCCTATCCCTAAACTTAACCTCTACCTCTCTAGGACCAGGTTTAGTCTCCATGAGGACTACTGGTCCTGACAAGGTCAGTGTTTATGCCAGAAAAGTACACACACACACACACACATACTATACACACTCATCACTTTAAAATCACACCTTTGTTCTCCTCTCTCTCTGTTGACTGTTGTGTCTCCACTTTAGCTCAGTAAATATAAATAATGCTTTAAAGTTCTTGTCTTTTTTTTCCATCCCCAGTTTTACGGCAGATGAATTGATTCTGTAGATGAACGGAGACAAACTAAAGCTCTGGGAGCGCCGGCGCCCGCATGCTCGCATTATCCTAAACCACTTTAGATCCACTTAAAAAAAAAAGAGAAGAAAAAAAAAACACTCTGACTGCAAATGAAAACAAAATCCTTGAGAAACAAATATGCTCCATCACTTTGAAGGGTCTTTTATTTGAGATTTTATAAAGAATAATTTATGTAGCACACTCTTTACCTTCATTATCCTCTTCAGGGTTATTTTCTTATTCCCTGTGTTGACAAATCTGCATTTGATAATAATAATTTGTACGTTTTGGCTTGAATAAATGGACCGATCCTCTCATTGTGAGCACCTGCTGCGTGACGCAGTGTGGAAGAGGGTTTAAGGACATCCTGGAACGACGGGAGACGACGTGCCTCCTGTTTTTAGAAATAAAGCAGGGGCGGCCATTGTGATTAAACCTAATGCTTCCTCCTCCTGCTGCTCAGCCTCTTAATACGTGACGTCATTGCTGCGCGTGTGCGTGTGATTGTTGATCGGGGGGGGCACAAAGACAGGAAGCAGGAAATGGAATGAGGGATACACAGAGGGATAAAGCCCTCCTATTATTTTATTATATCCTCTATAAGCAGAATTAATAAGACACATAAGATAAATAACCTGACTGTCCTGTGGGTGTTCTTTGTGAGTTCTGTCACACCTTAAAAGGGCTTTTTCATGGGTTAAGACCTGGTTTTAGGGTTAGATTTAGGGTTAGATTTGGGTTTAAGCCCACTTTATACTCCTGCGTAAAGTGCTCTACGTAGGTTACGCAGAGCCCTCTGCGTCGACGGAGAGCCTCTGCGTTGTCTCCAACTGCACAAAATATTTTTGAAGTGTCCGTCACTCCGTCAATGGACAACGGAGACGGCAAGAGCTGCGATTGGTCCTCACGACTGTGCCGTCTACTGTGTGCACCGAGTGTCCACAGAGGCGGAGCTAAATGGCGCTAAATGGCTAATTCCTCGCCTCAAATGATCTTAAAACTGCGTTCCGGGACACAGAAAAGTGAGAAACGGCCACTGTTTCAACAACAACAGTCTTTCTCTCTCGGACGCCATTGCTGACTGTAGCCCAAAGCGCAACAACCATGCATAGCGACCCCTACTGATCGGGTGGGGAATTTCGGCGCGTATCCGTCACCACGACGAGGGGTCTCCGTGGTTACGCAGTCGGAGAAGTATAATGCGGCCTTTAGTTGTGATAGTTAAGGTTAGGGCAGGGGTCTGCAACCTTTAGAATGAAAAGAGCCATTTTTGTACAAGTTGACACCCAACCCCTAAAGTGTAGAAAAAAATGACTTGAAATAAAACGCTTTTGTGTAGTTTATGTCTGAGAAAACCTGCCTGGCGTAAGTACACGGATCTAAAGATAGGACAGAACTTCTTCATGTACACTTTACTTTAATGGGCTTCTGGGGAGGTTTTGGATGTGACATTATGTAAACATATCAAAATACTTTTATTTATGTCTTTATCTTGACAAAAAACTACAACAAACATGAGAAGTTTCTTTCTACAAAGCTACAAGGAGCCACTGCAAAGTGGCTGAAGAGCCACATGAGGCTCTAGAGCCGCAGGTTGCAGACCCCTGGGTTAGGGTATGCATGTCCTGCACAAACGTGTGTGTTTTTGTGCTCTAATGCAGGACCTGATGTGTGTTTATGAATCTTGAGCAAACAAAGCTGTGACTCAAACAGCTCTGCAAAGTTTCCCCTCTGAAGATCAGTCAAAACACACAATAAATCAACCTGGAATCAACACGGCCTTAAAGTGTGTGTGTTAAAAGCATATTTGTCCTCTGTGTGTCTTCACAGAAAGCCAGAAACCTTTTTCCTGCACAAAGTAAATATTATGACATGATATGCCATGTCTCTGCCTGCACTGCCTTATTTCACCACAAGGAGTCACCACAGTTGTGATTTACTGTGAGGTGAAATGACAGTAGGAGCTGTGGTGTTTGAAAGCTTTCATTCAGGTTTACTGAAGTAATACAAACTTACTCGAATGTGCCCCAATTCAAATGTACACATTTTATATTAAAAATAACAATAAAATGAATATAATATGCACCAAATGCTGTCATGTTAATGTAAACAAAATCTTGTTCTATGAAGGTTGTAAGAAACTAATGTTCTGGGAACCAACAGAGAACGTTCTCTTAAGGTTGTATGGAAGTTGTGAGAAATATACGTTGTGGGAACCAACTCGAGAATGTTATCTAAAGGTTGTATGGAGGTTTTCAGAAAGTAACATTCTGGGAACCAACTCGAGAACGTTCTCTAAAGGTTTTATGGAAGTTGTGAGAAAGAAACGTTCTGGGAACCAACTAGAGAACGTTCTCTAAAGGTTGTATGGAGGTTGCGAGGGAGTAACGTTCTGGGAACCAACTAGAAAACGTTCTCTAAAGGTTGTATGGAGGTTGTGAGAAAGAATCGTTCAGTGAACCAAAAGAGAACGTTCTCTAAAGACTGTATGGAGGTTTTGAGAAAGTAACGTTCTGGGAACCAAAAGAGAACGTTCTCTAAATGTTGTGAGAAAGAAACGTTCTGGGAACCAACTGGAGAATGTTCTCTAAAGGTTGTCAGAAAGAAACTTTCTGGGAACCAAAAGAGAACGTTCTCTAAAGGTTGTATGCAGGTTACGAGAACATATACGTTCTGGGAACCAATTGTCCAACCAAAAACTAGCGTTGGGAGAATGTTAGGAAAACTTTCCATATCAACCACAGGACAACCTAGCGGGGAACCTTCAGGGAACGTCCTGGGAACCAGACATTGTTAGCATACACACATACACACAACACAGACTGTTTCCTATTTGCTGGACTGGCAGCTGCACATATGTTTTTTTTTTCCCCTCACTGATGCTGCAGCTGGATGATAGAGGGAGGCTATGATCCGGAAAACATCACAGCTCCCATCTGCTCACTTCCTGTGTGTGTGTGTTAGTGTGTGTGCGTGTGTGTTAGTGTGTGTAATAATAATCCACAAGAGTGAATGGAAAAACACCATAAAATTGTTGTAGCCAGGTGTAAACCTCACATCTCCTCCATGTCAACTTGGCAGTGCTCTTCAACGGAAGGATTTGACACAGAAACGTTTGTGAGTGTGTGTTGTGTAACAGGACATGAATGAATGAATGTATGGGGAATGGAAGACATTGTGTGTGTGTGTGTGTGTGTGTGTGTGTGTGTGTGTGTGTGTGTGTGTGTGTGTGTGTGTGTGTGTGTGTGTGTGTGTGTGTGTGTGATGACTAATCCTTACATCCAAGGGCATGAGATGGAGCTTGAGGGGGAAACAACGTTAGTAGTGCAGAGGGGCTTATGTGAGCACTAACATTTCATATTATTAATTGAGATAATTTGACCTTGAGCATCAACTCCTGTGTCCAACAAACCTCTCCAAAAAACCAAAGGAATTACAAAATCCTTATGCAGCGGAGGACGTGAAAGCAGCAGCAGCAGCAGCGTTATTTCCGAACTGAAGGGGCCTCTGAGGACCAGCAGCTCGTTCCACGGCCAGCGTAATGACGACATTATCAAACCCAGTGAGGTGT
Organism: Microchirus variegatus; assembly: GCF_963457635.1. Lineage (NCBI taxonomy): Eukaryota > Metazoa > Chordata > Actinopteri > Pleuronectiformes > Soleidae > Microchirus > Microchirus variegatus. The sequence goes on from NC_139811.1 coordinate 7,665,963, forward strand.
GTCTTCCCATCTTAGACGTCCACCTGCGCTTGGCTATTTACAGTAATCTCAGCGCTGGAGCAGAAATCAATAGCCTCTCCTGGCCCAGACCTGCTGTGACACAGCCGAGGGAAGAGGAAACGGCAACGAGGTTTTGATGTGATGGAACGCAGAGAAAGAGAGAGAGAGACTTTTATCTGCGGCACAAACGGCACAGAACACAATCATCACCACTCAGAAGATCTGGCTCTGTGTGTGTGTGTGTGTGTGTGTGTGTGTGTGTGTGTGTGTGTCAGACAGATGGTCCTCACAGCCTCATTTAATCCAACCGATAACAGCTCGCTGGAGCTTTCTCTTTGTGAAATGTGTGTGTGTTTTCATGCTAACAGCTCTGTGAAGTGCGTATTTCTCTCTCTCTCCACTGCCGCCCGAGTGCTTGTTAATTGAGTGAAATGTCTGGTTTCTCTGTGAGGTCTCAGCATTCCTACGTGTAAAGATGATGCATGATGCAATTTGGTGCATTAAAAAAAAAATCTAATCCTATTCAATTTCGCATATAAATACAAAAGGCTGCATGCAAAAGTTTGAAATCATTATTTTAAAATGATTAAAATCATCAATCAAAGGAAAGCGGTTAAGATTGGCAATATCAGAAAGAGATAGATAGATAGATAGATAGATAGATAGATAGATAGATAGATAGATAGATAGATAGATAGATAGATAGATAGATAGATAGAAATGCAATGATTTTGGCTAGGTGATAGCATAACCCTACCATGCTGATGCACCATATTAGCTTTATCTGGAATGGTGTCAACTGGTCGTGATGATTGAAACTGTATTATTTTGCCCCCCCCCCCCCCCCCCCCCGGTGGCTATTCAGTATATTCTTACTTCCCATTTAGCTTCAGCCAGCAAACTGTGGGAAGACCTGCACTTTTTATATCTGAACTATGGCCAATGTTTGTCCAGTGGTTGTTGAGATATATCAGTCTGTCAGACCATGACCATTACAGATGAAAGCTATTGTGGCTAATAGCATACATAACATAAAAATATTTTTTTCGTCTGCATTTCTTCAGTGTGGGCTGAGATTGGCTCTCCTGCTGTGTCTGGACTCTGGCACTGATGTGAAGCCATGGTTGTGTGGGCAGCTCAGACCGTATGTTACATAAAAAGAAAAAAACTGTGGAAATCACTAATTCCCGACACAAGCGTTATGTAATGACTTTGCAAAAAAGGGCCACCAGTCTGTCAATCACAGAGGTAATACCACCTCGTGTGACACCAGGACAGGACGAGTCTCTGTGTTTGCTTTGGTTTTACAATCACTCGTATTGAATCTGTGTTTCTTTGTGACTGGTACTAAAGAAACACCCGTGCTCAACCATGATGTAGCATTTGTGGATGAATCTGGCTATAAACACACACACACACACACACACACACACACATATATTCAGGTGGAAAGTGAGCTGAATTTTTCTACTGAAGTAAAATTGCCACTTTTTTGATAACATTTTACTTATGTACAAGTAAAAGTACTGGTCTAAAAATGTACTCATTAAAGTAAATAAATAAATACACCATTAAATAATTACTTAAATGTGTCATTATTTCATTCAAGTTGTAATTAAATACATATATGTTTCTCACATAAAATGAATTGGTAGTTTAATTAATTAATGACACATTTGAGTAATTATTTAATGGTGTATGTATTTAATTAATTAATTAACTAATTAATTATTTAATGACACATTTGAGTAATTATTTAATGGTGTATGTATGTATGTATTTATTTATTTTGTTAATTAAAAAACACATTTAATAAGACATTTATGTATTTAGTTCAAATTCTAATTAATTAATTACACATTTGAGTAATTATTTGAGTGGTGGTGTATTTATTTATTTATTTATTTATTTATTTATTTATTTATTTATTTAATTTTGGCACTTTCCGTCCCCCATACATGTTTGCGTGAATACTATTATATATACTAATGAGGAGATTATTATAATAACTCTGATAGTAACCCTGTATACACACAGCATACACACAGTGATTTGCCTTTTTTTTTAAAAGTGCTGAAGGATTATTATTAAGTATTATTTCAATTTAGGGATGGATTATTGTTGTTTTCATCACTTTTGTCTTCACAGTATTGCAGAATGTGACGTTGCCAGCTGAGATTGAGCCTGATAATGACGGGACGCTTTCAATCCAAACATGAATTTCTGGCCAAAATACCATTGGAATCTCGTGTGAAAAAACATCCCATGAATGGTCACAGAGCAGATCCAGAGCCTCCCTGCTGTGCACGAGGAGGAGGAGAAAGAGGAGAAAGAGGAGGAGGAGAAAGAGGAGGAGGAGGAGGAGGAGCCAGAGGGAAAACCCAGGAAGAGCTTTACAAATATCGCGTTGCTGCTGTCGCTCGCTCAGAATCACGGGATGTGACGGAGAGTCGACTGACTCAGTCAAAAACGGACGAATTTAAACTTTAAAACCTGAGGGGGGGTTTAGAGACGACGGGACAGGACCAAGCATCATCATCTTCATCATCATCAGCAGCAGCAGTAACGTCAGCCTGAGCGCACAGTCAGTCCACTGTGTGTGTGTGTGTGTGGAGATTAGAGGCAGCTCAGGGGTTTCTTCCTCTGGAGGATGGTGTGACAGAAGGACGGTGCTTGGATCGCTCTGTGTGTGCGTTTGCGGTGATTGTTCAGGCCTGCGCGCGCTTAACACACACACACTCACACTCACACACAAACGCAAAATGTCAAGGATGCTCCAAAGAGAAGGAGGAGGATGAGGAGGCAGCAGCAGCAGCAGCAGCAGCGTGACTGTCCGCACTGAGACACAGGACACGGATCAGGACTGAGAGAAATCCATTGCCCCTGCTTATGATTATTATTATTAATAGGGTTATATTGTTGTTTTAAGAGACTGTGGCACAATCGGACACAGTGCGATGGCTTGACATCGATTATTGCGCATCTCTGCGAGTTCCATCGTGACGTGACAGCGGACTCTCTGTGTAAGTGAGCGCCTTGTGATGATGATGGTGGTGGTGGTGTGCTGTTCGGGTGTGATCCAGTGAAGTGGAGCAGCAGCGGATGTCGCAGCCCTGCAGGGTCACAACGCGCACGACTGAAGGGTCGGGAGATTGTTGCAGCGAGGGGAATCCCCCCATCGCCGCCGCCGCCGCTGCCGCCGCCGCTCCTCATTACGCCATGGATGACTCGGGGATAATCCGCCGCCGGAGGCTGCAGGTGAGGAACATGATGGGATGTGCATGTGCTCCATGTTTCTTTGTGTGCCTTTACATTGTAAAGTTACTTTAATTTCATTTAATACATCAACATTGCAAGAGGGAGCCTTGTTGTTATGAGTGCTGCTGCTGCAAAAACAAATCTCATCTATTATGAAGCAGCCTGCTTAAAGGTGCATTATGTGATAAATGTAAAGCAACTGGCCATAAAATCCTCCTAATATGTCACAGAGACAGGAATAATATTCATATAACAAACTGAACTCACCAACAAGAACAGTACAGACAAAATATTTGCATTAAAAAAAATATTTTGCAGACTGCAAATCATGTTTTGGCATGTGGCGCCACCTACCGCCGTCTACCAATCATTGCAGTCAGTAGAGTCTCAGCTGCCGAGCAACCACGGGTTGCCAGTTATGTCAGAAAAACGTAAACCTAAAAGACCTCGGTATTTTGAATTTGAATGTAGTAACCGTTTTTTGGCCACATTCTTACATATGGCGCCTTTAACCATGGGTCATGCAGGTCATGAACCCCGCCCGCCACCCCCCCCACTCTACTGCACTCCCTATACTTCATCTTTGTGTGATTCAGTCAAGCAGAGCTGAAGGACCACTGTAGAGAGAGTGTGTGTGAGAGGGTTTCTTCTCCGTGTTCACTTACAGCCACGTTCAACCAAACAAGAGGACTTGTCAGCGAGGGCACGCCTGCCTGAGCTGCACACAGGCAAATTGGCCCCTATTACTCTGAGAGAGGGTGGGATGGATGGGAATGAAGTTGGGTGGTGGTGGTGGTGGGGAGAGGATTAGCAGTGAGGTGAACTGATGGTTCCACATCTCATCATCCCCAGCGCTCAGCTCGCTGCTGCGATGATGTATGACAGCAGGCTGTAAGAGTATTAATCATCTCAGAGTCACACACACACAAAAGCACCAGCAGTTTATTGATATAGGGAGTCCAGAATGATCTAGTGTGTTTAGTGTGTGTGAGAGAGAACAGAGAGGATGACTTTAAAGATGTAATATGTAACATCTGAACAATGATGAGACTATTGTTGATCCAACACGTCTTAAATGTATAGAAATCGATATTTTCCTTTTCAGGACATCATCGCCTTTTTCCATCGCTGCTATACATCAGTCATAGTGAAGAAGGAAATGTTAAATAATCATAGTTAGTTTTTGTCATATTATTATGTGTATATGTCTCCATATAGCACAAATGAACAGGACAACCAAACGTGACAAAAAGAAAATTCCCATAATGCAACACTCATTCCCAATTCCGTCATATATCTTACCTATCAAAGATTGAGAGGTTTATAAGTGGTAGAAATTGCCCACTCTACATTTTAGGCATGTGTGCTGGTGTGTAAATTGTGTGGCGTTGATTGGCTGTGCATGTCAGTCCCCTGGGCCTAATCATCCCAACCGTCACTCTCTCACTCTCTCATACACACACAATCATTCTCTCAGCACCATATGGCGACACACCCCACGCCCCTGCAGTCGGGGTCAGTGGGGTCACACCCATGATGCATTGCTCCGACACGACGAACATGAAATGAACATCGTTGTGATTCCTCGCACCTCCCGCGCGGCCGTGACACTTGCAGGCCCCGCGTTTAGCCAACTGACACATAAACAACATGTGCTGCGGAAATATCCTGAAATAACAGCTTTATCAGCCTCACAGGGGAATATAGGTAACGATATCTAATGTATTAAACAGACAGACACATCAGAGGTGAGGTCGAGGTTTACGTACAATGCTGTGGAAAAGTTGTTAGCCCTCCCTCAGCTTTGTCTTAAAGGTGCATTATGTAATAAATCTAAAGCAACTGGCCATAAATTTCCTCCTAATATGTCACAGAGACTCAGGAATAATTTTCATATAACAAACTGAACTCACCAACAACAACAGTACAGACAAAATATTTGCATTAAAAAATATATTTTTCAGACTGCAAATCATGTTTATGTTATGAAATCATGTTTTGGCATGTGGCGCCACCTACAGCCATCTACCAATCATTGCAGTCAGTAGAGTCTCAGCAGCCGAGCAACAACGGGTTGCCAGTTACGTCAGAAAAACGAAAACCTAAAAGACCTCGGTATTTTGAATTTGAATGTAGTAACCGTTTTTGGCCACATTCTTACATATGGCGCCTTTAATTTGAAAACTCCATTTCCTTGACCTTCCTTCAAATGTCTTTATTACTGTTTGAATACCTCATCTTGTTTCTAGTTTGTTTTCTGATTTTCCTGCATTGTTAGCATGTTAGCATGAGCTAGCAAGACGTCGCGCAGCTGCTCGTTTGGGGCACTGACCAAAATGTATGCAGTCTTCGGGTTTCTGTTTTTACTTTGGTGTTCAAACCTAATTGGTTTTTCACAAGAAAGCTGCCCAAATATGAACAGCAGGCGAGCTAGCGAGCTATCCTCACTTCCTCTCTTTGGTTCGCTGGTTAGCTAACCACAAGTGAACTGAGACCCACGTTTTCAGGAGCAGTTAGCTTGTTGAGCTTTCACATCTGTCAAAACGAAGTGGACTATCCGAGGAAAATGAACCCTTTAATACTACACTTTAACTTGTAGAAGCAGTTTTTATTATATTGTGTATTAAAGATAGAGAAAAGCATGTACGCTAATTAAACGTTAGCTAAAACAACAAATCAAAACCCTTTGGCATTGGAATTGGGAATGATTGCAGTTCTGCAAACCGTCATCAGCACCTTTTTTGGCTTCTACTTCAGCTCAGTGGGAAACATGATTGACGTTAGCGTACATTGTTTGGCCGTAAACTCATAAAGCACTGTAGCTGTGAGTGGCAGCTACCATTCCCCTGTTTTGTTCTTCTATCATGCAGAGACACGACTGACCTCTCAGCCCCTGATCCGTCAGACGGCAGATCAGTCGGTCAATCACCGCTGCAGATGTTGACTGCTCCCTGTTGTTTGTCTGCAGGTCTGCTCTCTGCACCATATTTTTTTTTTCTCCTTTTGCAGTGTGTGTTTTCAAAAACAATTGCACTGGCCAGGCTCAAACCACACCGAGCAGCGATGTGCTATGCAGTCAGAGAGCTCAGCTAATGCCATTTCATTACTGCAGAGGCATGTTTATTCCTTTAGTGCAGGCAGATGATCACAAAGGACCATTCAATCCTCAGTTATGGTTTACCGCCTCCATGCCCCGACTGACTTTACCGTCCATCACAGACATGGCTGAGCAGCAGCAGCAGGAGCCTCCCCAGCCTATGTCACGTTATCATAGACATAGACGGGAAAATCCATTGTAAATGGTTTAACCTGTGGACACAGGTTGAAGAGGCGTAATTCTGAATTTGAAGGATGAAGATACAGTCGGCGGACGTGACCCTGCGGACATTTCGGCCTCGGGGTTGAATGAATTACCGAATGATGCAGTGACAGTGACTCGAAACATGAGGCAGCCATAAGAACAGAGGCTGTTCTAGAGTCTGTTGGGGCCCGAAGTAAAAATTCCCAGGGGGCCCTTCCGACCACCTTTATATTATGAATAATGTTTTTATTCAAAATGAATTAAATAACATGGAAAAACCTTGTAATTTTGAAAATAAATAAAGTATGTGAAAATGTAAATAACAAAAAAATACTGTAAATAGCTTTTTAAAAAAACTATATAAACATAGTAAAAATATATATACATTACACTGTAAATAACACACATTATACATTTATAAACAAAATATAAAGTATAGAAGTTAAATAGTTTTCTTGGTTTTCTTCTACTAGTTAGCGTTAGCGTTAGCTAGCATTCTGACGCTAATGTTAGCTGCTGTTTAAGTCTGTGTCCGGTTAGTTAGACAAAGTAACAGTTCAATAACAGCAGTCGTTTACTGTTAATGTTATCATATCATTATCTGCATTATCTTTCTTTCTTTTTTCTTCCTCTTTTCCTTCAGCTTCGATTCCAACTTGCAGAACGATAACTTCACACAGGTTAAAGTGAGGTGGGGCCCCTTTAGGGAGGTTTCCTACTGAGATGTCATTGCAAATCACCCATTGTTGTTTAAGGGGGACGGGAATGCGCCTGGTCACTGCACATTTCAGTAAAAACAGACCTCAGGCTCTGAGTTTCAGGGGCCCCCTATCGGCTCGGGGGCCCCAAGCAGTTGCCTGCCTTGCCTGTTCACAAGCTGCGCGTCACTGACACACAGAAACTCCTACATATAAACCATAATAGCAGTTCTTCGTGTTGTCAAAGTGAACAAAGCATTATATATTCGTCTGTAGTCAACTGAAGTAATTTTCAATCAAAATGCTCATTTATAATCCACTGCTATTACACGAGTGAGTGTAAGTGAATAATATTCATCAGGCAAACGCTCACTGTCAGCCTGGCTCTCAAGAGGATAACACCGTCATTTAGAATCAGCAGCAGCCTCAGCGTTTCTCCCCCCACAGGACGCAGCTAAACAGGGTTTAAAAAAAAAAAAAAAGAGCTGTTCCTGTCAGGAAAATATGTACGTGGAGCTGTGTTCCATTCTAATCTGTGATCAGTGGATATGTCATATTTGTGACAGAGCCTCCCATCTGCCGCCAGACTTCATCGGTTGGACTCGTTGAACCCCAGCACACACATCAGCTGCAGCAGACGCAGCGTTGGCTTCTCTTTAAATCCCTTTTTTACGTGGGGGAAATGCAGCCATGCGATGAGCGACAATGGTGGCGTTCTGACAGACTAATGATACCACAGGAGAATTAAAAAAATAAATAAAAAATTTCGGATTATGTTGCAGGACATGAGGCAAGGATCGTATTTTCCTTAACGATGTATTTTTCTTCTGATTTGTGTAATCGTCCTGGTACAATGACCACTGATGAGCCGGGAAAACGATGGTCTCTTCTTGACCTTTTTACAAATTAAAGTGGAATTGGGGATAACGAGAGAGGCAGATAGGAGCAGACTCGAGAAATGTAATGGAATTCCTAGCGGGGTTAATAAAGGTCATTTCGTAACCGAGCTCCCCATCATAGCTATATAAACTGCCAGTCCACTCGCTGCGCCGTATATATTATTTCTGCTGTGTGGAAGCTCAGAGCAGGGGAAGTCACGAGAAGACGATGGAAGGAAGGTGGAAGCAATCGTTTTTTCCGCTGCGCCCAAATGTATTCTTTCAAACACCGATAGTTGACTGCACTTGTTTCATGTGCCAACTGCTTCTTTTATTGTCTAGACATGTCTGAAGTGCAGAGAGCTCCTCAGAGGGACGTCAGACAGACACCGAGCAGATGTTATCAGGGCTGGATTTAGCAATTTGCTCTGTTCCTCTGCTGCATGCAGTGTGTGTTTGGATTTTCACTTTTCGCTACTAAAACTGTTCTGGTGCATGAATGAAATCACATTCATCCGTGAGTATTGTGTAAGGAAAAGCTTTTGCTGATGCGCGTGCTAGTTCACGGACAATGACAAACACTTATTACAGTTCATTGTGAGGGGGAACACAAATAACCGGCAAGCCATTAAAGCCTCTCACACGTTAAAATTGCTTTTTTGAACGCGGGTGAAGCTGCTTAAAAACAGACGACTGACACCGCTCTCATTGACGATGGTTAGTCACAAATGAGTCAGAGGAAGAACGACAACGCTACGGAGCTCAGTGACAATGTGTTGACGATAAGGCGACGGTGGCTCAGTGCCAGAGTGAGTTGTCTTTCAGTTTGAAGGTTGTGGGTTTGGTTCCTGGCCTCAAAGCTAGTCTACAAATGCCGATGTGTCCATGGGCAAGAGACTTAACCTCATGTTGCTCCCGACAACTCTGCAGGTCGCGATCATCAGCAGCGACCTGGGCCAGACTCCTCTGTTAAATATTGACATTTTAGACATTTCCCTGGTAATTGTTGGCGATTGACCCACATTTTTAGGATTGTTAAAGCTCCCATAGAGTGGTCCTATCGCACATATATGTGAGTTATGGAGGTCTACTTACATACATTAACTTGTTTTTATGGTCAGAAACCTCCTAGTTGCTGGAAACTAGCCGATAGAAATCTCTCTTCACTGAAGCTCTCATCAGCCGCGCTGTTTCAAACCGAAATCTCACACTCAGAACACAGAACTGTGTTGTGATTGGCCGGTCATCGAGAGCTTTCCCAACTGTCTTGTGATTGGAGTGACGTAATCAGCACGTCAGCTCTCAGAAGCGCAGCTCCCCCCTCTGGAACGGTGGATGCACTGCTACTCATTATCAAAACATTGTTTTAGCTTAATCAGAAGACACTGTCGCAAGTGAAACACCTCTCCAACGTTATTCTTCTTCTGCGGTTCAATGTATGAAACCGGATGTACCCGGACTAGTGCCCGGAGCAGTAGGATCTGCCGTTCCCGAGAACCACTGGTTATGTAACCGGACCTGGTTTTTTCAGAGATAGTGGAAATGCAGCTTAATCATGCTGTGCCGAGGCGAGACTAGGCGAGATGTTAGGAACACGCCATAAAATATAAACATATGTATACAATGCAGTCATTTCAATGAAGAGTGAATACCAATGAAACACATATCCATCAGCCAACCAGACAAAATCAGACTTTTTTTTATTATTAAACCGGTGTGCACAATGGAGAACTGATCGATAAACCAGCATTGTCATGAAGTGTAATTAGAATCAATAACTACACTGTAGATATATATACAATACTGCGTTGTCTGATCAGTGGTTCCTGTGGAGGGACCGTGGATTTATAATGTCTCTAGATTCCTGGTACGGTGAGAATATCCGTTAAAAACACAGTTTTTATTTGACACAAAGAGGTTTTCACGTGTCGGCGCTGTTGACTTCCCCCCCGCGCCGTCACTGTGGCTTCAGCTCTCGTCGGGTGGTTTGTTTGTGTACAATAGTTGAACCCACTTGTCGCCGAGAAGCCTGTCTTGACGCCTCTTGTAAGTCATCGTCTCAGCGCCGACGGCTCGGGGTCAATTAGCCTGATCGATGAAGGACAAAGTGAACAACGGGGATCAATGGGTTGAATATTCACTCCTTGTAAAGACAGGATTTGTCTCTTTTCAGCGCGTAAAAACCTCCAGGACGTGCAGTTAAATAGCTGTTATGTTGCCTGTAAATGGATCTTGAGATAAGAACGTTATTATTATTATTATTATTTTCTTCCTCTTTTATTAGTAAAGCGTCTGCATGTTCCACAACATGGGCTTTCTCCTCTGGATGTAGTTGTTATCCATGACATAGGTTTGACCTTGTGGACGTTGATGGACTGCACAAAAAAGCACTCTGCCGTGTTGGAGGTTTTGTCCTTGTATTCGAAGCTTTGAGGCGACCACGGTGTGATACATGTATTTAGTGCTTCACAGAGATCAGTAGCAGCAGCAGCAGGTCCACACACACACACACACACACACACACACACACACACACACACACACACACACACACACACACACACACACACACACACACACACACACACACACACACACACACACACACACACACACACAAATCTTTATTTGAAGGTTAACCTAATAACTGCATTGACTGTGGTTTGCAGCAGGTCAATGTGATGCTAACAGCCCTTTAACCGCGTTACCGGGAGTGTGACGGCACAAAGTGCAAAGTGGCTAATGCATTAATTGTATCTGTAACTATATACTGAGTAACGACTCTCATGTCAAGCTGTTGCATTTGTATGACACACACACACACACACACACACACACACACACACACACACACACACACACACACACACACACACACACACACACACACACACACACATGGTTCCGACGGCCAAATGACTCAGGCTGAAGGATAAGCCTCCCTCCCACTTCTCTCACCCTCTACTCTACCCTTATTTACACCCTCCCTCTCTCAGCATGCAGGGTTTTATAAAGAGCCAGACTGTGTTGGCATGAGATCCGGCTCCACTCTCGCTGTTTTCTTTTTGCTGCTTTGTCTGCTGCTGTTTCAGTCCAACGCTCCCTGCACCCCGTCCATATGGACATGAGGACATGAGGAGCAAAAAATAAGAAGCAGTTTTCACGATAAACAAAGTGACTGCTGCTGTTTTTAAAAAACAGGCGCAGACACACAACCATGAGGACCATACAATACTAGCTTAAGAAAACATTTAGAAGTGAATTGACGTTGCATATTTGGAGTCCTGTCCATCTTTGGATACACGTACTTATGCCAGGCAGGTTTTTCTCAAGCATGAATTTCTTACTCTGCGTTTTATTTTGTCTCCACTTTATAAGAGATTATACCGCTATAACAGTTTTCTTTTTATATTAAACTTTATACATGTTATCTTAAATTTAGGGGTTTTGCGGGTCCAGATTAAGTTTATTTGGCTGGAGAGAGGGGGACAAAAATGGCTCTTTTTCATCCTAAAGGTTGCAGACCCTCAACCTCATTACTGTCTGATAGTTTTGCCTGACAGAGTGTGTTTTCAGATAAAGGATGTAGCATAGAGGCAGAACAAAAAACACCAGCAACAACAAAAAATCACCAAAAGTCACACACTGCAGCTTTAGACACATGCAGACGCTAAAATATATTGTGTATAAATGGAAGTTAGATTTATTTCCATGTTATTGTGAATAACCACCTAAGGGAAACCAAGGCTCCAAACCCCCAGAGTTCCTCCACAGGCGTCAGGGGTAAACTGTATAATAGTCACTTAGGCGCCGTCCAGCTTAGCTGTTGTTGCTAAGGCCAGTCGAGCTTTCTGTTTTCACACGGAACAAAACGCTGTTTTAATTGGCAGAGGCTGGTAATATAAAATATTTCAGACATTATTTATTTTCTTTGTATGAACTTTCTATTCCTTGCTATGACCTTTTGTAAAAAAAGGATTAAAATGTCACATATATTGCATAAACGGCATGTTTGTATATCTTCTGCACCCCTTATGTACATGTTGTATATGTACATATATGTTTGTACCTGATCTTTTTTCTTTGTTTTTCTTCCAGAAGGATTTGCCACTACCTCGCAAGAACAGCAGGTGAGTGTTGTGTTTGTTCCTCTCTCCTCCCTCCCTCCCTCCTCCCTCCCTCCTCTCTGGGGACAGACTGGGTCCCTCCCTGAAGAGGAAAAACAATGGCACTGAGTGAAGCTCATTCATCAACGAGGTCTCTCCTCCTGCGCTTACAGCAGACGGGGCTAGGCTTTCTTGGATGAGCATGATTTGCACGTTGCGTTTTTGAGAGCTCTGAGGGTGGTTGAGTGGTGCTTGTGCTGTGGAGAGTGTGGGGGAGGAGGAGGAGGAGGAAGAGGAAGAGGAGGAGGAGGCTGGAAGTCTGTCGGAGTCAGATTAAGGTCTGCCGGGAGCGCTGATGCTGTCCATGGTGCTGAATCCATTCTGCCTTTTTTCCGTCACTCATTTTTTTCTCTCTTTATCTTCTGCTCCCCCTGTTTCCTTTTACTGTGTTATCACTTCCTCTCTGTTGGACTTTCATTCCCACCCCTTTTGCCCTTTAAAAATCCCTCCCCGTGCTTGTTTGTCTGGTTATTATGGTATGTATGTGTTGAAGCAGTGTGGGAAGTCTAATATTTAGATTTAGTTACTGCGTATAGTAGTGAATAACGGCCTTCGACCCATCTAAATAAATATTTTTATATTATATATAAAGTCTATAATGATGTTTAGTATGAAAGGGGTTGTCTAATGCCACTTCTATCCATCTGTGCTGTGAATAAAAGTGGGTGAAAATGATTCAAGGCCACGTTCAGTCCTAGTATTTTATTTTATTTAACCTTTATTTAACCAGGTAGAACCCATTGAGATCAGAATCTCTTTGCCAACGGTGACCTGACCAAGAGGTCAACACCACATCCGTCATTAACATGCGTCTCCTGTGACTCCTTGACATTGGATCTCACTCCCTCAGGCTGTATGCTAACTCAGACGGATGTCATTTCCGTTGACAAGGACAAAATAATAACTACTACGACGAATAATAACTTAATTTGTATCGTTTTAAGCACATAGTTCTGTGTGAATCCTGAATAGATAATATCAGTAGCATCATAATATTAATAAAAGGTAACATAGAGGCTGATAAAGTGCTTAACTATAGTATCTCTTTGCTCCGCTGAGTAGTCAGTATAAACATCGGTGTCTCAATCTAAACTTGGAAAATGAAAAGATCAATCTTCACAGGAGTGATCCTAGCTGGAGAAAGACCTGATCATCGTGAGCCCTCCACATTTATACCTGAGCAACTCCTGTTTCGCATTCCTCCAATAGACAAAGAGTCTACCTTTCCAGGCACTGTTTTCGCACCCCTCTTTGTCCACTGTAGGTATCGGGGAGCCGACTCCCTGCGGATGCTGCAGGAAGGTGCAAGTTCAGGCCAGACATGCTAATTACACAATATACAATACACAAATACACAAAAGGACCTGATATTCTGTACTGGGCCTGTATGGGTGATGGGCAGTTGTAGCTCTGAGTCAGAGAAATTGAATTTACCATTACAGCGGTCACAGTCCACCACCACCGTCTCCACTCTCCTTCCTTGTCCCCCCACTCGCCACCATAACTTCTACCCTGTCCCGTCTTCTACCTCACCCCTCCCTTGTCCTTCGTCGTCGTCGCGCGTAACCGACCGTTAAATGACATCAACAGTTGTGTGTTTGTAAGTCGCGCTCTCCTCCTCCTTCTCCTCCTCGCACGCCTATCGCTAAATTTAACATCGCGCCGCGTCCTCTCCTCCTGCATCACATCCTGTCTTCCTCTGTAAGATGTAATCTGTCGGTCATCCATTATAGATGACTTCAGTGGAGTTTAAGCGTCACGTTTAATCTGCCCGTCACCGGTAAACACAGTTCAACATCTGTTTTAGGGTTACATCATGGTTAAGACGTCCACTTTGTCATTGTCTTCACCTTCCGCTCCCTCTCTTACATTCATTCCTGGAGTCCATGGCCTTTTTATCTCCCTATCTTTTCACTGTAAACACTGAAAGCATGGATGTACAGTAGAGGAAAGTCATAATATTAGTCTGTTTACAGCCCCATAGTCTGAGCCTTGACAAAAACGACCCACACTCCCCTGCTGCCTTTTGTTATTCCACTAAAAAAACCAGACCCAACCCACCTCTCCCTCTCCCTCTCTCTCTTCCTCTCTCTGTCTGTCCTTTGGCAGTTCTCAGCTCCTCTTGTCCAGACATTAGCGCACACCTCAGGGCTGTACGAGCTGCAGAGTGCGTTGCATTGCGATGACATTTTCTTCCAGACAGCTGCGTGCTGCTCAGCGCCCTCCCTCCCTCCTCCCTCCCTCCCTCTCTCACAGCTCAGCTGTTGCTGCTGCTGCTGCTGCTGCTGTTTGTTGTCCAGAGCTACGCCTCGATACTAAACCGGCAACATGTTCCGACGCACTAAAAGGTACAGCAGTAGACGCAACTGGGGCGGAAACATTTTGGCTTCTGTGTGTTGTGGATTGTGAGTGGCCTTTGGATGCCTTTGTACGCTGCTGCAGTGTCAAACATTACAGAGGCTGTTGAGGACAGTGACTGTTGTGTGTGCATGTGAAAAGTGTCAGTTTCAGAATATCGTCATTGTCATAGTTAAGGTCTGACAGCTCTGTAGGAACTTAAAGGGATAGTTTGGAATTTTGGACATAAGACCTATTTTCCAACTCAGCCGGTGTGATGGAGACGTCTGGAGACGTTTTCAAGAAATTTCATTCAGTTCTTCTATTTGCAGAGTTCGCTGGTGCTATGGCTAGCGCAAGTCAATGATAAAAGTTAGCATGGCATTAGACTCATACCGACTCCACAGTGCACCCGAGGCAAATCAATTGTAACGGCAGACTATCGATGTACATATCTGTGTTGATAGAATGTTTGAAATGAAACCAACCTTGCAATTTGAAGGATTTATGTCTCAGCAGCAGCAGCAGTGCGTCATACTTCCGGCAGCGGCGGACTGATTGCGCTGCTGCTGAGAAAGTAGTCCCTCAAAAATTCATGCGATGCAAGGTTAGTTTTGTTTCAAATATTATTCCATCAACACAGATTTGTACATCGATAGTCTGCCGTTACAATTGATTTGCATCGGGTGCACTGTGGAGTCTGTATGAGTGTTTCTAATGCCAGGTACCATTGACTTGGGCTAGCCATAGCACCAGCGAACTCGGCAACTAGACGTCTCCAGACGTCTCCATCACACCAGCTGAGTTGGAAAATAGATCTTATGTCCAAAATTCTGAACTATCCCTTTAAATCAGATTTAAATCTCTTACCCAAAACCGAATTAAATCATAAATCTGCTGAAGTCTATGATATTTAAAAATATATTTTCTCTTTCTGTCTAGAAACTGACGTGTGTAAACTGCTTACTACGCCAAAACTTTGCGTGTTGTAGCTCGCAGTGACACAGAAGCTGCTTGGACTGCTGCTTTGTTTGCTAATTTTCGAAATCTTCTGTAAATCGGAACAAAAGATCTTAGTCCTTTGGCCCTTTACAACAAACATGGTTGAAAAGAAAACCCGGAGGTAGTAATGGAGTCTGATTTTAAGCTTGATAAGAAGATTAGCAGTGTTTTTTTTTTGTGTTTTTTTACAGCTTCTTTCAATCGAGGCAAATAGCCACGGTTAAATCCATCACGACCTTGAAAGAACTCACAGACATGGACGTGATCTCTCAGTGTGCTTTATAAATACATTGGATTGGATTGAAAATATCTCAAAGAACTAAGTCACAAGATAACATCAATTAACAGCTCCTGTGTGCTGTGACGGAAAATAGCTGATTTTCCTCCTGGAAAAGAGTGCTTTAAAAACCTCACACTCCCTGGTGGTTCCATGGAAACCTTAATCAATGTGTTGAAAATGTGTCGACGTCTCATAAAACCTCACTAATCCAAAGAACGATGAAATCATTGGACCTTCATGCAGGTTTTTTCTTTTTCTTCTTCTTTCTTCTGTGCACAGCGCGTGATGCCTTAAGTGTCCTCACATCTGTGTTCTGCTTTTCTAACGACATGTTTGCAAACGCTAATTATTTCCCCATCAGCCTCATCTGTACTTAGTGTTTAATGCTAATTGAATGAATATGGAAATCCTCATATCTGCTTAACGCCCGTATTTGTCGCAACGCACCACGACGGCGATTAGCATCGTGCTCATTAATACATGAGATCGTGATAAATAAAGGAAACAAATCACATACAGTAATGAAATTATAGCACTTTAATCCCACATACATGTGACAGGAGCAACACAAACACGACACTGGATTCCGTGATCTGCAAATATCACATGTCAGAGCAATTTACTCCCATGGATGTTTTGAAATAGAAGGTTAGTATAGTTAGAGATTTACAACGATATACTCAGAACTGTTGAGCCTGACGTGAGTTTTATATGAAGTTATTGAAAAGGTGACTCATTCGTCACAGTCATGACATTTGTGCTCATGCCGAATCATCGTCTGATGTGATCAATCGGCAATTACGCGAGTCAAAAATGAGTCAGACGTCAAGTCTGACATCAAGTTTTTTTGGATGGATTTTTCCACAGTCTGACTCACTGACACTGAGAGATGTTTTTCGATGATTTGGAGGGTTATTTTTGGAGAGTTTGTCCAGCTCAAAACTCATTTTACCACATTTTCAGTGGCCAATGTCGATCTTAAGAAATCAGTGCAGTGATGGCCGACAAATGATGATGATTTTCTTTTTTTTTTATGGTTTATTTGGCTTTTTCCTCCATTGTTAAAGGTGCATTATGTAATAAATCTAAAGCAACTGGCCATAAAGTCCTCCTAATATGTCACAGAGACTGAGAAATAATGTTCATAATGTTGCTGATAAATGAAAAAATGGCCTGATTAGTTGAGTCTCCCTCTAATTTTGAATATCTAACACCTGTAGCTGGTGTAAACCAACGGCAGGTGAAAGCTGAATCTTCCTACGAGGGTCAATCAAATCCACATTTAATTCATATTTTCCAAATAACTTGTGTGTTTTTATGAATTTCAGTCACTCTGATATAAGGAGTGTGGAAATCCGAGCTGACATTCAAGCACCAGGAGCTTCCTCTTCACAGTGGCGTCTCAGAATGGCTTGGTTCTCCCCCCCCCCCCGCTGATCGGGGATTAAACCAGTTTCTATTAGAGCAGAGAATCTGGCCGTGACACACCTGAGCCCAGGCAGGCACTCAGGCGAGCAGATGGAAATAATGTCCACGTCTCGCCTTCTTTAATTACTACCACCCTCCTGCAGCGGTCGTGCTCGCGCACCCACGAGGAATTGTTTTAATAATCCTGCAGGTTTTGTATCGATGCTGCAGGATTGTTCAGAATACGGAAAAAAGTTCTCCCGCAGTTCATTCCTCTGCTGTTTTTACGACAGCGAGCTGCTCACGGCGCACAGTCACTGCCAGGAAAGAGAGAGGAGCAAAGGAATACGTGATTATGATGATGAAAGCAAAAGAGGTGGAAAAAGAGGAGGAGGAGGAGGAGGAGGAGAGAGAGCTGGAGCTCAGGGCCCTGGGGTGATATCTGTGTCTGCACTTCCATTAGGGACCAGCTCACTAAGGTTACGTGAGCAAGAAGACACGCACTGCTTTGACTTTACTTTCTTTCTTTTTCCTCCTCTGATTCACTCCTTCTGTATTCCTCTGCCCAGCAGAGAATAGATCTGAGCATCACTCGCTTATTTAATCACGAGCGAGCATGTAAGAGCTGCTCCTTAATCGCCCGTGTGCACGTGAACACTGATGCAGAACTATGAAGTAATGAATATTTATCATAGTTTAGTATCCTGACGGTAACTAGGCGTGGTATTCCAGTCGATTAGTGGATTCATCTGCTCGCCGAAGCTTTGAAATGAGCCAGTAAAGGATTATTCAGAAACATTTTAAGGAACTGAAGAAAAAAATGCATGTTTGATACTAGAGCTGCAACTAACGATTATTTCCGTGTGGTCCATAAAATGTGAGAAAATGTAAAAAAAAAACGTTGATCGGTGTTTGTCAAACGTTCTCGAGTGTCTTGTTTTGTGCACAAACTGAAATGATTCAGTTTTAATGATTTCTTTGTTATGTGGAGCAAAGAAACGAAGAAAATATGCACATTTGAGAAGCTAAAAACGATCAGAAATCTTGTTTTAATCATGAAAAAAGCTTCAAAGCGATTCATCGATTGATTGTTTCAGCTCTATTTGCTACAAACATAAGCGCAGTAGTGATGGGATCGGCCGATCATTTGAGTGTACTGAATCACTTGAATCAGTTCATTGAAATGATTCGTTCAAAAGGTTCGTTCACCGAATCGTTCAGTGCTTAGCAGGAGCCCAGTGCCCTGCTACGTTCGTGCCACGGGTCATTGAGTGAGTGACAGCGCGAACGAGATTCACGTCCTCAGCCACAGTTCTCCAGGTCTCTGTGTGTCAGTTCGTTCGCGAATCATGACTGAGTCAGTGTACTGACAGCGCGCACGAATCACAGCAGCACGGCAGACACAGTTCTTCTTACTAATCACTCCCCCCCCGCTCGGTGCACATTGGCTGGCGTAGTTTGCCGAAGATTCACGAGTGAGTGACGGCATCGGAGAACGACTTCACGAGTGATTCACAGAACGCGGCAGTTCCACTCCCCGGCCGCCACGATCGCTGCTGAGCTCAACTGAACTAAGAAAGGAACGAGTCAGTTCATGAAGTGATCACAGTCAGTCAGTTCGTTCACTCAACTGATTCGTACTTTCGAACGAATCACTCATGACCGACACAACAAATAAGCGCAGCTGGCTAACTAGCGTCCTGACCACTGCAGAAGATGATGGAACGTTCCAAGCAAGGTCATTCAGACAGTCAATGAAGGTCAACGGCTCCACATTTATACACTGATACAGTGAAGGAATTATCATCCAGTTAATATGACAGGGTTGTAGAGTCTGATGGCAGTGGACGTGAAGGACCTGTGGACGTCCTCCATCCCACTCTGGGATTTTTTTCTTAAAAACATCATTAAAGGAGGCAAAAAAAAAGAGAAGCTGCTGTATCCTCTTTGTTTTTTTGATAATCCTGATCCAAGGCTGACAAACTGACAAACATAATCCCTTCTGCAGAGGTTATGGCCACATCATAATTTAAAGAGTAACAGTTTGCATTAACTTCCACCTCCCACTTGTTTCAAATTCCCCTTTAAACTGGGGACAACTTTCACAGTCATTACCGATTTGAAGACTTGAAGTTCCCGCTACTTCCTACCATTTCCTGTTTCCCCACCCACTCTATTTCATTGACTGTTGGCCTAAGCCATTTTAATGACCGTAAAATAAACTGCTTGTGTGCAAATGTTCCACCAAAATGATAAAGTATTTCTGGAGCTCTGTCTTTGCATCCACCGAAGACAATTTGAATTGGTTGAAGAGTTT
The DNA here is from genome assembly GCF_963457635.1 of Microchirus variegatus. NCBI lineage: Eukaryota > Metazoa > Chordata > Actinopteri > Pleuronectiformes > Soleidae > Microchirus > Microchirus variegatus. The sequence continues at coordinate 7,685,607 of NC_139811.1, forward strand.
TCTTTTCACCGTCTTCCACAGCTGCTGCTGCTGCTGCTGTAATCATTCAGTCATTCTTGGCTTGGACTTTTCTCCAGTCTGAATATGGGGAACATTTGTCCATTCTGGTGGAGCTGGGCCTCAATACCCTCTCTGTTCTCTTGACTAAATCTGTGAAGCCAATGCTGCACACTGGCTGGTTTTCATCTCAGAGACTTTTCTGTCTGCTCTGTGGTGACAAGCAAAATGATTTAAATGATACTCGCAGTTTAATACACCAGAAGAAAATGTCGTCTTTAAACCTTTAAACCTTTTTCTTTAGAAGATTCAAGAATGTTTAATCAGTCGTTTGAGCAGCTGACCTAATTAGCTAATTTAAGCAAATGATAAAATGATTATCTTTTAGAAAAAGGAGTTAAGGGAATTGATTTACTTGGCTGGAAGCTATTATGGAAAGTGGAGTGATTGGAGTAGATACGATAATTGGAGATAGGACAATTGTGTGTGAGTGTGTGTGCTGGTATTACCTCTCTAGGACCTTTTTCTGGCATAAAAACTGACCAAAACCTGGTCCTAATGAGGCACAACCTCATTTCTGAGGAACTGGTTAAGATTTGAATCGTGGGGGGGCCGATTGCAGTGACCTGGGTTGATTCCGCCTGCGGTCCTTTGCTGTTTGTCTTCCCCCATCTCTCTTTCTCCCCTTCTTTCACGTTTCTCTGTACTATCGTTCATTCATTAATCTGAGAATGAGAGTCTAGAGCACACGTGTCAAACTCTGATGATGTGACTCAAAGATGTGGCCCGCCACGTCATTTTATGTGGCCCACTAGTGATTCACTGGTCTTAAAAATCTGTGTCAAAATAGGTCTATGCTGCTTTAAGGCATGCGTTAACCATTTCCCACAATGCATGGCGATTGTGTGACCCACAAAGTGACGGCACCGCCACTAGATCGCAGTGTATCATTGTATATGCATCATGCGACGAGTGAAATTGAATAAGTAATAAATATAGAAAGTTATTTAGCAAAATGTTAAGGAGTAGTTACCTTTATTTTGAATTATATTTGGTTACATTTAGTTACATTTATTCTATATGATAGTCACATCTGGCCCTTTGAGGGTAACCATTATGCTGATGTGTGGCTCTCAGTGAAAATGAGTTTGACACCCCTGGTCTAGAGGGAGGCTGGTGTCAATCCCAGGTTACATAGTGTGAAGGTTGGGGTACACCATGGACAGGACGCCAGTCCATCACAGCGCCACATATAGAGACAAACAACCACTACACTGTCCTGTCCATTAAATGCAAAAAAAAAGCCCCAAAAATATCTAAATTTGATTTGAATTGTGGTTAGATTAAAGTTAGGGTTAGGTATTAACTCATTATATTTAAGGTAAGGCATAAGGCTTTGGTTAGGCTGTCCAAATAAATGTGTGTGTGTGTGTGTGTGCTACACGTATCCACACACACAAACACAGTATACACTTGACTGAGTCGGTTACACGTAAAGAAGGTCACAAAGAGGCTGAAGTGTCTGACTCACACTGTGGAGCCTCTGCTTTAAAGTGTCGCGCTGTTTCCCGCAGAGCACACAGAAGGTGCTCCGTCCTCCATTAGCTCCCGATTCCAGCAAAGGGCGACCATCATTCCTCTCCTGTTAGAATAATAGGGTTCTTCTTATTCTCTTTGATCCTCCTCCTCCTCTCTCTTTCTACCCCCCACTGTCTCCCTCCTGGGGCTTCTCTTTACAGAAAGAACACTTTTGAGGACACAGACTTCCCGACGGCGCTACATTTGCGCGGAGCTTGACAGAAATTGGTACTGTCAGCTGCTGTGTAGCTCCTCAGACTAGATTTGAGACGACCGCTGAATGAAAGGACGGGGGGAAAAAAAAAGGTTAAGAAAGTAGTCGAGTGTTTCATCGTGGCTGATGTTTGAGACCCCACAGAAAACAGAAAACACAAAAGACAGGGGGGTTATGATGCCTCTCTGACATGTTTCTCCCCCTCGCCGTTTTATATAAGAGCAGATTTTTGACATTTAACATGGTGCTCAGTGATGGAGGTAAGTGAGGACAGTGTCCTGCCTCAGGCTCTCGTCACGACCCAATGATTTACTCACCTACTTTAGAGACTTGCAGGAAAACAAGGATCGATACGCTGTCCATACAGCATATACATAATGTTCTTACCTTGACCGCTGAGGCTAAGGAAAACTGAAATGATTGTTTAGGATTGATCACTTCATCACTGCATCATTGCAGCTGAAATACACGGTTTGGCTTAAATTTGCACTTTATTGTATTGCTGTTTCTCTTGGCTGCTGCAATGTTAGAAATTTTCCTGTAAAAAAACAGTAAAGAACCGGCACCTGGGTTGCCATTATGATACTGTTAAATTAACATCTTTTTACTGTCACTGAAATGTACAGTTTTGCCCTGTAAATGAAGAATACAGTGTAAACTGAAAATTACTTTCACTGTATTTTACGATTTAATGACCGTTTCCTGAATTTCAAAAATTCATCAAAATTATTCCTTAAGAGGTTTGCAAATATTTTCAACGGATCCTTGTTCAGGGCGATGCCGACTATTATGATGGTAAATTTCAAGTTATTCCGAGATACTTTTTGTTTTTGAGAAGACAGTCAGCTCACTGTCAAAGTGCACTGGGGCAATTTTGCCTGTCTGAGAGGCGCCCTGTTAGTAGATCAGGCCCTATGTTCTTTTGTCCTAAACCTGTCATGCTTGTTGATTTTCTTTCTTTTTTTTTTTTTTTACTCATATATAAGTCATATACTGTATATGTCATGAGGGGATACCGGTTGCCACTGCTTGCTGATGCTTTGCTGCAGGGATGAAACGTCTGTCTCCTCCTGAAATGTCAGTTTCCAGTCCCAGTGACTTCTTCACCTTTTACCTGGTGATGTCGCTCTGTCCTCTCCTTCTGTCTCCCTCTCTCCGCCCTCCAGCAGTGAACTTGTGTGACTTCTATAATGAGCGCTGCTTCCTCCCTCCTCCCTCCTTTTCCTTCTTTATGGTCCCTGGTCGTTATCAGAAGTCTTCCGTGCTGTTTGCTGCGTGACAACGAGTCCTCGTGCGACTCGTGTCACTCCCCCGTTTCCCCCAGCCGCATTGTTGTAGATCGCAACTAAAAGTCTTTCTCCTCTTCTGTCAAAGAACAGAAAAGTAAAAACCTTGATTTGTGTTTTGTCTCTTTCATGTTTCCACCAGCAGTGATTTATCCACCACAATCATTTTTCATGTTTAGCCTTGTTTTTACTCTCTCTCTCTCTCATGCTCTTTGTCCTTTTTAGATCTCCTCGCATGTATTTTCCATTTGTCTTTGTGTATATCACAGCTGCGTTTGTGCAGTCTCACGCGAATGTGTGGTTTGGTGTAATCAATATTAATGGTCCCCGTGCTGTTAGGTAAAGGGTGGAACATGCCGAGGATGAAGGCTCCTGCTTGTCTGCCTTTGTTAGAGCAGTGAACAATATTTCCCCCATGTATTTCTCTGTGTGTGTTTGTGTGTGTGTGTGAGCGAGAGATGGTGGAAAAAAACTGGGTCATGTTTACCTTGCACGGTGGGTGATAAGCACCACTGGGAACACTTTCAACCTACAGCTCCTTCTCTTGTTCTTGTTTTCCTCATTTCTCTCCCCCTCACATCTACTGAGTTTGCAGTTCTGTGCAGTTTTCGCCTTAAGCGTTTTCTTCTTCTTCTTCTTCTCTCTTTCATATCACGCTGGTTTAGCTCTCAGCCATAGACGATATATAAGAGATGCTGCATGTAGTCCTCTCAACTCCCACTTTGAAGCCTCAGTATATGAGATTTGACCAGCAGTGTCTGTCACTTCATGCTCTGACACCAACCTTTATCTCCTCGTGTAGTTTTTCTGCTTCTCTTATCTTAATAAATGTCCACATCGCTCACGTGATTACGGCGGTGTAGCAGACATCCATCCATCCATCTTCTACCGTGTTATCCTCCACATGAGGATCGCGGGGGGGGGGGGAGCTGTGCCATTCTCAGCTGACATAGGGCGAAAGGTGGGATACACCATTCCATCACAGGGGGAATTTAAGGCCAAGCACTGTGTGTGTGTGTGTGTGTGTGTGTGTGTGTGTGTGTGTGTGTGTGTGTGTGTGTGTGTGTGTGTGTGTGTGTGTGTGTGTGTGTGTGTGTGTGTGTGTGTGTGTGTGTGTGTGTGTGTGTGTGTGTGTGTGTGTGTGTGTGTACAGACCCGAATTCCATTGATTTCCTCCTGCACTGAAAATCCATTCACCAAGACTAACACTGCTGCTTTGGTTTGTCCTTTTTTTTTTTTTTTAAATGGTCTTTCTCTTAAGTCTGATCAAGCAAATTTACTTACTAATTATTTTTACATTTTTAGGACCCTGACACACACACACACACAGTCTGGTGTGTTTCCATGACTTCAGAGGACATTGCGTTTGACATTTTGTGGACACTTACTCTGACCTTAACCATAATTACTGCTGGCCTTTACCTTAACCCTAACCTCGTCATAACCTTTAAACACGTCTTCACCTTAAAATGTAGTGAATTACATGATGGGGACTTGCATTTTGTCCCCCATAAGGACGACTAGTCCCCATAATGTGACTGTGTGAACATATTTAGGTCCCCACAACATCCATAGTGAGGACACTGGTAGACATAATGCATTCCCTAGCCCCTTACCCTAACTCTAACCACCCACAAACGAGGTCTTAACCCCCCCCAAAAAGCCCTTTAAGGAAGCGAGGACCATCCAATAATGTCCTCACTGTGTATGTTTTATATATGGTCCTCACATTGCCACAAATACAAGAACACACACACAGGCTTTGATTGGTATCTGGCGTACAGGACCACGTGTGTGTGTGTGTGTGTGTGTGTGCGTGCGTGCGATTATGAATGTAATTGATCCAATTTAGAAAGTGTGAAATGGCACAATAGCACTTGGTGGATCTGCACGTCTTTAATCGAGCAGCACAAACACAGATTTTCTCCTAATATTGCGACTTTATTCTTGAAAGAATAAATATTTTTTTCTGTCCAGTTTGTCCCTCCTATTGCTCCATTTTAGTCCAGCGTACTAAAAAAAATTAACCATGTCTAAAGTATCTAATGTAAACGAAAGCATTGCAAATGAAACTGTGTGATGTCCTAACGTCAGCTTGTCGAGGCGATTCAGTGTTTTTCACTAGAGCTAAGAGGCCATATGTTAACACTGTGTGTAGTAGTGTGTGTTTCTGCATGCGTGTGTGTGTGTCTATCTCTATCCATGTTAACAATAGGGGAGGATTTAAGATTTGTTCATATTCAAATGTGGTTTTTAATGAGTCCTCACAGCGTCTTATAGCCTCTGTGGCATCATCACGTGATGATGATCTCATCTCAGTCCATTCACGTCTCTACTGTGTGTGTGTGTGTGTGTGTGTGTGTGTCCCGCTCACATGTGAAGCCACGTGACCACAGCTGAGACAGAGTTGACAAATCAAACACTGAGTGCAGAGATGAGACGACGCTGTTTAGTGTGCGTTTTGTTAGTTCTCTGTGTTTTATTTGCATATATTCATGCCCCTCACGTTGCCTTAGAACACGCATTAAAAGCCCTTTGAACAAATAACACTCTGTGCTGCTGCTGCTGAGGGGTTCAGTATCCTGAGGGAAAAGGAGTGCACGTTTAAAAAAAGCTGTAATGTGTGTGAATACAAAGTGATGCCACAGTCACATCTGACGTGGTATTAAGTGCTACAGAAAAGCTGATATTCTTCTTGAAATATCCCCCCACACTTTTAATCCTTATTCTTTCTTCTATCCCATGATTCTTGCTCCTAATCTCACCAAATTTGCCTCCCTCCCTCCCTCCCTCCGTCGCTCATCATCATCATCTTCTTCCACCCCCTCTTCCTTATTTCTTATCTGAGCCGACAGGGATGAATGACTGAGGAAATTGAATCCTCTTTATCACTGCTGCGCTTCCACAGTTGAGCCCTGCTGTTGCACACCTTTAGGTGATTGTGCTGCTACTTACTTCTCTCTCTCTCTTTTCTTTAGCTGTCGTACAAGCAACAGGAAGAGTCTGATCCTGACCACCACCTCTCCCACGCTGCCTCGTCCACACTCACCTCTGCCTCTTCCCGGACACCTCGGTGTGTAACTTTATCTCATCTGCCTGACCTTTGAACTTCTTTGTCTCTTAGTGACAGACAGGTCCACAAACCATCCTAATGTCATTTACTTACTGTGCAGCTCTACTGTACCTTTGAATCACAAACAATACTTTTTCAGCACTTTTTGAGTAATATGGCCAAACAACAAAGAAAAGAAAATGTAATCTTTCGAGAAAGAAATTGTAATATTTTAAGAGATATTGTATCATTATTTAATTTCAGTTTAAAATGTAATTGCTCCACGTTTCTCATTTTGTTTTAATGACTTTATTCTAATAATATTGTGACTTAATTCTCGTAATATTGTGACTTAATTCTCGTAATATTGCAACTTTATTCTTGTAATATTGCGACTTTATTTTTATAATATTATGACTTTTTTCTCATAATATTACAACTTTATTCTAATAATATTGCAACTTTTTTCCCATATTACGACTTTATTCTTGTAATGTTACAACTTTATTCTTGTAATATTGCGACTTTATTCTTGTAATATTGCGACTTTCTTCTCATGATATCGCAACTTTATTCTTGTAATATTGCGACTTTATTTGTGTAATATAACAGCTTTATTCTTGTAATATCGCAACTTTATTCTTGTGATATTGCGACTTTTTTTGTGTAATATAACAGCTTTATTCTTGTAATATCGCAACTTTATTCTTGTAATATTGCGACTTTATTCTTGTAATATTACAACTTTCTTCTCATAATATTACGACTTTATTCTAATAATATTGCGACCGCTTTTTTTCCTGCTTTCTTTCTACTTTCACTGGTGTCTTAGTTGATCCTGTGTCATAATTTATAACAAGATGTGTTTTTTATAAAAAAAATTTATTGGTATGGGTATGATGTTATTTGGCCTGAGTTAGACACAAAGCATTGTTTTCTTTTTTCTTTTTTTTAATGTTGCCATGGATTAGCTGCACTAATCATCATCATCATCATCGTCATCATCCAAGAGCAGCACTCCCATTTTCTTTATTTTTCAGCCAAATTCTATTTGTCCCCAGGGAGCAATTCAAGCGCTCACAGAGCGGACATTAAAACATTACAATAACAGTTCAGAAATGTTAGCACGTGCGAGGTCGTATCCGACCCTTCTTATGTTGTAACCTCTGGCATCTTCACGTCAGCTGCTCCTTTGATAGCTTGATACGTGACGTTTATGATCAAATGTCTCAGCCCGTTCATCAAAAACAGCCTCATTACTGTTCACAGCACGAGGCAAACAGAAGTCTAACATTCGCACGTCTATAAATCAATGTTGGGCCTTAATGGTTTGGCAAAAAATCAAAATCAATTTCACACCATAACGCCCCGTCAGACACTTCGTAATAATTATAAATAGTTGTTGACGTTGTCATGGCAGGGTTTTTTTTGTTTAATGCTCTCTTGTATCTCTAAATAATCTGTTTGTATCTTCTCGTCTTCATCAGGGAGCAGCCCTCTGGACAGCCCGCGGAACTTCTCTCCCAGCAACCCGGCACATTTCTCGTTTGCCTCCTCCAGAAGGTCACTGCTTTATATCGCTAAACATGTACTGTTTGCGTGTTTTGAATGAGACGGAGGAGGAGGGCTTGAGTTGGGATGTGTTTATTGTGCTTGGTGCTTGGACACAAGGGGGGGGGGGGCACATGAAGTCCAGACACAGGTGCTGATGATGGGTGGTTGACCTCACCAGTTGACATCACTTACTCCACAACAAATCCTAATACACTCTTAGAAATAAAAGTGCTAAGTAGAACCATATAAGGTTCTTCTGCTTGTCCTCATAGGACACACGTGTCAAACTCAAGGCCCGGGGCCCAGATGTGGCCCTCCACGTCATTTTATGTGGCCAACGAGCGATTAATTGGTCTTAAAAATCTGTGTTGAAATAGGTCTGTGCTGCTTTAAGGCGTGCGTTAACCATAAACTACATTTCCCACAATGCATGGCGATTGTGTTTCCTGCAAAGTGATGGCACCGCCACTAGATAGTTATTTATCAATATGTTACAGAGTAGTTACCTTTATTTTTACATTATATTTGGTTACATTTAGTTACATTTATTCTGTATGACGGTCACATCTGGCCCTTTGAGGGTCACCATTATGCTGATGTGGCCCTCAGTGAAAATGAGTTTGAGACCCCTGTCATAGGAGAAGCCTTTTTTTTCCACCTGGAACCCTTCTGGAGATTTCCACCAAGAACCCTTTTAAAATCCTTTATTCAGGAAAGGGGTTAAAGGGTTCTCTGGATCAAAATGGTTCTTACTGGAACCATTAGTGTTACCAAGAACCCTTGAAAAACCCTTTCTTCCGGAAAGGGTTTTTCAGAAGCAAATGGTTCCAGGTAGAACCTCAGCCCTTGTTGAAGAACCCTTTTAGAACCCTTTTTTCTAAGAGTGTACTCATTATATAGCTTATTCCGGTAACACATATTCACCATTAACTAGGTGCTTACTAACATGCATGTAAGTCGCATACTAGCCCTTTATTAGTAAATATTAAGCATGGATTAACACCTTATGTTGGAAAAATCTTACTTCATGTCATAATAGAGGTAGAATAAGGTGCTAATACATTACTAATAAAGGGCTAGTAAGCTACTTATGTATGTTAATAATCACCTACTTAATGGTCAACTGTATTGTCTGACCTCACCTCACCTCACTAATCCTCAAACTGGAAGCAAATACCTACAGGATTAGATTAGTTCAATAACACATGGATGCCATGCGGTGTGTTGTTATGAAATAATGCAGAATTAAATAAGGATAATACATTAAAAAAGTGGCTCCTGGACAGTTAATCACCACTGTCACTCAGTCAGACACAGACTTCTATAAATCCTCTCTTCATTTATCAAACCCGTCTGTCTGCCTGTCAACTGTGCCATCTGAGTGTGCGGAAGCAAACTGAGTGAGTGTTCTGTGTCCTGTGTTCTCCTCGCTGACGAAACGGCTCCAGGGACAAAGTAGTCGTGTTATAAGTCATTGTGGAATCTTTTAGTGGCCGCTGAAATTGAGACGTGCCTCTCGTGAGTCGCTGGGTTTGGTCTTGTTTTATTGTGTTTATGTCAGAATGTGTGGATGACTTTGGGTTGAGCGTTTGTTTAAATTATGTGATGTTGTGTGTTTTCCCTGCAGAGCGGATGGACGGCGGTGGTCTCTGGCGTCTTTGCCCTCTTCTGGATATGGCACCAACACTCCCAGCTCTACGGTAAATAGAATTATTCCCTCTTAGTGTCGTTTAAACGCCATTAAGCAGGAACTAATATGTTAATATTAAAAAAAAATCAACCTCTGACCTGGAATTGAAGATTATTATACTGCTGTAAATTAACATTTATATGAAAAAGTATCCAGTTTTATAGAGGGTTTAGTATTCAATACTTGTCTTAATCCCTGTGCCCTTTCACCACGCTCTCTCTGGTAATGTTAGACTCTGGCTCTGTTCTCTGTTCGTTATTAGATCTTGTTTCGCAGCAGGCTGCTTATTGACTTACTGTTTGTGATGAGATTTACTCCTGAGGTATCAAAATTTTGCTATTTGATATGTTGTAGAATTTCCCCCGCGCAGGTGGCACTCGCTGCTCGGCTTTTCTGTTTAAAGCTGGTACGAAGCATTTGCAGCGTTTTTTCTGTTTTTTACACACAAATACAATTGAGAGCGATAACTCGTTGGAGCTGAGAGCGAGCAGACGTCCTGGAGACCCACTGCCCTGCATGGTTTAGACGTGTCCTTGCAGAAGCCTGATAATCTGGATTGAGAAACTCTGGCCTAGAGTGAGTTACTGCTCTCCTCTTAAGCCCAATGTATACTCCTGCGTAAAGTGTTCTACGTCGTGTCCGTCACTCCGTCAAGGGACAACGGAGACGACAAGGGCTGCTATTGGTCCTCAGCACAGGCCGACAACGTCGCCGCCGAACTATAAATACGTCATATCTTAATACACAAACCACATGTTTAGACTCTAAATGGCCGAGAAACGGCCACTGTTTCAATGTTTTTCAGCTGCAACAACAACAACAGTCGTTCTCTCTTAGACGCCATTGCTCACTGTAGCCAGAAGCACAACAACCTTGCATAGTGACCCCTACTGATCGGGCGGGAAATTGCAGTGCGTATCCGGCACCTGGACGGAGAACTATGAAGGCTGGAGGGGTCTCCGTGGTTACGCAGTTACTTTAGACTGACAAAAGGAAATGGTTGACACACTTTAAAATAAATGAATTATATTTTTTCTAATGTAAGCAAATTGTCGTCCTATAATTTAGTACATTTAGTTTGAATTAGCTTAACTAGCACATAGTGAACGGGTACGGCCCTAAATAAATACAATTAAAGGTGTATATTGACTACTTGGTTTGTGGGTTGTGTCCAAATAGATGTAATGTAAATGTTATGTACTTTATTTCTGTAGCCCTTCACAACAACCCAAGTGCTTTTCAAAATAAAAGCATCACAGACGCACAGCATTAAAAGCAGACGGTAAAAATCATGAAAATCATGAAACATAAATCACAACATACCAAATAAAAACACGCAAAAATAAAAAAAAAACTGTATTAAACTGAATAAATATGTTTTAAAGATAAATAAATAATAATAATAATAATAATAAATATCTCTTTAAAAAATAGATATTTCTTATTTGGAAATGAACCAAATCATGCTTGCGGATTTATCACCTTTAGAATACTTTCGTGTGAATGTCCTGATGTCTCGTCTCATAAGCTCAAAAGTTTGCAGAAATGTCATTCTCAACTGAAATAGCAAGGAAAAATATATTACACTGTTCTGTTGAATCCAAAAAATAAAAACCCACAATGGAAATATAGTAAAGTATGAAAGAAAAGTCCATTTCAGTCATCCATTTAAGTCTGGTTAAATCTGGTCTGAATCTCAGGTTTTGTCTGTGACCCTGAGGCTAATGTTCTGTAACTGTAATAACTCTTACTGTCCTTCAGATCAATTTTTGATAATGTGCTTGATTTGGTCTGGTTTGTGTCATTAATGTTCCTTCCAACTCCTCCACCCTGTCTTATATCTTCCCTCCCTTCCTTCCTCCTCCTCCTCCTCCTCTTTACTCCTCCAGTCCTCCAGCTCCTCACAGGAGCGTCTCCATCAGCTGCCCTTCCAGCCGACCATGGACGAGCTCCACTTCTTATCCAAGCACTTTGGCAGCACTGAGAGCATCACGGACGATGACGGAGGACGCAGCTCTCCTCACATGCGGCTGCGCTCCCGTAGCCTCAGGTCTGCAGCAGCTTTGACTAAACACTGTCCTGTTTTTTGTCCTGTTCCACGACTACATTAAAACCAATAGAATCTCTGTTTAAGAAGGTTTTAAAGCCTCTTTTCCTCATGCAATATCCTAAGTTTTGAAATTATGTAAGAAACTCAAGCTTGGACTTGCTTGTTAGCCTCTACTCGAGGTGATTGTGCAAAGCCTCATTTACCTATACAACAATCAGTAAACAGGTGTTATGAAGTCAAAGATATGAATAACATTCTGGCTTTAATACATACAAATAATAACACATCTCCAGTGATGGCTTAAGAAGAACCAGATCTGTAAAGTAGCCTTTTGACTAATTCTACCATTTTTGCATTGATATGGTCATCAATATGCTTCGGATCTTTCTAATTAAATACATCTTAAATGTCTTAAATCGCCCTTGACAGCTGGCCGATGCTGTTTTTTTTTTTTTCAAAGAAAAGCAGACTCAGACAGAAACTGTGAAGATAAAACACGTCTCTGAACCGGAGAAAAAGACAAAGTCAGCACATGAAATCGGTCCAAGCCAACCGACGTCAGCAGGCAACGGCAGAGATGGAGGAAAACATGCACAAGAAAACAAACTCATAATAATAATAAGTATTATTATTACTGCTGGAAAAAAGAATAGATGCCCTGGCAAGGGGTCAGAGGTCAAGGTGAGATAAGAGAGAGTGGATAAATAGGGATAATCGGATGATCTGGGCACAGGAAACGCAACAGGAAATAAATAGTGAACAAATTGAATCCAAAAAGAACACTTCATTGTTGCTCTAATGCACAGTTTGTTGCCTTTATGACTTTAGCATTAGCAAAACATCCCATACATAAGGCAAAGGAGACATCTTTCTCCCCCAACTATCTTTATACAGCAGTATTTATACATTAATAACACGTAAAGTTTGAAAAAGCCTCATCTTTCTGACTGTTTCTCCGTTCTTTTCTCTCTGTAGCCCAGGACGCTCCTCCTCCTGCTATGATAATGAGATCGTCATGATGAACCATGTGTACAAAGAGCGCTTTCCAAAGGTAACACACACACACACACACACGGACACACACACACACACACACGGACACACAGTCTGATTTTTTTATGTTGTGTGTTGGATTGAGTTCACAGATCTGCGTGCATGAATGTTTAATATCATACATCCAAACGCTAAAAAGCAGAGCTATGGGGAATATAAAACCATGACAAATGAGATTATGCGACACTGCTCAGCCAGACATGTTCAACCCTGTCAGAGAGAGAAGTTTATCTATGAAAGCTGCTACAGTCCAACAGCTGGAAATAAAAAAAAAACATTCAGTTCTTTTCTTCATCTCAGTCCCTCGGTATCAAAAGGAAATGGGGTAAAAGCTTCCTTCATGATACTAATCAAGCTCTAGGAAATTGGCCATTATGGCTCATAGTTCATTTAAGGTAAAAGCTGTTTTGGCTGTGTTTTCTTCACACAACAAAATCCCACTGTCTCGGGCCGCAGATTAAATAGCTTTCTACGAAGTCACAAACGTTTCTGAAGAAATTAAATCTCAGTCTGTGTTTTTTTCTAACGCGTCGTCGCCTCCCTCCACCAGGCCACGGCGCAGATGGAGGGCAGGCTGGCCGAGTTCAGCCAGGCTTTCTCCCCCGAAAATGTTCTCCCGCTCGCCGACGGAGTCCTCAGCTTCATACACCATCAGATCGTGGAGCTGTCCAGAGACTGCCTGGCCAAAGCCCGCGAGGGCCTCATCACCTCCGTCTACTTCTTTGAGCTGCAGCAGAATCTGGAGAAGCTCCTTCATGAAGTAAGTAATGACATTAGTATTCAATGGTTAATAATAATAGTTAATAAGTTATTCAAGCACTCTCACAGTAGAGCGAGAACCTATTGGAACTCCTAGAATTGTTTTTTTTTTCTTCTGAAATGATCGTGTTTTCGTTGGTGAAAATGGACGAGAATCGACACACAAATCAGAAATGGCGAAAAGCGTTATTAAAAAAGGGTAATACGTTAATTTGGTGCAAAATGATCCAGTAGCGCCCCCCAAAGGCCAAAACTAAGTTGCACCAAATTTCATGAAACTCGGTGAAAAAACTGGCGTCCATCTTGGGGTGGGGTCTTTAAACTCGACGGTTGTGGGTTTGATTCCTGCGCACCGCTAGTGGATATGCCGATGTGTCCTTGGGCAAGACCAGGTTGCCCCTGACGAAGCAGTATTAAAGCACCTTTGAGTGGTCACCAAGACTAGAAAAGTGCTATATAATATAATATAACAAAACCTAATATCATATAATATGATATAATATGATATAATATGATATAATGTGATATAATATGATATTATATCACATAATATGATACACCATAACATAATATAACATAATATGATATAATAAGTTTATAATGTGAGTTATGTTTTATTATCTTATTTTTCTATATATTTATATTGTCTTATAATGTGGGTTCTTTACAATGTAATGTTTATTTTTTTAGTAAGTTTAATGTCGTTTTTTTTAAAAGTTATTTACAGTATTTTGTTGTTCTTTACATTTATATTTTCACATACTTCATTTGTCTATCAACAGTATAAAGAGAACATTTTTATTTTTCTGGAATATTTACGAATGGTAATTAATCGTGACTAATCCACAGCTGCCCTGTGATTAATCTGATTAAAGATTTTAATCTTTTGACAGCCCTAAATATAAGATAATATCATATAATATAACATATAAAGGAACTCATCTGAACACAGTCGATTTTGCACTTAACGCATCAAAGAAGGAAAGTTAGCAAACGTCTCACTCATTCAAAAGGGGCGTGGCCATCTGAAACAGGAAGTGTTTGCCTGTAACTTTTACCCGTAAATGAAAGTCCCATCTGCAAAATAACTGTACAAGAGATCATCAGTCAGAAATCATCAGCAAACGTAAACGAAGTCGAGGGCATAGCGCCACCTGCTGGCAGCACGGTGGTTGCGAGGACCCAGACACACATACACAGCTTATTCACTTTGTGAAAGAGTAATAGTTTGTAAAGCAGCTTCTATGACATCAGTCACACACACAGTGTTGAATTTCATCCAAACGCACCCTGCCACTGGTGAGAGATTGAAGATTGATATCGCGGCGGCTAATTGAGCTTGTGATTTGCCGGTAGGAGATAACAGGCATCGGGGGGAATCTCATTCTCATCAGCAGCTCCACTTTGACGACTTGATTAGACGACTGTGATTACTGTGGGCTGTCTGCTCTGCTCTGAGCAGTCTGACTGTGTCTGCTGTGATTTTCATTGTCAGATATTCTCATAACTGACAGTTTCAAACTCTTGCCTTGCGTCCCCCATATGTGTCCTTTTGTCTCACTATTACTAAATGCTAACACGTCTTTCTTTCTTTCTTTCTTTCTTTCTTTCTTTCTTTCTTTCTTTCTTTCTTTCTTTCTTTCTTTCTTTCTTTCTTTCTTTCTTTCTTTCTTTCTTTCTTTCTTTCTTTCTTTCTTCGTCTCTCTCGTCAGGCCTTCGAGCGTTCGGAGAGCAGCGAGGTCGCCTTTGTCACCGAGCTGGTGAAGAAGCTTCTCATCATCATCTCGCGTCCTGCGAGGCTCCTGGAATGTTTGGTAAGATAAAACGCACACTTTTAACTCCAGTGTTTACTGCAGGGGTCTCAAACTGGCGGCCCGGGGGCCACATGCGGCACCCCCAATCGATTACATGCGGCCCCCCCACTTAATATCATGTTATAATGAAAACATGGCCCACGACCTCACCGTCTTTTAAACACAGTGTGTAGCTGAGGCACAGCTGCCAACGAGGTGATAGAATATAATATATGTTTGCTAGCAATGTTTTTTTATAACAGTAATAATAAGACATTTGGTCATAATTATCCCATTATTAAATGCATCATATACAACATTCAATTACATATATAAATACGCTTGTTAGGGCCTGAACCACGAATGGCAGTGGCCCCAAAACGGCTCCTGGTACAAATTTTAATTACAGTTGTCCACGCTATATTTAAAGTAATTTAAAAATAAATATCGTTTTTTGATATTAATACATTAATTTTGCATCATAAATGGTATTATTAAGTATACGTGTGATATCATGATGCAATATTGAGAACACTTTTTGTTCTCTAGGCCCCCTCTTGACCACAATAGATGCACATTGGCCCCCAGGTCATTTGAGTTTGAGACCCCTGGTTTACTGTTTCACTGAAATATTTAGTTTGTCCATCGTGGGCTACAGCTGTCTCTTGATATACACGACCGTTCAAAAGTTTGGGCTCACTTAGTTAGAAATGTCCTTATTTTGAAGGAAAAACACTTTTTTCAATGAATATAACATTTAATGCATCAGAAACACACTCTATACATTGTTAATGTGGTAAACGACTATTCTAGCTGCAAACGTCTGGTTTTTAATGGAATATGTGCATAGGTGTATAGAGGCCCATTTCCAGTGTTCTAATGGTACATTGTGTTTGCTAATGGCGTTAGAAGACTATTGGATGATTAGAAAACCCTTGTGCAATGATGTTAGCACAGCTGAAAACAGGTTTGCTGGTTCTTTGACGAAAGGGCAAAAGTAATATTTGGAATAAAAATCATTATTTCTAATCTAGTCAATGTCTGGACCATATTATCTATTCATTTGTGTATAGGTGACCCCAAACTTTTGACCAGGCTCATTCTGGTGTAATGTAAAAATGACACACACACAGCAGCAAAAAATCAAATCGAGAAACACTGATGTTTAGGAGCCGGTCCACGTCTGTCTGAGTGACGACGCCATTTGCATTTAGATTAGACCACGGTGCCATTTAAAGTTGAAATTTTCCCAAGGTTTCGACGTCTTTGTGTCCGTCTGTGTCCCCGGCGTCCCCGTGTCTCGTAACAGCGTGTCCGTCTTGTGTCTTCTCTCCCCCGCCGAGTAGTGTCGCGCGCTGACTCGGCTTTTGATGAAAAATGACAGCTGAGACCGTGACGTCGGAGAATCAATTTATTGTTGAATCCAGTGAGCCGATCCACCAATCCCGGTTTTCTGCATATCATTGCATTTGGATTGCAGCGTGTGTATGTGTGTGTGTGTGTGTGTGTGATTCATTGCATGTTTTTTTGGCATCAATAGAGACCGGGGGCTTGGCGAAAACACTCTACTGCAATACACCGTGTCAGCTTTAGTAATCTGGCAAGGGCATGAAGTCTTTGGCCCCACTGCTGTGACATATTTCTTAATCCAATAGCATTTGCACACAGGGATGTGTCCTTTTCTTTTTTTTCTTCGGGCTTGCAGTAGCCGCCTCTTTTACCACAGGCTCAGAAATACAGCACGGACATAAAACCATATGTCTGGTTTTCCTGAGGAAAATCTGATTTATTTCAGTCATTTCCTGTTTGTTCCCGACCCTGTGTTGTTGTAAATGTCGTTGTTTGGGGTCACATCAACATGTAAAATATAACTTTTAGGTCTGCAAAAACGAGTATTCAACAACATTTTTCTTGTTTAAACTCCCATAGAGTGGTGCTATCGCACATATGTGAGTTATGGAGGTTTATTTACATACATTAACTTGTTTTTATGGTCAAAAACCTCCTAGTTGCTGCAAGAATTCAATCTAATTCTCTCAACGAGAGCTTTCCGTACTGTCTTGTGATTGGCCAGGTACCTGGAAGTGACGTAGTAATTAACACACCAGCTCTCAGAAGCGCAGCTCCCCCCTCTGGAACGATGGATGCACTGCTACTCATTATCAAAACATTGTTTTAACGATGTTTAAAGATGCCATATGTAAGAATGTGGCCAAAATGGTTACTACATTCAAATTCAAAACATCGAGGTCTTTTAGGTTTCGTTTTCTGACGCAACTGGCAACCCGTGGTTGCTCGGCAGCTGAGACTCTAGTGGCTGCAATGATTGGTAGATGGTGGTAGGTGGCGCCACATGCCAAAACATGATTTCAAAATAAACATGATTTGCAGTCTGCAAAATATTTTCTGCTGGATCTGCTGTTCAGGAGACGGGATCCTTACGTCACGATTCCAGGCTTATTCAGAGCGCTTGCAGAGCCCGAGAATACAATAAAACCCAGCGTTCTCAGCAGTGGCTGAACTATTTGTTTCCAAACTTTAGGGCTTCATAAACGAGGTAATGGCAGATACACACCAAAAAAACAGCGTTAATCGGAACTTCCGGTCTATGGGAGCTTTAATGGAAAAACGGTCTCTGGATTCTGATTTCCATAAGAGAATATTTAGAGACAATCCCCAGTTTAAGTCATAAATCCCTTTATGTTTCCCAGGAGTTTAACCCCGAGGAGTTTTACCATCTGCTGGAGGCGGCGGAGGACCACGCCAAGGAGGGTCATCTCATGAAAACCGACATCCCTCGTTACATCATCAGCCAGCTGGGACTCACCAGAGACCCCATTGAAGGTGAGCGGGAGATGGAAATCCTGATTTAATTCCTAAAATGTATTAACTGTCTGCGGCCTGCAATTGAATCCAACCATATGTGTGTCATCAGAGATGGTAAACCTCGATAGTTACGACAGCGAGGGACCGCTAACACCTGAAACTGATGACTCCACGGAGGTGAGACATGAATTATTCCTTTGGTCGTTTTCCATCATCGTTCATCAATTTCCCTTACCTTTGACTTATTGACAGTTTAGAGTCTGGCCTGTCAGATCTCACTGACGGTGTCTGGTTCATCTGCTAATGACTTGGCATGACGTCCATTTGTCCGTCTAATTTAGCTAATGTATGCTGGAAAAAAAAAAAGAGGATATCCTCCTCCTTGAATTTCTGGGCGTTCCCCCAAACATTAGGCTTCCCTCCAAATGGCTGATATCGAGCTAAGTAGACAAAAATCGTGCAAGGAAAGGAAAGGATGAGGAAGATTTACAGTCACTGATTTTGTTGATACTTACTAACAGATGATGATGATGATGATAATAATGATGATGATGACAGCAGCACTGTGGGGTTTTTTCATCCACAGGGAAAGATCAGAGCGTTGAAACCACCAGCAGAAGAAGACTTCCAGACCATCAAGCTGATTAGTAATGGAGCATACGGGTGGGTACACATTTAGAAATAAAAGTGTTAAATAGAACCATATAAGGTTCTTCAGCTTGTCCTCATAGGAGAACCCTTTATGGCTCCAGGTGGTAACTTTATAAAAAGGCCCTTTTGGAGGATTCCACCAAGAACCCTTTTAAAACCCTTTATTCAGGAAAGGGGTTTAAAGGGTTCTCTGGATCAAAATGGTTCTTACTGGAACCATTGGTGTTACCAAGAACCCTTGAAGCAAATGGTTCCAGGTAGAACCCCAGCCCTTGTAGAAGGGACACTTTTTGGAACCCTTGTTTTTCTAAGAGTGTAGAGGATTAGGATTGCTACGTTTTTTTCACCTTAAAATGGAAAAGTCCATTTAAAAAGAGGTGATTTAATTCATTCATTCAATTCATTTCGCAGGAAATGAAATGAAATAAATGATACTGAGCATTGTTCCGAGTGATTGCTGCAAGCTTTAATGCTAATGGCTGTAAGATGAATGAATTGTACCAGAAATTGCTTTTCTCTGGAAAACTGCAACTGATGAAAACATGTTTGCATTGGTAATTTCCTTTGGTAAATAGTTTTAAAAAAACATGCAATATGTGGATTAGGTGAATTGGCCATAGGTGTGAGGGCTGAATGGTTGTTTGTCTCTATATATATGTGTGTATGAATGATCATGGTGGTGGTCGGAGGGGTGGATGTGTGTATAATGAATTATGGGTCATTTGTACACATTTTGGGTATATAGTAAAGTGCTATATAAATGTAATGAATAATAATAATAATGATGATGATAATAAAAACCTTTAAACCCAGCATTAATCAGGTTTATGGGCATATTTTACAAGCTACACGTAGAGTGAAAATCATGTGCTTCTCTGTTCCTAAACAGCGCCGTGTACCTGGTGCGTCACCTGGAGACGCGGCAGCGGTTCGCCATGAAGAAGATCAACAAACAAAACCTGATCCTGAGGAACCAGATCCAGCAGGCCTTCGTGGAGAGGGACATCCTCACGTTCGCAGAGAACCCTTTCGTCGTGTCCATGTTCTGTTCCTTCGAAACTCGCCGGCACCTATGCATGGTCATGGAGTACGTAGAGGGTGAGTATGTGAATGCACGGTGACTAAAATGGTCAATTCCTGTCGGCAGCAAGGCTAATCCAATAACTATCTCCGCTGACAGGTGGAGACTGTGCTGCACTGCTGAAGAATATCGGAGCGCTGCCTGTGGAAATGGCCCGCATGTACTTTGCAGAGACGGTCCTAGCTCTGGAGTACTTACACAACTATGGCATCGTGCACCGTGATCTCAAGCCTGACAAGTAAAGACGGAGGACATGCTCAAGAGTTATACTGTAAAGTTTATGTGGCTCATCATTAACTCTGCCGTCTTCATCCTTAGCCTCTTGATCACCTCGATGGGACACATCAAGCTCACGGACTTTGGCCTGTCCAAGATGGGTCTGATGAGTCTGACCACAAACTTGTACGAGGAACACATCGAGAAGGACACGCGGGAGTTCCTGGATAAACAGGTAATCATTAACGCGGGTTTTCTAATCATCCAATAGCCTTTTAACGCGATTAGCAAACACAATGTACCATTAGAACACTGGAAATGTGCCGCTATACACCTATGTACATATTCCATTAAAAACCAGATGTTTGCAGCTAGAATAGTCGGTTACCAAATGTACAATAATATATATAGTTTAATTTAATTTAATGTTATATTCATTGAAAAAAAGGAGCTTTTCCTTAAAAAATAAGGAAATTTCTAAGTGAGCTCAAACTTTTGAACGGTAGTGTATGTACACACGCACATTTACCTTCACTTTTGATTAAATTAAGTGTTAAAGAGGCTGTAAACTATGTAAAAACTGGTACTGCAATTCAAATAAGAGCGTTGACCTCATCTCCCCAGAATCAAGTCCTTTGTTGGTTGCCAGACAGTTTCCAGGAGATACCCACTGTTTCACTGTATTTATGCACATACTGAAACATAACTCCTAACATCCTAAATAAAATAAGTAAACAAACATCTGTTGTTGTTGTTTTGAGGTGTGTGGAACTCCAGAGTACATCGCCCCTGAGGTCATTCTTCGTCAGGGTTATGGTAAGCCAGTGGACTGGTGGGCCATGGGCATCATCCTGTACGAGTTCCTGGTGGGCTGTGTCCCTTTCTTTGGAGACACTCCGGAGGATCTGTTTGGACAGGTCATCACAGGTGAGGGATCAGAGATTTTAGTTCCCACTTACTTTCCTCAACTCTTAATCAAGTACGTTGAGTCATGTTCTCTCCGCCGTCTCTTTGCCTGTGTCCTGTAGATGACATAGTGTGGCCAGTAGGGGATGAGGCTCTCCCTCTTGACGCCCAGCACATGATCTCCTCCCTCCTGCAGAGGAACCCACTGGTTCGACTTGGCACAGGTGAGTGAGTTCTTTCATTCTAGCTTTTTTATTATCAACCATTTAGCATTACCTATTATTTTTGGCCAACTTTATGTAAATTTCGGTGAAGACAAGAACATCTCTGTCTCTGGAAAAACACAGTTCGCCATAAGGATTATGACCCCTTTTACCAAAGTGAAACAGATCCTTATTCAGGGCGATGCCGACTATTATGATGGTAATTTTCAAGTCATTCAGAGATACTTTTTGTTTTTGAGAAGAAAGTCAGCTCACTGTCAAACTGTTTTTAATTATTATGACTTTGCCATTTTTAAATTATTATTATTATGATTTTATTCTTTATTATTTGTTTCTCGTTGTTTATTTGAATGGAGTGAACTCCACACTCACACACACTCTTGAAATACACTCTCTGAGGTATAGTATACAACAAAACGTCTTGCATGTAGACTCACAGGTTCAATTTACCAACTTCTTCAGAGCTGTACATTTTTTTTTCTTTCACTTCACAGTACCCCTCTCACTCTCCTTCTTTTTACCTTCCCTCTAGGTGGTAATTTTGAAGTGAAGCAGCATGCGTTCTTCACAGAGGTGGACTGGAACAGCCTGCTGAGACAGAAGGCAGAGTTCATTCCTCACCTGGAGTCAGAGGAAGACACCAGTTATTTTGACAGTGAGTCGACTTTGGATACCTTAAAGCTCACATAGAGTGGTCCTGTTGCACATATATTATATGTTAGTTATGGAGGTCTACTTACATACATTAACTTGTTTTTATGGTCAAAAACCTCATAGTTGCAGTAAACGAGCCAATAGAAATCTGTCTTTTCGATAGCGATATTTCAGACATAAATCTCACACCCAGAAGACAGAGTGTGTTGTGATTGGCCAGCCAGCGTAGAGGCTTCCCAACTGTCTTGTGATTGGCAAAGACCCGGAAGTGACATATTCAGCACACCAGCTCTCAGAAGCGCAGCTCCCCCCTCTGGAACGGTGGATGCACTGCTACTCATTATCAAAACATTGTTTTAACAATGTTTAAAAATAGTTTCTTCACGACTCCCCGCCACAGTCCCTTTTATGACTTTGACCAGAGTCAGAAGACACTGTCGCTCATGAAACACCTCCACAACGGACGTTATTCTTCTTCTGCGGTTCAATGTACGCAACCGGATGTGCCCGGACTAGTGCCCGGAGCAGGACGATCTGCTGTTCAGGAGAACCGCTGTTTACGTAACCGGACCGGGTTTTTTCAGAGATCTCGCTGAGCCCGAGATTACAATAAAACACAGCATTCTCAGCAATGGCTGAACTGTTTGTTTTGAACCTTCAGGGCTTCGTAAACAAGGTAATGACGCAGAAACACACTAAAAAACGGCGTTAATCGGAACTTCCGGTCTAGGTCCGCTTTAACAAACTCTCAGTAATCACAGCACCTCTGGGTCGCCTGATTCTCACATGTTGACCTGAAAATGTGTCATCAGATAATAGTGTGTATAAGACTGAATTCAGCAGACGGAGAGAAAGATGATACCCTCTGTTTTCTGAATTTATGCCGATTGCATTACCTCTCCTCGTCAGCCCGCTCTGAGCGCTACCATCACGTGCATTCGTACGACGAAGACGACACCAACGATGACGAGCCTGTGGAGATTCACCGCTTCTCGTCGTGCTCGCCTCGCTTCAGCAAGGTCAGACACCTGGCGGTTGCCTTATAACTGCCATTTCGCCTCTTTCTTATAACGTGTGAAGCATTAAAAAATTGCTTTTTTGCTCAAACCTAAAAGGTTTACAGCAGCATGGAGCATCTGTCCCAGCTGGAGCACAAACCCCACGGTGTAACTCTACGGGAGCACAAGGTCCCCAGAGAGGAGAGGATGGCCAAAAGAGAGAGTCTGGGAAGTGTCACTCTCAGGGACAAGAGCTGGAGGACTGGATCACCTGAGATGTGAGTGCAAGCTACGGGAAAACCTGCAAATAAAGCATATTGACAGTGTTAAAAAGAAGAAACCCGTCTTCTCTGCAGCTGTATAGTTCTAATCTTTTTCTTATTCGCTTTTCCAGGAAGCGCCTGTCCTGCTCCGAGACGTCCTTCACTGAGAGCGACTCCAGCCCGCCGTCGGGGGCTCGCAGACGTTTCTCCGCCCTCATGGACACGCACCGCTTTGCCTCCCCTCTGGAGATCGATGCTGAGCTGCTCACGTCTGGCCGACAGCCTCCTGTGAAGGCGAGGGGAGCTTCTTTGGAAGGGGCCATGGGAGCGATCTCCTCTCAAGGTGATCTTAGAGCGTTCCTCAAAGACAGCAACGGGCACGCAGCTGCAGGTAAGAAGGAAAGAGGCACTGCCGACATCACTAATGAATCTGAAACATGTATTTGGTCTCAACAGAAGTGGAAGGGAAAGTTTTACAGTAGGGTTTCATGTCTTTCCTGTGTCACAGACAAGATTTTGAGGCCTGCTGATCCTCTGTTGCCTGCTGCTCTGGGGCTTCCAGAGGCCCATGGGCCCCGCGGGGCCACCACAGACCTGGTGCTGCGCAGGGTTCGCCACCAGCAGCTCACCGCTGAGGGAGATATGCGTAACTCGCGACCAGGAACCAAAGTTATCAAATCTGCGTCCGCCACTGCTCTGTCTGTCATCATTCCTGCAGGTAGAGCAACAGATTATACCATTATTGTTATGATTATCAATCCTGATACTTTGTGGGGTTTGCAAATTGTTACTTATATACATGTTACTACATGTATTACATGAGATTTTTGAGCACTTACGTATACACGTATTTTCCTGATGTTAACAGATGTGTCATCATTAGGCAAGGCAAAGTTTGTTTGTATAGCGCCATTCTTACACAAGGCAATTCATAGTGCTTTACAGGCAAGGAAATACATCGAAAATTAAAACAAAATAAATAAATAAAAAAACAAACAATTTTATTAATTAAAGGTGCATCATGTAATAAATCTAAAGCAACTGGCCATAAAATCCTTCTAATGTCACAGAGACTCAGGAATAATGTTGCAGCCCGCAAATCATGTTTATATTTTGAAATCATGTTTTGGCATGTGGCGCCACCTACTGCCGTCTACCAATCATTGCAGTCAGTAGAGTCTCAGCTGCCGAGCAACCATGGGTTGCCAGTTGCGTTAGAAAACGATACCTAAAAGACCTCGGTGTTTTGAATTTGAGTGTAGTAACTGTTTTTGGCCACATTCTTACATATGGCGCCTTCAAAACTATTTAAAATCAAGCAGAAATTACAAATTAGGGGATTAGAGGATTCCTTTTCTGATTCATAACTGTTGTAAAGCGAAGTTAGAATTAATGTAACATCAATATTGATAGTGGTATCATCCAGTGTCCAGACAGACTGATATTTAACACTGGTTTTGACGTCCATTCGTAAGTAGCTAGAGCTGCAACTAATGATTGTTTGTTTGTTACATGAAGCTAAGAAAAGAAATTATTCACATTTAAGAAGCTAAAACAATCAGAAATCTTGTTTTAATCATGCAACGAATAATCGATTCATCCAGTAATTGTTTCAGCTCTATAAGTAGAACATTAACTGTAAAACTATTTAAAAATGACTCCCATAACGTAACTTAAACTCTCGTCTGTCCACGTCTCCACAGTGGAACAACACGGTGCTTCCCCTCTGGCGAGCCCCATGTCTCCTCGCTCCCTCTCGTCCAACCCTTCGTCTCGTGATTCCTCCCCCAGCAGAGACTACTGTCCCGTGGTCAACGTGCTGCATTCTCCTATCACCATCCATCGTTCCGGGAAGAAGTACGGCTTCACTCTGCGGGCCATCAGAGTCTACATGGGAGACAGCGATGTTTACAGCGTGCATCACATGGTCTGGGTGAGGGAAAAACAAGAGTTTCTATTTAGTGTGCCGATTTAAAGAAATGCAACTACTACACTACCGTTCAAAAGTTTGGGCTCACCTATACAATTTTGTTGTGTTTTCCATTAAAAGTCACACTTCTATTCATCAAAAGAGTTGCAAAAAGAATAGAAAATATAGTCAAGATTAGAAATAATGACCAGCAAAACTGTTTTCAGCTGTGCTACCATAGTTGAACAAGGGTTTTCAAGGGTTTTCTAATCATCCAATAGCCTTCCAACGCTATTAGCAAACACAAGGTACCATTAGAACACTTTTTCTTTACTAATATGTCCCTAAATCTGTTTCATGGAGTCATTTCTTCTCATCCCAGCATGTGGAGGAGGGCGGTCCAGCCCAGGAGGCCGGTCTAAGTGCTGGTGACCTCATCACTCACGTAAACGGGGAGTCGGTCCACGGCCTGGTTCATACAGAGGTGGTTGAGCTCATCCTGAAGGTGAGATCGATGCATTTATCCATCTGCTTATCCCTTTATTTTTTAATAGTGCTGGGCGAAGTTAACGAATGACGCGTTTCCATGTGACGACTGACCGGGAAAAAGATGCGTGTGACGTCATGTTTTACGTGACTCCCGATTTGTTAAAATTAGTCTCTAAAGTAACGCTAAACTTTAAAAACAGAGGCATACGTACACAGTGCACAGGTACGCTGGTTATTTGCAGCGCTGCTCTTTTTGTTTAAAAAACAGACCGCTCCAGTTCGACTGTAGACGCTAACGGCGCTAAAGGAGCTAACGGAGCTAACTGGTAAACGGTGCCTGGATGTAAACATGATGTCACACGCGTCTTTTCCGGTCAGTCATGCGTTCGCGTGCGTTAACCTAGTGCCCAGCACTAATTTTTAAATATCAAGCCATTCACTAAATTCATATTAAAGGTGCCATATGTAAGAATGTGGCCAAAAAGGTCTTTTAGGTTTCATTTTCTGACGTAACTGGCAACCCGACTCTACTGACTGCAATGATTGGTAGACGGCGGTAGGTGGCGCCATATGCCAAAAAATGATTTGCAGTCTGCAAAATATTTTTTTAATGCAAATATTTTGTCTGTACTGTTGTTGTTGGTGAGTTCAGTTTGTTATATGAACATTATTCCTGAGTCTCTGTGACATATTAGGAGGATTTTATGGCCAGTTGCTTTTAGATTTATTACATAATGCACCTTTAAGTAATATGATTAAAACACCTTAATATAATCCCGCAGAGTGGAAACAAGGTGACCGTTACGACCACTCCCTTTGAGAACACCTCCATAAAAGTGGGCCCCGCACGCAAGTCCAGCTATAAATCCAAGATGGCGCGACGCAGCAAGAGGGCAGGAGTTAAGGAAGGACAGGAGTGAGTTAAATCTGCAAAACAGATCTATTCTTCAAGCACCTGTATGTTTTTACTCTGCATTTATTCTGTCTCTGCGTTCCTTGTTGTTTCATGTTGTCCCGCAGGAAGAAGCGCAGCTCCCTCTTTAGGAAAATCACCAAGCAGTCCAACCTGCTCCACACCAGCCGCAGCCTCTCGTCTTTAAACCGCTCGCTGTCGTCCGGAGACAGTCTCCCGGGCTCCCCCACGCACAGCCTCTCTGCACGCTCGCCCACTCAGACTTACCGCTCCACTCATGAGCCTCCTTACCCGGGTCAGTAATGCAAAACGTGTCAGTTCTTACCTTTTTCGACCTTCGGCTGGGCATAGAAAACAAAGCTGCAACTAACAATTATTTTCTCGTTTAATCGGGTAATCGTTTGGACCATATAATGTCAGAAAAACGTTGATCAGTGTTTGTCAAACCTGGAAATGACGATGCTCTCGAACGTCTTGAAATGATTCACTTTTAATGATTTCTTTGTTATGTGGAGCAAAGAAACAAAGAAAATATTCACAATGAAGTAGCTGAAATGATCAGAAATCTTGTTTTAATCATGAAAAAATGATTAATCGATTAATGGAGTAACTGTTTCAGCTCTGTCACTCAGAAAGGACAACTTGTTGTGTAACTGTAGTGTGTAGCTATTTGATATAAATAATTTTTTGTTAAGTTCAGTAAGTCTGGAGGATGTGGCACCACGAGGAGTGGTTTTGACTAAAGATATTACATACTGGAGCTTTAAAAGCTTTGAAATCTTTGTTTTTAAAGGTGCCATATGTAAGAATATGGCCAAAAACAGTTACAACATTCAAATTCAAAATACCAAGGTCTTTTAGGTTTCGTTTTCTGACGTAACTGGCAACCCGTGGTTGCTCGGCAGCGGAGACTCTACTGACTGCAATGATTGGTAGACGGCGGTAGGTGGCGCCACATGCCAAAAACATGATTTCAAAACATAAACATGTTTTGCAGTCTGAAAAATGTTTTTTTTAATGCAAATATTTTGTCTGTACTGTTGTTGTTGGTGAGTTCAGTTTGTTATATGGACATTATTCCTGAGTCTCTGTGACATATTAGGAGGATTTTATGGTCAGTTGCTTTAGATTTATTACATAATGCACCTTTAAGCATAAAAAATAGACTTTCATAGTTACACATTTTCCCAGTATTTCATATAGTGAATGTCCAGTACATGTGGTTATGCAGAGAAAAATGAGAAAAAAAGAGTTGTAGCGCCTGTGTGCTAGAGGAACTTTTCCAACCTTCATCTTCAGTTTCAGTGGGATTTGTACCTGTGTAGTCCTCGACGTAGTCAAGTTGAACAAGTTTACCCACAAATCTGTATTTTTTTCTGGATTAATATGCATATTTTTTTATTTTGGGTCAAGAGGTTTCAGGTTTATTTTCTCTCATTTCCACAGGCACCTCCTCCCAGAGCAGCTCCCCTGCGTCCAGCACCCCAAACTCCCCAGCAGCCTCTCACCACATGAGGCCCAGTTCCCTGCACGGCCTCTCACCCAAACTCCACCGCCAGTATCGCTCTGCGCGCTGCAAATCTGCCGGCAACATCCCCCTGTCCCCTCTGGCTCACACCCCGTCCCCGACCACCTCGTCTCCTCCGCCTCTCAGCGGCCACACCGTCGGGAGCTCCAACACGACGCAGATCTTCCCCGCTAAGCTGCACTCTTCTCCGCCCGTGGCTCGCCCTCGTCCCAAGAGCGCGGAGCCGCCCAGGTCCCCGCTGCTTCAGCGCGTGCAGTCGGCAGAGAAGCTCGGGGCGCCCATCCTGCCTTCCTCGTCGTCGTCGTCGTCGTCGCCTTCCCCGCTGACGGGCGGCGTGTCGTTGCGCAAACACAGCCTGGAGGTGACACACGGGGACTACAGGAGAGAGTCTTTCCACTGTGAGCACAGTCTGCAGAGTCTGTTAGAGATAGAGGGAGAGAACGGGCCAGCTCCCCCGTCTCCTTCGTCGTCGTCCTCCCCCTCACCTCCCATGGGAGGCGAGATCGGAGGCCTGAAGCCTGCGAGGCGGCTGGGAAGGCAGGAGTCGCCGCTGAGCCGCGACACGCTGCTCACAGCCAAAGAGAAAGACGCTCAAACAGCAGCGTCTGACACCAGTTGGTCACACACAGAGAGTGTAGCTACCACAAGTAGAATAATATCCACTGCTGAGGTTAAAAAACCCAGCGTCAGTGCAACTGCAGTGGAGGCCAAGTCCACTACAGACACCAGGCGAGGTCCTGGGGACAAACCTATAAATATAAGTGCTTCAGCGTCTGAGGCGACAGTCGCCAAGAGTAAACCCGCTGAGAAACTCTTGACTACAGCGGCATCGAGGAAGCAGCAGAGCACGCAGACCGAGAGTGCAGCTGCAGCTAAGGCCGAAGACAAAGTGAAAGGCTCTGCAGCCGTCGACAAGGGCAACGTGCAGAGAGGAGCCTCGTCCTCGGAGCACGCCAAAGCACGAAAGGGCGCCGAGGCAGTGGATAAAGGCATTGATAAAGCGCCGGAGACGGCGAAAATCAAAGGCCCCGCACCTCCAGTTCCGACCCAGGTCCAGACCCGCGCTGCAGCTGCTCACGCGCCAGCTGCCGCCAGATCCAAAACAGCAGAGAGAGTGTCGAGCAGCAGCCACCGCGGCGGGGTGAAGGAGGAGAGGGTGCACCTGGAAGCCCTGGAGGAGAACCCCACGTCGCCCTCGTCCAACGCGGCCTCGCCGTGCTCGAGCAAATCCCGGCCCGTGTCGCCGGGGGACAAAGCGAGCTTCGTCACGCAGCTCACGAGCGTGGCCAAGACGGTGCTCGGGCCCATGAAAGGAGGCTCGCAGCAGGGGGAGGGAACCAAAGGCAAAGACGGCTCCAAGGCGAGTGAGGAGAAGCGCGGGAAAGCAGAGGCGGCGGCGGCGGCGGTGGCGGCGTCTGGTGGCGGACGCCGCGGGCCTCAGGCAGCGAACTCAGTCGTCGCTGGGGTAGGCCAGACTGATAAAGGAAGCAGTAGGAGTGGAAAGCATCATTCATGATGTAAAAGAGAGAAAGACGGAGGGAGACTAATGCTTTTTACTGTAGCATCATACTGACATATCATGACGGGGGGAGATCCAAAAACAAACAGACAAAGATGCAACAGCTACTGTTGAACAATGTGTGGTTATTATCATAACGCTAAGGCCTGTGTGTGTGTGTGTGTGTTCTGGATGTCCATCTCAATGTGTTGTGGGGGGGGGGGTTAAAAAAAAAGATGCATGTCTTACATTGTATGTGTAAAAAAAAAACGACGATAAAGCGGACCTCGACGGTAGCGAAACACTGTGAACATACATCTCAGCCGACTAAGCCCAGCAGATTAACCGTTAATTCCGTTAACGTTGGATTTTTCGTGAAACGGGGGGGGGGGGGGGGCATTCCTCGTACTGTTTCAGAAGCAGCTCTCGTGCCATCTTTCCATCGTTTAGTATACATAGAGCAAACACACACAGCAGAATGGAACCAGGCACAACCCCCGGAATGGTTTGAAATCGGACGGCGAATCGGGCCGGGTTTAGCGTCAGATTATTATGTGTCAGGGCTGGGATATTGTGTTGGGATGAACATGCACAGGGACACTATGCAATCTGCTTGTTATGTCGGTGTCTTTCAGTGTGTGTGTGTGTGTGTGTGTGTATCCCCTCTCCCCCAGTTACTAAGTTTACATTGTGTCATAGACGAGAAGAAGAGGAGGAGGAGGAGCAGACGACGGAGGTTTGCAATAAGCCAAGCGAGCTCGTTGTGTAGTGAAAACGTGCAATTACTGTATACTGTTTTGTATATTATAGGCTGCTGAGATTGATGCGTGTGTGTGTGTGTGTGTGTAATGCAGTGTTTCCCAACCGCGGTCCCAGGGGACACTGCCCTGCCATGTTTTACATGTTGCCCTGCTCCAAAAAACACCGGATTCAGATGAAAAAAAAAAAAAAGACAAAATTTGAATCATTAAATTTTTAGGAAAAAAATGACAAAAGTTGAACCATTACATTTTTTGAAAAAAAAATCACAAAAGTTGAAATTTAATTTTTTTTTTCAAAAATGTAATGGTTCAACTTTTTTTTTTTTTTTTTTTTTTTAAATGTTATGTTTCAACTTTTGTCATTTATTATATTCTTTTTTCCAAAAATGTAATGTTTCATCTGAACAAGTTCCCTGAGGACCAGGGTTGGGAAACACTGGTGTAATGGAAGTAGCACTTAACACAGGAGAAGATTAGAAAAAAAAAGATCTTTTATTTACTCTTTTCTATTTATGCAGAGGTACAGTTTATTGTATAATCGTGAAGGGGAAAGTGCCAGTGTTTTTATTTTCGGGGGATAATGTGATATTTTTGTTTTGTTGAGTTTTTATTTTACATTTAAATGTATGATTATAATAATAATAATAATGATATGCAATCCATCAGTGCCCAGTTCCATGAAACTGAGCGTCCTGGTCAGTGATGCACAGGAGACCACGCGTGTTGTGCTAAAAAAGTCTTGTTTGGAAACTCTAAATCTATCTTGCCATTGTTGGACACCAGGCTTTCACAGCTGCTGTCTTAGACTGCCACCTTGTGGACGACACGTCACGTGACACCAGAGGACCTGATGTGCAGCAAAAACAAAGAGTGTGTGGATCTTCTTCCTTTCATGACATTGTGAGTGTGAGCACATTTCCCTTTTCTGCAGTCGGAGCTTATTTTACACATTAATATACGAGTACACGCAGACGCTATCCACCATTTAACAGCAGTGGTTTTGTGTGTAATGTGAAATAAAACTGCACTTTATTTTACCTGATATTTTTTATTTAATTATCTTACATATTTATTTTGTATTTTTTTTTAATTTGTTGTATTTATTAAAGGAATCTGTGTTTTATGACTGAAATTAGTTATTTATGAATTACCAAAACTGTATGGCTGCCCCCCCCCCCCTTTAGTGCCAGTGTGACTGTCCATATTCCATAAATCTGAAGTTGTGTTTTTGTTGTTGTCGTCGTCGTCATGTCCATCTGTGTCCAAAGTGTTTGACTTTTCTACAATAACAACTATCTCCGTGACTGTTGTTCTCCATGACATGGTTACATACTAGACAGCATTGTGAAAAACTAATGCAAAGAGCCTACAGTGCAGATATGTAATAAAATGCAGCGAAACTCCTCCGTTTGTCTCACTTTATTTTTTTATTTTTTTTCAACTTCTGCCACTAAGATTATTATCAATTTTCTTTAAGAAAGCAAACAGACCCTAAAGTTCTTGGTTATTGTCCAGAAATTCTGAAACAAAATATTTATACTGGGGATTCAATTGGTACCTAAAGGTATAGTGTGTAAAATTTAGGAATTAAAAAAAAAAAAAAAAAAAAGTTCAATTTATGCCAGATTAACAAATTTCATCTACACACTGGACCTTTAATTGACCTTTAATTGACCTTTTATCCATGTTAAAATATAAATTACAATTAGATTGTGTCATTTTGGCACATTTTGGTGATAGTAATCGATTGCACACAAGACAATAACATTATATATATGCACATATTCCTTTTAAAATGTATACATATACATATATATATATATATGTATATATATATATATATATATATAATTATTAAAGTATTATTATAATATTATAATTACTGCTGGTTTTTTATGTGTATGTTTTCAATTTCACCACATGATTTAGCCTATTTATTTATTGTTTGGTCAAAAACAAACCCTTACCATTGAAACCAACAGGTACACAATTGTCTTTTTTAAAAAAAGAAAAAAAAATATACATATTTATATTTTTAAGTGAGTGAATTCCCAGCCCTTAACCCATCCAGGGATTTGACCCAGTTACAACTCTGATTCTTTTTCCTCTTTTGATTTATTTATTTATGTAGGTGTGTAAACATGTAAACAAACAATACAGATAAATAACTAAATTGTATTTAAAAAATCATTAATTAATTTAAAAACATTTTTTTTAATAAACCACGAGAAAGGAGCTGAGTCCTTGGCTCGCGCTCATTGGTCCTTTCTTGACCAGTCACAGCGCGGACGGCACGTGACCACTGTAAACAGGAAGTAAGAGACAATTTAATTTCAATGTCGTTCAAGCCGAAACGCTTTTGATGTTGGACTAAAGAGACGCAGACGAACTTGATGTCGTTTCCACACAGAGACGAACTCCTGGACGAGGAGCAACGATGACGGAACCTGAACTGAGGTAAAAGTACAAATAAAAAAGTGTATATTTCACAAAGCTCTCGGTCTGAATTTACCTGTAAGTTATTCAAATCAGTGCCGCATGAAACAGCTGACTTTTGTGTCTAAATGTCCAATATCTCTGTTGTTGTTTTTTAAAAATGTGCTATTTATATATTTTAGTCGGCGTCTCAAGTGACGTGGCTGTGATATAAGTTGACAAATACATCATTCACGTACTTATACTGTATGTTTTAGTCGAAACAAAACAGTAGATTAATAAAGTTTTAAAGTAACTCTAAATAATGACGTGTGTTTAAATTCACTGATTCTCTGTCAAGGCAGTGAAACAGTGAACAATGGCTTTTACTGTGTGAGTTAAATAGACATATAACATGTGTTTGATTACAGAGCTACATAAATGTAAAATACCCCACATATACAGTTTATTTTTGTCTAATATTTGTCTAATATTATTGTTTTCCTGTAGGGACTTAATTAGTGCTGCAACTAACAATTATTTTCATATTCGAGTCGTAATAAAATGCCAGAAAACGTTAAAAAATGAAAATGGTGATGTTCTCAAATGTCTTTTTTTGTCCACAAACCTTAAAGATTCGCTTTTAATGATTTCTTTGTTATGTGGAGCAAAGAAATTAAGAAACTATTCACATTCAAACAATCAGAAATCTTGTTTTAATCATGAAAAATGCTTCAAACCGATTTATCGATTATCAAAATAGTTGACAATTAATTTCATAATCAACAAATCTTTTTTTTAAACCCTCATTTGTCTCAATTTATTGAGACAAATTTAGTGACTCAATTTAATTTGACCAATCCTCGAAGCTTAAAGAGATTAAATGATTCTATATTGATTTATATACAAAAATCAAAGCTAGCATGAGCAAAAAGTCTCAAACTACTGTTTTACAAATTTACCCACAAATATACACAGCAGAAGTGAATTCCTTCATATGAACCCATTCATTCCTCATGACCCTTTGGAGGGACTGACTCCTCAGTTGGGACACACTGTACTCTTTGTACACAAAATGGTTAAAACTAGTTTAATATATATATGTAGATGTCATATAAAATAGAATTTCACTCACAGAGGTCTTTTTTTGTAGTAGAAAGTGCATAGATCTTAGTTGGAGTGGAGTATTTGTACCTGCTTATATAGAGATCTGAGGATGTGAGTACTTAAAAAAAGAAGAACCTGAATATGTGCGAGCATTGCTTGCTGGATACCAGCAGCTCTCCTGCGGCAGCTACACTGACATGAGTGAAATTCCTGAGTCACAGGGTGCAGTCATGTGATCCGAGTCTTTTACTTACTGTCATGGAGAATTATTGACTTTGCCGTGCGTAACGTTAACCCATCACCCTCCAGGCGTAGACGCGCTTTATTTTATAAGGGGAAAAAACAACAACACATGCCACATGTTTTTTCACATGCATGCATGAAAATCAAGCTTTTGTTGTTTAATGGCGTGCGTTGGTGTGCTGTGTTCTCACTGTGTTTGTGCAGGTTGTCGCGGCGATAACTCGGTCTTGGTCTGGTCCCTGCAATCCCAGGATGTCCTCATCTCACCGCGAGGGTGAGTCCCCTGCAGATGACATCGTGGACGACTGGCTCTTTCTGTCCTCTGACTCTGCCAGGCCCGAGGTTGTAGAAGTGCGCACGGACGACCAGGAGACGGAGGACAGAGGGAAGCTCAGATCTAAGCTGGTCTCGGCGTGGAACAGTATGAAATATGGTCAGTTTGTTCACGTCACAGATAGCGATAACAACTGTACGCATGGTGCATTGTGTTTACTAGTTGTCTGTCTGTATGTAAATAGTCTCCATCTTTCCCACCCCCTGAGAACTCATGGATGCAGTAAGTATAAGCCTTCCTGTTCAGCTCAAAGGAAGAGAGAGTCACATGGCTAAAATTAATTAGTGGTTGGAGGTTTAAATACAACACTACTAGAAAACCACAATATTTGCACATGGATACAGCAATAGAATCACTGTGTGTAGTATTTATGAATGTGGTTTATCCAGAAAGAAGAAGTCTCTGGAATCATGATGAGTTAAGTTTTTGAAGACAGCTCAGAACTGAGGAGGACAAAGGTAACATAGGACATGAACAGCCGGACCCCAGATATCAGATCTGTCTACGACCTTAACATATTTAATTAGACTTGGACGCCACAAGCTGTCCCGGCTCCACCACTATTATTATTATTCATTACATTTCTAATGAATACATTATTGGCATTATTAATTAACACATTCTCACTGGTGGTGGTAAGCTACGTGTAGCCACAGCTGCTCTGGAGCTGCCAAACGGCCCCTCCGACCACCACGATCATTCATTCATCGCATGTTTTTTGAACCCGGAGAAAACCCACGCACACACGGGGAGAACATGCAAACTCTGTGCTAATTAGGACAAAAATGCTTAAATTATCAACCTATTACCAACAGGCTGGACCTTGAAGCAGAAATCCAAATTCAGCAAGAGCTCCCCCGTGATCATGTTTGGGAAATCCTACCAGCTCAAGGATGAAGGTGAGGCCTCCGGCGTTTTTTTCCTTCCGAAAAAGAATAATTAATTATTCTTAAGCGCAAAGTAGAGAGAGGAAATGTAACATTCAAACTGTGCATCTGTGTCAGGGGAACGAGAGCATTTCCGTCGCACCTTTGTGTCCCTGCTGTGGTTGACGTACAGGCGGGGGTTCCCTCCTCTGGCCGGTTGCTCGCTGACGACCGACAGCGGCTGGGGCTGTGTTCTGCGTACGGGGCAGATGCTGCTGGCTCAGGGCCTCCTCTTACACTTAATGCCACCAGGTGAGAACACACTAAAAACATCTTTCCAATCTAGTAAATAAGATGCACATCAAGTATATTTAACATCAACATAATTGTTTTCTCACTTTAAGGCTGGACTTGGTCTGTGAGCCACCACATGTTCAAAGATGACATGGACTTAGAGAGCCGTCCTCCTGACTCTGGACAGACTTTCCGGGAAGGGTCTAATAAAAGAGGCCGGAAACTGAGCTTAGGTTCCCTCCTGGACAGACCCACAGAGTCCACACACAGGAAGGTGGTCTCGTGGTTGGCAGACCACCCGTCGGCCCCTTTTGGAATACACCGGCTGGTGGAATTGGGCAAAAGCTCAGGGAAAAAAGCTGGGGACTGGTATGGTCCCTGCATCGTAGCCCATATCCTCCAGTAAGAGCAATTGCACTCCATTACCAGCTTTTTATCAAGACATAATAATAATAATGAACATCATTCTGTCTTCCAGGAAGGCCGTGGCAGCATGTGCAGACCTTCAAAATCTAGCTGTCTATGTGGCACAGGACTGCACCAGTAAGTGATTTCTTTCATTGTTGTGTTTTTGCTCAGCTGTGCAAACACAGGAACGTGTCAGTCAAACATTCATCTGTGTTCAGTGTGTACCTGTAACTGTATACCTATAAAAGTAAAAGCTGCTGAGGGGGAGGGAAAATGAGGATTAACCTGCTCTGAAAGGATTTAATAGACCACGTGGTTACACATGTTTGCGTCTTTTTCTACTTGTCTTTGTCTGTACAGTCTACAAAGAGAATGTGAAACGGTTGTGCGAGCGACCTCCTCCTCAATCCTGGAAGTCCGTCATCATACTGGTCCCCGTGCGACTTGGAGGACAAGATCTCAATCCTGCCTACGTTAACTGTGTCCAAGTATTTACATTACGTATTACACCTTAAAACTGTCATGAATATTACTCTACTTATTAGGTGTAGTAAAATATAATCCTTACACCACAAGTTACTGGGTAAAGTGATAATGTTACAGTCGTTTCTTAATGAGTACTTCATGACTGCCTATAATAGCTAAATGACGGAAGAAGAACAAAGTATTCTTTCTTTCTTTTTTTATAGAAACTTCTGACGTTAAAATGTTGCATCGGAATTATCGGGGGAAAACCGAAGCATTCTTTGTTCTTCACTGGCTTCCAAGGTACTGTATGTGCAGAGCAGTGTAACGCCATAATGATCACGTGTGTCATGCTGTGCTGTTTTGATGTCACACCTCACTCCTGTCTTTGTGCTTTCTGTGGCCCTGCTGTGGGGAAGACAACAATCTGCTGTACCTGGACCCTCATTACTGTCAGCCCACGGTGGATATAACAAAGAAGAACTTTCCCTTGGAGGTAAAAGGAAGTATCAAATCCTCTTCTTCTTCTTCTTCTTTTTTTCGCTTTCAGTTTGGTTCCTCCTGTGACAGCTGGCGCTTTTCCACTACACGGTTCCAGCACAACTCAACTCGGCTCAACCGATACTAAATGTCACTGATTGGTCAGAGAGTGGCTCGACACTGGAAGATTCATGAGCGCGACGTCCGACACAGGGAACAAACCGAACAATGCCGAGCTGTCGGTCAGTTAAAAACATGCGGAAATGTCTAAAATCTCAATATTTAACAGAGGAGTCTGGTGTTATTTAGCGACACAACCCCTTCTGCCCTATTTCAGTCTGTGCTCTGGTCACGGAGGAAGTACTGAACGATTCCGTGAACAAATCTTTTTATTTAACTGGGTCTAATGATTCATTTACACCGAAAATAACCGCTTTACAAGTCACAAGTCTCTGTGTGTTTGTGTCGCATATAAAAACGATGTCACAGCAGTTTCATGCAGCCGTGCTACGATGACTCCCCCCACGTTGAAGAGCTACTATAGTAATGGAAAATTACACCGAGTAGAGTCGAGTCGTGCTGGAACTGTATCGTGGAAAAGTGCTATTATATGAACCTTTGGTCCCCTTTCTTTGGCTGTATCTCTGCAGCTCTTTTATGTCACACCACAGTATTCATTATATTGGCTTGTATCAGAGTAACTGACTTTTGTGATGTTTCTAATTAGTGGAGTTGCTCCAGGCTGTATTTGTTCTCCCATGTAATCCGTCTTTTGGAGATACTCATGTAAACATTCTAATAATATAAGTGTTATTGATGAAATGCTGAAGACTAAGAGTGTATGAAGTGGAGCAGAAAATAATGTTATTGACAGTCTGATTGGATACAGGCATGGTTTGTTTATTAAGCTGTTAAAGCAGCCAACATTTAAACTAGCTTCTTTCGCAAAAAGATGTATGCATTGAAAATAATAAGTGAAGGAAGTGTTTTAAATTAAATTTGTCCATAGACATCAAGACATAAAGTGGAATATGCTTTTAATTTCGGTGGAAAAAGAGGGTCTGTGCACCATGTGGTTGGTTATGTGTAATGCTGACAGCTGGATAATTATGATGGTTTTATATTCTATTTATTTCCTTATTTACTGTGATAAACTAGTCAATTGTATTGTGTCTGCTTAAAAAAGTGTAGCATATATTTTCTCTGACTCTTTTTCTCCACTTGCAGTCCTTTCACTGTAAATATCCCAGGAAAATGGCGGTCTCACGTATGGACCCCAGCTGCACCATAGGTTTCTATGCTAACGGTCAAAAGGACTTTGAGTCGTTGTGCACAGCTGTTACCGAGGTGGGCGACTCTCGATAATGTGTTTTGGACACGTTTTGTGTTCTAACGTTTCTGTCATAGCTGGCGTAAATCTGGAACCTGGCTCTTTTGTCTTACAGGCTCTCTCCACGTCTGCAGAGACATACCCCATGTTCATATTCGCAGAGGGACACAGTCAGGAAGAGGAGCAAAGTCATGCACCTACAAACATCACCTACATCCAGAGGAAAACCAAATGCAAGCGAGTGGACACTAACAACAGCATGGACGAGTTTGTTCTGTTATGAACATGGAGAAGATCATCAGTGATCAATGTGGTGGTTAGATTGTGGCGGTAGACTACTGAGCAATAGCCTTTTAAGTGATTCCTGAAATGTTTTAGTAGAAGCGTATATCATTATTCATGTTTTGTACCCGTTTGTATGATTATTTATTGTTTTATGATTTTTTTAATTTCTATTCATCTGAAGGACGGTTTTTGCTCGTTTTTATCCGGACATTAGCGAGAGTGTGCTCTTTTTGCCAACCTGTTTCCGATGAAATAAAAAAATATAATAATAGTTATTACACTGGAAGCAATTGTCTCCAGAAACGTGGTAGGCGAGACACACAGTCTCTGACTGTTTCATGACAGGATGTGCTGCATTTAAATAGATCAGAAAATGAGCAACATGTGACACACACATGAATGTAAACAAAAGAAAAAGGAGAGGCATTCTAATATTGTAAATGAAGAAAAACACTCCATGTACCACATTTTTTCTTATTAACTTGGTTATGGATTTATCCACTTTTTTTCCCTAATCTGAACAAACCTGGTTTTAGGGACCGTATGAAAATGAAAGGTTTACGAGATATAATCTATAAACATGGTGCTGCTCGGTGTTATGGGGGTGACTTATGACTTTTTGTATATTGTAGAATATATTGTTTATCACATCACAATAAAGTTATCAACAGACATATTTTGGAAGTGTTGTGTACTGTACACTAAATCACACACAAGTCAATTAACATTAACACATTACAGTAGCACATTAAAGTAACACTTAGTGGAATCATTTATTTATTAGTCAATTGAGAATAAATGTATTTATATGTATATTTTAGTATTCAAAAACAAAAGACATTTAATTTTTATTTACTTATTTGCTCTATTTAAAATAAATAAAACGATTTGTGAATTAATCTAGTTTGATTCGTCATTATTAAATCAATAAACACAGTTGAGGTGTGGATACAGGAGACAATAATGCAATATTACTGATGTCAAACGCCAAAAAAGGACGAAAGACAAAGAAAACAGGAGTCGATTACTTGTCGAACACAAACAACCACACGTTAACAACGACTACACCGAAAAACACTGTGTTCTGTTTGACTCTGTCCTCGAAAAACGCGTTTTAAAGCAATAATCTTGGAGCTTTTATCGTGTAAAAGCACATATTGTTGACGATACAGTCAGTCAACGTGTCCTTCACACACACACACACACACATACACACAGTGCTTTTACTCGATGAAAGCCCCATCCCCCACGCTGCCGCTGCCGCCGTCGCCGGCTTCTCGCTCTTTCGTTCCTGCCTGAGCATGCGGGAAGTGACCGAGACGAGCACAGGAGGCGCTGTTGAGTCGCACAAAGCCGGTTTCCCTGCGATACAATCTGCCGAGAGGAGGAGGTAGAGGCGGAGGAGGAGGAGGGGGTGAAGGAAAAAAACCAACTGGGTAGGTCGGTCTTTGTTTCTGGCTAGGAGGAAAAACCGAGAGACGTTGAAACCGGTGAGGAATCAAACATCGCCTTTCGCCACTCGCGTAAGTAAAAGTGTGACTCTGTGGCTGGTTTAAGCGACGTTTTTCGACGAGAAATGTGTTCACGCTTGGTGTTTTTTGTGTCGGGGGAAAACGATGAACCCGACATTACAGTGCTGCTGCTGCCGCTGCCGCTGCTGTGGCGCGACACTGAGCAATGAATGAAATTTGTTTTTGGAAATGTAGTCAGAGCGGAGCGCTGAGCCAAGGGTACGGGAGGCGCGTTGGATCAATCATCTCCAGCGACGAAGGGATGCTCTCCCCGCTCACATGTCGCCGCTTTTTGTTGCGCCAACATCTCCACAAAACGGCACAATTTTCTACAGAACCGGCCTGGGAGAGCATGGCCGTTACTGC
This sequence comes from Microchirus variegatus, assembly GCF_963457635.1. Taxonomy (NCBI): domain Eukaryota; kingdom Metazoa; phylum Chordata; class Actinopteri; order Pleuronectiformes; family Soleidae; genus Microchirus; species Microchirus variegatus. The sequence goes on from NC_139811.1 coordinate 7,725,654, forward strand.
TAACGCGTTAGCATGCTAGCCACAGTCAGCAGCCAGCTTATGGAGTTGTACGCGTTAACCGAGCTTTGCGAGTTGCGTGTTTTAAGTGTTCTTCGTGGCTTTACCTGAACTTAAAAATGCTTTTAAGTCTCAGTCGGTTGTGAAGTAAAAACAGAAAAAAACACAGAAGTCGTGTTGCTGTTTGAGAAACGAGAGGTTGAAATGTTGGGCTTTAATTGACGTAATGTAGCGTCAACTATAGAACCCGGCTAGGCCTGGCTAGCGTTAGCAAAGCTAATAATGCTAATAATAGTTAACTCGGTAGTTATTTTCTTCTAAATGTTCACAGTATTTGAACAAGTGAGCGAATGTGTTTTTTATTTTGTTCAGCTGGCCGCTCAGTATTACACAAACACACAAACACATGCACGTTTGTTTCCGTCTCGACATAGTTTGTTTACTGTACACTGCAGCTCCATCTACAACGGGTTTCTTTCACCTTGTTTGTAACCACTGGAGTGATTGTTTTGACTGTTTACATCCTGTGAATCCGTTACTTGGCCTCACCACTTGGCTTTTGTTATGTTTTATCAGTCTGCATAATTCAGTCTTCCTTCGTTCTGAAACTGAATGTGAACATCCCCCATAGCCTTAAGATAGAGCAAATGTAAAGGGATAATTCTTCACAACAAAATCTCATCCACCCTTCAGCTGAAGTTGTATTATTTGTGCTTTGGCTTATGTGTTTGTGATTTGCTCTTTGCAAAGCATCAGGTATCACGTATTACAACGCAACAGCAGCACCACTTAAAGTTTACAAATCAATAATTTAATTTGATTAATTTAAACCATTTCTTTATCCAGCCATTAAAAGTATCTTCTTGAGTTGGTTGCAACAATTATTTGATCAGTTAATTATTGTTTACCAAGTGAATCACCATTAATTCTCATAATCAGTTCTGTGATTTCAGCTTCTTAAACGTGAATATTACATGGCATCTTTATTATTATTAGTTTATTTAAAAGGGGAAAGTGCAATTTCATAGAACACATGATTACACATGGTTAAAAAGGCCAGAATTAGCCAGAATGCCCTCTTTGACAGTAAATTGAATAACTTTGTTTTGTGGACAAAAGAAAACATTTGAAGATGTGGTCATTTTGAAGTATTGGGGTGGAAAAACCTCGCCCAAAAACAGTTAACATTTTAAACCATGTTCTTCATTTGTATGGACCAAACAACTAACTGATTAATCGAACAATAGTTGCAACCCTTTTCTTGAATTCTTGAAGTAGTTTAAATATGCTGGTGTATTGTGTACTGTTGGTGAAGACGAATAAGCAATCTGAAGACACATTTGATTGTGGGTTATTTAGTGACACCCTTTTTCACCTCTGATAATCGATATTCAAAACAATATATCAATAATTAAAACAAAGAATCCATACATTAGAAGATGATTAGTTTGTTGCTACTGATCACATCAATCCAGAAAACCTGTTTTGTTTAGGAAGGACTGTCACCTTTTTGTAAATAATGATGGTGATGGTTTGTATTATTTTCACTTTGTAGATTATCTGTTATTGTGTAAACAAGGCAACACACGTAATCTCTCTATCACATGAATTATGACCGTAGCACATATTGTTTAGTTCTCGTTTTTTTCTTAATTATATATTCAGATTCATACTGTTGTGTGCATAGCACATCTCATGTACATATATCATCATCATCACTCCCTAAACTTTTTTTCACCTCACTTCCCAGGGGTCCTTGCTGCTGCCAGTCATTTCAAGTTTCCCCGGAGAGATGTCCACCCCTGACCCGCCGATGGGAGGGACACCTCGGCCTGGACCCTCCCCAGGCCCAGGGCCATCTCCAGGAGGCATAATGGGACCAAGCCCGGGACCCTCACCAGGCTCGGCCCACAGTATGATGGGACCCAGCCCAGGACCTCCTGGATCCGGACACCCTCACCCTCCACAGGGACCCTCAGGATATCCTCAGGACAACATGCACCAGATGCACAAAGTACTTGAGATTATTCAGTATCAGCTAAGCAGTTTCATCAGTATTGTGAAATTCTGTGCACATTATCTGAATCTAAATATGATCCTCATCTTGTACACTGAAGTGTTGACACTGCATGTGGTAAAAATACCTTTGTTTGGTTTTAATTGACTGATAAGGATTATTCTCACTATTAATCAGCCCATGGAAGCCATGCATGAGAAGGGAATGCCTGATGACCCTCGCTATGGGCAGATGAAGGGCATAGGCATGAGACCGGGGCCACACAGTGGTATGGGACCTCCACCAAGCCCCATGGACCAACATTCCCAAGGTAACACATCCAATAATGTTTTATGTTGTACTGCCTGTGTTAGAAACGTAAAAACTCCAATTCACCAAGGTGTCAAATCACAGTGGGTGATGAGAGACTGAAATTGTAGACATCCTTTTTGTTCCAGAAAAGCACCAAGCAGGATAGACTGATAGCACTGTTGCACAGACACAGAGTGTGTGAACACTGAGCTCCCATCTAGCCGGTTCCTCTTGTTTTGCTGCTCATATGGCAGCATGAGCAAACAGCAGTCGGCAGGGCGCTGGGCGGGGCGGCGCTCAGGGGTTTTCCCTTTCCAGACAAGAAGCTACTTCAATACAAACCACACAGTCAGTTAGCAACAGAGGATAAGAAGGGAGAGACATTCATAGAAGCACTTTAAAAAAAAAAGAATTATTATTTATCTGTTTTATCTAGCTTATAGTCAATAGGTTTCCATGAGTTAAGTCAAGCTTTGGTTGCCATAAAAACAGACACTCGCTTTACTGAATAATGTCTGACTCTATGTGACAGAATTGAATTGAATTGAATTGAATTGAATTGAATTGAATTGAATTGAATTGAATTGAATTGAATTGAATGACTTTATTCCTCCCCGGGGGGACACACACATTTACAATGGCTCAGTTAAGGTGACGAGGTGCAGAAATGTGCAAGGGCATAATAAGTAAAAAAAAAAATAAACATAAAGATAAGAGTTAAAATAAAATACAATATGGTAAAAAAAAAAAAAAAATGACATTAAATATAAGTAAGAATAAATAAATATGACCTTTTCATGCATTTTGTGGTTGACATATTTTGTCACAGACCAAAGAAACTGAAGCTTTCAGTTTGTTTGTACCAAGCCAAGTGCCATTCGGCATCTTTCTACCATCCATTATCTTCAAAATATTATACATTTGGGCTCCTCTCGTCAATACAAAAAAGCAACAGTCTGGACTATGTTTTTCTCGTCAATGTATTTCTGTCATCATCATCTAGTCCTGTTTGGCTCCAGTTTAGCGCAAACATGCAATGCAAATCAACTCCCAACAGCATTATCTGAGTGTTTTAGTTTGTTTTGAGAAATTCAATTTAGTACTAGTTCTGTCAGGCTAAAAGTCAATCTTTAGTCAGACTTGCTGAGTAAATGCTCTATTTTTAAGAATGTGACGGAATTACCAAGTGTATCATGCATCTGTTCTGTGCTCCACAGGTTACCCTTCACCATTGGGTGGGTCAGATCACGCACCTAGCCCTGTCCCAGCCAATGGCCCTCCCTCTGGCCCTATGATGCCAGGAGGTCCACCTGGTCCTGGGGCAGGACCTATGGAGGGCAGTGGTGACCCGAATCAGGGCTTGGTTCAACCTAACCGCGGCGGTCCCCCTCCAGGCGGACCAGTAGCTGGACCCGGCGGTGCAGGTGGACCCACTCCTTTCAACCAGAACCAGTTGCACCAACTCAGGGCCCAGATCATGGCTTACAAAATGCTGACACGCAGTCAGCCTCTACCGGAGCACTTGCAGATGGCCGTGCAAGGGAAGAGGCCCATGCCAGGGATGCAGCAACAGCCGGTGCCTAACATGCCACCTTCTGCAGGACCTGGGGGTGGACCTGTGCCTGGGCCGGGACCAGCTCAAGCCAATTACAACAGACCACCACATGGTGAGTCAAAGAAAGGCTCCTGGAAGCCTTTTTAGTGTATGAAGGAGTCCAAGCTGCCAACAGTGGTGCTGGAGGACCTTTTGTGTTTGTGTTCTGACTTGTTTTCTTATTGGGGCCCCAAGTCACTGCCAAGGACTGGGAGCCAACCAATGCATAGCATAGCATAGCATTCTGTGACAGCGGCGCCACAAGCCCTGTTGTTTTTGTTCAGATTGTATTCTTATTTGGGCACAAAGTGGCTAATGGCAGTACTGGAAGCCTAATTGTATTAGTTCGGATTATTATCATTATGTAGAAAAACCATTTTGATTGTATCACATAACATTAAAGGACGTAGACATTAAAGGACGAGGCTTGGGAGCCCGAGCATACCGAGCTCATACTCTGACTCCTCGTCCATTAAACAGCTGGTTCATGCCAATGTCGATGACCTCTCACACAAGGGCAAGGCTCGGAGCCTCATTATACCTGCGTGCAGGTCTTGTTATTAATTGTGATTTTGATCAAGCAAATTTGTAGCATGAGCTTGAAACAAAGAAAGCAGGTTATTTGATAGCAACATTGACCCCTGGTGGATGAACTGTTTGTGTTCAGTTGCACCAGACATTCACCAATTATGTGAACATGTAGATTAATATTATTGCTAGTGCTTTCAGGGTTATTTCAGTCAAGTTAAAAAAATAAATAAAAATAAGACTAATGAATTGCATTACATAGCTCCCCTTTTATGACATGAGAGTCGGTTTGCATCATCAGCTACCTGACGTGATCAGACCGACTTCTCCCTCCTAAAGGAGACGTGCAGACTCCTCGTGCATGAGCTCAATATTAATGGATATTAAAATAATAAATTGCCGTCCTCCCTCTTCATTTGCATGTGCTGATGCTCTTTAGCCTGTTCTCTCTGGAGGTCTCTCTTTTTTTACCTGCAGCAGTCAGGTACTGCAAAGTATCTCGCACATTAGTGCTGACTCTCTGTGCCACCTTTAATTTGAACACAGTAGTGAGGCTGTAACTAACGGTTATTTTCTGTTGATTATTTTCTCTATTAATGAAGTACTTGTTTGGTTCATGAAAAATCGATCGGTGTTTTTCAAACCTTGAAATGATGTTTGTCCACAAACCAAAATTATTTTGTTTTCACGATTTCTTTGTTTTATGGAGCAAAGAAACCAGAACATATTCACATTTAAGAAGCTGGAAAATGAGAAGGCTTGTTTTAATTATTGAAAAAACACTTGATTTATAAACAATTAATCAAATAATTGTCACAGCCCTATACAGCAGCACTTAATTTTAATTTATATCTATTATTTCTTACCTTTCTTATCATCACTATCGATGTCTGACACTTAACAGAAAAGCAGTTTTAAACGGTCTTATTCTCCACAGTGAATGTTCAGTGAAAACAATGTTTTGTGGACACAATTGACTTGATTAACTTGATTAATTTGGATCAATAAATCTCAGACTATCCCTTGACAGCCATAATTCCTTTTTTAGAGGTCGCCACATCGCAGTGATCTGCATGTTTGATTTGGAAAAGGTTTTATGCCGAATGCCCTTCATAACACAACCATCCCAATTTATCATAATATAACACATACATTTTTTTATACTATTGTTTCAGGCATGGTTGGCCCCAACATGGCACCTCCTGGACCTGCAGGCGTTCCCCCTGGTATGCAAGGCCAGCCCAACAATGGACCTCCTAAATCATGGCCTGAAGGTAAACTTGATCTTGAGGCTCACTTCAATCATCAACGCTCTTGCCTTTGTCTTGTGCAGCATAACTCATCTCTTCATCCCCGTGTTGGTTTAGGACCAATGGTGAACGCTGCTGCTCCATCGAACCCACCTCAGAAGCTGATTCCACCTCAGCCCACCGGCAGACCCTCCCCTGCTCCTCCCTCTGTGCCTCCTGCTGCGTCCCCGGTTATGCCCCCTCAGACACAGTCCCCAGGCCAGCCTGCCCAGCCTCCGCCAATGATGCTCCACCAGAAGCAGAACCGCATTACCCCCATTCAAAAACCCCGTGGGCTGGACCCAGTGGAGATCCTTCAGGAGAGGGAATACAGGTAAGAGAGTGTGTTTGGAAACAATGCAGACAATTCCTTGTTAGGGCGAATTAAATAATGCTTTGAATTTATGTGTTTATTTGAAATGTGTACTTTTCTTTTTTTTAAAGGTTACAAGCCCGCATTGCTCATCGAATCCAGGAGCTGGAGAACCTGCCCGGCTCTTTAGCTGGTGACCTGCGCACTAAGGCCAACATTGAGCTCAAGGCCCTGAGGCTGCTTAACTTCCAGAGACAGGTAGAAATAATATAAATATTTAAAAAAATATATGTTCCAGCCTACCTGATCACTTAATCAAGTAAAGAATCGAATATTACTGTTTCACGAGGATCTGATGTGATGTATTTTGTGCCCACAGCTGCGTCAGGAGGTGGTGGTTTGCATGCGGCGTGACACTGCTTTGGAAACTGCCCTGAACGCCAAGGCCTACAAACGCAGCAAACGCCAGTCTCTGCGCGAGGCCCGCATCACAGAGAAGCTTGAAAAACAACAGAAGATCGAACAGGAGAGGAAACGTCGTCAGAAACACCAGGTAAAGTTATGAGCCACGGCAAATGGTTTGACCGGACCATTTTTTTAACCATTCCTTAAAGGTGAGCAAAAAGAGCCTAATTTCAGTTTGCTAAATAATGGTGTATACTTTTATTCTGACAGGAATACCTCAACAGCATCCTGCAGCACGCTAAGGACTTTAAGGAGTACCATCGCTCCATCACAGCAAAGCTCCAGAAGGCCACCAAAGCTGTCGCCACCTATCATGCCAACACGGAGCGCGAACAGAAGAAAGAGAATGAGCGCATTGAAAAAGAGAGAATGCGGAGGCTTATGGTGCGACTCAAATCTATATACATGTATTACATTCAGTAAACAAATGGCAGAACTGTTTATTTATCAAGCACCTGACCCCCTCTGTGAATCCTTTACCAGGCTGAAGATGAAGAAGGTTATCGTAAACTTATTGACCAGAAGAAAGACAAGCGTCTGGCTTACTTGCTGCAGCAGACGGACGAGTACGTGGCCAATCTCACCGAGCTGGTGCGTGCCCATAAAGCCGTACAAGCTCTCAAAGAAAAGAAGAAGAAGAAGAAAAAGAAGGTGAGTGTCTTTTAGTGTGGATTCATAGTAAGTCTTTAAATTCTAATTTGATGTTTTTTTTAAAAATACCTGAATTCTTGTCTGGTTTCAGAAGCCAGAGGCTACAGAGGACGGTGCTGCTACTCTGGGACCTGATGGAGAGGTGACTTTTAATTAATTAAACCAAATTGTTAACCTTTGCTAACTAAATAATATATTAACTATTGGTATGTTGTGTATTGGTAAATAAAGCCCAATGTTTTTCTCTCTCCTCCCAGCCCTTAGATGAGACCAGTCAAATGAGTGACCTACCAGTGAAGGTCATCCATGTGGACAGTGGAAAGATCTTGACTGGGGTAGAAGCACCTAAGGCTGGTCAGCTAGAGACTTGGCTTGAAATGAACCCAGGGTACGTGTCACGTGACTTTTACTTTGTTTGACGTAGACACTTCTATCCCATGTGTGTTCCCTTGTTTTAATACTGTTGCACCTAGATTCTAACTCTGCTTAAATTGAATCCTATAGAATAACATATTAAAAGTTGCAGCCCAGACTCTTGTCAAATTTATTTCTCGTGGCACAAAAAACTCATGTTTTGATGCCTCGAGATTTTGCGATTTGACCAGTGCTGTGTCAATTTTTGCACCCAGACCCGTATTGGACAATACCAGCCGTCAATCACAAAGATGTCCACTGGTATCCATAGTGTTTATCATCTATTTCCCTCTAAAATTGGAACATAATTTATAAACTTGCCTGTTATATTGAAGAAGACCTGAAACTAGTGATTGAGAGGAAATGTTGATATTATAAATCAAGAGAGAAGCAACAAGCAGTCACCCTTCCCATTCTACTTCCTGTGTTTTATTTTTCAAGTGTAATGTTTTTGGTGCTTTATAACTGCTGTCCTTTAGCAGAACACTAGAGACAACACTGTCTTATCTCTGATTGTGTCTCACTTTGTCAAAAACACCCACAGATATGAAGTAGCGCCACGTTCAGACAGTGAAGAAAGCGGCTCGGAAGAGGAAGACGATGAGGTCCGTTGTTTAACTTTTTTCGTCAAAAGCCAAACCTTTCACTTGCAATTTTCCTGTTGACATTTTTCTCACTTTTCTCTTTGTTGTATTTGATTTTTTTTTTTTTTTTTGCTACCTCAGGAGGATGAAGAGGAGCAGCAGCCACACTCCACTGCAGCTCCAGCAGAGGAGAAGAAGAAGATTCCAAACCCTGACACTGAAGAAGTATCTGAAGTGGACGTCCAGCACATCATTGAGTAAGATGGAACCACTGGGATCTCAGTGTTATTACTCCATGTTCTATTGTCGTCTTTGTAGGCTACAAACCTCTATTTTTATACAACCAAATCATGCAAAGATACAGCAGACTTCCTATCTCATCTCGCTGTATCTTGTCTCTCTCCCTCCAGACACGCCAAGCAGGACGTCGATGATGAGTACGGTAATGCGAGCTTCAACAGAGGCCTGCAGTCCTACTACGCTGTGGCACATGCGGTCACCGAGAAAGTGGATAAACAGTCCTCACTGTTGATCAACGGCCAGCTCAAGCAATACCAGGTAGAGGAGAATATCTTTGTTTGAAGATTAGATTAGAGTGTCTTGTATTCTCATCTGTAGAAAAAAAAAGGTCTTAACTTTGTTGTTTTAATTGCTCAGGTCAAAGGTCTGGAGTGGCTGGTGTCCCTTTACAACAACAACTTGAATGGCATCCTGGCTGATGAGATGGGTCTCGGCAAAACCATCCAGACCATTGCCCTCATCACTTACCTCATGGAGTTAAAGCGCATCAATGGACCCTTCCTCATCATCGTACCTCTCTCGTGAGTCATAACACCCTAATACCAACTTGAAAATTGAGTGCGTGACTTTAAAATACAATCAGACACTACACTATACATTGTTAATGTGGTACACGACTATTCTAGCTGCAAACGTCTGGTTTTTAATGGAATATAGGTGTATAGAGGCCCATTTCCAGTGTTCTAATGGTACATTGTGTTCGCTAATGGCGTTAGAAGGCTATTGGATGATTAGAAAAACCTTGAAAACCCTTGTGCAATGATGTTAGCACAGCTGAAAGCCGTTTTACTGGTTCTTTGACGAAATGGCAAAATAATTATTTGGAATAAAAATCATTATTTCTAATCTTGTCAATGTTGTTTGTCAATTGTTAACTCTTTTGATGAATAAAATTGTATAGGTGACCCCATAAACTTTTCAACGGTAGTGTACGTACATGTGTTAAAGAAGACACTTTAGTAAACCACATTTGTTGTTGTTGTTTTTTCTCCCCAGAACTCTATCGAACTGGGTTTATGAGTTTGATAAGTGGGCGCCATCTGTGGTCAAGGTGTCGTACAAGGTCAGTGGCACCGGCTTGAATATTGTGTCATAATTAATCATTAATAAATATTTTTGAATACAAATATCAGTTGTAAGACAGTTCTCTTCTTCCATTTTAGGGCTCTCCGGCTGCTCGCCGTGCATTTATTCCAATCCTGCGCAGTGGCAAGTTCAATGTGCTGCTGACCACTTATGAGTACATTATCAAAGATAAACAAGTGCTAGCAAAGGTAAGGAAGCTTCGAGGTCGTGCAACATTCACACATCCACGTGACGTTCCTCTTTCTAACTCCCTAAACGCTCTCTTCCTAAAAGCTGCGCTGGAAGTACATGATCGTGGACGAGGGCCACCGCATGAAGAACCACCACTGCAAGCTGACTCAGGTGTTGAACACGCACTACTTGGCCCCCCGGCGTGTGCTTCTCACTGGCACTCCGCTGCAGAACAAGCTACCTGAGCTCTGGGCCCTGCTCAACTTCCTCCTGCCCACCATCTTCAAGAGCTGCAGCACATTTGAGCAGTGGTTTAACGCTCCCTTCGCCATGACTGGAGAGAAGGTAATAATCATCATCAACGTGACTTCCCTTAAAATGTTGTCTCAGTCCATCTTGCCTCACCCTCTTCATCTTTTTTGTCTTAACTCCAGGTTGACCTAAATGAAGAAGAGACCATTCTGATTATTCGCCGTTTACACAAAGTTCTCCGACCTTTCTTGCTGCGCCGACTCAAGAAGGAAGTGGAGGCCCAGCTGCCTGAGAAGGTCAGGCTGCATTCAGATTGGTTTTACTTCCTTATTTGGAGATTGTTATTAATAATTAAAAAAAATGTCCTGGATATTACACACTTTTTCATACAAGATCAAATTTAGGTTTGGTTTTCATTACTTTTCTGCTACTTCTGCTACTGCCTCTAATATTTAGACCTGAAATTAAGTTTGTATTAAAGCTGCTTTATTACGTATAAATCTCACATTGTATTACTTTAAATTACATTTACTGTTAGGCCATCGCATTGATCTTTCCTTTCCTCCGTGTGTGTTTAGGTGGAGTATGTGATCAAGTGCGACATGTCAGCCCTACAGAGGGTGTTGTACAGACACATGCAGGCCAAAGGTGTGCTGCTCACAGATGGCTCGGAAAAAGACAAGAAGGTAGAGAGAAGATCATGTCTTGTAACATTTACTTCCCTTCATTTTTTATTTGAAATCTCAGAAAGTAATGGTTGGAAACTAAACTGGTGTATTTCTCTATTTCCTTCTTCTTCTTAATATCCCAGGGTAAAGGAGGCACGAAGACCTTGATGAACACTATCATGCAGCTGAGAAAGATTTGCAACCATCCCTACATGTTCCAGCACATTGAGGTACGAGAAGACACTTAAATATACTGAAAAAAAAAGTATGTAAATGTTGAATTTAGAGCAAAACTAATGAACCTTTTGTTTTACAGGAGTCTTTCTCTGAGCATCTTGGGTACACTGGGGGAGTCGTCTCTGGGTATGTTTAAGTTTGAACTTGTGTCTTGTGTTGGTGTGGATGTCTTGTTATATACTGGCTCACTTGATGCTCATACTCTCTCTCTCTCTGTCTGTTTCCAGAGCCGACCTCTATCGCTCCTCTGGGAAGTTTGAGCTGCTCGATCGTATCCTGCCCAAGCTGAGGGCCACCTCACACAAAGTGCTGCTCTTCTGTCAAATGACCACACTCATGACCATCATGGAGGACTACTTTGGATTCCGCAACTTCAAGTACCTGCGTCTGGATGGTGAGAAATCTTCCTCCCACGGCTTGAGCCAATTTTTTATTTACAGGGATGTCCTGATCCTGGTGTTTGGATTAAAATGGAAGCTGATGTGTGCATTTATTTTAACTAATTGAAGATCTGCAATCATCAGCTGCATTTATTACCTGTGTTTGATATAGTTGATCATAATTTAAGACAATGCCTTGTTTCAATCCACTACCATTCGCTCTGTCCTCTCCTGGGGTGAACGTTGTTGCTGTAACTCAAGTTTACGACACTCGTTTGTCTTTGTACATAAAGTTTGTACTTGAACACTGTTTTTTATCAAACCACATGATCCACAAACATGCAGAAAAGCAATATTTTCACTATTTTGGTGGCAGTTTAGACGTCATACTCAATCACAGTGCTGGTTTTAGCGCTCAGAGACCAACACTGTGCAGCCTCACAGCAGCAGTACAGAATATTGATCTATTTTACTGAAATACAAGGTTGAGACTTGTCGCAGTTTCGCAAGATAAATGGAAACACTGCTGAAATGTTTTTGGATTCACTTTTTCACATTCGATGTTTTCACCTCCCGTAGGAACCACTAAGGCAGAGGACCGTGGCATGCTGCTTAAGACATTCAATGACCCAGCCTCTGAGTACTTTGTGTTCTTGCTTAGTACCAGGGCTGGAGGCCTGGGTCTGAACCTGCAGTCTGCCGACACCGTCGTCATCTTCGACAGCGACTGGAACCCACACCAGGTACTGCCTCCCCCCACAGGTCTCCGTTATTGCAAAGATAGCGTAACCACCTAAACTTAATCAACCACGTTTCTCCGCACACAGGACTTGCAGGCGCAGGACAGAGCCCACAGGATCGGTCAGCAGAACGAGGTGCGCGTCCTCCGCCTCTGCACGGTCAACAGCGTGGAGGAGAAGATCCTGGCAGCGGCCAAGTACAAACTGAACGTGGACCAGAAGGTCATCCAGGCCGGCATGTTCGACCAGAAGTCGTCAGGCTGTGAGCGCCGCGCCTTCTTACAGGCCATTCTGGAGCACGAGGAGCAGGACGAGGTCGGGTCTCGAGGAGGGCACAGCGCCAGAGGGGCATGGGTGCGTGTGATCTGAACCTGTCCCGTACATTGCGCATCCACCCACATCAGCCTGTGTGCTGTTGTGCCTCATCATTCTCTTTTTTCTTGTTCCTCTCCCCTCTGTCTCTTTTCCTTAATTTTCCTCAGGATTTGTGAGTTCTCATCAATCCAGACTTCTCCTTTTCTCGCTTATTTATTTGCTTCTGCACAAACCTTTAATGGTTAATATAACACTTTATCTCCTACACTAACATACTGACTTTCCCTTTTTTCTTCTTCTTTTTTCATTGTTCTGCTGTTCTGACTGAAAACCTTTTAATTTTTCTGCTTTCTAATGTTAATTTCTACTGATAACTAACTTTTGAACATATACGCCTGTAATATAATGTACTATAGTGCTGTAATGATGCAATATAATACATTTCTTACATCAAATAACGAGTAACATATACGTTTACTTCATTAGTTCGGTCATAAGTTCAGAGAGGTGGCTCTGAGGTTCCACATACTTCTGCTGATGGCCTCCTATCATACTCGTCTCTTTTATTTATAGGAGGAAGACGAAGTTCCTGATGATGAGACCGTCAATCAGATGATTGCCAGAAGTGAAGAAGAGTTTGAGCTGTTCATGGTACGTCCCACTTCCTTTCTGGTTCTTAGATATTTACACGTTTCACAGTTTAAAGCCACTGAACAACCCTTTTTTTTTTTTTTTGTCCAGCGCATGGATCTAGACAGACGCCGCGAGGAAGCTCGAAACCCGAAGAGGAAGCCTCGTCTGATGGAAGAAGATGACATGCCCAGCTGGATTTTGAAAGACGACGCCGAGGTTGAGAGGCTTACGTGCGAAGAAGAGGAGGAGAAGATGTTTGGCAGAGGGTCCCGCCAACGGAAGGAGGTGGACTACAGTGACTCGCTCACTGAGAAACAGTGGCTCAAGGTGGGGGTCTTTGGAGAACTTTGACAACATTTTTTATTTTCTTTGACAATATATATATATATATATATATATATATATATATATAAAGTCAGTCGTCATCGACTATCGGGCGCTTCTGACCTGAATTTTTCATCACAGGCCATAGAAGAAGGCAATCTAGAAGACATCGAAGAGGAAGTGCGTCACAAAAAGACCACCAGGAAGCGCAAGAGAGACCGCGACCACGACGGCCCGGCCACGCCCAGCTCCAGCAGCGGACGAGTGCGGGACAAGGACGAGGAGGTGAAGAAGGCAAAGAAACGCGGTCGCCCTCCTGCTGAGAAACTCTCACCCAACCCGGCTTCACTAACTAAGAAGATGAAGAAGACGGTTGATGCTGTCATCAAATATAAGGACGGGTGAGAAGAATAGTACATCATCTCTGCAAGCTTATGGATATCAGTTATTACAGTGCGTGTGTATATGTGTGTGTGTGTGTGTGTGTATATATGTATATGTGTATAGATACATATGTGTATGTATATACATATGTGCGTGTGTGTGTGTATATATATATATATATACATATATGTGCGTGTGTATATATATATATATACATATATATACATATATATATATATATATATATATATATATACATATACATATATGTGCGTGTGTGTATATATATATATATATATATATATATATATATATATATATATATATATATATATATATATATATATATATATGTGCGTGCATATGTATATGTGTATATGTGTGTGTATAGTTGTGTATATGTGTATATGTGTATACGTGTATACGTGTATATGTGTATATGTGTATACGTGTATACGTGTATATACATATACACAGTTATTATATAGTGGCACATCCTAACATCACAGCTTCTCTCTCTGTAGTAACGGGCGACAGCTCAGTGAAGTCTTCATCCAACTGCCCTCTCGCAAGGAGCTGCCCGAGTACTACGAGCTCATCCGAAAACCTGTGGACTTCAGAAAAATCAAGGTAATATAATAATGGAATAAAAGGCTTGTTCTTTTTTGGTCATTTCATTACATTGCGTTTGACGTGCGTTTTCCCTCGTTCCCTCGCTCCATCAGGAGAGGATCAGGAGCCATAAGTATCGCAGCCTGAACGACCTGGAGAAGGACGTGATGCTGCTCTGTCAAAATGCCCAGACTTTCAACCTGGAGGGGTCGCTGGTGAGTTATTATATAGAGTTCGATTCATCTGAGATTCATCAATATTTGTAAGAAGCAAGAATCAGAGAGCTTGCGTTTCTCTTCCCGTGTCTCAGATCTACGAGGACTCCATCGTGCTGCAGTCTGTTTTCACCAGCGTGAGACAGAAGATCGAGAAGGACGACGAGAGCGAAGGAGAGGAGAGTGAGGAGGAAGAGGAGGAGATCGACGAAGGCTCCGAGTCGGAATGTGAGTTTGAGAAATGTACGAGCAGAAAAGTGAATATATAATATATATCAGCAGGCAGTGTAATCAGTGCAAAGTTTACAATCTTTGTTTTTTTCCCCCGTAGCTCGCTCGGTAAAGGTGAAGATTAAACTGAGCCGGAAAGAAAAAGGAGATCGTGGGGATCGTGCAGGAAAAGGACAGCGACGAAGGGGCCGCGGCGCCCGTGCTAAACCTGTGGTGAGCGACGATGACAGTGAGGACGAACAGGAAGAGGTGAGAGTTCCCTCTATAATAAAATCCCAGTGAATTAATACATAAAATCACTTCTACTAAATGTTAGTTGGTTGGTTTTGCATTTAATTGTTAAATTTTAATGAATTAATAATTTATTTTGCAAATGTTAAATTGTCATTCATGTTGGATTGTTGGATTGAACTTAACAAGGATTTTCCTCATCATACTGGACTCAACTTATTTTTTTACACATTATACTATTGTCGTCCAAATTTGACTATTTCTTTTGAAAATACATTTTTGGTCCAAGATTTGACAAAAACGTCATACTATACTATGTTGTCCAAAATTTGACCATTTTTTGAAAGAAAAATAATTGGTCCAAAATTTGACAAAAACGTCATACTATATACTGTCGTCTAAAATTTGACAATTTTTGGGGAAAACATTTTGGTCCAAAAATTCGACAACAACGTCATACTATATTATGTTGTCCAAAATTTGAAGAAAAAAAATTGAAAAAAATTTGGTCCAAATTCTTACAAAACCGCCATACTTTACTATGACTTCCAAATTTTTGAAAACATTTTTTTTTGGTCCAATGACATTTTTGTAAAATGTTATGTTTATGTAAAATTAATTAAATTAAAGGTAAATCATTAAGGGTAAAAACACTTTCACCCATTAGTTGCAGCCTTGTTGTTTGTTCTTCTCAAAGAATCGCAACAAAGCACATTTTAATCCTGTTGTGTTGAAAATATCCCCTTGTTTGTTTATGTCATCGTAAATGTCTTTGTATTTGAGATATTTGAAGAAAACATGGATGAAATTTGCGACCACCTCGTCCTATCTGTGTATCCGTGTTGAATAACAAAGGTTAAACCTGTGTCGTTTCAGGAGCGTTCAGCCAGCGGCAGCGACGAGGACTGAAGTGATCGGACCTGAACGGCCCCCTGAGCCCCTTACTGGACTTTATATATTTTACTTAGATACAGCAGGGAGACAGCCAGTGGAAAAAGGCCTAGTTTTACCTAGATGAGCTGATTTTTAGTGAGACTGTTGTATTCTCATTAAAGTATACAATTAATTAAAAACCAATTAAAAACAAAAAAAATATGAAAGCTATGAACCCTCTACTTCCATATTTAAACCCTATTTCCCCCAGTATGAGTAGTAGTGTGTCTCTTTGCCTTTTTGTTTTCTCCTGTAAGTGGAAAATGACAGAGCCTGAATTATAGACTGATCGTGGGCCATAAAAGTCAGCTGTTTTTTTAAAATGGTATTAATTTTTTGTCGTCTTTTACTTTGAGACAACGCGTACATGTGAACCAGGAGTCACTGCATTCCCCCCCTCCCCAAACCCCACCCCCGAGAAAGTCTCTTTTTGAATGCATGTCGTGCGTGTCTGTGGAAATGCACCTGGATGTGTCGTCACTATTATCTCTGTGTTTAATTTAAGACTACAAGCGGGATCACGGTACATCCCCACGCTGCAGTCCCTCCCTCTCAGGTTGTGTATGTGACGGGGTTGGGAAGGACAGGACCATTTTCTTGTGTCGGTGTCACTGGATTCCAAAAAAATACAATAAAGGCATCTCATAATAAATCTGCTGGTGACACTGTTTTTAACTGACCGCACTTATTACATGTGAACACTAGAGGGCCTACTAAGCACACAACACTTCTGATGTGTTTACAGTCACTAGAATGTTTTGTTCCCTCATCCATGTGTTTCTGTTGCTGTACATCTTTTAAATCCTTTAATTAGATTGTTTAATTAAAGGTGCCATATGTAAGAATGTGGCCAAAAACGGTTACTACATCCAAATTCAAAATACCGAGGTCTTTTAGGTTTTGTTTTCTGACGTAACTGGCAACCCGTGGTTGCTCGGCAGCTGATTGGTAGATGGTGGTAGGTGGCGCCACATGCCAAAACATGATTTCAAAACATAAATATGATTTTTAGTCTGCAAAAAAAGAATGTTAATGCAAATATTTTGTCTGTACTGTTGTTGTTGGTGAGTTCAGTTTGTTATATGAACATTATTCCTGAGTCTGTGACATATTAGGAGGATTTTATGGCCAGTTGCTTTAGATTTATTACATAATGCACCTTTAAGTGTGTTGGAGAATCAAAACATGTTAAGTCTGTCCATTATGGGCCCATTGTAGAAGCTTTGTGGAGTTGACCCGGCTCATTCATGGGTCAAAGTGTATTATTTTTCAGATTCTACCAAATTAAGATAATTTCACCTGCGTTTTACACACTCATAGTCTCACTTAATAATCCAACTTTATTTATAAATCACTACAGCTGAAACAAAGTGCTGTACATCACAGATAAATAAATAAAACATACGAACGTGTGACCTAATGGACTGAAAAACAAATGATAAAACAATAAAAAATGCTGTAGAAAATAGACACAAATAAAGAGGTCGTACAATAAAACTATAAAAAACAAACTGGTATTTGTTAAGATCTAATTTATGCTGAGCCAGAAATCGTCATTTCTTGCACAAGAACACGAGCTGGAACTGTCGCATGTGCGGATTTCCACATCGCTGCGATCCCAGTTTTAAAAAATGAGTCATTGAGAAAAAGTGAAGTTTATGTGGCATGACTGTAAATCATCCCACGGAGGAGGAGGAGGAGGAGGAGGAGGAGGCAGCGCTCAAGAATTTGAGTGGGTGTGAAATGTGAGGAGAGAGTGAGGGAGGGAGGCCGGCACACACCGAGAGATCTGTGGCAATACTGAAGTTTCACAGAGGCTGGAAGTTGAGAGAGAGGAATATGATAATTCCAGGAATTCCATGAGCTCCTTCATTCCTCCGAATGAGTGAAGCTGTTCAGCTGGAAGAGGCTTCTGTAGTCTGACTGAACTGATGACAACATTCATCATGTCACACCTCTCCTTCCCCAGTGTGGAGTGTGTTGTGGAAATGAAGGCAGAAAACTACAAAAAAAACAAACAGAAAACAGTGTTACAGTGTAAACAAACAGTGTAATCTGCTGGAAAGCTTCCAAAAGGAGGAAAACTTACTATATTTTAGTGTATTACAATGTCAATATAATCGAGATACTTGTTTACGTTCTTTAATCACAATGTAACACAGGTTCTATAATGTTTATGCATTGCTCAAGTACAGCTTTGAGGTGTTAACACGTCATTTGTATAATTAATTATTTTAGATGTTTTAGCTCAAAGTTTGAGATGGATTTGCTGTTTTCTATCTCATCTTTTTTTTTTACAGGTCTCATACACTTTCACTCAAAAGTGTACGCAAAAATTACAAAAATCATTTTTAATCATCTGACGTTCATCCTGCTAATTATCAATATCCATTGTTGATATATAAAAGAAAAGATTGTGCTGTTTTTGGCCAAGTAATCCAGCCTGTGTGTGTCTGTATAAAAAGCGGATGTAGTCGGTTTGCCAGATGAGGCCGACCTGGAAGTACCAGTTGGCAAAAAATGTATTTAAATGGAACAAAAGTCTATGAAAGTCTCCTCTCAATTGATTTATAATATCAGTAAACAGGAGTTAATGGTGTCAATCATTTTGTTAATTATTGTTCCCGTTTAGGGTTAGCACTGCCCCACAACCCCGCCTTTGGATGGATGGATGTTCCCGTTTAGGGTTAGCACTGGATGGATGGATGTTCCCATTTAGGGTTAGCACTGGATGGATGGATGTTCTCATTTAGGGTTAGCACTGGATGGATGGATGTTCTCATTTAGGGTAGCAAAATCCTGAGGCTTCAAACAGGAGTTTTGATTTCAATGGGTGACTTAGGGGGGGGCGCCTATAGCTGACATAGGGCAAAAGGCGGACGGTGTGTTTGTATGTTTGTATGAAACAAGTAAATTCACCTTCACTTATATCTGCGCAGAGTCTTCTGAGATAAATCTAATCTTATCTGTCCTTCACTCAATAAGCACTTCTCTCATTTACCCTGCGGCCTTTTTACAACCCGTTGTCGGCGTTATCTTCTTCTCCAGGGCCAAGGTTGACGCCTGTGAATGGAACTTCTGCACTCTCCAGGAATGCGTGGCACCATTTTTTCCCAATGGATGATTGACTCAAACAAATCATAACAGAAGTTATTTTACATGAGAAACCCTTCCTCCTTTGTCCTCTGGTGATCCAGCTGCACATGCAGCAACTGCCCACTCTCACTCCCGATTGGCTGCTCTGTGTTTGGTGAATTGGAGCCAAAAACTGCATCTGGGAGAACCTGATCTGACCTTCAGTGGAAAACAGGGAGAGACAGTAACGACACACACACACACACAGAGGCTACATTTGTTTTCCGGGCAGGCCTTTGTGAGTGAAAGCACACTGGAAGAACCAGAAAGAGAGGAGGAGGAGGAGGAGGAGGAGGAGGGGAAAAGTTGTAGCAGAGGGGGGGCGTGTTCTATTTATCTGTGAATAAAAGAGGAACTTATCCTCATCTGCACTCCCTCTTGAATTGACGCCAAGGGCATACGTCAGCGCACCAGTTCTTCTAACACGCTGTGATTTAGATTCTGTTCTATTTGCAAAACAAAGGCAGGAGCGAGGACAGAGCGCTCACTACCGTTCAAAAGTGCGGGCTCACTTATAAATGTCCTTATTTTTTGAAGGAAAAGCACCTTATTTTCCCTAATGAATATAACATTAAATGAATCAGAAATACACTATATACATCGTTAATGTGGTTAAACGACTATTCTAGCTGCAAACGTCTGGTTTTTAACGGAATACGTACGTAGGTGTACAACATTGCGCGAGTAAAGTGAGACGGCTGAAAACACAGAAGAAGAAGAACCAGCAAAACGTTTCAGGAATGAATTCTACTGCACAAAACAAACAGTTTTTCGGCACTGCTGGTGTATACACACAAATGTTTCTTCTGTCAGGTCTGATAGTATTGCTGGACAGAGTCACTTAGAAATGTCCTTATTTTGTAAGGAAAATCACTTTTTTTCCAATGAATATAACATGAAATTAATCAGAAACACACTCTATACATTGTTAATGTGGTAAATTACTATTCTAGCTGCAAACGTCTGGTTTTTAATGGAATATGTACATAGGTGTACAACATTGCGCGAGTAAAGTGAGACGGCTGCAAATACAGTAGGTAGAAGTATGACTGAAAACACAGAAGAAGAAGAGCCAACAAAAAGTTTCAGGAGTGAATTCTAATTTTTCGGCACTGCTGGTGTATACACACAAATACTTCCTCTGTCAGGTCTGATAGTATTGCTGGACAGAGTCACTTAGAAATGTCCTTATTTTTGAAGGAAAAGCACTTTTTTTCAATGAATATAACATTAAATGAATCAGAAATACACTCTATACATTGTTAATGTGGTAAACGACTATTCTAGCTGCAAACGTCTGGTTTTTAATGGAATATGTACATAGGTGTATAGAGGCCCATTTCCTGTGTTCTAATGGTACTTTGTGTTTGCTAATGGCGTTAGAAGACTATTGGATGATTAGAAAACCCTTGAAAACCCTTGTGCAATGATGTTAGCACAGTTGAAAACAGGTTTGCTTGTTCTTTGAATCATTATTTCTAATCTTTCAATGTCTTGACTATATTTTCTATTCATTTTGCAACTCTTTTGATGAATAAAAGTGTGACTTTTTATGGAAAACACCAAATAATTGTATAGGTGACCCCAAACCTTTGAACGGTAGTGTACATTAACTAGAGTATTCAGCCTCTCATCAGCAGGACCCAGTTTTAGTAAGAGGCCTGACTCGTCCCTGTCAGCTCTTATTAAATGCAGAGGCGATGTACAGTGGAGTTAGGAGAGGGGAGGCCTCTCTTTCTGTGTGTGTGTGTGTGTGTGTGTGTGTGTGTCTGACAAAAGTGTGTCATGTAAAGTTCATGGCTTTGTTGTTCAATAGAGGGGGAGGAAGCGAATTTGCTCATGTGAATGCTTTGTAGTTGTTTGTAACATTCATTCACAAAGTCAATGTTATTAATAACCAAAACTTCTACTTAAGTGCAGTATTTCAGTAAATGTATATTTCTATATTACAGATTTAATTGAAAGTGACTTCGTTTTAAATAGATAAAGTGGTAGAAGATGACTGAAGGAAGTCACACGACCTTTAAAGTGCAGAAAACTGTCTTTCTCTCATCCCATCACAGAGAGTGAAATGATGTAATGATGCAAAATAATCTGAGCCTTCAGATTTGTCTTGTGGCTCTTTGCAAAGGGTCCAACTCTACAGGAACTACAGGGAAACCACAATAAAATAACCTCAAGCATGTGCAGGAATGCAAAAAGAGTGTGAATAATGTAAGTAATGCATGACTTAAAGGTGCATTATGTAATAAATCTAAAGCAACTGGCCGTAAAATCCTCCTAATATGTCACAGAGACTCAGGAATAATGTTCATATAACAAAATATCTGCATATATATGACAAAATATTTGCATTAAAATAAATATTTTGCAGACTGCAAATCATGTTTATGTTTTGAAATCACGTTTTGGCATGTGGCGCCACCTTCTGTCGTCTACCAGTCATTGCAGTCAGTAGAGTCTCAGCTGCCGAGCAACCGCGGGTTGCCAGTTGAGCGTCTGAGCTACAATGGCGATGGAGAAAAAACGAAAAACCTAAAAGACCTCGGTATTTTGAATTTGGGCGTAGTAACTGTTTTTGGCCACATTCTTACATATGGCGCCTTTAAGCAGTATCTACATGTGTCTCATATACTGTAAAGGTACATTTCCTCCATATTGTTGCTCCTTCTTAGCTCTTCATACTCAGTCACTGGCCTTGTTCCTTCTCCTTCCACTCGTAGCTTATACTCCAGACTATAGTTCCTGCTGCTAACACTAAACCCAGGGTTTGTTTTCACTGTAAAGACCGGACGCTCACGTGTTTCTTCGAAACGTGTGTGCATGCGTTTACCTGTTTTCACCGTTTCACCGAAGGCCACGTGTGACGAAACACACGGGTTAATAAAAGTTATACAGGAGGCTATCTGTGTCACCTGGACGTGTGACCCTTCCTGCGATAGTGACGGGGTCAATGTATGCACTCGGCAACTTGACAAGTTTTCCTCGTAAAGCTTGTTGTTTTCCAACCTGTGTCAACATTTAATCCTATGGATCCGTGTTCAGAGAAACATCTGTGTCTGACGTACAGACCCATTTTTTTGTTGTTGTGTTTTCCTCTTCGCTCCACGCGCTCTCTCTCTCTCTCTCTCCGCTTGGTTCAAGGTTGTTGTGGTTGAGCTTTTATCTCTCTCCCTGTGCTTTATCGCCACCTCTGTGCAGGTAAATCTGGTCGTAAAACTCTCGTCATATTATGTGGAGTCTCACACGAGTCGAGACTTTGAACTTGTTTGATTTCACCTCCTCAAACCTCCTCTCGGGAAGTGATAGCAGGATAATGACTTTACAGCCTGAGGTGAAAGATATTATTACGACTCAGGGGGACATTAAAGGAGGCTTTTTTCTTCTCCAGTGTGATGTGTACATGATATTTTTGTTGATTTGGTATCAATTGAATAAGGAATTTTGGACTTAAATCGTGTCGATTGGGCACTTTTTGTTCACTTAAACAAAACATTTTGTAGTTTAAGTTAACATCAGTGTCTTAAAGGTCACATAAAGTGGTCCTGTTGCACATAAATGTTAGTTATGGAGGTCTACTTACATATATTAACATGCTTTTATGGTCAAAAACCTCCTAGTTTCTGTAAACTAACCGATAGAAATCCTCTTTTATGAAAGTGTTTTTCAGCCGCGATGTTTCAGAGTGAACTCACCCCCAGAAGACAGAGTCTTGTGATTGGCCAATACTATCCAGCACATCCGTTCTCAGAAGCGCAGCGCCCCCCTCTGGAACGGCGGATGCACTGCTCCTCATTATCAAAACATTGTTTTAACAGTGTTTAAAAATAGCTTTGTCACGACTCCCCGCCACAGTCCCTTTTATGACTTTAAACCGGAGTCAGACCCAGAGTCAGAAGACACTGTTGCTCGTGAAACACCTCCACAACGGACGTTATTCTTCTTCTGCGGTTCAATGTACGCAACCGGATGTGCCCGGACTAGTGCCCGGAGCAGGACGATCGGTTGTTCAGGAGAACCGCTGCTTACGTAACTATTACGGGATTTTCAGTGATCTCGTTGAGCCCCGAGATTACAATAAAACACAACGTTCTCAGCAATGGCTGAACTGTTTGTTACGAACCGTCAGGGCTTAATAAACAAGGTAATGACGCAGATACACACCAAAAAAAACAGCGATAATAGGAACTTCCGGTCTAGTTCCGCTTTAAAGGGTCTATTTTCACTCATTTTACCCCCATTTGGTCAAATCAAGAATACCCTTAAAATCATTATGATGCTTCTGTTTGTTTGATTCACATTTGATTTGATCAGCTCTTTTACTCACAGTAAAGAGCAAGTGTAGAGCTTTTATTTTCTCGGCAGGAAGTGACGTTGACGTCAATTCTATTAATTCTATTTACAAACCCAACTTCCTCTGTTGTTGCTGGAATGAGACTTGTCTAATGATTGAATAACACATTTATCTATGGAAATTAGTTAAAAAAACAACTGTATTTTTTTGCGGTGAAGTGGCCCTTTAATTTAGGGGTAAGATTAGGGCATTAGAGGCAACTTTCAAAGGCAAACTGGTTGGTTTTTAACATTATTTTTACCAAATAAAGTTGTACTTTTAGAGGAAAAGAAAGAAAATATATGTACTTTTTCTTTTGGAGATGAAGAAAATAACATTTAAGAACTATATTGTTGTTGTTGTTGTTGTTTGGTGGATTTTAAAGTCCAAAATTTCAGGGGAAAATTTAACATTTTATATATTTTCAACGGTCAGCGTATATTAGAATAGAATATGAAATAGACCTTTATTATCATTAAGAATAAGATGATGAAGCAACTCTGATCAGTGCATATTTAAAGAGGGCCCCTGAGTAAATCACAACCAGGTCTCCCAAATTCCTGGCCACACCCCTGTGTGGGGGTTTGTCTTTAGGGAATAGAAACCACTGTGTCCAAATATACTGCACGTGCATCGCTCACTGAAAGGGTTAAAACTCATAGTAAAAAAAAAAACAAAAAAAAAAACATCTTCACTGAGCTCCACCCCCCACCAATTGTTGAGGCCGTGCGACTCAGAAATCACACCACTGCTGCAGGCCCCGCCCCCTCCCCCTTCTGGGGCCCCCGTGGGTCCCACCCACCCGTGGACCACATTGAAATGGGTCTGATGTTGTCAAACATTACAGTGAGCAGAGCATCCCCTCTTTAGACCCTCGGGCAGCAGCAGCAGCTGTAGTGAGCTTCAGAAAAGCAGTATTATTATTATTATTATTATTATTGTTATTATTATTATTATTATTTATAATATAGTGACAGAGTTTTATTTCAAACAATCTGCAGAAAACCAACAGGGTTGTGTGTAAACCATGGGACGGCTGTGTTACACGCCCCTGCTGCTTCTCATCTCCTCTTTCTATCAGACAAGTAAGTTCACACTTTTCAATTGTTTTGAAATATAGAGCAAAATCTCTAATCTCTAATCTGTGTTAAACATAAACAAAAAATAATGTTATTCTCCAGCCATATATAGTATGTTTATACTTTAACTTATACAGTATTTCGGGCTGAATGTAGGTCACAGAAATAAGAATTCCATTTAAAATCTTAAAGTCTTTAATCACATCCTGTGTGTTTTTAATGGTCTCCATTATTCAACAATAATAATAATAATAACGATCGTTTTATTCTCACTGTACGGCTTCTGAATGAAGCTGTGTTGTTGTTGCTTTTCATATCCTGCCGCTCCTCTCTGCAGCGCCAATGAGCTTTGAGCTCAATGTATGTAATGTGTGTGTGTGTGTGTGTATATGTGTGTGTTCTTGTATTAGTGTCTTTGTGCGGACCAAAAAAAAGTGAGGACATTTTGGCAGATTTTTTTTTGAAGGTTAAGACTTGGTTTTAGAGTTAGGGTAAGGGTTAAAGCGATGTTTGATAGGGTTTAGATTAAGATAATAATATGTCTATGAGTGTCCTCGCTACAAATGTAGAACAAGCATGTGTGTGTGTGTGTGTGTGTGTGTGTGAAAGATGTTCCTGAAAAGCCGTTTTTTAAGCTGCTGCCATTCACAATGAGGCACCTGTATTTAAATAACTGTAGAAAACATTGGCGGGCATATGGATGAATAAATAAATGAATGAATGAATGAATGCTTTTGTGGTGACATATGAGCACATCACAATTTTCCCGTCAACATGATGCAACATCCCAGCCTGCGCGTGAATTTTCTTTTACCTGAAACGCCCTCTGCTCTGCTCTGCTCTGCCTGTGGGAGACTGTGGGAGTGGGCCGCCATTCAAGAACCCGTCCTCCAATACAAACACTGACTTTTTGTCTCGACCGCAGCGCAGCATTCCTTCGCTTTTCGATTGTACACTTTAGATGTCAGACCTGTTCCTGGTGTTGTGTTGGTTTTTCTGAGAAATGGTGTGTGTGTGTGTGTGTGGTGGAGGGAACGTGTTGGAACTGGTCGCCAGTGTCACCGAACTTCATCTCCACACCGGCAGCTATGTGTCGACTGTGTCCCCCCCCCCCCCCCCATGTTGTGAAATAGTTGTCTTTCGACCATGATTGGACCGACACGTTTGTTAATGTTTATGATGAATAAATCAAAGAATAGGTGACAGAACATGAGGAAGAGGAGGACAGACGTTATTTATCAAAGCACTGATTGAACCCCGATCGATAAAGATGACATTTAGTCCAGTTTGTGTCTCTCGGACTGAACTTTAAGCCTCCTGAGTAAATAACCAGCATGAACTTGTGTGTCGGGGGTTTTGTGTCCTGAAGTTCAGGGAATTTGAGTTGATCTGTTAGATTAAAAAAAAAAAAAAAACAATCACAGCGTTCGTAAAAAAAAAGGAAAAGTTTGACCTTCTTTTTTTTTTTTTTATTACTCACCAGGATATAGTATTATGACCGGGGATCAGTAATGCATGGAGTCATAAAGAAATAACTGTGTTAATGATCAACAAAGTGACTGTAGCCATATAAAATACTACACTCTGAGAAATAAAAGTGCTAAGTAGAACCATATAAGGTTCTTCGGCTTGTCCTCATAGGAGAACCCTACCTGGAACCCTTTTGGAGGGTTCCACCAAGAACCCTTTTAAAACCCTTTATTCAGGAAAGGGGTTTTAAAGGGTTCTCTGGATCAAAATGGTTCTTACTGGAACCATTTGTGTTACCAAGAACCCTTGAAAAACCCTTTCTTCTGGAAATGGTTCCAGGGAGAACCTCAGCCCTTGCCGAAGAACCCTTTTGGAACCCTTGTTTCTAAGAGTGTACAACAGAGGCTGAAGTTTATTGAAACACAGCTGCTACTGAAGCGTCAACCATGAGTGGAATCTGAACCAGATGTTTAACTTTTCCCAGAAGCCATTACAGGGATACATCATATATCAATCTGTATAGGTCACCAAACATAGGAAAATAATAAGACTTGAGCAAAAATGTCAATTGAACTTCAGCCTGAAATGCAGTGAAGCTCTAAATTCATGTAGTAGTTAAACAGGAACAGGTGGTCGTCCGAGGCTTTGATGACCAGCTGCAGGAGGAATGGCTTTGAGTAGCTTTTAAATAAGTGATATAATGAACCGTCTAATTGGTTCTACAAGTTCAGTCGCTTAATGGGGATTGTTAAAGATAGGGGTCGCTATAAATGCTGGAAAAAATGACATTTCCCTTGTTGTTCATGAACTTGTCATAAACGCAGCTCAGGCTGCTGCTGCTTACACAGGCGCTGCAACTATGTCAGTGGTTTAACTAGCGGTTTAACCATTTATCTGCCCTGTTTAAACAAGCAGAAACATGCACGTGTGTGTTTGTACATGTGTGTGTCATGCTCAAGAGTATAAACCTCCCAAGTCCAGAGCTCCTGTGGCAGCATGTTTATAACCATCAGTGATGAAACCTGAGTGAGGACGCTGAGATCGCCGCCGTGAAAGCAACATTTAAGAATGGAGTTTTGTCTTTTAGCGTGTGAAGCGACGTCTTTACTCGATCCTGACGCCAGGAGGACGCGGATCACAGAAACGATAACCGAGCAAAAACAAAAAGCTGCTGACAGAATACAAAAACAGCTTTCTATAAAATAAGATTAACTCAATAAAGCGGGCGTCTTGTTTGGCGTTGGGTGTTTTGGTTTGTGGAAATAATGACCTTTTCCTTCAACCTTCTTCAGCTTCTTCCAAAATCAGCCAGTATCTAATTGTTGTGATAAATGTCAGATTGAATTAAAGGTGAAGAAACCCGTAAATAGACTTTTAAAAAAAAAACCTAATGAATGAAACTATACTGTGAACATATTGTTTTTTAATTCTCAGTGACTTTATATGTCCAGATTGTTGATTTAGCCTGTAAAGCTGAACCGTGCGTTTCTACCTGTCTGTCATAGATGCATGGACAGCATGTGGAAATGAGCAGTTCCAGTGTGGAAATTGGAAATGCGTCCCGTTCACCTGGGTGTGTGACGGCATGGACGACTGTGGCGACGGCACGGATGAACTTCCTGCTACCTGTTGTGAGTACGACGTGCTGTTTTAACATCAGTATGGACAATGCCGTCACTCTTTCAATAACCATTTCTCTGTATATTCCACTTTCAGTGGCTAAAACGTGTAAGCCAACGGAATTCAGCTGCCTGGACCGTCTTAACGGGTGCATACCCAGCGGATGGCGCTGTGATGGGCAAGCTGACTGTCAGAATGGAGCCGATGAAGACAGCACCTGTGGTGAGTCTGAACTAGGGATCAGACAACATATGACAAAAACACTGAACCCTAACCCTAACCCTAACCCTAATTCTAACCCAAGAAGTTGATGGTGGTGAATTTCCATCATTTTGGTCATCATGAATGTAAAAAAAGTCTTAATATTGCTCATTGGTCATGGAATATTATACTCTTAGAAATAAAAGTGCTAAGTAGAATGCTATAAGGTTCTTCGGCTTGTCCGCATAGGAGAACCCTTTTTATAAAGGTTCCACCTGGAACCCTTAGTGTTACCAAGAACCCTTTTAAAACCCATTATTCAGGAAATGGGTTTTAAATTGTTCTCTGGATCAAAATGGTTCTTACTGGAACCATTAGTGTTACCAAGAACCCTTGAAAAAAAAAAACGGTTCCAGGTAGAACCTCAGCCCTTGTAGAAGAACACTTTTGGAACCCTTATGTCCATTATGTGTCCGTAGCAATGCTTTTGTAATATTACAACATGTTTTTCAACGCACACAAATGACCATACACTCTTAGAAATAAGGGTTCCAAAAGGGTCCTTCTACAAGGGCTGAGCTTCTACCTGGAACCATTTGCTTCTGAAAAACCCTTTCCTGAATAAAGGGTCTTTCAAGGGTTCTTGGTAACACTAATGGTTCCAGTAAGAACCATTTTGATCCAGAGAACCCTTTAAAAGCCCTTTCCTGAATAAAGGGTTTTAATAGGGTTCTTTGCGGAACCCTCCAAAAGGGTTCCTGGTGGAACCTTTATAAAAAGGTTCTACCTGGAGCCAAAAAGGGTTTTCCTATGAGGACAAGCTGAAGAACCTTATATGGTTCTACTTAGCACTTTTATTTCTAAGAGTGTATCTGTGCACATCTTCTGTCCTGCTCTTCATTCCTCTGTCACATCTACTCTCCCAGGGCCAAAGCAGTGCTCAAGCGACGAGTTCCGCTGCAGGAACGGCCAGTGCTTGTCCGCGTCCTTTGTGTGCGACGACGAGCCGGACTGCGACGACCGCAGCGACGAGGACTCCTGTCCGCCCGTCACCTGCAGCGCTTCGGCCTTTCAGTGCAACAACAGTGCTTGCGTGCCGCGCCTGTGGGCCTGCGACGGTGACTCCGACTGCTCGGACGGCTCGGACGAGTGGCCTCAGAACTGCGGCACGAAGGCACAGCCCACCGCGGCCACTCATCAGTGCTCCTCGCTGGAGTTCCACTGTGGCAGCGGGGAGTGCATTCATGGGAACTGGAGGTGCGACGGAGGAGCTGACTGCCTCGATCGATCGGATGAAGCCAACTGTGGTAAGACTGACTACAACACTCTGACTGATACAGATATCACAACTTTTTTTCCATCATGACACCAATATCAGTCCAGTACCTAGTGATACCAAACCACTTCAGAAACATAATGCAGAATTTGCTTTTCTTGCTCACGTTCTGATCCTGAAACAGTTCTCTCAGCCGATCTTTGATGACACTGATTCATTACCTCTTGTTCCCACATTCTGAATTTACGTCTCTTTCCTCCCTTCAGCTCGTCAGACTTGTCGTCCTGATGAGTTTGAATGCGGCGATGGAACTTGCATCCACGGTAGCCGCCAGTGCAACCAACACTTCGACTGCAAGGACAGGAGTGATGAAGCCGGCTGTGTCAATGGTAAAAATCAGTAAAACCTGGTTACTGGCGGCCAAATGTGTTGTTAAGACTTTGTTGGCTGATCCTCTGACTTTTTTTTTTAATCATTTGTCACGCAAAAGCAACCCACTGTGATGGCCCGACCAGGTTCAAGTGCCGCACCGGGGAGTGCATCAGTATGGACAGCGTGTGCAACAACCATCGTGATTGTAGGGATTGGTCCGATGAGCCTCTTCGAGAATGTGGTGAGTACAGAGCCCCCCCCCCCGCCCCCCTCATTTATAACTGTCTGGCTAATTACTACGTTCGTGTGTTAAATGAGAGAGTGCAGCACCAGAAACCAAGCTATATCCTCCTCTTCTCCCCACTATAGGCCTTAATGAGTGCCTGTTCAGCAACGGCGGCTGCTCTCATGTCTGCAAAGACCTGAAAATCGGCTACGAGTGCCTGTGCCCTGCTGGATTCAGGCTGGTTGACCAAAAACGATGTGAAGGTAACGGCCTCCCACACAGCTGCAGTCTGAAATAGTCAAATATGGATGTGCATGATCGTGCTGATGTGAACTTTAAATTGTGTCTGTTTACTCGGACCATTCCACCAAGTGTCCTCTCAGATAAAACGGAATACAATGTCCCACAATGACTCAGCGTTGTTCTGTTTGCTGACACTGTTTCAGTGTGTTTTATATCATTCTAACCGACCTTTGTCCTTCTCAACGAACGAAGATATTGACGAGTGCGTCGTCAACATCGACGTCTGCAGCCAAATCTGCATCAACCAGGTCGGCGGTTACAAATGCGAATGTGAGGAAGGTTACCAGATTGACCCGTCCACCAAAGCCTGCAAGGCCATCGGTAAATATGTTCTTTCCAGAGTGTTTGTTTTACCGTTATGCAAGGGTTAGATATCGAATAGCCTTGAGATATATTACTCTAAATTTCATGCCAAAAGTTCTTAGTGTGGGCCAGACTGACACATGATAACTCGCTATTAAAGGCTGTCTAGTATTGATTCTGATTAAACTATTATTTTGCCAGATAAGTAGGGTTTATCCCTTAAAGTTTGAGTTAAACATGCAAACCAGCAACTCATGTTTACTCTCCTTGTTTACAGGTACAGTAGCCTACCTTTTCTTTACTAACCGTCATGAGGTTCGAAAGATGACCCTGGACAAAAGCGAGTACTCCAGAGTGATCCCCCGTCTGAAGAACGTCGTCGCTTTGGACGTCAACATGGCCACCAAAGACATCTACTGGTCGGACATCTCTCAGAAGAAAATCTACAGGTGAGTTATCGGGATGAGAATGATCAGAACGATTGGAGACACCAATGTTTCCTTAAAATCACGTTTACTGACAAAAGCTCTCTCAAACCAGAGCTCAGATGGACTCCGCCGAAGACTCAACTCAGCACAGCGTAGTGATCGGCAATGACATCGATGCTCCCGAAGGCCTCGCCTATGACTGGATCCACGGTAACCTGTATTGGACTGACAGCATTCGCGGCACTATCTCCGTAGTCACTGCCGATGGTCACCGTCGCAAAACTCTCTTCCACCAAGACCTCTTGAAACCTCGTGCGATCGTGGTCGACCCCCACAGCAAGTAAGTCTTGTGGTCCTAAAATAAAGTACTGTAGCGTAGACTACATCGTTTCTAAAGATCTAATTTAATTTACTATATTTACCCCCAACCCACAGCTTTATCTACTGGACAGACTGGGGAAGTCCAGCAAAGATCGAAAGGAGTGGTCTTAACGGAGGAGACCGCACTGCTCTGGTCACTGACAACATTGAGTGGCCTAACGGAATTACAATCGGTAAGCGTCAGCATTCACGTCTCTCTGGTTTCAGGGATTTTGAATCTATTCATATGGATTCATATCAGTGTGACCTGTGTTGACCCCCACTCTGACCCATCTGCTTCCTCCGCAGACCTGTTGAACCAGCGCCTCTACTGGGTGGACTCTAAGCTGCACTCCCTCTCCAGTATCGACGTGCAGGGTGGCGGTCGGCGCACGCTCATCATCGACGAACACAAGCTGGCTCACCCACTGGGACTCACTGTGTTTGAGGTACCTATTTCACCATCCGATAACCTACAGTAGATTCACTGCACACGCCGCTCCCCGATTTCAATGTTAAAGCATTGTGGTGTTTATTTGTGTGTCTTAGGAGAGAGTTTTCTGGACGGACGTCAGCAACAATGCCATCCTCAGTGCAAACATGCTGACGGGTGATGACATTACACCAGTGGCAGAGCACCTATCGTCACCAGAAGACATTGTTCTCTACCACAACCTCAAACAACCTTCAGGTAAGAGATGGTATTACCATTTAAAACATGTGGTGGGTTTAGTTGGTCATGTAAAACCATGGTCACTCAGGTTATTAATTCCATCTCAATCAACCAGTCAAAATACTTCATGTTTGCATGCTAAGCTAAGCTAACCGGCTCTTTGGTGGAAAGCTAATTGGCTAGTTGATTTAGCATATTTTCAAAATTATTGATATATTGCTGTGCTATAATGACATTGGAAATGTGTTGTAAAATGTGTGAAACTGTTGAATTCAATCAAATTTATACTCTTGTTTTTATTTCAGGGAGGAACTGGTGTGAGGTGTCCAATGGTGGCTGTGAATTTATGTGTCTGGCTGCTCCTCAAGTGGGCAGACATCCTCCCAAATACACCTGTGTCTGTCCAGATGACATGATGCTAGCCGGTGACATGAGGACATGTGTGCCTGGTGTGTAAATTATCAAGAAGACATTTACAAAATCATATTGTAATTATTGCTTTCTCTTAAATTGCTTAAACTATACCAGTTCAAGAAGTCTTTCTTTCTGTTTCTTGTGCTCCACCAGCTGTGCCAACATCCGCAGCGCCCGTGCAACCTCAAAATCCTACCGACGCCCCTCGTCTTCCAACAGCGCCACCTAGGACCACAGCCAGGACTGTCCCCAAACCCCGGATCCATACCAGTATCACAGTTCCTACTGTAAACACCAAGCCAGCGCTACGCACCGTCAAGCCTCTGCTCAGGATCAGCACACCGAAACCAAGCACCCCTTCACCGCAGCCAGTCATACCAATGATTTCCAAGACCACCACAAACGCTCCGACTACCTCTCCGGGTATGTGCCGTCATGGCGTTCGATTATTAATTGCACAAACTCCACTGTGAAACTACTTACACGGATCACTAACTGTGTTTACTTTAACATCAGGTGACAAACATGGATTTGTTGGAGCCATGCCTAACACTGCCTCCACCACGCCGATAGCCCTGTACATTGTTGTACCTCTGGGTGAGTAGATTTGGTAGCTTCTGTGTACATTATACACACATACATTCTAATAACCTGAAATACTAACATCCGTCTGTTTTCCTGATGCAGCAATCATTTGTCTGGTGGTTGTTGGTGGCCTGCTGCTGTGGAGGAACTACAGGCTGAAGAATACCAACACTATTCACTTTGACAACCCAGTCTACCAGAAAACTACTGAGGACCAAGTGCACATTTGCAGGAGCCACAGTCTTGATGGTTACTCTTACCCAAAAGTGAGTCTCGACTAACCTGCTTAGATCTCTACTACCTGTTTAACCTCAGTAATCAGTCTATTGTGGAGCGTGGTATACCTAACGTAGACCTCAGGCCTAACACTAGAAATTTGAAAACTCCAGTGCTCGTCTGGAAGATGAATTCTGGAGTGTCCATATTTCTGTTCAATCCAGCTACTAAACTACAGAATATGTTTTGTCTGACATATTTTTTATTACTTGCTGTGTTTCCAGAGACATGTTCTTCTAAACGAAGAAGCAGACAATCCCACCTTCACAGAGAACTGAGAAATACCGTCACGGTGAGAAGAGAAGAGTGTCAACGATAAGCTAACTTAGACCTTAGTCCTTTCCTGTTCTTTTTTTTACCTCACTCGGCACAATGCTTATGGAAGTCAAAGCCAATATGAGACAAACTTGAACCACTATATCCTCACAGACAAACACGTTGTCTACAATAGTATACATTTTGGGGGGGAAGTGAGCTCTTTTAGCACAGTTAGCACAGCAGCAATTGTGACATGTCTTAGCAGGAAAAGCACTGAGCACATTGACAGCGGCTTTCAGCTGTCAATGTGATTACTTACACCTGTGCTTTCCCTACCAGACAAAATGGCTGCTGTTCAAAGGGCTCTTACACATAGCTTCTTGGCTCAGAAGGAAGCGACTGACCGACCACCAGCAGCAGTTAGCTTAAACAGAAAACAGCTACCACAGCTTTGTCCACAGTTAAAAGACTTCCTTGTAGGTGTTATAACAAAAATAATGTTGACTTTTTCATAAGAACAAATGAGGTGAGAATCTTAGTTGAAGGCCAACACAGGGGTCCCGTGGTGAGCATTGGTGCTTTGCTAGCAGAAAGGTTCTCTGTTCAAAGGACAACACAGCACAACAGCCATTTTGTTTTAGCCAAGTGTTTAGCAGTGAAATCACAGGTGTTACCGATCACATTAACGATGGCTTAGTCACAACTAGTGAACCAATGGAATTTGGTCAATAATGAAACATTAATTTCATTGTTTACATGTGTGATTTTTTCCCTGTTGTGATCCATTGGAAGCTAAATGGGATGAATGTTTTCCCACAGTCTAAAAACATTCAGATTTGGGGAATCAGGCAAATTTGACGCTCTAAATTGACCATATGTGTGACCCTGTGATCCTCATGTTGAGGGTAAAGCGGTAGAAGATGGATGAATGTGACTGTGTTTGGCCTCTCATTATTATAATTATTGAGCCAGTATCACCATGATTGTTGATGCACAGAAATGTGAGTAGAACCAATTTTTAAGTTGGCAGAAAAGTGCTAAATAATATGTCACACTTTGTACACATTTTGTACACTTGAAATAGGAAACTTGCAGCTGATTCTGGGGCTGATTTAAAGGTGCATTATGTAATAAATCTAAAGCAACTGGCCATAAAATCCTCCTAATATGTCATAGAGACTCAGAAATAATGTTCATATAACAAACTGAACTCACCAACAACAACAGTACAGACAAAATATTCACATTAAAAAATATATATTTTGCAGACTGCAAATCATGTTTATGTTTTGAAATCATGTTTTGGCGTGTGGCGCCACCTACCGCCGTCTACCAATCATTGCAGTCAGTAGAGTCTCAGCTGCCGAGCAACCACGGGTTGCCAGTTACGTCAGAAAACAAACCCTTAAAGACCTCTGTATTTTTGAATTGGAATTTAGTAACCGTTTTTGGCCACATTCTTACATATGGCACCTTTAAACCTGACCTTTCAGTCGAGTGAATGTGAGGATACATCATCATGTGTGACCTCAGAAAGTCTGATAGCCTCAGTGTGCCTTAAATACTGTACTCTGACCGCCTTCGCATTTCTTTTTCCACAATATGTCTTTTTATGTTGATCTGAATTGGCCCCAGTGTCTGTGAGCAGCTGTGCGAAGCTTCACAGTTTTCTCCGAAAACTTCTGTTTTGTTATTGGCCGTCTGTACACAGGAGAGGCATTTCTTAAACCCCCCCCACGGGTGCCTCTCAGGAGGTCCAGTGCATTCCTCAGTCACGTGTGACCAGTGGAGGCCTGGTCTACAGCACTGTACTGTGCCACGTGTATATATTTACATCCTCCCTCAACACCAGGGCTGCCTTGTTCCAGCATTCCTGACAAAAGGGAAGCGATTGCTGCTCGTAAAAGCAGAGTTCTCAGCCAGCTAATTTATTTGTATTGATAAATGTGTTGTCGAAATCTGCATAAAATCGATGCGTCTGCCTGTTTACATTGGATTTGTTTAAGGGATGCGGCAGCGCTGCATGCAGGTGAAGTTCCGCCCCAACAAAGATTATTATTATTTCAATGATCGCTCTGATGCTTTTTGTTAGAGCAACTGATCCCTAAGTGCTTTTCTAAAAAAAAGAAAAAGAAAAAACTGAACACATTCAAATTCATTGTTCACTGAGCAGATTAAGTGTAAATATAATGTGCATAATTGTAAATATTTGTTCTTTGCATTCTGTTGGTAATGGTGTCATTGTTTTAGTGTTTGTTGTTGTAAATTTTAAACATTTGCTGTACATGAATAAATGATTCTATTTATTATAGAACGAAGACTCGCCTCTTTTTTTTAAAAAAATGCATCAATTGAGACAGTTTGTTATACATTTAACACAATTGTGTTAAATTTGCTCCTTACATTCAACTTTAAGTGAAATGATGAATATCGTAATATGATCATTTCTTAGTTTTTGCAATTAATTATAGTTCTTTCAACATTTTATTTAGTAGCCATTTTGACTCACTATTTATCACATTGAACTAATTTAATTTGAGCTATTCTAATGATTGTGAATTGTTTTCCATACTTTGTCCTTAACTAAGTCATTTTTTTGTAAATGTATTCTTCATCTTTAGCGATTTAAGTGCAGTATTATGTCTTATTTTATGTTGTTTAACCATTAAAGTTTGCTTTAGCTTCAACTAAGTCAAATAAAAATCAAATATTCATCCTTCAGATGAAATATTTCGGTCTTTTGTTTGTTTCTTCACATCCATTTCCTTTTGGATCGGTTAAGTTGACCTAAGTCCACTTGTTTTTCAAGCTTTTCTCTCCCACTCCCTGTTTTTTCATTCATTTATTTTATTTATTTGTGTATCTTGCCCTTGATACAAAGTTAAAAACACTACAATCCACTATCTCTGTGTTCCTGGCTCCAATTCAGATCGACGTTTATGAAAAATGTGTGTGTCCGACGGTTTAATGGCTTTGTCTGTATGCACACATGGCTGA
This sequence comes from Microchirus variegatus, assembly GCF_963457635.1. Classification (NCBI taxonomy): domain Eukaryota; kingdom Metazoa; phylum Chordata; class Actinopteri; order Pleuronectiformes; family Soleidae; genus Microchirus; species Microchirus variegatus. The sequence goes on from NC_139811.1 coordinate 7,761,818, forward strand.
AAATGTGAAGAGTGAAGGGGGGTTTGCTCCTTTTCCTCTCTCCCCTTTTTTCTTCTTTTTTTTTTCTTGGGGGCTGGCTGTGGCTGTGTTTAGTTCCGTGGAATGCTGGGCTTTATTCCTGGAAAGCGTCACCGTGAAACAAATGCAGAGTTTCTTAGAAGTCCTCCCACATGGTGAGCTCACATGTCGGGAAAATAACACCCCTGTGTGTGTGTGCACATGGTATTAATGGATTTGATAGCACACTGGGAATAGACGGTTATACAGTAGAGTAATGTATTATATTGTGCAAAAGACTGAGGCCACAATTAACCACTAACTTTGCTGTGACCTTACTGATTTTATACCTGACAAATGTGGTTATCTTTGGCATTTAGATCTTTTTTTTAGAGCAGCCATTTTCTACGTTAACCCTTTAAGGTATGCACCAATAAAAAAGCAAAGGAAAATTATTTATTTGCATTTTTTATTATTTCATTTTATTTCCTTATGATAACAATAATGACAATCAATATACTTTTTTTAATTAGACCCTACAGTATTTCAGATACAGGCCTCTACCAAACGGTTGAGACGTCTGTTCATAATAAACCTGGTTTGCTTAAAGTACAACATTCACAAGTCACATTAAGTGAGTTCAGCTTGATGCATTTTTCAATGAGACACAGTGACGTAAAGTGTGGTCAACCAAATGGTTGATTAGTACCTTAAAGGGTTAATTATTAGGACAAACACAGGTTTTCTAATGAAACTAACGAGGTTCCGCTCCATTAAAGGTGCCGTATGTAAGAATGTGGCCAAAAACGGTTACTACACTCAAATTCAAAATACAGAGGTCTTTTAGGTTTAGTTTTCTGACGTAACTGGCAACCCATGGTTGCTCGGCAGCTGAGACTCTACTGACTGCAATGATTGGTAGATGGCGGTAGGTGGCGCCACATGCCAAAAGCATGATTTCAAAACCTAAACATGATTTGCAGTCTGCAAAATATTTCTTATAATGCAAATATTTTGGTTGAACTGTTGTTGTTGGTGAGTTCAGTTTGTTATATGAACATTATTCCTTAGTCTCTGTGACATATGAGGAGGATTTTTAGAAGATAGAAGATAATTACACCAACTACCAGAGAGGAGAATAGAAACAAACACGCTTTATGACCTCAAACATCTGCGCTCAGGTCATGTGTCTCGTGCAAAGAGCAGAAAAGTCAGGGAGAAGAGGCAGTGACGCATTTATAGACGTGTTTGCAAAACACACAGATAAAAAAGACGCACTTTATGCCGACTTTGTGATGTTTTTTATTTTTGTACGTCGAAGCAATGTTTTAAGATTCCCTTGTCCTTTGGCATTGTTTGTATTTGTACACGCGACAGGGGCAAAAAGTCCGTTTTTTAAAGATCTTCATCTGGAAAATCATTAATCATTAATTCAAAGGTCATGTGCACCAGCCCGGGCTGAATCATTCCTGGTACTCCAGGTAGAAGAATGGAGTAGCTGAGGTCATGGAGGGTTTTTTCGAGATGGTTTTGTAAAGACGGCGACTCTTTTCATGTTTTAAGTTCAGAGGGTTGCAGGGGCCGATCGATAAACTGTTGTAGAATTTTATCAATCCTATGTGACCATGTTTAAATTTAGCTGAGGAACAAACAAAATCCTGTTTTTATAACTTAATAAAGACTTTACATCCTCTTAATCAGATAATTTAGAGCTATGATCTCCCAATGGGTGACAATTAGGGATATGAATCTTTGGGTGGCTCACGATTCAATTCGATTCAAAATCAATTCTCGATTCAAACGATTCTCGATTCAAAAATGTATACAATGCATAGTGTGTTAAGGCAAATTATGGCATTTAATAAGCCAGACATACAGTTTGTATAAGATAATGTGATAATGTGATCACATAAAGGCAAAATTAAGACAAAAGTTACTATAAAAACTTACTTACTCTTTAAAAAAATAACTTGCATAAATAAAAGCTTAGGCTAGCTGCCTTTTTCTCCCAGAAGTTACAAAAATAAACTGTATACAAATAACACAAACTGGTGTTTTTTTCAAAATAGAAACTTTTTTTTTTTTTTTAAATAGATTTTTGAAGTTTATGAATCCATTCAGAATCATGGATGATTAGAATCCATTTTTCCCCCACCCCTAGTGACGATACATTAAAGTTATTAGTTTCACATCTGCTGCTTCTGCATGTAAATAGAACGGTGTCGTCGGCGTACAGGTCATTCGTCTCCCAGTGTTTTAACTGACCCACAAATGAAAACACCTCATACAAAAGCGATGTCTGTCCGTGTGTTTTTGTGATCATATTCCACACTCATGTCCCTAAATCAGGTCATGGTTTTGTGTTTACCTCCTGAGGAGAGAGGGCGGCGTATATTATTATTATTATTCTACTGTGGGGGGGCGTTACCATTCTAGACTCAAACCTCTCTGATTGGACGTGACGATGTTCTGTTTCCCGAGCCTCACAGGCCCGCTGCCTCTCTCCTCATGTTAGGTCAACATCCTCTTTCCATAATAAGCCATGACACTGCAAACAGACTTGCTTTATTGATCGCTGATATGTTATTTGCTGAAGCACATTTTAGGGAATAAGACGCCAAAAACAACATGTTTATTTCAATAAAAGAGATCACCAACTCCAAAACACATACACATATTACATGAGAGATTATTCTGTCACCAACGTTAAAATACAGTGGCGTAAATAGGTCGAGCAAAGTCAGCTACAGACTTTTCTCAATAAGATCATTTGCTCTCTCATCATCATCCTCCTCTTCCTCACATATACTTCACACACTGGTATAGTGACATTAGATCAAGATGGAGCAAGAGATGACTGTGTTTATTATCACAGTGGTGCAAGGACCTACTGTTCTAGGAATTATTCAGGCCGAACTTCAGACTATTATTATCATTCCGTGCGCTTTGCGGTCATTTTTGAGGGGGTTAACGTGCATATAAACTCTGGAAACTTGGATGCTCAGACCTGTGCGGTTGCACCAGGGCTCTATGGCGCCCCTCTAAGGTGAATTGCGGATGGATTCAAGCCAAAACTAAGTTGCATTGAATTTCACAAAACTTGGTGGATACATGTTATAGCCCAAGACGAAAAAAAAGTCAATTAGGACCATGGCCTCAACTCAACAGGAAGGCGGCCATTTTGAATTTAGTGTCCATCTTGGCCAATCGCAAGGGCTATTTGTTTCATTTTCTACAAACTCTGATCAGTATATATATATATATATATATACATATATATATACTTATATATGTATATATATATATTGTATCAGAGATGTACAATAGTACAGTATTTCTGATTTTCCTTGAGAACCTTGAGCACCTTTAGCTCCTCATTAAACTATTATTAACAGTTTCCATTATTAAATCTAATCTAATAAACTATTATTAAAAGTTAATTAATTTCGGGCCACAAATAAACAGCTATAACCTTCGTGTGAAACGTGAGGACTTCTGCTGCTGTATAAGATTATAATTGTTCTTATCACGCCCCCTACTGGACAACATGTGTAAAACTCTGATTTGTGCACCGGAAACCACGTGACTCAGCGCTTCACATGCCGTGTGTCCTGCATCCGGAATGGTCACCTATCGTCCGTGTGTAGTTTACGTTTAAGTTTAAAAGCTTTCTACTTTAATTGAAATCATGTCCGACAAAGGGGAGTTGAAAATAAACCAACAGTTTTCGCAGAAATATGATAAATACAGACAGAAGGAAGAGCTACAGCGGCGTAAGTAATCCACTGCTAGCCTCCATGCTAACACGACAACGTGGGAAGTGACGCCAGTGGTTGTTTTCAATGTCTTGGTTTTTTGTGTGTTATTGTCACGTTTTGCTGGTGCAGTGAAGGATCGATACGGAGACCGAACAGGTGACAGCGACTCTGAGACCTCCGAGTCCAGCTCTGACGACAGTGAAGTGGTCAGTGTCGACGCTCCTTCTCGATTCATCCTGTGTCCTCGCATAATAACTGTGTCTCTGAAGCGTGTGTGTGACGTCATGTGTTTGCCCTCAGGAGCTCGACCCTGCGGTTGAACGAGACTTTTACAGAACCCTGTCACTGCTGAAGAGGAAAGACCCGAGGATTTACCAGAAAGATGCCACGTTTTTCTCCGAAGGTGATTCAACAAGTACAGTCTCTGGTGTTGCTTTCACTGACTGTGGGACTTGTGTGTGTGTGGCTTCTAAACAAAAGGTCTAAAAGTGTTGTTGTTTTCAGGTGCATCCACCAGCGATGAGAAGCCTTCAACTTCAAAGAAAGCAGTGAAGCCCATGTATCTCAAGGACTATGAACGTAAAGTGATACTGGAGAGGGAAGGGTGAGTGATCTGTCTCTCTATCAGAGTTATAGAATAACTATTCACATCATTCAAGATTCAAGTGTTTATTGTCATATACACAGTTAAGAAACATGTTTCCCTGTACAATGAGATTCTACCAGCATACAGTAGAAAATAAATAATATTATGAATGGTATATAAATATGCATAGACATCTAAAGATAAATAATATATATATATATATATATATATATATAAAATACACTACTCACAAAAAGCTAGGGATATTTGACAACATCCATATGAAAAGTTCATGCTACAGTGGTATTCTACCACTGAACAGTTGGACATGTGCATTCAAAAGTTTAGAGAAAGGTTATAGTGCATTTTAGGTGCATTCTGAAATTGAATACAAATCACTTACTTTTTGTGAGTAGTGTATGCAGTGTTATGTCTTATTTTAACATTGCGGAATTCAAAACGTCTGCTGTTTTCTGCTATGTTATAGACAAAACTGCTTCTTCATAAGCTGAGTATTAGATTATATTTTCATCTCTGTGTTTGTCTGGAACTGTTGATGTTTATTTCTCAGCATTTAAACAATGTTTTTTCCACCTGTGAGGGCACAGGATAGTACTGAATTGTGTTGAATTTAATGTACATTTTCATGACTATGCAAGAAGCTTATTGTCAGCAATTATTTTGAAATACGTATAGCTTGTATTTTACCTGTATTTACCTGTAAGTACAATGTATTTGGGCATCATACAACAGTGCTCTTTGAGGTGCAGGTAAATTTGAGTGCGACTCTCAGACAGAGCTATAACTTTTATCTTACAGAAAATTTGAAGATGATGATGAAGAGAGCGACAGTGAAGAGGCTTTTCAGCGACGAGAGGTAGACTGTGCTGTGTAATTCTGTTTTCATGGAAACCTGGAGCTTCTCACCTATAACGGCTGTTTTAACAATCATATTTTTATTTCCCCCCCACAACAGAGAGCGGCCTCACCAAGCTACATTCAAGAGCAGAAGGAGCTGAAACAAAGGTATGTCTAAACATTGACGTGAAAGGCTCAGGCAGTTTCACTTGCAGTCTATTGACCGTAAACAAAATCTGTCGCCAGCTTCCAGAAGTTTGTTCAGGACAGCGATGAGGAGGATGAAGGCAGTGACGAGGCTGAAGGAATCAAGCTGCTCACCAGGAGAATCAAAACACAGGACGAGAAGGTCGGTTTATGCTCCTCCCTTTTTTGAAATACTGTGCTATAGCAGCTTTAGATGTCAGTATTAACTGATCTCTTTTTAGGATAAAGAAGAGGCAGATTATGTGGATTGGCTGAAAGGCCAGACTGAGCTTGAGGGTCCAGAGGAGGTGAAGGACATGGTGAGTGTCTGTATATCGACTGAGGGTGTGAGAGGGAGCATCCTGGAACATAAATTAATCACTTGTTTTTGTTGACACAGCAATGCTTGAAGGATTACTGGAATGACCCACAGCTGGATGAGAAGGAGTGCTTCCTGAGAGATTATGTCCTCAACAAGGGCTACGTAGATGGAGATGGCAATGTTGAACGGTACTTCCTTCCTGTCTTGATATTGATTTTTTCCTCCTTGAGCTGTGTAAAGTGAAACGTGCGTCTGAACAATGAATTGTTCTGCCGTGTCGTGCAGGATCCCAACCTACGACGAGGTGGTCCAGGATGACGTGGACGACTCCGAGTCGGAAGGGGAGACTTTCTTGGAACGGCAGGAGAACTTTGAAAAGAGCTACAACTTCCGCTTCGAAGAACCCGACGCGCAGAAGATCAAGACCTACCCTCGCAAGATCGCCACCTCTGTTCGCTCTAAAGATGACGGCAGAATACTCAAAAGGCAGGAAGTGAAAGAAAGGAAGCAAAAGGTAAACAAACATTTCATCCCTGGATATAAACGCTTTTCTGTTATCAAAGGTCATCTGCCAAGTTTGAAGTAGTAAGACCTGTTGGACAATTATTGAATGAATGAATGAATTGATGTCTATCCTGACACATTAGCTAATGCAAACCTCTGTCTCATAACTCCTCCAGGAGAAAGAGCAGAAGCAGGAGCAACTCAAACAGCTGAAGAACCTCAAGCGCAACGAGATCATGGAGAAGCTGAAAAAGCTCCAGGAGCTGACGGGCAACGAGCAGCTCGCCTTCAGCCAGATGGACCTGGAGGGAGAATTTGATCCGAAGCAACACGACCAGCTCATGCAGGTGGGTGGACATCCATCTATCGTCTGCCTTTTTAGCCAACACATGAGGGTCAAAGGTCACTGGAGCCAGCTTACACAGGGCGAAAGGCGGGGTACATCCTGGACAGGTTGGAAAGGGACAGTTGGATGTAGATTAATGTGAAGGACGTTTTGACAGTCTGATCCATCAGAGGGAACCCTCCTTCTGACTCTTTGGCTCAACAACACAGGGCTAAAAGTTAAATAAAAATGTAACGCTGTTAGAGCTGAAACAATTCATCTTTTTTTTTTATAATCGATTAATTGATTTGAAGCTTTTTCATGATTAAAACAAGGTTTCTGATTGTTTTAGCTTCTCAAATGTGAATATTTTCTTTGTTTCTTTGCTCCACATAACAAAGAAATAATTAAAACTGAGTCATTTTGGTCTGTGGACAAAACGAGACATTCGAGAACATTTCCATTTCCAGGTTTGACAAACATTGACATTTAAAAAAAAAAAAAAAAAACATTTTCTGACATTTTATTGACCAAACGATTAATCTGGAAAATAATCCACACATTAATTGATTACAGAAATAATCTTCATTTGCAGCTCTAACAGCTATGACTCAATTCCTGCTCTAGCACCTACACGCAATGCAAGTCGTGTGTCCCAAACAAATAATTGAAATAATTAAATTACTTGGAAATGACTCTTCACATTCACCCAGAGTTTCTGCTCTTAAAGCTACAGCTTGGTTATTGGTTAAGGTTGTCACTTTGCTGGTCAAAGTTATCCATGGTTGATTTTCATGCAAAAATAAGCAATTTTTTTTACTTTCCCCTGAGCTCACACAGAGGAATGTGTCTGGTCTGAACCTCGGGTCAGTTTTCCCGCTAGTAAACACCAACTTTTTGAGCAGCACAAGCAAGCACTGTGGTAATGACTCATTTGGCTGATTGAACACAGGTGTCTGCTGTGATGATGCCAACCAGCTCACAGGTGTTCTCTCTCTGTGTCCTGTTAAATCTGACTCATCAGTTCAGGTTCAGCTCCCTTTTAATTCACAGCTCCAGATCTAAAACACTTGATAATATGCTAATTTTAGTGCCCTTTACCAACTACACAGGAGTTTTCCACAGTCAGTGACGTCGCTTTCTACGTTGTCTTTGCAGAAATTCTTTGGAGATGAATATTACGGAGGGGAAGAAGAAGGAAAGCCTCAGTTTGATGATGATGATGATGAAGGTAAGAAGTGTTTCCATCACCATCACCTGTTACGGACATTTTGCAGTGAGCACTGGATTAAGAATACATTCTCATTGACGAGATGTAGCTCAATGTTGAAGGCTTTTTCTGGACCTTTCCATCTGAGTTAAAGTTTGTTGCTATTTTTTTATTTTCTAGTTTTAGTAGCAGCTTTGAGAGGAATTGTTCTTTCTAAAATGCTAACTTGACTAATGGCTTATGTGTGTGTGCTACAGAGCATTGGAACTGGGACACATGGACAGGAGTTAAACAACAGGAAGACTTTGAAGAAGACTACGGTGGAGAAGGACATGAAACCTCTCAGCCACACTGCGACGATGAAAACTTTGTTGTGAGTCATTTTGCTTAAAATTGCTGTTTTGATCCGCTCAGCTGATCCTCTCTATGATGTTTTTTTTTTTTGATAATGGTGAGGAGAAACTCACTGACTCATGTTTTTATCCTGCTGAGACAGATGGATGCAGACTATGACCCCAACCAGCACATGGCCTCAAAGAAACAGAAGAAAAAGGACAGGAAGAAGTTGAAGAAGGAGGATTTACCACAGATGGGCAAAAAGAAAAAGAAGTCTCACTTTGCTCAGGTCATCACCCAAAACAAGCCTGTGTTTGATCCTCGTAAGTGTCAATAAACCCATCTATGTAGGGTCTAACATGCACTACTCACAAAAAGTTAATGCTATAGTGATGTTCTACTGTGAAAGCAGGGCATTTAAGTAGAAGGATGCAATGGTAATTTCTTTATCTCAAACAAGAGCTAACAGTGGTGGCAATACCACAACAAAACATCTCAATGTCTGAATAACGATCAATTTTAAAGTGTTGTCTTGGTCTCATGATGACAACATTTTAAAATCATGATGAAGACGACTGTTTGAATACAAATTGTCATTGCACCAGAACTTTTAGTGGTTCAATAATAACAATTGAACCACTACATCAGACGGTTGTTGTGATTTGTGCAGCATGTTATTCAATAAGAACTGAACATTGAACATGTTTAGAGTTCACCTAAAGGTTATAGTGCATTTTAGTTGCATCTACTACTTAGTAGTGCATCTACTACTTCTGTAGTCCAACTCCAGTCTTTGTCTTCTAGAGGAGAAGAGCTTTGAGCAGTACCTGGACGAGTACTACAAGCTGGACTACGAGGACATAATCGACGACCTCCCGTGCAGGTTTCGCTACAGACAGGTTCTCGCCAACGACTTTGGTCTGACCACTGACGAGGTGAGGGACGGCAACAAAATGACACATTTCTTTTTATTTCTAATTTACTCCAGTCTCCTGTACACAGCGTCATGTTTAGAAATCAGCCCTGTTGTGCCCAACAACCGTTATTAAGATTTGAACAGTTAATTGTTTGAAAAGGAAATGAGGAATTAACAATGTTAGACTTGCTGTTGGTTGAAATGCTGCAGTGATGAGCCTTGATGTGACTGATCTGGTATTGCTTCCCTCTGGGGAAAGCTCTGACCAGGGAATGATCTGAACTTAATCTTCTCTCTGAGCAGAACTCTGTGATTAGATAACCTGATTGTTGAAAAAGAAAATGACCATTTTGATTCTATACTAATGACCGATTCTGATTATTTCCTCAGGTTTTAAATGCAAACGACAAAGAGTTGAACCAATGGTGCTCTCTGAAGAAGACGTGCATGTTCAGGTACTAGCTCTAATTGGCTAATTTCTCGCCTCAAATGATCTTAAAACTGTGTTCCGGGAAATAGAACCCTCCTTGAGGGTTCTCCGTGGTTACGCAGTTGCATAACGCATTACGTAGATGTATAATGTGGCCTTTAATATGATGCTCTTTATCTTGTATCTGAACTTCACTTCTCAGAATGACATCTTTTTGTTTCCTGCTCTTAGATCTGACAATGAAGAGAAGTGCGATTTGAAAAACTATAAAATCAAGGCCCAGAATGAAAGGAAGAAGAGGGAAATCCTGAGCTCTGTATATACTGAGTGAGTATAACGCAAAACAAACTAATTAGTCATGCCCCTTCTAATAATGAATCTTCCTTTACAGTTGAAATGTGTCACAATTCCTAACTGAATTTCATCTACAGGGACGAGAAAGAGATACCAGGTGCCAAAAACAAGGTGGGGAAGAAGAGAGATCGTCTGAAGGATGCAGAGAAACAAGACAAAGGAACAGATGATGATGATGATGATGATGAGGCAGGCATCATGGACTCTCCAGATGAGACCCTTACTCGGGCTCTAAGAGAGGCAGGAGACGACACGGAGGAAGAGGAAGAGATTCTAATACCCAAGAAAAAGATGAAGAAGGAGGAGGAGGAACCACAGGAGTCAGCAGACAATGCAGAGGTGAAAAAGGTGGCCGAGGTGAAAAAGGTGGCTGAGAGGGCAAGCTGGTCCAAGAAGAAACACAATCGTTCAGGCGGACGCCTCATATCAGGAACCATGGGGGTGAAAATAGGCGGACGGGAGTTCAGTCGACATAGACTGAAGGCCTACGGTCTGAACCCCAAGAGGCTGTACTTCAGACAGATGGGCAGACAGAGGAGAAAAGATCAGGAAAAGAGCGAGAAGCAGAAAAAAAAGAACGAGACCAAGTCGAGCTGAGCTCACCCACTGTCACAATTATGTAATTGTATAATAAATGAATACATATTTAGCCTCACCTTAACATTTCAGCAAAAATATTGACCATGGCATGTTAAAAGTACAGCGTTCTCCTGCTGTATTCATTCTGTGTACATATAGATTTTATTAAATGTAATAAACGTGCTGGTCAACTTTGATTTCTGTTGGTTAATCATGAACAAGATGTGTTTAATGCGTGTTATACTGGTAAACGCAGGGGATGGTAATAGGCCTGTATATTATTTTGTTATTTTGTATTATTTAACAGAAGCCTTCACAAGTTTTTTTTTTTAATAAATTAAAGTAGTTCAGATGATACATTCTCAAGCAATACTACAGTATTGTATGTTTTTGGGACCACATGGTGGATCTATATATATATATATATAGATCCATATCTATATAGATATAGATTGTGGATGAAAACAAATAGTATATAGGCTATTGTCAGTGTATAAATATAAAACGGTGGACAAAATTGTGGTTTAATTATAATTTTCACTCATTCCAGAATTTACTGATAAATGCGATGAACGCATGAATTATAGTTGAAGATAAACATGTTGAGTGAAAGAATCACGAGTTATAAAACTACTTTTTACACGTTGTTATTGTTCCTAATTATGTTTTATAATACATCCTTGGTGAGCAACTCCATAGAAATGAACGGAACCAAAGGGGCGGTGCTCTTTCCAGTTCTTGTACACTGAGTGGACAGCAGGGGGCGGTGTGATATGAGAGGCTGGAGGAAAAGCTCAGTGAGCAAAGAGGAAGTAAAGAAGAGGCGCGCGCTCTGTGTTTGTGTTTGAATGACGGAAACGACTTATCTGGTATGTTTCTGCTGTTTGTTTGGTTTAAACGTGGTCAACGTTTGTCTTTTTTTGCTCACTATGTCTATATTCGATAATACTTGTGTAACTCTAAAAGTGCGCATGTGTCGTTTTTGTCCGAAATCAGCTTATCACGTAACGAACGTTTCCACGTAGCTAACATAAACAGAACAGCGAGGTTTGCTAACGCTAAAAGTATTACTGTTGAATGAGGAAAACAGCTAAATATGACATTAATGGCAGTCATTTGATTTGAAAAAATAAAAATAAAACGCTTACTGTACTTGTGTTGGTTCACTATAAATTAATATTACAAAAAAATAGCATAGTTAGCAGTCGAGTACAGTGGACAACACTTCAGCTCGAGCTGTAAAGAGGTAAAACTACAGTTACACTTTATTCCGTTTTTTTTATCACCACTGTACAAATTGAGGTAATGGTATGGTATATAGTATGTTATTGTTGTCAAGAGAAGCCACTTTATTCTTTAAGAGAGACATGCTTTCAAATGTATTACAGACAGTACACAATAGACTGAGATAAATTAATAAGACACACATTAAAATTGCCAAATTGTTTTAACTGTATTGAATGTGTTCTAACTGTATATGTTTTCTTCTTTAAAGCTGCCCAGACCACTTGATAATCTGATCAGATCTCTTTTACTCTTGAAAGACATGTTTACAAACCATGACACCAGAGAAAAAAATCAAATCAAGCCAGTAATAGCACAATTACAGAACCATCATGAAACAAAACCGCTGCTCTGACAGATTCATAGTTTTCTTCAAAGTTCAGTTTTATGTCAAAGATTGTCTCGATGTTTTTGTAAGATTGCACACTTTCCACTGTCCTAAAATCATTAATCATGTCCTTAGTTTTAAATATGTTAGTATAAAGTTAAGACTGCTCACACCTCATTCATTGTTGTTTATGGTGTGAAACCTAACAAGCCCTGCTGAGCTCTCACTCATTGAAAGGTCTTATATTTACAGTTTAATCTTTTTTTCTTTTTTTCTTTTTTTTTAGCTCCACCACAATGGCTCAGGGTCATACGTTTCAGGACTTGGAGGAGATGGGGGAGGCGTTGTTGGAGTACATCAACAGCAGCCAAACTGAAAAACTGAGGCTGATGAAAGCTGAACATCAGGCCCTTTTTGACCAGCACATAGAAACCAAGAAGATCGTAACTCAAATCCTTAAAGGCAGGTTTTAGGATCTTGCTGCTGAATATCCATTTTTAAGTGTACTACAAAACATACATGGTTTCTTGTTTTCTCACTGTCACTGTCCTTCGCCCGCAGAAGAGGCTGAGATTGAGGAAAGTGTCGGGCAGCAGCTGCTGGACATGGAGGAGGAAAAGCAGCGAAGGGACCGGGAGCTGCAGAGCGTGGAGGAGCAGTTGAGCCAGTGCATCGCCAAGAGCCAGATAACTGATTCAGAACTGCAGTATCCTTTACTTCATTGATTTTTTTTTAACCTTTGTGGCTGCAAACATACACTCATTTTCTTGGTTAGCATCTTTAACCCTACTACAGGTTCCTGAAAGGAGAGTTAGAGAGCTTGAAAAACACAGAACACCAGCTTGAGACTCTTCAGAGCGAGGTGGACGAAGACACCACAGAGGTTATTCCTTCAGCAGTGTGAGTATCACACTATTCACTTATGACAATCTATGTTTTTATGAATCTGACTAGTCAGAGTTTTTCTTTTTAAATTGCTGTTGTGCACAACAGTCACAGAGAAGAAAAAAAGTGAGATGTGATCTTTTGCCCTTTGTAACACACATGATAATTCATTGGTGTGTATTTATTGACACTTTTCATGATTTTTACAGCAAAATGGCAATTAATTCCTTGTGTTTTTGAAATTGAAGATCTTTGCAATCCTTCATTTGTCTTTTTGATTGTGTTACATCAAGAAAATGATCACTGTGTGCTTTACTGAAACCAGAGGAAAAATAGAAGATTTATTTAACTCCCACATTAACTGAACTTGGGCTGCAATGATTATTCAATTATTAATCTATTAATAAATGAATGGTCAACTCAATCAGTGTTTTTTAATAAGATTTTTAATTTTTCAACTTATTTAACCCCTTATTTAACCTTTTGTGGACAAACAAACACTCGATTAATTGAGAAAATAATCAACAGGTTAGTTGATAATGAAAATAATTGTTAGTTTTAGCCTTAAACTGAACTCCTCTCATTGAGAAGAAATTAAAAAATCCTTTATTCAGGACTTGTAAGTTATTTTCAGATTTCTTGAAACATTTCATGAACAGGTACGTGGCCAAGCTGTTCTACCTAATAACCAAGATCAAGTGGGAATATGACACACCTCCTAACATCTTAAAAGGAGGTGAGTGATTTGAGTTTTCTTGTTTATGCACTATAGTGCGCTGTCTGATTACATGGCTTCACTCTGTTTGTTGGTTTTTCCTGCTCTTGCAGTGCACTACGGCGCAGACCTGGCAACTCCCATCAACATCGACACGTCTGCGCGCTCTCGGAGTAACGTCAGCGACCAGCTGTGGGGCTTTGTCAGCACCGAATGGTAGACGAACAATGTAGGAATATTGTCAGAAACGTTGTGTACATTATATATTTGTTTGTCTGTTAACGTGGTTGTTGTTTTAATTGTGTTCAATATTCTTAAAGTTACTCTCAATATATATTTCAATACTGGTGTAGTTTTTGGGGGCAGGTCGGTCACTAGGTGGCACTGCTGTTCAATGCTGAAGTGTGAAAATGTGTGTGCATGCCCATGTGGTTTTCCATGAGACATCAACTTCAAATTCTGATGAAAATGGTCATTTTGTGAGTCCATGAGAAGCTCTTGAAAACACTATTGAGGTGATTCTTGGGATTAGGACTGCATCAGCTCCAGTGTCTGTTCATCACCAGTCATGTAACACTGTTTTCAGTAATAAAGCATACACTTTTTCACAACATTATTGATTTGACTAATATTGCCAATATATTTCCTTTCAGGTGTAGTTTTGATCTTTAAACTCTGCTGGTCAAATCCCTGAAAGAACATGTTGATTAGTGTTTCCCAATCCTTGATATAATAATGTTCTTTAATGAAGTGTTTTTTTCCACAAGCCAAATGTAATCACTCTTTTTGGAAAACCGTGCTTGAAAATGACATGGCCGAACTAAATAGAGTAAATATCTGCAGTTAAAAGCTCTATTTGGATTATCTTGGTATCAAAATTATCTTGGTTCCACCAGATCACTAGACCACTCTAAGTTTCACTGTAGATGCCTCTGTGCCAGAGTAAATGCACATGGAACCCAGCATAAATGAAGGATTTTTTTCTCTCACCTAAAAGAATATTGCATTTTAAAGTAAATATCACCTTAAAATTATGCAGTATGGAGGTCATGTAACAACATGTGGACATGAGCTGTGCAAAGTCTGATGCTGCTGAAGTGAAGCAGAGTAAAATGACAGAGGTTTTAGTAAAAAGGTGTCTTGGCGTTCTCGTTTGATTTGAGCTTTGAGCTGAGTTTCTGACCTTTCTGTGGGTATGCAGCATGTCTGTGTTTATTTAAGTTAGATATGGTTTTATGGCGTTTTTGTCGCTGCGTGTGTCGCTGCCCCTGGTACCGGGGGCATCCGTGAAGAAGAGGTTAATATAGGTCGTCTATATATTTGAGTACTTTTGTCAACATTCAGAAATATAAAGTGATACTATGATATGAAGATGCTGAAATAAAAATAAAAAAAAACCCAACACATCTAGATAATGCCCACACACTTTTAGCAATGAAAGGCAAATGTGTTGCTCTGCAGAACAAAAAAAACCCAGAGCTCTACTGAGAATTGAGAGTTTGTGTACCTCTACAGCAAAGTGAGCGAGCGCGTGGTGGGCAGGATGACTGTCGCGGAGGTTCATACAAGCACCCACGTGTGGTTTCCTTACAATAAACGGGGCATTAAGTTTTTTTCTGCAAGTTCATCTGTTCTCCGGCACGTCACATCGTGTGGTTTAACAGGTGGTTTGCTCTGAGGCGAGGGTTTCTCACTCTAGACCGAGTTTATCATCATCGTGCTGCCTTTTCTTGCCTTTCCTTATATTTGAGTCGGCAACTGAGGTTTCAGCTTTTAATTTCTTTTCCCCTACGGTCGCTGTTTATGTTTTATTATCTATCCCTGTTTGAAACCATCATGTGCTAATTAACTTCACAGAGTTGCATTTAATTCAACTCTTTAACTGCACTTTAACTGTTGAACGGAGGCCTCGGTGACAACGCTGTCGGAAACATCTTGAGCTCCAGAAGGATGTGATTTATCGCAGAGCCGATGGAGCTGCAGTTGATTTGCGGTGGCTTGCATTGTCTGGTTCCCACTTTGTTTATTTACGCACAGTAGCTTCATATATTACACAGTCGTGAAACCTGAAAACAATGGCTTAAAGCTGCAGTGCGTAACCCTTGTTGTTGATGTCGTTATTCTGCCTCGGTTCGGTCTTGGTGAACGCGGACATGCTAACGTGATTTGCTGCATCCGTCATCTGAAAACAGGCTGCGTGGAGTGATATTATCAGGCCTGACGGAGGGAGCGTTTGTGTGTATACAGTGGAGTAGCAGGAGTGGGCGGGGACAAGAAGGATTTATTATACCGTATAACGTCTGGTTGGAATTCACTTCTGAAACCGTGTTTTCAGTCATACTCCGATCTCTTACTTTACTACTGCAATGTTGTTGTTGCCTTTTTAAACGAAACACTTCCTGTGTGCAGAAAAGCTGACAGATCTTTAAAGGTTATGTTACTTGTATCTCAAAAATAAAATGAATAAATTAAAAAAAGAGGAAGAAGACGAACAAACCACGTTGTAAACTTAATTCACATGTTTATTCAGTGCACATATAAAAACAGACATAAGTTAAAACAATACAAAAAACGGCTATAGATATATTTACAAAATGTACTAACGACAACATCAGTCAAAATATATTTTTATCTCTTTTCATTTATGTACAAAACTACAATTAGGGAAAGTGTCCATGTTTACGTTCAATATAACTACCACAGTGAGATCCCCGGTTCTATACTAAGCTCACACACTGTCGTCTGGGCTTTGACAGATGTGAAATGTAAGACTATATTTATCGTTGACAAAAATAGGTACAGAAGATCATTTCCTGGTGAGATGATTAGTTTCATCCCAGAAGACGTTCTTTGTTGTCCACGAACTGTAGCTTCTTATAACTGCGATATCGTAGTTTCGTTAAAACCGAGAAGGCGTCGACAAACCTCCGCTGTCAGCTTTTATAGCTTCCAGTCATTCATTCGGTGTTTCTACACATGTTGAAGGGACCTCCTAAGCTGCAAACCACCCAGCTCGACTTGCCATATGACGTCTGCAGTGCCGTCTCCAGGCCACGGAGCCTCTGATGTTGGTGGAAGGGGTGTGGGGCCGGCGGGAGGTGGGGTGGTGGGGGAGGGGGGGGGGACCTCTCCCCTGCATTGGTGCTGACCAAAACTCACATGGTAGAAATTACATGGGTTTGGCCGCAGAGTTTGGGTGTGGATGCTCTGTGTTTGTTACAACGTGTCATTAAACGCTGCACAGGGACAGCAGATAAGGATAAATCTCATGGCCCCGGCTTTGGCCCTGCTCTTTCAGAGTCTTTAACTTCATAGAATGAAATGCGATTTTGCCAGAGAAGTAAATCACCTGGCAAATACTGGCCCTGTTTTGTAATACTAGTATGTTTTAAAACATTTTTTACACTACACAATCTTTCTCCCAATATCGACATTTATCAAAACACAATGAGCTTATTCCGATCACAGAGATTAAAGACGACAAAAGTGTGACAGAGTGCAATGTTAAAACTTCAGCTCCTCTCTCTCACACAAGCCTTTTCAAAGCAGCCTGGTTTTCTAAGTGGTCCAGTTAAAAAGTCTCGAATGCTCGCTCTCATGTGTCATGTCTTGCTCATTCTCGGATAAATGGCTTTGATGGTGGAAGGAGTGAAGTTACCAGAGGACACCGTCGTCTCCAGTCCCTCCAGTCTGTGAGAAGCCGCGTCGGCTTTGCTGGTGCTGCACTCCAGGAAGGGAATCCCGATCTTCTTCACTTGCCCGTCTTTCGTTAGGAGGCATGGTCGGCAGAGCAGCCTGATGATGGCCTTCCTCATGTCCTTGCTGGTCAGGGTGTAGATGATGGGGTTCAGAAGGGAGTTGAACATGGCGATGCCCAGGAAGTAGTCCGCCTTAAAGAGCACCTCGCAGCTTTTGGCCGGACAGCAGAAGTCCAGCAGCAGGAAGATGAAGAGGGGCAGCCAACACGCGATGAAGACTCCCAGCACGATGGTGACCGTCTTCAGCAGGGCCATGTACTTCTGGGACTTGCGGTAGAGGCCCTTGCGCTGCGGCACCGAGGCGAGGCGCTGCGTGTTGGACTTGACGATGCGGAAGATGCGCACGTACAGGACCACGATGGACATGAGGACGGCGCTGAAGACGGTGATGCAGAAGAGGATGTAGCTTTTGGCGTAGAGCGGCAGGACGGTGGAGCACTGGTCCAGGTGTCCCATGCAGTTCCAGCCCAGGACGGGCAGGACCCCCAGGAACACCGACAGCACCCAGCTCGCTCCGATCAGAGCAAACATCCGTCCCTGTTTGTCGCCCTGGTAAGGCTTCATCCTGACCATGGTGACATGGCGCTCTATGGCGATGGCCAGCAGGCTAATGACAGAGGCGGCCAGCATGATGAACACGCCCCCCTCCCGCAGGAACCACAGCACTGGGGTCATGTTCAGTGTGTTGGCACCCGATGTGATGAGGTTTACCATGTAGGTGAAACCTGCGAGCAGGTCAGAGAGGGTCAGGTTGCCCAGTAAATAGTACATGGGCACATGGAATTTCTTGTTCTTCCAAATGGCCAGCAGCACCACGGCGTTTTCTACAACTATGAGCAGGCAGACCAAGAGAAAAGCTATGGCCTCTGGTTTGAGTCCTTCCTTGTACTTGTTCTCCTTCAGTTTGCCGGTGTAGTTGTAGTGTTCCAAGATGACTGCGTTGCTCTGGTATTCACGAAACATCTTCAGCAGCTTTCCTGACGATGATGGGGATATGGGGATCACAGAAGGGGCCACAGCAGCATAGGCAGCATGGGAAGACTCAGTGGCCATGTTCCTCACTTCCCACAACTATGTGCTCTGTTTCTCCTCCTTTTTCTTGTGTTTTTGGACTTCGATCCACAGATAATTGCTCATATAGTCCTCGGGGTGTGCATTATTTCTTCTTCCCTTTGAGTTGAAAACTTGAAAAGCGAACCACAAAGCTGTTTCGGGGAAAGTTTTTTTCCCCCTTTTGAAGCTATCAAATAGGATTTCCTGTGGTTTGAGAATTTTCCTCCATTAAAAAAAAGAAAAAAAAGGAGTTAGTGCCTGGTTTGGGCACTAGGGGGCGACGAGAGGCAACCTGCAAACGAGAGGAGAAAGTTTGCATTAGTGACAGGAAATAAACATGATAATTTGCAGGATATAGAGTATTAAATCAATTATCCAGAACGTAAAGGGATGATTATCAGATAATTGCGATCATATCACGATCAATAATGAGATGGAGGGAGACAAATGCCACGGGAAATGACTACTTTTTTGAAAAGAGGCAAAGCTTCAATCAGAGTACAACACTGTCAAAGTCTGAGTGAAAGGTTTTTTTCTTAATCTGTTGCCCTTTATGGCGATTTATCTATATTTTTACAGGATTAAACGAAACGAGCAAGAAACCATACGTGCGTAATTACGCGTAAATGCGCACGAAATGTCCAAAACGGCACATTTTATTACAAATAGGAACGAGAAGGGTTTTTACTTTAGATTATTAATATAAACACAAATAAAGTAGAGAGAGTAATTTTGTTAGTTTATATTTGCTTATACAGGACAGCACCACAATACAACATAATCTGGATGGATTCACGAATGCGTAACGGCCGGACATTAACGAACCAACTCGTTAATTAATGAAGAAAAATAACGTAGCCACGCACCTGTTAAAACGTGTAAATATCCAGTGAAGAGTTGCAGCAGCAGCAGAAGAATGATAATAAAAAAAATAAGCCTGATCCCACGGTGGAGGAGAGAGGACGCAGCGCGCACCGCAGCGACATGTGAGTGTGATGTGAGTGTGATGTGTGAGCGCAGCAGGGCAGGACTCAACATGCAGAGAGAGGGTTGGTCTCTACTGTGTGAACCCTTCAAACATGTTTCTCCCTCCTTTCGCCTGACGATCCCCCCCCTTCAAGACTGTACCCACCTCCACCACCGAACATCCAAACATCTCAGCTTCACATTCAGCCTCAGGAAAGAGGTGAAGCTCGGTGACATTATGAGTTTCTCCTGAGGAAGAAGAGTGAAAATGCTCCAGCTTATCGGTTTGCCCTCAGGTACTTGATAGTGCAACATGGTGCCAAGAGTATTATTCCTCTTGGTGTTCACAGGAACAGCTCAGTGACTGTGATCACTGCAGTTCATATGTTGATCTTCTGGTTTTTCAGATTATGTGGAAATCTCTCTCTCTCTCTCTTTCTCTCTTTCTCTCGCTCTCCCACACACTTAATAAAAGAGAAACATCACACACATAAGTAAACTGGCAACTAAAAGCCACAAGTTAATTTGCCAGTGGAAAAATAGTAATTTGTGAGTGTGCTGTGGCCGGGTCTGTTTCACAGACGAGATTTCAGAAAATAGCTTTAACTCTGTACTGCTCCACTAATCTGTAATTATCCTAACATCCAGAGAGAAAAAAACACACTTTTTTAATCAGACATGTTGTTCACAGATCTTATTTTGCCATTTTTTCCATGTGCCTCAATTAGATTGCACTCATTTTAACAAAGTCAATCTATGAAGTTTTGCATTTTAACCCTTTAAGGTACTACTCAACCATTTGGTCCACCACACTTTAAGTCACTATATCTCATTGAAAAATGCATCTGAACTGAAGCTGAACTCACTAACACTTTAAAGGTGCATTATGTAATAAATCTAAATCAACTGGCCATAAAATCCTCCTAATATGTCACAGAGACTCAGGAATAATGTTCACATAACAAACTGAACTCACCAACAACAACAGTACAGACAAAATATTTGCATTAAAAAAAATATTTTGCAGACTGCAAATCATGTTTATGTTTTGAAATCATGTTTTGGCATGTGGCGCCACCTACCGCCGTCTACCAATCATTGCACTCAGTAGAGTCTCAGCTGCCGAGCAACCACGGGTTGCCAGTTACGTCAGAAAACGAAACCTAAAAGACCTTGGTATTTTGAATTTGAATGTAGTAACTGTTTTTGGCCACATTCTTACATATGGCACCTTTAATGTGACTTGTTCTGAATGTTGTACTTTATGAATTATACAAACCAGATTTATTATGAACAGACGTCTCAACCGTTTGGTAGAGCCTGTATCTGAAATGCTGTAGGGTCTAATTTCACGTTATTGTTATCATAATAAAGTAAAATAATAAAACATGCTTTTGATTTTTTCTTGGTGTGTATATATCTTTAAGGGTTAAAAGCCACAAACCAGATGTAAGCTTTCTGGTGTCGCACATACTGTACATCCGTCTGGAACAGAGTTTTCCATAAACACGAAATGTCATCATACAAATGAACCCTAACCCCCCCAAAAAAAACAAAACACCACAGAAATACACACAAAAAATACCCTGAAGAAGACCATGCACATGCAAGAAGAAGAAGAAGAATGCCCCCCCCCCCGTGACATGTTTGTAACAAAAGTTACCTATTGATTGACAAAAAACAAGGGGTGGCGTTTTATGTCTCCTAAAACATAATTTTTACTTGTGGATTAAAAGGCCGACCTGAACCTAATCTAGTTCTCGAGTCCTAAATGAATTCACCAAACGGCTAATCTGATTTCTGAGAACAAAGCGACTTTAAAACTCTCTGTGCCCGTGCCACTTCCTTCTCACTTTGGTGTTTTGCGTCCACGGCGTTAAAGAAATTAAGATTACTAACGTGTCTCCTGACTGGGATTAAATGAGTTTAATGACCTGACTGCTATCTCAGTCTCAGTCTCACTCTTAACTTCACTATCACAATGCAAACACAGCTGGAGTGAGACACACACACACACACACACACACACACACACACACACACACACACACACACACACACACACACACACACACACACACACACACACACACACACACACACACTCACACACACACACACACACGCACACACACACACACAGATCACAACACGACTCTTATCATTAAACTCATTATTTCTTCACTTTCCACTTCCACTGCTGGTGATCGTTTTCCTTTTCTGTTCATTATTTAGTGAACAAAATATACTTTTAATGTTGTTTCTGTGTGTTAGTGTCATGCATTTGCTGTATTTGTCAAAGCACTTTGTAAACTTGCACTTTTAAAGGTGTTTAAATGAAAAGAATGATATTTGTTGACTAAAAATATGCATATATATGAGGGGTCATGTAGGCCATAATTCCTTTTTTACCTCTCACATACACAATTTTACCTCACACGTTCACAATTTTACCTCTCACATACACAATTTTACCTCTCACATACACAATTTTACCTCACACATTCACAATTTTACCTCTCACATACACAATTTTACCTCTCACATACACAATTTTACCTCTCACATACAAAATTTTACCTCACACATTCACAATTTTACCTTACACATACACAATTTTACCTCTCACATACACAATTTTATCTCACACATTCACAATTTTACCTCTCACATACACAATTTTACCTCACACATTACATTTTTTACACATTACATGTGAGAGGTAAAACAATTGTATGTGAAAGGTAAAATTGTGAATGTGAGAGGTAAAATTGTGTATGTGCAACGTAAAAGAGAGTATGTGAGAGGTAAAAAAAAATTGTATGTGAGAGGTAAAATTGTGTATGTGAGAGGTAAAAAAGGAATTATGGCCTAGACGGCCCCTCATACATATACATTCTTGTTTCACATAGTTTTTTATGGCACTTTTATTCAAACATTTTCATTTTCTGTTCCACAGAACAAGGATAACTCTCACAACAGCTGGGATCCTCTCAATCCACCGGTGGGACGTTGCCGGGGACGGCGACAGAACAACGGGGGAAATGACGTAAACGTGCGGGCGGGTGAGTGAGAGCTGGTCGTGGCCTTGTTCTCCAAACAGGAAGCTGCCTTATTGTGCCTAGAAATGAGAGGGATATCCTTGAGAAAAACACAGATGAGGTCACCGGTCGGAATTGACACACACACACAAGTGGGGGAAGCTGCGACTCACACAGTGACGCGCAACAGGCACTTAATGCAAGTTACTCATTTCAAACCGGTTATTAATGGAAATTTTTTTACTAGCCACTTCTTCTTGACTTCTTGTCTGTGGTCTTGTCATAATTTGGCCCACGGGCTTAAATTGTAAGTTCCACAAATAAGTTATTTTCTTTCTCCCGACATTATTTTTAGCTTCCACAGCTCTGCTTTCCACACCTGCTTGTTTGGAATCAGTGTTTCTTTCTACAACCCATTTATATTAAGACTCTTTTACACTTGAACCAGGCCTTACCCGAGGCAAAACAAACTAAGCACAGAGAGCATTTCATTATCTTATTGTTTCATTTTTTTTTAATGGTTTGTGCGTGAAAACAACACTTTTTCAGACCAAAGTTCTTCACATATATGTTCTTCAACCATTGTTGCTGTCTTGTTTCAGTGCCATCTCTTTATTTATGATGTAAGTATTTGTGTTATTTAGTGTCTTTTGTTCATTTGCACTTATTGGTGCTGTTTTACTAAGTTATTTGACTTTCATCGTAGTGTTTTTTGTATTTATTGGACCTATTTAATTACCTCCGGCAAGCTTGAGTTTGTTCGTTCGATAGTTAGCTACATAACTCGAAAAGTCACGGATGGATTCGGAGGAAATTTTCCTTCATGTCTTTTGTACTTTTTTTACCAGTATGGATTTGAAATGGGTCTTAAATTGTATTCATTATGGTCTTAAGAAAGTCTTAAATTTGACTTGTTGAAACCTGCAGAGACCCTGGCTGTCTGACCCAGGCGCGCCGGCAGGGTGTAATTTTGGAGGCACTGAGCTGCCTCTGGCGGAGTTCTGTGCTCTCCGAGTGCTTTTCTAGTTGTTGTTGTCAAAGTCGTTGTCATAAAATTCCCGCAGAAGCATTATATGACTTACTGCTTTATTATTGGTGAAGATAAAGGGGCCCAGAGAGAGAGCAGAAGTTGATATTTGACAGGTATTAAATTCCCACAGCTCTTTTTTTTTTTTTTTAAACTGTGGGAATGAGACACAAGTGATTTATAGTTGGTTTCTGGTTGGTGTTGGTGTCCCTCTGTTCTCTTCCCCTGAGGCCCACCCATGTGATCACCCAAAAAAACACTGCAGCTTTGGCCAAGTGGCAGTTTACCCCCCCCCCCTCCCCCCCCCGCAGAGATACAGTGACAAGCTCACAGTGTGTCGCCTCTGATTAGTTAACACACAAAGACTCACGACAGCAGGACTCTCTGCTCTGCCCCCTCCTCGGCCTCTGCTCCGTCACTGCTTCTCTTTCCCCCTTAGGCCACTGGGAGTAAACTGGGACCCGTGTGGACGCACCCAGGCGTCTCACTGCTCTTGTGTGTGTGTGTGTGTTGGGAGGGTGGTGGGGGGGGGGTCTTTCTTTGTTTGGTATGTTCTCGTCCGTGACTTTTTTTTTCCTGTGACGTAAATGTTCTCACAGAGAGGAAGCCAGGCAGTCTGCCTTTTGTCGCCATCTCACTTTCTGATCGACTGCTGTTTGTGTCGAGTTCGTCGCTGTGTGTTTTGTCAGAGACTGACGACGTGTTTGAAGAAGAAAATTCACAACGATCTTGAAGGAATGAGGTGACGCAGGTCAAGTGCAAGAACTTCTTGTGCTTACATTTAAAGAATGCACCCTAAAGTGTGCTCTCACAGTTCACACGCTGAAGCCTGCTGTCGCGGCGGGGGGGGGGGGGGGGGGTGTTGAACCCACCGATGAACCCATATGATGCAAAATCACACCTCAAAATTGCGACTCTCACCTTTTGCTAACAGTAGAGAAACACGCCGCCAACAGCCTGTGTAATGTTGTTTCACGGGGACAAAGGGACTCGTTCACACCTTGTCAATTCAAACAGCGAGCCGTGTTAATGCTTTTTAGACATTGTATGTAGAATTTAGAGCCAGGGTGTGCTTTAAGACACACACCAGACTGCTTTCAAGAGGAAATAGTTTGACCGGTATTATTCTAAATTATTATTTTGCTTTAAAAAGACTGCAGGCGGTTGCCAGATTAGCGCTTAAGCTCTCTAAATAACATGTTTTGAAACATCTAATTTATTAATTATGCACATTAAATCGTGTCAAAACAGTTTTGATGGGAATTTCCGCTGCTTAACCAAACTGCATTTATAGAGAACTATATTATTTGTTGACACTAAATTGTAGCGGTGGCTGCAGAAATAAAAGCCTCCTGTGAGCTCCTGTTACACGCCCTGGCTTTTATTTTGAAAATCCCTCTCCCAAACTGCCAAACGCTGGTCTGACTCAGACCGGTCACATAATAGAGATTAACATCAGAGGCAGGACTCCAGCTCTGAAAGGAGCTGAAACAATGTTTTTCGGTTAATTGTTTTTGTTGTATGTACAAACCCCGCTCACATGCTGTAGTGTGGTGGGTACAGTATGTCGCAGGCGACTCAAAGTCTAATCTCATGTATGTTTAACTGCACTTAAACGTTCCCATGATGATAATGCTAACTGCTAAGCTATGGGGTCTGATAGGGAATAAGCCAAGATATACTTCTTTAAGTCTAAGGTTTATACTGCAGCATAAAGATAAAAATAGCTAATAAAATAGCTAATGGTTGCATCGTGTAAAAGACAAGTGTGACTAGATTTCGGTGAAAAGACAAATAAAACGAGTTAAGGTTCCAATCCGTAAGGTTTGTTGACGTTTTTATTTTGCCTCTGTTTGGTCCTCATTGATAGAAAAGATGTAACACTGTTTATATGTACATATATAAACAATGTTACATCGTATGTTATATATATACACATATAGATATGTAACATCCAATATTACATCCTTCTATGGAAAATGGGCTCTGTCAAGCAAAACTATCAGACTTGACAGAGGGGGGCGTTCGTATGCAGGGGCTGACAGTACAGGTTTTTTTTTTTTGAGGAGTAGAATTCACTTCTTTCGCGATCGATTCTTTTGGGTTTTCAGTCGCATTCCAACCTGTTTGTGGCTGTTTGACTTTACTCACGCAATGTTGCTGTTGCCTCCACCTGTCGAAAACAAATCACATTTGGCGCTTTCAATTATATCTCTATATCTATTATCTCTATAATTTCCACTGAAGTACTTTCTCAACGTGGACGCACAAAAGCGCCGTGACGTTGTGTTGAACACGACACAAACACGCAAACGTATGACGAGCAAAGCAGTTATTTTCAGCGTACTGAACCATCACTGTTGCTAAAAAAATTAAAATTTTTATAAATTTGCTTGCTAAATCTGGGAGATTAACCAATGTTTTCAAGATTTTTAAGTCAACAGTTCTTGTGTCGGACTCATGACTCTTCCAGTGACGACACAATCTGACCGATCAGTGGCCCGGCGGTCTGTCGACGTCACATTTTAGCTCCTCGCTTGGAACTTTGCCAGAGCAGAAACTAAAAAAAAAGCACCAGGTAAAAAGTACCACTAAAATGTCACTGAGAGTCATGAGATGTAAACACTGCTTCACTGACTGAATTACACACTGCAGATTTACCGTTGGCATTTACGGGGCAGTTGAATGATTCATTGTGGTGTTTACAGTTAGTGTCTGTTGGTACGTTTTCACGACATGAGAAAAAACCCCAGAATTATTGTGTTAATCCAACTAAAACAAGTACATGTAAAAATACTGTAAAACACTTTAGATTAAGGAACACATATTCACCATTAACTAGGTGCTTACTAACATATATAAGTAGCATACTAGCCCTTTATGAGTAATCATTAAGCACTTATTCTACCTCTATTATGACATGAATTAAGATTTTTCCTACATATGGTGTTAATACGTGCTTAATATTTACTAATAAAGGGCTAGTATGCTACTTATATGCATGTTCATAAGCACCCAGTGTTACCACAAATACATGCAAACATGTTAGTCTGACAGTAATTGTATAATGAATCCAATTTAATACAAATTCCAGTTAATGCAATTAGGAATTGAGCTACTACTGCATGTGTGCTCTCAGTCGGACCAGAGTCTAACTCAAGCTGGCACAGGCGCTCTGTGCATGAGCCACAGACCCCACCCAGAAATAATAGAAGACGACAACACAGACAAAAATATAGTGAAATTCTTTTAGACCAACAGATTTTTGTGCTCTATCAGCTTAAAGAATTGGAAATTTTTAAGTTAGGGCCAATTCCAATTCCTATCTTAACCCTCAAGCTCAACCCTTAATCTTAACTGGCCCTCAAAACCAAGTGTTGAGGGTTATTTTGTCACTTAGAAATGGGACACCCCTTAAATGCAGATACGTCTTCAGACTGTAGGGGGCAGAATAACGCGAAAGCTGCATCCAGTCTGTCAACTCCAAAAAAGAAGAAGAAGAAGAACGCATTTACGTCAGGATTATTTATTACGATCCGTTTGTCAGTCAAGTTATTAGGTTGTCAGTTAGTTATAAGATGATACTCATACAAATACCACAACCACGGACATATTCAGCTGACAGTTACCACACACCACGACTGATTGAAAAGTAAACGATAGCAAACCATCGCTTGTCCGCACCGGCCGGCTATTGACAAAAGATCGTAAAATAAAAATAAATGTTACGCAACAATGACGTCAGTAATCCATAATATGGACCTAAACTAAGATAATACAATGGTTTTCATCATTTATAATAATAATAATTTGTAGCGTACTCGTTTCGCTGCTTTCGGCGCCATCTTTGTTATGTCAAAACCCGCAATGCATTCTGGGTAGCCCTTGCTCCCAAGGGTGGTCTCGGAAAATCTCAATATTTAGGGTGATTCAACCCTTAAACTTGCCCCTTAACGTAATTTTTCTGAGAATTCTGCGCATTTTTGAGATTGAGGGTTAAGCAAGGAATTGGAATTCACCCTTCATGATGGTAGGAAGCCTCTGAATGACATAAGAACCACAGCTCCACTATGAAAGAGCTGAAGAATGAGGAGAAATATCTGTGTCTGTTTACAGTTTATCCTCTGTGATATAAACCCCCTCTGGCCCGTTGACATTTATTTGAAAATCATCCATAAAAGCTTTGGAAAAATATTGAAGATACAAAGAGTTGACCTCATCGTGTCCCAGATGAGCTGAACATAGTAAAATGTCTGCAAAAACGCGCACTGTGGTAATAGTTATGGTTATGAAAGACAGTGCAGAAGAAGAATGAAGACATTTTTTTGGACATGATGACAACATTTATTTGAGTTACTGCTCCCTCTTTACTGAGAAATGAGTAAAGTGCTGGTTGATGGAATTTTGGACAAATTGTTCCAGCTTCATCTTTAGCAAAATAGACTGAGAACATCAATCATCTCATCTAATGCCTAAAAGGGAAATAAAAAAAATGTGAATTTCGAAGAAAGTACATCTTTTATTAATGTAACAATTTAACTACAGGGTTAACAGTTACACAGGGTCTCAGTGTGGACATATATACGTCTTCCTGGACAATAAACATTCTGCTGGAGTCGTTAATCTTTTGCTCCTCTTGTGTCTGTTTGCTTTTCAAAGAGGGGAATCCATGGCTCATTCTGGAGACAGAGCCAACAGAAGCGTAATATAGTGTATATAAACTCTGATGTAGTGTCCCGGACTATAGTGGCTGCCAGAGATTTATGGGAATCCTAGAAATAGCCCCGCCTTTTGTCCAAGTGGAGCTTTTTTTGCCCCTGTGTTGTTTCACGTGCAGCTGCGCCGCGCAAACAACTTCACTCTGAGCTCCCAGTTCAACGGAAATGGGAAGAACATATGTAAATGTTGGACATGTTTTCTTTCCATCGCTTCCTTTGCCGTCCCGTGTATTTCTGTCAGGAGGCCAGACTGCACGTATATGACTCTCTTATTTTAGTCCCAAGCTGTGTACGTCTGCATGCAGGGGCACAGCTTGTGAACAGGCAAGGCGGGCAACTGCTTGGGGCCCCGAGCTGATAGGGGGCCCCCCCGACACTCGGAGCCTGAGGGCTGTTTTTACTGAAATGTGCAGTGACCAGCCGCCTCCCCGTCCCCCTTAAAAACAATGGGCGATTTGCAATGACATCTCAGTAGGAAACCTCCCTAAAGGGGCCCCACCTCACTTTAACCTGTGTAACGTTATCGTTCTGCAAGTTGGAAAATGAAGAGGATTATTTACAGTGTAATGCATATCTTTTTTTATTAAGTTTATATCGTTTTTCAAAAGCTATTTACAGTATTTTACTGTTCTTTACATTTATATTTTCACATACTTTTTAATTACAAGGTTTTTCCATGTTATTTCATTCATTTCGGAAAAAAATAAATGATTTTGAACTCATACATTTTTCGTTGGTGTCAGATTATTTATAACATAATGGTGATGAACACTGGTTGGAAGGGCCCCCTGGGAATTTTTGCTTAGGGCCCTTACAGACTCTAGAATCACCTCTGTTGCATCTACAGTAGAAGTTGAATCTCAAACCAGAGTGTGCTACACCGTTTCCGCCTGCTTCTCATTTAATTTGCGCCGTCTCTGTCATGCAAACGGTTGCAAATCTTCCACTGTTGACATTAACACACAGTGTATTTTCTGTAGGAATGCGTCAATCCTTTCACCAGACGGAACAGACGGTGTCTAACAGTGTTTTTGCTCTGATCCAGGCCTCCTGTTTCACAAGCCTGGAAGTTTTTCATTTGTGTTGAAGCCAAACAGCTTTTTATATAGAGCAAAAAAAAAAAAAAAACTATTCCCATGTTTTTTTCCAAAGGGGGGGTGGGGGGAGAGTTGTTGGTTGAAGTACTCAAAGTCAGTGGGGATTTTCTGTTTCAAATAAACACAGGAAGAAGCTGCCATTTTAATTAGACCTAAAGCCCAACATACATCTATATGCAAACACAAACATTCTCATTTCCTTTGTAAACCTTGGCCGGTTTCTCACCCTCTAGCTATGGACCAAGTTTGCTTTGTTTTGCGCTCACTTTCCATCCTGCACATTCAGATTCGGTCGTTTTCATCTGTGTGTGTGTGTGTGTGTTTGCCTCCGCTCACTTACAGCTGTGTTTATTAAAAAAATCCTCCATGGCATCGCTGAAACTGAATCCCACAAAGCTTTGGCAGAACTGTGATTTAGGGTTGACCGCCGACATATCCTGGCCTGGGAAGAGAGGGAATCAACATTGTCTTTATTATTAGAAGACGATCGCTCGGCAATGTTGATACCGAGTGTTGTGCCTTCGGTCACATTCACTCGCGTGACATGTCTCTGTATTTTGTTTCGTTTGTGGTTACTCTCTGTAAAGACCTTAGGGGTAATTCAGAACGTTCTGGACGGAGCACTGTTTTTCTAAATTAGTTCAGGAGATTGATACCACCGTGCTGCGTAATTGGTAACCAGGAGTTTGTCCACTTTTGTGTGATCTTGTAGCATTTGAGTGGTACATGTTGTGGTTGTCATTAGACCCATCTACAGTATAACCTCAAGCAAGTTTCCATGGTTACCATCATCTTCATTGTCTCTTTTGATCAAAACTTGAGCAAACCACCACCAAATTGGACTGGAAAGTGTTGCGGTGTGTTTCCGACGAGTGGAAAAGGTTCGGTGTGATACGTTTTTTTTTTTTTTGCGTTTCCATTAGGAATAGAACCAAAATAACCATCCACAGCTGTTCTGTTTTTCGGGTACCCTTCCCTTGGGGTACGCTAGTAATGGTACAGAGCTAGACCCAGGACAGTCAGCTGGAAAGGCTTTTGTTGATGTCTTGTTGAGACAAACAGCCGAGACGTAAACCTGACCTAGGGCTTTGCTGTACCAAACCGAACCGTACCATGATGGAAACACGGCTACGGACTCAAACTGTAGGGACGCTCACCGATGTCCATCTAGGGTCGGCATGGACCACCGAGGAAACGTGTTGCTACGATGTTAGCTGCTGTAGCATGAATGATTCCACATTTAAACCCTCCCAAAAAGTTACTAATCGACCACAACCAGGGTATCCGCTGGGTCTTAAAATGTCTTAAATCCAATTAAATTTAAGGCCTTAAAATGTCTTAAATTCTCCTAAAATCTCATAAAAGGTCTTAAATAAAATTTTGAAAGGTCTTAAAAATCAATTAACGTTACTTTTCTTTAAAACGTGCATAAACTTCAGATTCGCTTTGAAATGAGGATGCGCTAACATAACTACAACACGGAACTAAAGTAGGCCACCTGTGCTGCCCGGTGAGAATTTATCGAGCACCACTAGCTAGTGTGCTGTGCGCGCGGTGTGTTACAGCTTAGCATAGCATAGCAGCGGAGAAAACTTAAACAACCCACAGTTGATGATATATGGCTCCAATTTGACTTCATGTCTTTTGTACTTTTTTGCCAGTATGGATTTGAAATGGGTCTTAAATTGTGTTCATTATGGTCTTAAAAAAGTCTTAAATTTGACTTGTTGAA
The DNA here is from genome assembly GCF_963457635.1 of Microchirus variegatus. NCBI lineage: Eukaryota > Metazoa > Chordata > Actinopteri > Pleuronectiformes > Soleidae > Microchirus > Microchirus variegatus. The sequence goes on from NC_139811.1 coordinate 7,792,783, forward strand.
ACCTGCAGAGACCCTGACAACACCCTCACACCACATTCCATAATCCAGGTTTAATTCCATGCACTCTCATTTTGGACTTCATAGTGAGCTTTTAGCATCAGGTGTATTTTACGAGCCCAACTCGGCGCCAAGCTAATTTTTCTTCTTAGCTTAGCCAAGCTAACAGGCTGCCAGCTGCAGTGTTAGCATACAGATGATGATGATGATGATGATGATGATGAGAGCGTTTACAATGGAGAAAGTGAGTAAGTGTGTAAAAACTTTAAACTATTTCCTTTAACCGTTCTTCTGTTTCCTGCCATAAAGTATGGACGTCTTTGTTCCACTTCATGTTTGGTTCTTTTTCCCCAGACGTTTTCCTTTGTCGTTCTCCACATTCCCACATTTTAACATTTAACCTCCCACCTTTTCCCTCCCCTCTGTGTCTGTTACACATGCTCTGATAAGCCCCCCCGAAAAAAGACAAAGGGTCAACTTTGATAAAGACGCATTCTCTTCTAATAGGGGTTCTTTGTGTGAGTCATCACTTTGTAACTTCGGTTTTAGTTTTTATTTTCATTTCGCTACAAAGGAAGATACTATGTCACGACTGAGCTGGTAAAAGCCACAGAAGAACGAAGGTTAATCTGAGAACAAGGGTGAATTCCAATTCCTTGCTTAACCCTCAATCTAAACCCTCAATCTCAAAAATGTGCGCTCCCTCTAGTGCAAGTGCTGTCCCGATTTTCAGAAAAATTAAGTTGAGGGCCAAGTTTAAGGGCTGTATCGATACCATCAATATTGAGATTTTCCGAGACCACCCTTGGGAGCAAGGGCTACCCAGAATGCATTGCGTGTTTTGACATAACAAAGATGGCGCCAAAAGCAGCCAAACGAGTACGCTACAAATTAAGTATTTTCTTTGTTAAAATGATGAAAACCATTGTATTATCTTAGTTTAGGCCAATATTATGGATTACTTACGTCATTGTTGCGTAATTTTTATTTTACGATCTTTTGTCAATAGCCGGCCGGTGCGGACAAGCGATCGTTTGCTATGGTTTACTTTTCAATAAGCCGTGGTTGTGGTATTTGTATGAGTATCATCTTATAACTAACTGACAACCTAATAACTTGACTGACAAACGGATTTTAATAAATAATCCTGACGTAAATGCGTTCTTCTTCTTCTTCTTTTTTGGAATTGACAGACTGGACGCAGCTTTCGCGTTATTCTGCCCCCTACAGTCTCAAGACATATCCACATTTAAGGGGTGTCCCATTTCTAAGTGACAAAATAACCCTCAACACTTGGTTTTGAGGGTCAGTTAAGATTAAGGGTTGAGCTTGAGGGTTAATATTGAGGGTTAAGATAGGAATTGGAATAGGCCTCAAATCCATGTTCGGAAAGATCTGACCATGAGGTTTTTCACAGCGACTGTCATTTACAATTCATCTGCTTTCATTGCAGTGGTTACTCATCGTCACACTGTTAGACATATGTATTTTTTTTTCCACTCAGACTCTTTCGGGGGGTGAGATGTGAAAAGGGCAGTTTTATGAAAGCTGGTTTTGTTCGCAGAGAAGCGGTTTGGGATGAGTTCATGTTGGAGGACAGAGTGGAAGAAAGAGCAAAAGAGCATAGGGGACGGGGGTAGGTGGGCGTGGGCAAGGAGTGGGATGTATGACAGGATAGATGTGGGAGTGAGTCACGAGAATGAGTAACCGGCCTCTGTGAGATTTATTCCAACTCCTTCAGTTACAGACACACCAACAGCCCACCAGCACTCTCTGTCAGGGGTCAGATTCTGGGAAGAGCTCCTTTCACTCGCACAGAGAGCGAGCGTATATGAATGCTGCACACGTAGGCATGCTTCTTTTGTTCGATGACGATGCTGGGGAGAAAAAAAACACAAGCGTCACATTCTCGGGACTGATCCTTAGGGTTTTTGTCCGAGTTTCGGGTACCTGTTGATTAGGACTTTTGAAAAGTGTTTTTTGTCGCTCTGGTGAGGAATGTCATAAAAAGTGAGCTTTCATACACTACTTTTCCCAGGAAAAGGCGATGAAGTACTTCCACCAGGGTGTTAGTCAGCGAGTGAAACCCTGTGTGTCTGTGTATAAAGGAAGCAAACAGGTAGGAACAGATTAGCAATACAATAGGCAGTTGAATATATTCAGGAAATGTCACATATGAACCAAACATGTAGGACCATAAACGGAGTCGCTCTGCCATAGAAAATGAGGTAAAAGTCATTTTAGGGTACTTAGCTCCATGGTTAAAAATACCTCCTTACAACACTCCATTGTCTACATTCAATTCCTCATGCACTCTCTCTCATACAAACACACACTTTTGTCTTTGCCAAACTACAGTATAAGCACTTGACTTCCAATACAAATAAAGCTGTGAATGTTACAAACCAGACTCAAAGAGAAGACTTTTATATATATATATATATAAAAGGAAAACACAAGGACATTAGTTAGGTTTACAGGGTCTTAAAAAGTCTTAAATCCAATAATTTGAATTGAAGGCCTTAAAATGTCTTAAATTCTCCTAAAATCTCATAAAAGGTCTTAAATACAATTTTGAAAGGTCTTAAAAATCTATTAACGTTACTTTTATTTAAAACATGCATAAACTTCAGTCTTGCTTAGAAATGTTTCTATTTTTGAGGATGCCGATAAAATAACTACAACACGGAACTAAAGTAGGCCACCTGTGCTGCATGGGGAGAATTTTTGTGCTGTGCGCGCGCCACGGTGTGCTACCGCTTAGCATAGCTGCGGAGAAAACTTAATGAAAGCCCACCGCTAAGCCGAATTGCAAGTTCAACAATTTGCTGCTCCAATTTTCCTTCATGTCTTTTGTACTTTTTTGCCAGTATGGATTTGAAATGGGTCTTAAATTGTATTCATTATGGTCTTAAAAAAGTCTTAAAAACTCTTAAATTTGACTTGTTGAAGCCTGCAGAGACCCTGGTTTAAGATGAACGAGATTCTTTGTACTGAATAGATCGATTCCACTTCTACCTTTGCCTCGTCAAAAAACCAAGAATTTCATGAAAACATTAAACCCAATTTTGATCACAGAAAAGGGCAACATCTGTTACCTTCCATCCATTATCTACAGATTTATCCTCCACCGGAGGGTCGCGGGGGCTGCTGTGCCTCAGCTGAGATAGGGCGATAGGCGGGGGTACACCCTGGACAGTTCGCCAGTCCATCGCAGGGCCACATATAGAGGCAAACAACCATTCACTCTCACTTTCACACCTACGGTTAACTTCAGGCCACATTATACTTCTCCGACTGCGTAACCACGAAAACCTCTCGAGCCTTCATACTTCTGCGTCGTGGTGACGGATACGCACTGCGATTTCCCGCCCTGATCAGTAGGGGTCGCTATGCAAGGTTGTTGTGCTTTTGGCAACAGTGAGCAATTGAGAAATTGGCCTTTTAGAGTCTAAACATGTGCTGTGTGTGTTAAGATATGAGGTATTTATAGTTTGGCAGCGACGTTGTCGGCGGTGATCAGCTCCGCCTCTGTGGACGCTCGGTGCGCACTGTGAGCGGGCACAGAGCAGCTTACCTCGGCCTGTCCTGAGGACCAATCTCAGCTCTTGCCGTCTCCGTTGTCCCTTGACAATGTTCCACCTGGAGCCCTTGTTTTTGACCTGCGGGAGGAAGCCGGAGAAAACCCACGCACACACGCGGAGAACATGCAAACTCCTTGCAGCAAGGCCCTCGAAAGGGCTTGAAGTTGTTCCAACCGGGGCTCAAACCTGAGAACCTGGGTCAATTTCAGTCCTGGAATATTGGATTTAAAACGAACAATAGCAGCTTAATCCTGCTCCTTTTTGAAAAGTTTACACTCAAATCAACCGACACTACTTGAGATAGTATTATGTTTGCAAAGCTGCCGCGATGGAGCCGCTCTGGACTGGACCTTTTTTGTTTCAGGACACAATAATCCTGTAAAGCTGTTTACATGTCGACATCAAAATCATAATACTCATAATGTTGGTTGTTATAAGCGTGACCTTAGTCAGGTTCAGGTAATCAGACAAATCAGTGTGTCTTATTTGGAGCATGTAGTCTTGATCAGATTAATACCAGAGTCATGTAAACACAGTCAGGGGAAAAACAAGATGTGCCACACTGCTCCAGGCTCACACCATTGCCTTATTTGTCTGAGCGTTTATCTGCATTTGAACGAGATTTGGCCTCGTGCCTGATTCTGTAGCGAAATCAATTCCTGTTTCCTTTTGGCTCTTGACATTCCGCACAGTCCTTCACCGTGTAAATAAACACAGAGACTCACAAAGCCACAATATATCTTTTACACATTCTTAGACATTATGCTAATGTCATAACTGCTTATTTGGCGCCGATTAAATAACGCTTCTCAAATGATGACTTATCACTGCATGCATGACAGGGCTATTATGCAGTTATTCTCTCATGGTGCAGATAAACAAACAATTTCCACAACTATAAGACTTTGGGCCAATTCCAATTCCTTGCTTAACCCTCAATCTCAAAAATGTGCGCTCCCTCTAGTGCAAGTGCTGTCCTGATTCTCAGAAAAATTACGTTGATGGGCAAGTTTAAGGGCTATATCGCCCTCAATATTGAGATTTTCCGAGACCACCCTTGGGAGCAAGGGCTACCCAGAATGCATTGCGTGTTTTGCCATAACAAAGATGGCGCCGAAAGCAGCGAAACGAGTACGCTTCAAATTAAGTATTTTCTTTGTTAATAGAGATATAAAAATGATGAAAACCATTGTATTATCTTAGTTTAGGCCCATATTATGGATTACTGACGTCATTGTTGCGACTGGACGCAGCTTTCGCGTTATTCTGCCCCCCGCAGTCTGAAGACGTATCTGCATTTAAGGGGTGTCCCATTTCTAAGTGACAAAATAACCCTCAACACTTGGTTTTGAGGGCCAGTTAAGATTAAGGGTTGAGATAGGAATTGGAATTGGCCCCTTACCTCATGTAACCAGAGAAAAAGCTAACTCCGCCCCCCTCGTCCGCGTCTCTTTGCTTATATTTTTTGAAGTAAATATAATCCGTACATTGTTCCATAGCGGTTCCAAAAAAAGCCCAGCAGAAACCTTTCATTATGAGCGTGCACTGTGAGTGTGGTGAGGGCCCGCGCAGGGGGAAACCAGTGGGCTGTTGGGCTCACCCAGACCATCACAGAGGCCAAGCTGGGTAGGCTTCACTGATCCTGTACTTAACTGACACCAAAAGTATTGTTATTCCCTCTCTGGTTTCATGTGAGTCTGCTATAAAAAAAAAAAAAAAAGGCAGAAAAAGAAAGGACGGTCTGGCCCATCAGGAAGTACTTTGGAGGAATTTAAACATTCTATGTGCTTCAGACGTTGCACTTAAAGTTGTTCCATCAGACCGATCACACAACAAGGAAAAGATAAGGCTGAAGTGGCTAATTACTGGGTGTCACTTATACTCTCTCTCCCTCTTCTTTCTTTATGTGGTCGAAATCATTTTTAGTCTCTCCTATGTCATTTCCTGTGGCTGGAGCGAAGAAATGTGTGTGAAAGTGTCATCACAATACGACAAGCTGGTGCACACACACCACTCGCAGAACAGGTCGTCCGTCTTTGGCGCCTGTAGCACACACACACACGCACACACACACACACACACACACGCGCACACACACACACACTCCACCGACGCCGATGAACCTATTGCTATGGGAAGTGAATTGCACAACATTCGGAGGGTTCCTGTGTTTTTATTGGCTGACACCGTTCAACCTCTGGAACCTATTAAAACCAGCTCAGCCTGGCCCGCGCGCACACACATACACACACATACACACACATACACGGCAGTTATTAAGCGTGTGTGTTCACACAATCACACTGTGACTGTGTGACCCCACCGCGTTATACACGTTATACGACATGTGTGTGACAATCGCAGATACATGTGAACACACGCTCCTTAACACACCGCGTGTCAAAGTGCGAGAGCGAGAGTTATTGAACTCGTATGCGGGCTGGACGTGTGATGAAAGGGTCTCACAGCAACACACACACACACAGTCAGACAAAGGCAGAAACACAACAATGCATATTAATTTGTACATAAAGGACAGAAAAAAACAATATTATAAGTTAAACCTTGATTAAAATGTGTGTATTCAACACCTTTTATCTCGTATTCCTCTATACCACACAACGTTTTTGAGATACAATAACTTACTCAGTCTAATACTGCAGTGAAATACTGTGTGTCTTTTTTTATTATTTAAAAAGCACAAACAGGCTGCTCCTGATATTTTACTGTGATGAAATACAGGACTAGAAAGTGCTGCCGGCTCCAATTTAGTTTGAAAACTGCTGCGTGTATAAATGACATTGTAGTACGATAAATATGTCATAACTTATTCTGAACCTATAACTTGATACAACTGTTATAGTTCTGCTCCTGGTCTCTTTCTTCTGTCTCTACACTCTTAGAAATAAGGGTTCCAAAAGTGTTCTTCTACAAGGGCTGAGGTTCTACCTGGAACCATTTGCTTCTGAAAACCCTTTCCCGAAGAAAGGGTTTTTCAAGGGTTCTTGGTAACACTAATGGTTCCAGTAAAGAACCATTTTGATCCAGAGAACGCTTTAAAAGCCCTTTCCTGAATAAAGGGTTTTAAAAGGGTTCTTGGAACCCCCCAAAAGGATTCCAGGGAGCCAAAAAGGTTTCTCCAATGAGGACAAGCTGAAGAACCTTATATGGTTCTACTTAGCACTTTTATTTCTAAGAGTGTATTTCACCTCCCTCTTGTCCTTGACCTCTCCCCTTTCCTTTCCTCTGTCCCCCATTTTTCCTTTTACCACAATCGGTCTAGGCAGATTGGGTTTAGGGTTAGATTTCATTTTTTCTCTCCACTGATGCCTCTACACTCTTAGAAATAAAAGTGCTCAGTAGAACAATATAAGGTTCTTCAGCTTGTCCTCATAGGAGAACCCTTTTTGGCCCCAGGTGGAACCTTGGAACCCTTAGTGTTACCAAGAACCCTTTTTAAACCCTTTACCCAGGAAAGGACTTTCTCTGGATCAAAATGGTTCTTACTGGAACCATTAGTGTTACCAAGAACCCTTGCAAAACCCTTTCTTCGGAACCCTTATTTCTAAGAGTGTACACTCTTAGAAATAAAAGTGCTCAGTAGAACCATATAAGGTTCTTCGTCTTGTCCTCATAGGAGAACCCTTTTTGGTTCCACCCGTTTTAAACCCTTTACTCAGGAAAGGCGTTTTAAAGGTTTATCTGGATCAACATGGTTCTTACTGAAACCATTAGTGTTACTAAGAAGCAAATGATTCCTGGTAGAACCTCAGCCCTTGTAGAAGAACGCTTTTGGAACCCTTTAAGTGTGTTTGCTCATTGTGTGAATTGTTGGTTTTCTCTTATCTCTATAATATTGTAAAGGTTTCTGTCCTTAAGATAATGTATGTTGTGATTGGGCGCTATACAAATACAATTCAATTCAATATGACTTAAAAAAAAACTTCTTCTGTCCACGTTACACCAGTGTTTTAAGTTTTAAAAAAAAAGAAGAAAAAAAACTTCTCTTAGTTTGAAAACGTCATTCCAGTCTAGACGGGCAGAAACGGAAATGAAATAAACGCTGTTAACTTAATCCCCGTTAAGTAATACTTTCTGAAAGTAAGCAAACAATAATCAATTCATGGCATGCACATAATAATACATCATTAGACCTGTTTAGTACGACGCTGAAATGCTTGTAAATCTTACAGTAACTGTTTTTTCTTGTATGAACGTTAGCCTGCATCGGTGACTTTGAAGTCGCTGTGAATGACGCCGTGTTCGCTGACTCCGGCACATGTCGACCAGAGGAGCTCAGAGCGCTGCTTGTGTTACAGTGAGCTGTGAAGTTATGTGAGTTATTCCACTGTAAAAAAAAAAAAAACCTTTACGAGGAAACAAGACGTCTATTCTCTCCGGCCTCGCGTGTGACCGCGGGGCTGGAGTAAGCGTAAGCCTTTTATGAGAGCGCTGGCAGCGGGAGGCTAAAAGCACCTTTCTTTTCCTTCGAGAGCACTGGACGCTGCAAAGTCCTCCTCATCTGGACGCGCTCACAGAAAAGTAAATGAAGTTTGTGTTCTGTTGATCTTCCTTGGAAACCGACTCGTCTCATGTCCCCCTTCCTGTTTATTGATGAGCTGTCCAACGTGAAAAGAGAGCCGTGTCATCGCTGGAGGAGGTCATTTATTTAAACACATGGTTGCTGTTACGATTACCGTGATTAGACTGTGAGATGCTGCTTTCGCTGGATCACTTTTTTGGAAGCGGCTCCGCTGTCCTCGTCTTGTATCAATTCAAGCCAATTATCCCCCCGATCTCTTTCCCACTTTCCTCTCTCTGAGTCACATGTTTATTATCCATTATTCCCCTCAGCAGTTTTTCAGGGCAGATGCCGCCCTTAATCACAAACTAAAACAGATCAGCGCGGTGAGGTTTTTTTCGAGATCAGATGGGGGGGAAAAGGGTTTTATTGGAACACTTATGAGGGAGATGATTGAGCCGGCGCGGCAGGAAGGATGAGGAGCTGGTTTTTAGTTCTGTTTGGATACCAGTGGTTTTTGTGTGATGATCGCGCGCCTGCAGCTATCTCAGTCAGTCAGAGGCTCTGCTGCATTGTGGGACTTGATTGGATTTAAATATTCAGAAAGAGTCTGCACGGCACATGTTGCTTCTTCTGCCGGAGTCAACCAAGTCCGTTCTGTCTGGGCGGCACAAACCGAGGACCGTGTTCGATTATTCTACAATTATCTTTGTCCACAAACAGATATTGTTCCCCCGTGAGCTGCTCTTCCTCTCTGTAATCCGGCTCTATCCACCTTTCCGTGCTCCTAAGATCATAACTGTACACTCTTGGTATACGTGGTAGGAAATGAGCAGCTCGATAATTAACGTCGTACACTGCGGCCTGTCATAGGAGTCATTAAACCTTTAAATCAGTGTGACTGAGTGGGTGTAGGTAAGGAAGCGAGAGAGGTAATCATTCCCAGCTGCTCCTGAGGAGATCTTTAATTGATTCATAAAAATCTGTTCAATGCAACACAGTGTTTGCTAAATATAATACTCAGATCACATGTAAGAAGAGTGAAGATACCACCTACGCTACCGTTCACTTAGAAATGTCCTTATTTTTTTTAAGAGAAAAGCACTTTTTTTTCAATGAATATAACATGAAATTAATCATAAATACACTCCATACATTGTTAATGTGGTTAAACGACTATTCTAGCTGTAAAATGTCTGGTTTTTAATGGAACATGTACATAGGTGTACAACACTGCTCGAGTAAAATGAGACGGCTGCAAATACAGTAGGTAGAAGTACGACTGAAAACACAGAAGAAGAAGAAGAAGAGCCGACAAAACATTTCAGGAGTAAATTCTACTGCACCAAAAAAAAACTGTTTTTCGGCACTGCTGGTGTATACATACAAATCATTCCTCTGTCAGGTCTGATAGTATTGCAGGACAGTCACTTAGAAATGTCCTTATTTTTTGAAGGAAAAGCACTTTTTTTTCAATGAATATAACATGAAATTAATCAGAAATACACTCCATACATTGTTAATGTGGTTAAACGACTATTCTAGCTGTAAAACGTCTGGTTTTTAATGGAATATGCACATAGGTGTACAACACTGCGCGAGTAAAGTGAGACGGCTGCAAATACAGTAGGTAGAAGTACGACTGAAAACACAGAAGAAGAAGAAGAGCCAACAAAACGTTTTCAGGAGTGAATTCTACTGCACCAAAAAAAACAGTTTTTTGGCACTGCTGGTGTATACACACAAATACTTCCTCTGTCAGGTCTGATAGTATTGCTGGACAGAGTCACTTAGAAATGTCCTTATTTTTGAAGGAAAATCACTTTTTTTCAATGAATATAACATTAAATGAATCAGAAACACACTCTATACATTGTTAATGTGGTAAACGACTATTCTAGCTGCAAACGTCTGGTTTTTAATGGAATATGTACATAGGTGTATAGAGGCCCATTTCCAGTGTTCTAATGGTACATTGTGTTTGCTAATGGTGTTAGAAGGCTATTGGATGATTCGAAAACCCTTGTGCAATGATTTTGAACAGTTTTGCTGATTCTTTGACGAAAGCAAAGAACCATTATTTCTAATCTTGTCAATGTCTTGACTATATTTACTATTAATTTTGCAACTATTTTGATGAATAAAAGTCTGACTTTTAATGGAAAACACAAAAAAAGTGTATCGGTGAGCCCAAACTTTTGAACTGTAGTGTATATAAACCTTATCAATTTAAATCTCTACACCTCCCATCACAAATATCTAATCGGCCAATCACACGGCAGCAATTGAAGACAGGCGGCTGAAGTCCAAGCCAAGCATTAGATTCAGGAAGGAAGGTGATTTAAGTGGCTTTGAATGTAACACGGTTCCTGGTGCCAAATTGGCGGCGTCTAAATATTTCACAAACCGCCGATCTACGGGGATTTATTATTGTTCTTGTACAACCTTTACAGAGAAAAGATAGAAAACATCAAGTTCTTGAGGCAAAAGTGGCCACTTTAATAGGTGTCCTAATAGTGAGGGTAAACACTGATTATCAACAGCACCTAGCTTGGCATGAAAAGAGTCTGGCTCTGTTTAAAAACCTGGTCCCAATGAGGCTTCATGTCGTTTCTGAAAGTGCTGGTTAAGTTTAGGCCTGTGATTAGAATTGTGGTTAGGTTAAAGTTAAGGTTAGACATTGACTGGTTATGGTTAAGAAGAGGATGTTAGGCTGTCCAAACGAAATGGAAGTCAATGTAGAGAACTGCATGTGTGTGTGTGTAGAGTCATAACCCCCCCCCCCCCCCCCCAGCTGAGAGCAATGAGGAAGCTGTGAACCCTCTGGTCTCAGAGCTGTGAAATATGTTGAGTAGTTTGCGAGCAGTGACGCGAGTATTTCCTCAGGAAACTGTGTGGCACTGAGAGTCTGATGGTGGGCACTTTTTTATGTCATTTGTGGTTGTGCACCAGCAGCGTTTGTCTGGAGAATGCGAGGAAATGCACAACATGCACGTGCGCCGCAGCCTTGCAGGTTTACCATAAAGTGTTTGGCTTTTCATTTTCACATTAACTCTGTTACCCCACCCCCCCCCCTCTTCATGATTTCCCCCTCGCTGTTCCGTCTCCCCAGGAAAAACCACTTGCATACATTCACACTCACTTTATTTGCCCCAGACAGACTCCATTAATTGCCACTGAGTCACAAACTGCCAGTGCGGTGGCAAATATTGGACTAACATGTCTAATGGCAGCCACACCTGTGAAATGAAAAGAGAGAGAGAGAGAGCACGGTGAACTGGACCACGGGCAGAAAACAAAGAGAGGATTTGTTTTTGTTTTTCAGACTCCTGGCTCATCGCTGTGCCAATAATAAAGGCGGGCAGGGACAGTACAGTACAGTATAGGTGCCTGGTTAAATATGTGCAATGCAAAACTGTGACTGTGTCTGTGCTGCACTATGCAAACCAAAGGCCTATATAGACAATTATTCTGACTGCGGTAACCCAAACAAGAGTGTGTGTGTGTGTGTGTGTGTCAGGCCACAGAGCAAAGGAACAAAGATAATAGTCAGCATATTTGCAGATGCAAATGTGCAGACTGACTGAACTGATAATCGTGGACACTGCAATGCATTAAGTCTGTAGCTTTCACCCATACTGAAATGAGGGTCTGTGTCAAAGTTTGGCCTCCTCCATTTGTGTGCAAAATCAACTTTTTAATCTGGAACTGTTGTCTCGCGGAGCTCCGCTTTGTCCGTAAAGCACGCAAGAGTGCAGGCGTGGGGGCAACGGTATCCGAAAACCGGAAGTCTGCGAAGTCTGCGAAAAGTTATTTTCTTGTCTCCACAGTGCAGCACAGAGTTCTACACAAACTTCCAGCCTCAGAGGATGTATCTGTCCAGTGGATAAATGTTATATATGACGGGAATGTGCCTGCTAGAGCCTGCAAATGATCACTTTTCCAAATGCTAACTGCTGTTAGCTCTCAGTAGCCTCTGTGGCTGATGTCATTTCCTGTCCCTTAAGTTTCGTTTTTACTTTTTTTTTACTTACTAAACAGAGTGTTCTGAACAGGGCTGTTTTGTTCAGGGTGATTGAACTGCTGTGGTGCTTCATCCTCTAGGTATTTTGTCCAAAGTATGTCACAGACATGTTCATTAGGGAATTAGGCTAACTTGGGGGAAAAGGATATAATATTGGACTTTAAATGTGTCAGCAGATCCACTCCTCACATAACTTCATGAAAGTTTCCATGGTTACCTTCTTCTTCTTCTTCTTCTTCTTTGAACCTGTGCAGTCAATCTACAGTCCAACCTACATGTACACTAGTCCACGGAAATAGGCGGAATTATACATAATGTGGATACGTGTATGCAGAGAGTTGGTCCAACAGGAGTCAGTGCTGCTGTGTCTTGTTTGAATCCATAATGCTTCATTGTTTTTATATGAAAACACACAAAAAACAACAACCTGTGTCTAGATCAGGGCTCTCAAACTCAAACGGGCCTCGGGGCCACTGAGCATCGTCTGGCCACTAGGGGGCCAGTGAAGAGAAAAACAGCAGCTGTTCAGTAGGTGATGGTAACAACGAGTGTTGTAACCAGTGATAGCGTCTACGGATCACGCCCAAAATTTAATAACTTGTTCCTGGTCCCATTGCGGACATTTCCTGAAAATCCATCCATGACTTTTCCGAGTTATGTTGCTAACTAGCAGACAAACAAACAAACAAGCAAACTCCTGGCGAAAACATAACCTCCTTGGTCGGAGGTAATAACTCCATAATATTAAGCGGAGGGGCCACGTGAAATGGACCACGAGTTTGAGAGCTCTGGTTCTGTGCCATAAACTTTACTCTGTGAAATTATATTTGCTTTCCTGACTTGATGATAGCCTTCTTAACAGTCTGGAAATGACATATCATTGAGAAATGATTTATTATGTTGCTATTACATCCTTGCAAACGCGTATATCCTGTATTGTGTGTGCACAGTGAAAGCTTTCCATAAACTGCTGAGGCGAGTGCCACAATAAAAATAATTCACCTCATCAGAGTCGAGTGTTTCAGGGTGGAGTAGGTGTGTGGTCTTGCACACAACAGCGCATCACACTGAAGTTGCACTCGCTTTCTCGCTTGGTTCTTCTTCTAAAATGTGTGAAATGTGTGGGGTTTTTTTTTAGCCTGTCATGCTTGGCTGAAAATAGATATTCAATGCTGAGAATGCAGCTACTACTCTGACTTACTGGTAGTCTCATATACACTACTGTTCAAAAGTTTGGGGTCACTTAGAAAGGCACTTTTTTTCAACGAATATAACATTAAATGAATCATAAAGACACTCTATACATTGTTAATGTGGTAAACGACTATTCTAGCATTCTAGCAAATGTCTGGTTTTTAATGGAATATGTACATAGGTGTATAGAGGCCCATTTCCAGTGTTCTAATGGTACTTTGTGTTTGCTAATCGCGTTCGAAGGCTATTGGATGCTTAGAAAACCCTTGTGCAATGATGTTAGCACAGCTGAAAACAGTTTTGCTGGTTCTTTGAATCATTATTTCTAATCTTGTCTATCCATTTTGCAACTCTTTTGATGAATAAAAGTGTGACTTTTAAAGGAAAACACAAACAAATTGTATAGGTGACCCCAAACTTTTGAATGGTAGTCTATGGACTCGTGACTGGTGAAAGAACCACTTTATCCTGCAGATTCCTGCACACAGTGTGTTAGATAAGCCAGTCTCATTGAGTTATCTGACCTGTGGATCTCGGTGTGTAGAGGTCACCAAACACTCAGCATTATCAAGTCAAAACTTCCTGTTTTCTTTCTCTCCCATCTGATGTTGTGTTTCCCCCTTTGTCCGTCACATTTGGACTTTTCCACGTGAAAACCAGCTGCAGGCAGCAGCAGCAGTATATATATATATATATATATATATATATATTCACAGCCTTAGTCTGAACCGTGATGTTTTGTCTTCAGGACAAGGACTCACACCATCGCTGGGTTCAGTCTTTTGGAACCGTTATTTCTTAGAGTGTATTATGGTCTGCATTCATATACACTGTAAAAAAAAAAAAAAAGTTGAGAAAACTCAAAATTTCAAGGCAACTTGATGCAATTTTTTGAGTTTTTAAAAAAGCAAGTTGCCTTGACATTTTGAGTTTTCTTTTTGACGGTGTAGATTTATTATTTACACTAAAGTTTTGACATTCACCCTTTCATACACTGCAATGTGGGGTTAAGTCGAAGATCCATAAAGACTAGCAGAGCCAGGAATTGAACCCACAACCCTCGAGTTTGAAAGACAACTCGCACCTACCCCTGAGCAGAGAAACATTGAGAGACCCCAAAAAATAGTGTCGTAAATGTGTTTAATAGTGTTCGAATTTGAAATTTAACACACACAATCTGTTGTCCATGTACGACTGCAGTCCAATAGACCTTTTCTCCATTTTAAATTGTTAAAACAGTATTTTAACATGCAGTAAATTGTAAATAAATGCCAGATTCTATGGAAAAATGGTCAAAAACACTTAGTTAGAGGATATTTTCTGGTCCTTATATGGTTAAAATAAGCAAAGTCCAGGCAGACATTTGAGTTTTAAGTGTTAAAGTACATGACATTTACTGTACTTATCCCTTTAAGGCTTTTACTTAAGTAATATTATAAAAAGTGACTTCACCTTCTACCGAAGTCATCCCTTTAAGGTACTTTATATAAGGTTACTGGATATAATGAACTTTACATCTGCATCCTGCCATTCTTAAATGTAGCAGACGACAAAACAAACAAAAAGCAACGTTTGCTTACATTTAAAAGTGACGATGAACTTTCCATGACCTTCGGTAGCACAGCTTGACCGGCTCTTATACAGACCATGATTTTACTGAGCTCAGAGATGACGTCCTTTTCATTCCTACGAGAGTTTGTCACTGAAAAAGCTGGAGAAAAGACCATGATTGGTTTTTGTTCGCACGCTGGAATACTCTTCATATGAGAGAATGCAATAATGCTTCGACAGTGTCCAGATGTGACTCAACTAAATAAATTAAATACCAGGAGTTTGTGGCTCTTTAAATATTGCATTCACCACCAGTGTGTGCTGACAGATATGTGTCACATGACCAAACACAGATGTTGTAATATTTTGCAGCCGCATCAAAATCATTTCACAGCCCGGCTCCATTCGCGTTGGGCCTCGGTGCTGCTGTCGCCCAGCCTGCCTCAGTGGAAACAGAGAGGGCCAATTCCAATTCCTATCTTAACCCTTAATCTTAACTGGCCCTCAAAACCAAGTGTTGAGGGTTATTTTGTCACTTAGAAATGGGACACCCCCTTAAATGCAGATACGTCTTCAGACTGTAGGGGGCAGAATAATAATACAATGGTTTGCATAATTTTTGTATCTCTATTAACAAAGAAAATACTTAATTTGTAGCGTACTCGTTTCGCTGCTTTCGGCGCCATCTTTGTTATGGCAAAACACGCAATGCATTCTGGGTAGCCCTTGCTCCCAAGGGTGGTCTCTATTGAAAATCTCAATATTGAGGGCGATACAGCCCTTAAACTTGCCCCTCAACTTAATTTTTCTGAGAATCGGGACAGCACTTGCACTAGAGGGAGCGCACATTTTTGAGATTGAGGGTTAAGCAAGGAATTGGAATTCGCCCAGAGACTCTTAGTCAATATAAGTCAATAAGTCAATATAGAGACGGGTTCACGATGTACAAAAACTACACGGTCCAAAAATATCTGTTAAAACAACAACAACATTAAGACAACGAAAAAAGGAGCTGAGAAAACTGCACCCACCCCCGTGTTTTGTCTTGTTTTTTCAGGTTTGTCCTCCAAACTATTTAAAGCCTCACACACACAGACACACACACACACACACACACACTGTGAGATTCTGTGGCCGTCGTGAACACTTGTTCTCAGTCCAAACCAAAAATCTCACAGGTAATAAACAGAGAATTTGGACACAGTGCAAACACGTCCTCTGTCAATGTCACAGCAGGTGCCTTCACGTCTGTGTGTTTCCAGGGTTAAAGCTGCACCAGGCCGTTTTTTTTTTTTCCTGGACTCTGTTAATAGCATCGCTCTGCCGTCACTCCGCTGCAGTGGGTGTGTCTGTGTTTTTTTGTTCCCATGACTTCACTTGTATTGAATTGAAGGGCCGCCGTCCACTTGTGAACAGGAAATTGCGTCACAAAGTAAATGTGGCAGCACTTGAACGTCGAGGCTTTATATATGGGATGTGGAGCGATCTGTGGATATCTACATTTAAAGGTGCATTATGTATTAAATCTAAAGCAACTGGCCATAAAATCCTCCTAATATGTCACAGAGACTCAGGAATAATGTTCATATAACAAACTGAACTCACCAACAACAACAGTACAGACAAAATATTTTGCAGACTGCAAATCATGTTTATGTTTTGAAATCATGTTTTGGCATGTGGCGCCACCTACCGCCGTCTACCAAGCATTGCAGTCAGTAGAGTCTCAGCTGCCGAGCAACCACGGGTTGCCAGTTACGTCAGAAAACAAAACCTAAAAGACGTCGGTATTTTGAATTTGAATGTAGTAACTGTTTTTGGCCACATTCTTACATATGGCGCCTTTAATGTCTACTTGTGTGAGATTTACTATGATGTTGGGAGTGAGGCTACAGAGCTAAGAGGTCTACGCTGCGGTATTTAAGAGGCTGTGGGGCTAATTTCCTCTTTTGATGCAAATGCTTTTCCCTGTAAAACTGCATTGACATATCTATTCTTGAAAATAAATCACACTTTACTGTCAGTATCTTTACATATACACTACCTTTCAAAGGTTTGGCCTCACCTATACAAGTTTTGTTGTGTTTTCCATTAAAAGTCGCACTTTTATTCATCGAAAGAGTCGCAAAATTTATAGAAAATATAGTCAAGATGTTGACAAGATTAGAAATAATGATTCAGCAAAACTGTTTTCAGCTGTGCTAACATCATTGCACAAGGGTTTTCAAGGGTTTTCTAATCATCCAATAGTCTTCTAACATGATTAGCAAACACAATGTACCATTAGAACACTGGAAATGGGCCTCTATACACCTATGTACATATTCCATTAAAAACCAGACGTTTGCAGCTAGAATAGTCGTTTACCACATTAACAATGTATAGAGTGTATTTCTGATTCATTAAATGTTATATTCATAGAAAAAAGTACTATTAATCAACCATATTTTAAGTTATATTTGCCAAAGTGACTAAAAATGGAAATTAGCCGTTTGGCTATAATCTTGCATATTTACATGTATATGTTCATTAATATGTATTGTCCCTGCTTTAAATAAACTCAAACTCAAACTCATTTCTCTTTTTTTCTAATCTAAATAGGCTTCTAACCTTTATCTTTCCTCTTCTACAGCGGCTGGTTTGTGTCAAGAGCCGCTAATGGGTGGTTAACCACAAGAGGTTTCTCACTTCGCAAAAGATTATAGGAAAGAATTACCCACCTTGCTCAACACGACTCAAAATCAACCATTTTTCTCTGAACTCCCCTCCTCCCATGCGTCCTTTTCCTGCCTCCTCCTCGTCTCCTTCAGCTCCTTCCCTCTCTGTTGTTTGGAGCCGCTCCAAAGTCTTTAACCAATTATGAGCAAAAAATGCTGATTGGCTTGGGATTTTTGGACAATGTCCAGTGGGATTTTTTTTTTTTTTGTTAACAAGTATACATGAAAGTTGAGACAGGAAATGAAAGGAAGTGGTAGCAGCTCTTGCGATGCATTTTCACAGGAAGTCATCGTTTACTAGTTATGCTCTGACTGTGAAGGTCTGGAATGTCGTGGGTGTCTCTTGACCTGCGAGATTGTAGCGATCCCCCCAAAATCCCCTTTAAGCTGGTATCCAGAGTAGTGACTGTTTCTCCTGTTTCTGTGTGTTCACGTCGCCTTCAGCAGAGACTATTATCCTGATGTCAGACTTAGCCGAGAGCAAACGCCGATAATCAGAGGTTTAATCTGCGAAAATGCCCCGTCTCTGCTCAGTGTTTGTTGTTTTACCGAGGGTCACTCTGACAATTAACACTGCATTGTTTCGACAGGTGATACCGGTGACATGCCCTGTGTGTCTAGACAGAGAGATACAGCTAATCTAAATGAGTGCCTGATTTCTTGTGAAGCAGAGAGTGAGATTCTGGAGCCCATTGTTTGGAGGACAGTGCGAGGCCTTGATGTGGACTCTGGGAGCAGATAAATGCCCGCAGAAGGATATGGTGCTCACTAATTATTGAAAGCAGCTCAGGAAACACATGGCCTCACTGACCACAGATGAGCCTCTCTTCACTTCCCCTGATTGCACAGGAAGCAGGGCAGGTACATACCGTAATATTCCCAGCGTCCCTGCAGATTTATATTACAGTCATGGCAGCAATGGTAAGGACCGTTCTGTAATTTGATTCGTGGAGTTTGTAGAAGCCACATATCCAGTGAGTGTAAACAGTTTTCAAATCTGTCGCCTGAGGTCAGTCATGATGCAGAAAAACTTTTTTTGAATTTTTTTTTTTTTGATTTTTTGATTTTTTTAATAGTTTGGGGATAAAAAAAAAAAAAAAAAAGTGAAAAAACTTTTTTTTTAAATAACAAAAAGTTTGGAAAACTTTCAGTAAAGTTTTTGAAAAAAAATATTTTGAAAAACAATAAAAAAAAAATATTTGAAACTGAAAACTTCTAAAAAATATATATTTTGGAAAACGTCCAAGACAGTTATTAAAAAAAATGCAGGAAACTTTTTTGAAACACTTTTTTTTGAAAAAAAAATTTAAATAAAAAAAATGCTTGAAAAAAAATTAATAAAAAAATACTTTTTGGAAAAAGTTCAGGAAACTTTTTTGAAAAATAAAAACTAAAGAAAAAAACGTGCACAGGAACTTTCTGTAATTTGATTGGTGGAGTTAGTAGAAGTCACATACCCAGTGAGTGTAAACAGTTTTCAAATCTGTGGCCTGAGGTCAGTCTGGATGCAGAACAGTGCTTCAGCTGCCAGTGTACCAGTTTATTTTCACTTTACGTACAAACAACTGATTATGCTGCGACTGGGAAAGCACTTTGCGTGACGCAGACGTGTCCACTGTGAGACAGTCGGACAACTCGATCTTCGTCATCAAAGCAAAAAGAGGGCGTTGTTCTTTTTTTTTTTTTTAAAGTCAGACACGGGCACAAAGAGAATGGACCCAACAAAACAGGAAACAGTTTATTCCTCCACATTCAGCTGTGTGACCAGTACTATTTCTGTCACTTCTTGTTGACTCTGCCCCTAAAGGTCAGAAACAACCATAAAGCCTGAGCTACTGCTTGTCAGTAACAACTAATGACATGTTGTGGGTGGGGGGTCAACCAGACTCAGTAGTTCAAAATAAACATGGATTAGTAAACTGCACAGTGGCAGCATATGGATTTTTGGACTTTCTGACCAACCTTGAATGTTAACAGCTTTTTTTTTTTAGACCATATTTTTTGTCCTAGATTGCTTAGAAATCTAGCAAGGATGTTACCCTGCTGATGGATCCTAAGAACTTTGGTGATCCTCTAGCCTTTCTCAGAGTGCCATCATCAGGTTTACATTTAAGTTTTTAGTCTTCCCAATTAGTTTGTGGTTTGAAGTCTCATACGTGCAAGAAATAACATTTCCTCCTGCACTTAAGTGTTAACATAATAAATTTGTTCAAATTCAAAGAACTTTATTTAACCAGGACCAGTAGCTGTGGTTACATAGGTGCACGATGCAATGAGACGTAAATGGAGAGACAATATGAAAGCAACTTTTTTCCCCCAATTTTTTTTTCTAAGTTCCCAGACATTTTTTGAGTATGAGGTTTTTGTCAAATTTTTTCGAACTTTCTTTCTGATAAATTTTGGACGACATAGTATAGTATGACGTTTTTGTAAAATTTTGGATGCCATAGTGCGACGTTTTTTGTCAAATTTTGGACCAAAAATAATTTTCCAAAAATTGTCAAATTTTGGACGACATAGTATAGTATGACGTTTTTGTCAAATTTTGGACGACATAGTGTGACATTTTTTGTCAAATGTTGGACCAAAAATGTTTTTTGAAAAAAATTGTCAAATTTTGGACCCCAAATTTTTTTCAAAAAAATGGTCAAGTTTTGGACGACATGGAATAGTATGACGGTTTTTGTTGAACTTTGGACCAAATTTTTTTTTCAAAAAAGTGTCAAGTTTTGGACCGCATAGTATAGTATGAGTTTTTTGTCAAATTTTGGACCAAAAATTTTCTTTCAAGAAAAATGGTCAGATTTTGGACGAAACAGTGTAGTATGACATTGAGGTCGACGACATAGTATAGTATGACATTTTGGTCACATTTTGGACTAAAACATTTTTTTTTTTAAATTTTCCTATTTTGGACGACATAGTATAGTATGACGTTTTGGTCAAATTTTGGACCAAAATTTTATTTTTAAAAAATGGTCAGATTTTGGACGAAATAGTATAGGATGACATTGAGGTCGATGACATAGTATAGTATGACGTTTTTGTCAAATTTTGGACCAAAACTTTTTTTCAAAAAAAAGGTCAGATTTTGGATGAAATAGTGTAGTATGACATTGAGGTCGACGACATAGTATAGTATGACGTTTTGGTCACATTTTGGGCTAAAATAAAATGTCATAGTTTAGTTCACTAATTGTTTCAAAGTAGTACCAATCCCCATTGGTGTAGTGGAGAAGATACTGGCCTCCCAACCCAGGGATTGTTGGTTCATATCCTGTCTCTGGCAGAACATAGTCTATAGTATGTAGTATGACAGTCAAAAAAGTTGTGATATAGTATGTCGTCAAAACACTCATACAATAGTGTCTTCAAAAACATCATATTTTTTCGTGTAGTTTAATTTGACAGACGTCATACTGTTAAGTCATGTAAACTATATCTTTCTGAAAAGTATAATTCCCCATAGGTGTAGTGGAGAAGACGCTGGCCTCCCAACACCTGGTTTGTAGGTCCAAATCCTGCTGTTCAAAAAAGATTATTCGAAAAAGTTGTCCGATTTTGGACGAAATAGTGTAGTATGACATTGAGGTGGACGACATAGTATAGTATGACGTTCTGTCACATTTTGGGCTAAAAAAGAAAAATTCTAAAAGATTTCTGATTTTGGACGACATAGTATAGTATGTCGTTTTTGTCAAATTTTGGACCAAATATGTTTTTTTTAAAATGGTCAGATTTTGGACGAAACAGTGTAGTATGACATTGAGGTCGACGATATAGTATAGTATGACGTTCTGGTCACATTTTTGGGCTAAAAAATTTTTTTTTTAATTTGCAGGTTTTGGACTACATAGTATAGTATGTCGTTTTTGTCAAATTTTGGACCAAATTTGTTTTTTCAAAAAAATGGTCAGATTTTGGACGAAGTAGTGTAGTATGACATTGAGGCCGACGACATAGTATAGTATGACGTTCTGTCACATTTACGGCTAAAAACAAAAATTTCCAAAATTAATTTGCAGGTTTTGGACGACATAGTATAGTATGTCGTTTTGGTCACATTTTGGGCTAAAATAAAATGTCATAGTTTAGTTCACTAATTGTTTCAAAGCAGTACCAATCCCCATTGGTGTAGTGGAGAAGGCACTGGCCTCCCAACACAAGGTTTGTTGGTTCATGTCCTGTTTCAGGCAGAAAGTAGTCTATACTATAGTATGACATTCAAAAAAGGTGTATTATAGTATGTCGTCAAAAAACTCATACAATAGTGTCTTCAAAAACATCATAGTTTTGTGTAGTTTAATTTGACAGACGTCATACTGTGATGTCATGTAAACTAAATCTTTATAAGCAGTATAATTCCCCATTGGTGTAGTGGTGAAGACACAGGCCTCCCAACCCCTGGATTGTAGGTTCAAGTCCTGCTGTTCAAATAAAGATTATTTAAAAAAATGCTCAGATTTTGCCGAAACAGAGGTCGACGATATAGTATAGTATGACGTTCTGTCACATTTTGGGCTAAAAAATGTTTTTCTTTTTTAATTTGCAGGTTTTGGACGACATAGTATAGTATGTCGTTTTTGTCAAATTTTGGACCAAATTTGTTTTTTCAAAATATGGTCAGATTTTGGACGAAATAGTGTAGTATGACATTGAGGCCGACGACATAGTATAGTATGACGTTCTGTCACATTTAGGGCTAAAAACAAAAATTTCCAAAAAAAATCCGATTTTGGACGACACAGTATAGTATGTCGTTTTTGTCAAATTTTGGACCAAATTTGTTTTTTCAAAAAAATTGTCAGATTTTGGACGAAATAGTGAAGTATGACATTGAGGCCGACGACATAGTATAGTATGACGTTCTGTCACATTTAGGGCTAAAAACAAAAATTCCCCCAAAAAATCCGATTTTGGACGACATAGTATAGTATGTCGTTTTTGTCAAATTTTGGACCAATTTTGTTTTTTCAAAAAAATGGTCAGATTTTGGACGAAACAGTGTAGTATGACATTGAGGTCGACGATATAGTATAGTATGACGTTCTGTCACATTTTGGGCTAAAAAAAAATATTTTTTTTAATTTGCAGGTTTTGGACGACATAGTATAGTATGTCGTTTTTGTCAAATTTTGGACCAAATTTGTTTTTTCAAAATATGGTCAGATTTTGGACGAAATAGTGTAGTATGACATTGAGGCCGACGACATAGTATAGTATGACGTTCTGTCACATTTAGGGCTAAAAACAAAAATTTCCAAAAAATCCTCAGATTTTGGACGAAACAGTGTAGTATGACATTGAGGTCGACGATATAGTATAGTATGACGTTCTGTCACATTTTGGGCTAAAAAAAAATATTTTTTTTAATTTGCAGGTTTTGGACGACAGTATAGTATGTCGTTTTTGTCAAATTTTGGACCAAATTTGTTTCTTCAAAAAAATGGTCAGATTTTGGACGAAACAGTGTAGTATGACATTGAGGTCGACTATATAGTATAGTATGACGTTCTGGTCACATTTTGGGCTAAAAAAAAAAAAAAAAGTTTTAATTTGCAGGTTTTGGACGACATAGTATAGTATGTCGTTTTTGTCAAATTTTGGACCAAATTTGTTTTTTCAAAAAAATGGTCAGATTTTGGACGAAACAGTGTAGTATGACATTGAGGTCGACGATATAGTATAGTATGACGTTCTGTCACATTTTGGGCTAAAAAAAAATATTTTTTTTAATTTGCAGGTTTTGGACCACATAGTATAGTATGTCGTTTTTGTCAAATTTTGGACCAAATTTGTTTCTTCAAAAAAATGGTTCTATTTTGGACGAAACAGTGTAGTATGACATTGAGGTCGACGATATAGTATAGTATGACGTTCTGGTCACATTTTGGGCTAAAAAAAAAAAAAAAAAGTTTTAATTTGCAGGTTTTGGACGACATAGTATAGTATGTCGTTTTTGTCAAATTTTGGACCAAATTTGTTTTTTCAAAAAAATGGTCAGATTTTGGACGAAACAGTGTAGTATGACATTGAGGTCGACGATATAGTATAGTATGACGTTCTGTCACATTTTGGGCTAAAAAAAAATATTTTTTTTAATTTGCAGGTTTTGGACCACATAGTATAGTATGTCGTTTTTGTCAAATTTTGGACCAAATTTGTTTCTTCAAAAAAATGGTTCTATTTTGGACGAAACAGTGTAGTATGACATTGAGGTCGACTATATAGTATAGTATGACGTTCTGGTCACATTTTGGGCTAAAAAAAAAAAAAAAAGTTTTAATTTGCAGGTTTTGGACGACATAGTATAGTATGTCGTTTTTGTCAAGTTTTGGACCAAATTTGTTTTTTAAAAAAAATGGTCAGATTTTGGACGAAACAGTGTAGTATGACATTGAGGTCGACTATATAATATAGTATGACGTTCTGGTCACATTTTGGGCTAAAAAAAAATATTTTTTTTAATTTGCAGGTTTTGGACGACATAGTATAGTATGTCGTTTTTGTCAAATTTTGGACCAAATTTGTTTTTTCAAAAAAATGGTCAGATTTTGGACGAAATAGTGTAGAATGACATTTAGGCCAACGATATAGTATAGGATGACTTTCTGTCACATTTAGGGCTAAAAACAAAAATTTCCAAAAAAAATCTGATTTTGGACGACATAGTATAGTATGTCGTTTTTGTCAAATTTTGGACCAAATTTGTTTTTTCAAAAAAATGGTCAGATTTTGGACGAAGTAGTGTAGTATGACATTGAGGCCGACGATATAGTATAGTATGACGTTCTGTCACATTTAGGGCTAAAAACAAAAATTTCCAAAAAATCCTCAGATTTTGGACGAAACAGTGTAGTATGACATTGAGGTCGACGATATAGTATAGTATGACGTTCTGTCACATTTTGGGCTAAAAAAAAATATTTTTTTTAATTTGCAGGTTTTGGACGACATAGTATAGTATGTCGTTTTTGTCAAATTTTGGACCAAATTTGTTTCTTCAAAAAAATGGTTCTATTTTGGACGAAACAGTGTAGTATGACATTGAGGTCGACTATATAGTATAGTATGACGTTCTGGTCACATTTTGGGCTAAAAAAAAAAAAAAAGTTTTAATTTGCAGGTTTTGGACGACATAGTATAGTATGTCGTTTTTGTCAAATTTTGGACCAAATTTGTTTTTTCAAAAAAATGGTCAGATTTTGGACGAAACAGTGTAGTATGACATTGAGGTCGACGATATAGTATAGTATGACGTTCTGTCACATTTTGGGCTAAAAAAAAAATATTTTTTTTAATTTGCAGGTTTTGGACGACATAGTATAGTATGTCGTTTTTGTCAAGTTTTGGACCAAATTTGTTTTTTCAAAAAAATGGTCAGATTTTGGACGAAACAGTGTAGTATGACATTGAGGTCGACTATATAATATAGTATGACGTTCTGGTCACATTTTGGGCTAAAAAAAAATATTTTTTTTAATTTGCAGGTTTTGGACGACATAGTATAGTATGACGTTTTTGTCAAATTTTGGACCAAATTTGTTTTTTCAAAAAAATGGTCAGATTTTGGACGAAATAGTGTAGTATGACATTTAGGCCAACGATATAGTATAGTATGACTTTCTGTCACATTTAGGGCTAAAAACAAAAATTTCCCAAAAAAATCAGATTTTGGACGACATAGTATAGTATGTCGTTTTTGTCAAATTTTGGACCAAATTTGTTTTTTCAAAAAAATGGTCAGATTTTGGACGAAGTAGTGTAGTATGACATTGAGGCCGACGATATAGTATAGTATGACGTTCTGTCACATTTTGGGCTAAAAAAAAAAATTCTTTTTAATTTGCAGGTTTTGGACGACATAGTATAGTATGTCGTTTTTGTCAAATTTTGGACCAAATTTGTTTTTTCAAAAAAATGGTCAGATTTTGGACGAAATAGTGTAGAATGACATTTAGGCCAACGATATAGTATAGTATGACTTTCTGTCACATTTAGGGCTAAAAACAAAAATTTCCAAAAAAAATCTGATTTTGGACGACATAGTATAGTATGTCGTTTTTGTCAAATTTTGGACCAAATTTGTTTTTTCAAAAAAATGGTCAGATTTTGGACGAAGTAGTGTAGTATGACATTGAGGCCGACGATATAGTATAGTATGACGTTCTGTCACATTTAGGGCTAAAAACAAAAATTTCCAAAAAATCCTCAGATTTTGGACGAAACAGTGTAGTATGACATTGAGGTCGACGATATAGTATAGTATGACGTTCTGTCACATTTTGGGCTAAAAAAAAATATTTTTTTTAATTTGCAGGTTTTGGACGACATAGTATAGTATGTCGTTTTTGTCAAATTTTGGACCAAATTTGTTTCTTCAAAAAAATGGTTCTATTTTGGACGAAACAGTGTAGTATGACATTGAGGTCGACTATATAGTATAGTATGACGTTCTGGTCACATTTTGGGCTAAAAAAAAAAAAAAAAGTTTTAATTTGCAGGTTTTGGACGACATAGTATAGTATGTCGTTTTTGTCAAATTTTGGACCAAATTTGTTTTTTCAAAAAAATGGTCAGATTTTGGACGAAACAGTGTAGTATGACATTGAGGTCGACGATATAGTATAGTATGACGTTCTGTCACATTTTGGGCTAAAAAAAAAATATTTTTTTTAATTTGCAGGTTTTGGACGACATAGTATAGTATGTCGTTTTTGTCAAGTTTTGGACCAAATTTGTTTTTTAAAAAAAATGGTCAGATTTTGGACGAAACAGTGTAGTATGACATTGAGGTCGACTATATAATATAGTATGACGTTCTGGTCACATTTTGGGCTAAAAAAAAATATTTTTTTTAATTTGCAGGTTTTGGACGACATAGTATAGTATGTCGTTTTTGTCAAATTTTGGACCAAATTTGTTTTTTCAAAAAAATGGTCAGATTTTGGACGAAATAGTGTAGTATGACATTTAGGCCAACGATATAGTATAGTATGACTTTCTGTCACATTTAGGGCTAAAAACAAAAATTTCCCAAAAAAATCAGATTTTGGACGACATAGTATAGTATGTCGTTTTTGTCAAATTTTGGACCAAATTTGTTTTTTCAAAAAAATGGTCAGATTTTGGACGAAGTAGTGTAGTATGACATTGAGGCCGACGATATAGTATAGTATGACGTTCTGTCACATTTTGGGCTAAAAAAAAAAATTCTTTTTAATTTGCAGGTTTTGGACGACATAGTATAGTATGTCGTTTTTGTCAAATTTTGGACCAAATTTGTTTTTTCAAAATATGGTCAGATTTTGGACGAAATAGTGTAGTATGACATTGAGGCCGACGACATAGTATAGTATGACGTTCTGTCACATTTAGGGCTAAAAACAAAAATTTCCAAAAAATCCTCAGATTTTGGACGAAACAGTGTAGTATGACATTGAGGTCGACGATATAGTATAGTATGACGTTCTGTCACATTTTGGGCTAAAAAAAAATATTTTTTTTAATTTGCAGGTTTTGGACGACATAGTATAGTATGTCGTTTTTGTCAAATTTTGGACCAAATTTGTTTCTTCAAAAAAATGGTTCTATTTTGGACGAAACAGTGTAGTATGACATTGAGGTCGACTATATAGTATAGTATGACGTTCTGGTCACATTTTCGGCTAAAAAAAAAAAAAAAAGTTTTAATTTGCAGGTTTTGGACGACATAGTATAGTATGTCGTTTTTGTCAAATTTTGGACCAAATTTGTTTTTTCAAAAAAATGGTCAGATTTTGGACGAAACAGTTTAGTATGACATTGAGGTCGACGATATAGTATAGTATGACGTTCTGTCACATTTTGGGCTAAAAAAAAATATTTTTTTTAATTTGCAGGTTTTGGACGACATAGTATAGTATGTCGTTTTTGTCAAATTTTGGACCAAATTTGTTTCTTCAAAAAAATGGTTCTATTTTGGACGAAACAGTGTAGTATGACATTGAGGTCGACTATATAGTATAGTATGACGTTCTGGTCACATTTTGGGCTAAAAAAAAAAAAAAAGTTTTAATTTGCAGGTTTTGGACGACATAGTATAGTATGTCGTTTTTGTCAAATTTTGGACCAAATTTGTTTTTTCAAAAAAATGGTCAGATTTTGGACGAAACAGTGTAGTATGACATTGAGGTCGACGATATAGTATAGTATGACGTTCTGTCACATTTTGGGCTAAAAAAAAATATTTTTTTTAATTTGCAGGTTTTGGACGACATAGTATAGTATGTCGTTTTTGTCAAATTTTGGACCAAATTTGTTTCTTCAAAAAAATGGTTCTATTTTGGACGAAACAGTGTAGTATGACATTGAGGTCGACTATATAGTATAGTATGACGTTCTGGTCACATTTTGGGCTAAAAAAAAAAAAAAAGTTTTAATTTGCAGGTTTTGGACGACATAGTATAGGATGTCGTTTTTGTCAAATTTTGGACCAAATTTGTTTCTTCAAAAAAATGGTTCTATTTTGGACGAAACAGTGTAGTATGACATTGAGGTCGACTATATAGTATAGTATGACGTTCTGGTCACATTTTGGGCTAAAAAAAAAAAAAAAAGTTTTAATTTGCAGGTTTTGGACGACATAGTATAGTATGTCGTTTTTGTCAAATTTTGGACCAAATTTGTTTTTTCAAAAAAATGGTCAGATTTTGGACGAAACAGTGTAGTATGACATTGAGGTCGACGATATAGTATAGTATGACGTTCTGTCACATTTTGGGCTAAAAAAAAATATTTTTTTTAATTTGCAGGTTTTGGACGACATAGTATAGTATGTCGTTTTTGTCAAATTTTGGACCAAATTTGTTTCTTCAAAAAAATGGTTCTATTTTGGACGAAACAGTGTAGTATGACATTGAGGTCGACTATATAGTATAGTATGACGTTCTGGTCACATTTTGGGCAAAAAAAAAAAAAAAAGTTTTAATTTGCAGGTTTTGGACGACATAGTATAGTATGTCGTTTTTGTCAAGTTTTGGACCAAATTTGTTTTTTCAAAAAAATGGTCAGATTTTGGACGAAACAGTGTAGTATGACATTGAGGTCGACGATATAGTATAGTATGACGTTCTGTCACCTTTTGGGCTAAAAAAAAATATTTTTTTTAATTTGCAGGTTTTGGACCACATAGTATAGTATGTCGTTTTTGTCAAGTTTTGGACCAAATTTGTTTTTTCAAAAAAATGGTCAGATTTTGGACGAAACAGTGTAGTATGACATTGAGGTCGACTATATAATATAGTATGACGTTCTGGTCACATTTTGGGCTAAAAAATTTTTTTTTTTTTTATTTGCAGGTTTTGGACGACATAGTATAGTATGTCGTGTTTGTCAAATTTTGGACCAAATTTGTTTTTTCAAAAAAATGGTCAGATTTTGGACGAAATAGTGTAGTATGACATTGAGGCCAACGATATAGTATAGTATGACGTTCTGTCACATTTAGGGCTAAAAACTAAAATTTCCAAAAAATCTGATTTTGGACGACATAGTATAGTATGTTGTTTTTGTCAAATTTTGGACCAAATTTGTTTTTTCAAAAAAATTGTCAGATTTTGGACGAAGTAGTGTAGTATGACATTGAGGCCGACGACATAGTATAGTATGACGTTCTGTCACATTTAGGGCTAAAAACAAAAATTTCCAAAAAATGCTCAGATTTTGGACGAAACAGTGTAGTATGACATTGAGGTCGACGATATAGTATAGTATGACGTTCTGTCACATTTTGGGCTAAAATAAAAATGTCATAGTTTAGTTCACTAATTGTTTCAAAGCAGTACCAATCCCCATTGGTGTAGTGGAGAAGGCACTGGCCTCCCAACACAGGGATTGTTGGTTCATGTCCTGTCTCAGGCAGAAAGTAGTCTATACTATATAGTATGACATTCAAAAAAGGTGTATTATAGTATGTCGTCAAAAAACTCATACAATAGTGTCTTCAAAAACATCATAGTTTTGTGTAGTTTAATTTGACAGACGTCATACTGTGATGTGATGTAAACTAAATCTTTATAAGCACTATAATTCCCCATTGGTGTAGTGGGGAAGACACAGGCCTCCCAACCCCTGGATTGTAGGTTCAAGTCCTGCTGTTCAAATAAAGATTATTTTAAAAAATGCTCAGATTTTGGACGAAATAGTGTAGTATGACATTGAGGTCGACGACATAGTATAGTATGACGTTCTGTCACATTTTGGGCTAAAAAAGAAAAATTCTAAAAGATTTCTGATTTTGGACGACATAGTATAGTA
Source organism: Microchirus variegatus (assembly GCF_963457635.1). Lineage (NCBI taxonomy): Eukaryota > Metazoa > Chordata > Actinopteri > Pleuronectiformes > Soleidae > Microchirus > Microchirus variegatus. The sequence continues at coordinate 7,822,669 of NC_139811.1, forward strand.
TGTCGTTTTTGTCAAATTTTGGACCAAATTTGTTTTTTCAAAAAAATGGTCAGATTTTGGACAAAATAGTGTAGTATGACATTGAGGCCGACGACATAGTATAGTATGACGTTCTGTCACATTTTGGGCTAAAAACAAAAATTAAAAAAAAAAATCTGATTTTGGACGACATAGTATAGTATGTCGTTTTTGTCAAATTTTGGACCAAATTTGTTTTTCAAAAAAATGGTCAGATTTTGGAAGAAATAGTGTAGTATGACATTGAGGCCGACGACATAGTATAGTATGACCTTCTGTCACATTTTGGGCTAAAAACAAAAATTTCCAAAAAATGCTCAGATTTTGGACGAAACAGTGTAGTATGACATTGAGGCCGACGACATAGTATAGTATGACGTTCTGTCACATTTTGGGCTAAAAAATAAAAATTCTAAAAGATTTCTGATTTTGGACGACATAGTATAGTATGTCGTTTTTGTCAAATTTTGGACCAAATTTGTTTTTTCAAAAAAATGGTCAGATTTTGGACGAAACAGTGTAGTATGACATTGAGGTCGACTATATAGTATAGTATGACGTTCTGGTCACATTTTGGACTAAAACATTTTTTTTTTTTAATTTGCAGGTTTTGGACGACATTGTATAGTATGTCGTTTTTGTCAAATTTTGGACCAAATTTGTTTTTTCAAAAAAATGGTCAGATTTTGGACGAAATAGTGTAGTATGACATTGAGGCCGACGACATAGTTTAGTATGACGTTCTGTCACATTTAGGGCTAAAAACAAAAATTTCCATAAAAAATCCAATTTTGGACGACATAGTATAGTATGTCGTTTTTGTCAAATTTTGGACCAAATTTGTTTTTTCAAAAAAATGGTCAGATTTTGGACGAAATAGTGTAGTATGACATTGAGGCCGACGACATAGTATAGTATGACGTTCTGTCACATTTAGGGCTAAAAACAAAAATTTCCAAAAAAAAATCAGATTTTGGACGACATAGTATAGTATGTCGTTTTTGTCAAATTTTGGAACAAATTAGTTTTTTCAAAAAAATTGTCAGATTTTGGACGAAATAGTGTAGTATGACATTGAGGCCGACGACATAGTATAGTATGACGTTCTGTCACATTTAGGGCTAAAAACAAAAATTTCCCAAAAAAATCAGATTTTGGACGACATAGTATAGTATGTCGTTTTTGTCAAATTTTGGACCAAATTTGTTTTTTCAAAAAAATGGTCAGATTTTTGACGAAATAGTGTAGTATGACATTGAGGTCGACAATATAGTATAGTATGACGTTCTGTCACATTTTGGGCTAAAAAAATTTTTTCTTTTTTATTTGCAGGTTTTGGACGACATAGTATAGTATGTCGTTTTTGTCAAATTCTGGACCAAATTTGTTTTTTCAAAAAAATTGTCAGATTTTGGACAAAATAGTGTAGTATGACATTGAGGCCGACGACATAGTATAGTATGACGTTCTGTCACATTTTGGGCTAAAAACAAAAATTCCCCCAAAAAATCCGATTTTGGACGACATAGTATAGTATGTCGTTTTTGTCAAATTTTGGACCAAATTTGTTTTTTCAAAAAAATGGTCAGATTTTGGACGACACAGTGTAGTATGACATTGAGGTCGACGACATAGTATAGTATGACGTTCTGTCACATTTAGGGCTAAAAACAAAAATTTCCAAAAAAAATCCGATTTTGGACGACATAGTATATAGTATGTCGTTTTTGTCAAATTTTGGACCAAATTTGTTTTTTCAAAAAAATGGTCAGATTTTGGACGAAATAGTGTAGTATGACATTGAGGCCGACGACATAGTATAGTATGACGTTCTGTCACATTTAGGGCTAAATACAAAAATTTCCAAAAAAAGATCAGATTTTGGACGACATAGTATAGTATGTCGTTTTTGTCAAATTTTGGACCAAATTTGTTTTTTCAAAAAAATGGTCAGATTTTTGACGAAATAGTGTAGTATGACATTGAGGTCGACAATATAGTATAGTATGACGTTCTGTCACATTTTGGGCTAAAAAAAAATGTTCTTTTTTATTTGCAGGTTTTGGACGACATAGTATAGTATGTCGTTTTTGTCAAATTCTGGACCAAATTTGTTTTTTCAAAAAAATGGTCAGATTTTGGACGAAATAGTGTAGTATGACATTGAGGCCGATGATATAGTATAGTATGACGTTTTGTCACATTTCGGGGTAAAAACAAAAATTTCCAAAAAAAATCCGATTTTGGACGACATAGTATAGTATGTCGTTTTTGTCAAATTTTGGACCAAATTTGTTTTTTCAAAAAAATGGTCAGATTTTGGACAAAATAGTGTAGTATGACATTGAGGCCGACGACATAGTATAGTATGATGTTCTGTCACATTTTGGGCTAAAAAAAAAAACTTAAAAAAAAATCAGATTTTGGACGACATAGAATAGTATGTCGTTTTTGTTACATTTTGGGATAAAATAAAATGTCATAGTTTAGTTCACTAATTGTTTAAAAACAGTACCAATCCCCATTGGTGTAGTGGAGAAGATGCTGGCCTCCCAACCCCTGGATTGTAGGTTCAAGTCTTGCTGTTCATATGAAGATTATTCGAAAAAATGGTCAGATTTTGGACGAAATAGTGTAGTATGACATTGAGGCCGACGACATAGTATAGTATGACGTTCTGTCACATTTAGGGCTAAAAAAAAAGATTCAAAAAAAATTCTGATTTTGGACGACAGTATAGTATGTCGTTTTTTGTCCAATTTTGGACCAAATTTGTTTTTTCAAAAAAATGGTCAGAACTTGGACGAAATAGTGTAGTATGACATCGAGGTCGACGATATAGTAAAGTATGACGTTTTGGTCACATTTTAGGCAAAAAAAAAAAAAAATAATATCATTTTTCGATTTTGGACGACATAGTATAGTATGACTTTTGGTCAAATTTTGGACAAAAAAGTTTTTTTCAAAGAAAAGGTCAGATTTTGGACAACGTAGTGTAGTATGAGGTTTTTGTCAAATTTTGGAACCCACATTTTTTTTTTCTAAAAAATTGTCCAGTTTTGGAGAACATAGTGTAGTATGAGTTTTTTGTCAAATTTTGGACCCCAAACTTTTTTTTTCAAAAAAATGGTCAAGTTTTCTGTCAATTTTTCAAAAAAATTGTCTTGTTTTGGACAACATAGTGTAGTATGACGTTTTTGTCAAATTTTGGACCCCAAATCTTTTATTCAAAAAATTGTCAAAATTTGGACGACATAAGATAAGATGAGATAGCCCATTAGTATCGTATGACTGAGGTTGTGTGGTCAAAATGCAGTTATGTAATATGTAATCCGATCAGCAGCTCACTTATGCCATTACATCTGATTAAATAGATAAGACTTGTTCTTAATAAATAGATAAGACTTGTTTTACTTAGCAGAAGAGAGCCCTCTGATCCACACTGTCACAGCTTTAATAAAACACAGAGGTCATCGAGACCATGGCTGTGGTCTTGAGAAAATGGGAGTGAAGAAAAAAAAGATTGGCTGCCCTTGTAGAAATGACCTGCTCCATCCCCACACACACACCCATGCAGTCCCTTATCATAAGTTGTCATCAAACACTCATATCCTCACATTGTCCCAGAGGAAATCTGACCTCCCAGCTGTAGATATAAACTCGATCCAACCCGTGTGTGAAGTGCTCCCCTCCTAATCTCAGAGAAACTGCACTGTGAAACATATTTTTTTTGTTTGGTGCCCTGTGAGTGGACGTGAAGATCCTCGCTCTTATGTCAAAGTAGAATAATGAAGTGTCCTCCTCAGCCTTTGTACACTCGCTCTGCTCAGATGTGGGATGCAGCTGTGGCCTTGTATGACGTCTGGGGGTTAGCAGAAGGTTCTGTGGGGGTCAGGAGGAGTCACAGACAGGGAGGTGGGGGGGGGGTTGTTTGGATAAGCACAGAGCCAGGTTCTGGTGACCACAACTCTTTTCTTGTACAATCTGTACTTTCACTTGCTGTTTTTGACTTTACTGGAGATTAATGAAAAAACGTGTCCTTGTTCACCTCTGGACTCGGGAGACCTGAGAAATCTGTCATCAACAGCTCTTATTGTTCATATCTCATGTCCAGAACAGTGCCACTCATGGGGAAGTTTCATAATAATGAGGGCTTGTGACTTGAAGGTTGCCAGTTCAATCCCACAGGACAGTATAGGTCAAGGGCTGGAGCTGCCAGGCGCAGATAAGTGCTGCCCACTCAAGATCGGTTAAATGCAGAGGTCAACTTCACTTGGTCTCGGTTCCATAAGTATTCTTTATTTCTAACTACCTTATACACAAGAGCAACTTTAGATAGAAGTTGTTGTATCATATTTCCTTTTTATCCACACAGAACTGGCATCTTGTTGCCCTGTGATACTATTATCTGTAATCCCAGAGTTAAAAATCTCAAAATGTCAGTCTACATACTGAATCAAGATAAACTATATCTTAGATTAAGGGTGAATTCCAGTTCCTTGCTTAACCCTCAATCTTAACCCTCAATCTCAAAAATGTGCGCTCCCTCTAGTGCAAGTGCTGTCCCGATTCTCAGAAAAATTAAGTTGAGGGACATGTTTAAGGGCTGTAACGCCCTCAATATTGAGATTTTCCACGGGCTACCCAGAATGCATTGCATGTTTTGACATAACAAAGATGGCGCCGAAAGTAGAGAAACGAGTACGCTACAAATGAAGTATTTTCTTTGTTAATAGAGATATAAAAATGATGAAAACCACTGTATTATCTTAATTCAGGCCCATATTATGGATCATTTACATCATTATTGCGTAATAACATTTATATTAAGATCGTTTGTCAATAACCAGCCGGTGTGGACAAGTGATCCTTTACTTTTTTTTGAGGTGTTGGCTTTCTACATGGGGTGGCCACTTTACCCACTGCGCCACACACCGCTCCTGCTGTTGTTTACTTTTCAATAAGCCGTGGTGTGTGGTAACTGTCAGCTGAATATGTCCGTGGTTGTGGAATTTGTATGAGTATCATCTTATAACTAACTGATAGGTTATTGCGGTATTATTTTTTTTCCAACCTAATAACTTGATTGACAAACGGATCGTAATATCGTGATATCGTAAATTCGTTCTTCTGCTTCTTTTTTGGAGTTGACAGACTGGACGCAGCTTTGGCGTTAAGATTAAGGGTTGAGATTGAGGGTTAAGATAGGAATTGGAATTGGCCCAAAGTCTAAGACAGAGTCCAGAGAGCCAGGATCAAGAGAGGTCAAGGAAAGGCTTGATTGAAACTAGTCCGTATGTATGTACTCAATGAAAGGACCCCATGCTTCAAGGAACTTGTGGTGAGTGTCTGAAAGAGTATATTGAATTTCTTCCAGATAATATCACTCAAAGAATGAGTGGGACGACATACCGAAGTATTTCTTGTGAAATGGAAGCTTACAAAGAATAACAGGTAAACCTGATGCACACACCCACTTTATCAGATCCATATCTATGACAAAGAGCAGAGGAATCCACCTTCTGTTTTTTTTTGCAATTTGCAAATGTCACAAATTTTCCACTCATATTCTTTTAGACACTGCACTTGAATAAGGCCTTGGACGTAAATATCGTCACCGCCATTAATCCTTCTATTCGGGTGAGAACATGCAGACTCTCCCTCTGATGTTGTGATGTAGTCACACTGTTATTATCACACACACACACTGGTGCAGTGCAAACTGTGCAGAGGCCTGTGGTCGCTGTGGGTATCAGGTCAGTTGTCAGCAGTGACACAAACACATACAGTGATCGTACAGCTGCTTGTCTCTCGGCGTCTAAATGAGGTCATTTCTTGTCACCAGCTGATAAATCTCGCCGCAGAAGTCTGTGTTATTATGATCAGACGGATGAACCTCAGAATATAACTATGATTATCTTTATTAGATAATAAAGCTGTGTCTTACTTTCAACGACTGATTAGATTTTTTTTATTGATCTCAAACACTCAAACACACTGTGTGAGAGAAGAAAAAAAAATCTGAAAACACAAAAATAAAGCAAAACAAAACAAATTAAATAAATTAAAACTATGCATTCTTGCAGAAGCATCATGCTTTTTAACGACTGAGACTCCAATCATTCGTGTGTTTGTGAGCATAAAGAACAGCAGCAAAATGTGCAAAGGACTGGAAATGGAAGAGAAAACATTGTGAACAAATGCTGAATTTTATTTAACACTGTTAATTATACAAAAGTTATTGTTAATAATTATGTTCTCAGAGTGATAAAATAGTGTCCGCTATATGTCTATTTTATGTAAGTTTTTTAACTTTTCTATCTATTCCTGCTCTCAATATCAAATCAAATCAAATTTTCAAAAATTCAAATTTTTTCGGGACAAATTTTGGACGACATAGTATAGCATAATGTTTTTGTCAAATTTTGGTCAAAATTTATTTTTCCAAAAAAATGTCAAATATTGGACGACATAGTACAGTAGGACGATTTTTGTCAAATATTATGCTCTAATCCAAGTCTGTACTGTCCGTATTTTTCTTATTTTCTATGTTTATTTTGCAGGGTATAGTGTCCACAGTTGCCTCTGTTGCTCTTCTTTCTATCTGCAGATACTGAACAATAGCTTCTGGGGGAAACTTAGAGTCCTAGAGACCTTAAATGTAAAAGTTAAAACCATAACAAACAATAGTGTAGTTTAAATAGTGTATACATTACTTTGTGTCTCATCAAAATTCAGGATTTCTCAGCAGCCATCACTTTCACAGGCTGTTAAAGTCACATCAGAGTGAACAGGTATGAACACGCAGGCCTGTGTTTCTGAGCATCTCTTGAAAAAGATACTAAACAGAGCAAGTGATTCCTGATAAGATAAGTCGGCCGACTTCAAAACAAAGTCATGCTCCTCCCCTGATCCAGGATCAGGGGTTTCTCTCTCTGCCTCCTTCGTCTGTCTTGTGTCATAGTTAATCACACAGTTTGTTCAACATGGCAGGAGATTAGGGCCGTCCACCCTCTCCCTCGTGTTCCTCTTAAATGAGCTGTGCGTGATTAATACTCAGTTAAACACTTGCATTAGTGAGGCCTCTTCATGTGTGGGGGGGGACGACAAGAACAAGAAACAGACGACTGTCCTGAACGCTGTCAAAATCTCTGAAATGTTCCTTAAATACACTTAAAAGTGATGTAATTGTTCTGTAAAAATCTGTGTTTGAACTCTGCTGTTGATGTTAACAAGAGCCCCACGTTTCCTCCCTAAAAAAACTAAACTGGCCCGTAAAAATACCTCCAGCTCAACAAAGTGCATTATGAGGCTGGAGATTGTTATGACAACACGGTGTGGGAAAAACTCAGATGCACAGAAAGTTCCTCGCATATGATCGAAGTCGTCATTTTTTTCGCTGAAATTAATATCGAGGCTCTCTCCTGTATGAATTCAGAGCGGGGCTTGCAGAGAGTGTTTGGGCACGAGCAGTCGTCACGGGGGGTGAGGTTTGACCCAGATTAGCGTTTTTCACATTCAAACCAACTCTCAGCCACAGGAGACGAGCAGCGTGTGCCATTTCTCTGCGCTTTGAAGCTGGAGGTGGAAACGATGATGCTCAATCTTGGTTTTCCTCTCTCACACTCGCGTGTCGCTGCTGTCATGTCCCTCTTTTGTTTGTTTCTCTCTTTTCTTTTCTCTTGATGAAGAACCTGCTTTATAAATGTTAGTTTGATACGGATAAACAGAGTGAGCTTGAATATTTATCAAGTGTCATCCTGATTTTCCCTCATACATTAGTCCAGCATGTTGCAGGCCACAGCCAAATGTTGTTTTTATGCTGATTATTATGATGGTAAATTTCATTGTCATTTCCAGATACTTTTTGTTTTTTTGAAGAAAGTCAGCTCACTGTCAAAGTGCATCAGGGCAAATGGATCATTTCCTGAATTTCAAAAATTCATTCAAATTATTCCTTAAGAGGTTTACAAATATTTTCAACGGATCCTTGTTTAGGGCGATGTCCACAATTATGATGGTAAATTTCAAGTCATTCAGAGAAACTTTTTGGTTTTTTTCAAGAGTCAGCTCACTATCAAAGTGCATCAGGGCAAATGGATAATTTCCTGAATTTAAAAAATTCATTAAAATTATTTCTTAAGAGGTTTACAAATATTTTCAACAGATCCTTGTTTAGGGCGATGCTGACTATTATGATGGTAAATTTCAAGTAATTCAGAGAAACTTTTTGTTTTTTTCAAGAAAGTCAGCTCACTGTCAAAGTGCATCAGGGCAAATGAATAATTTCCTGAATTTCATAAATTCATTAAAATTATTCCTTAAGAGGTTTACAAATATTTTCAACGGATCCTTGTTCAGGGCGATGTCGACTATTATGATGGTAAATTTCAAGTCATTCAGAGAAACTTTTTGTTTTTTTCAAGAAAGTCAGTTCACTGTCAAAGTGCATCAGGGCAAATGGATCATTTCCTGAATTTCAAAAAATCATTAAAATTATTCCGTAAGAGGTTTGAACATATTTTCAACAGATCCTTGTTCAGGGCGATGCCGACTATTATGATGGTAAATTTCAAGTAATTCAGAGAAACTTTTTGTTTTTATGAAGAAAGTCAGCTCACTGTCAAAGTGCATCAGGGCTAATGGATCATTTCCTAAATTTCAAAAATTAAAAAAAAATATTCCTTAAGAGGTTTGCAAATATTTTCTGCCCCCCCAGCATAGAACGCTACTTTGTCTTTTAATTCCTGTCGGCGAAGCAACTTTACTTTCAGTTTAAGACGTACGTCTGAAGGCCCGTCTCATTCTGCTTTTGTTTTTAGCCTCTATTTTTACCCAAAAACCTATGGAAATAACTCTTTCGCTGCTACATCCTCCGTGTATTTGCGGCATAGACAACACACGCTAACACTGACGTCCGTGTCCTGTTTGTTGCTGAGCAGTTTTCACCGAAAAAAAACAAGCCACTCCCTCAGAGTTGATGAGAGCGACGACACAAACAATCATTACACTACAAGACATAGTCACATGATCATTGCTAATATAAATGTATTGATTTGTGCACAATTTTATTGCTTTTATTTTGCTGGGAAGTCCCATTGTGATTCAAACCTTTTTTTACAAGAACAACTTAGCCAACAGTTAGCAGCATCAGATAACAACAAGAAGTATCATCAGTGAGGGAGAAACACAAGAAGAAGAAAACAGCAATAATTTAGCATTAAATCAGAGCTTTCAGACTCAAATGACCTGGTCAAGAGGGGGAAAAGTCCAACTGTTGATTTAACTCAAAATAAAAATGTATTTATGATGTAAAATGAATCTTTGCCTTCAAAAACCTACAGAAATAACTCATTTTAAGTGGTGGCCCACAGGGAATCAACTGGAGGTTGAGACCTCTGCATTAAATCAATGTCTTTAACATCTTAAAAAGACATTTTAACATCTTAAACCACCGCAGAATAAGCTAAGACTAGTCGCCTGAGAGCCTGCAGAAAGTGTCCTGTTGTGATATTACAACCTTTACATTTGCTTTTGTTGTTGACTCAGACTCTAACTCACTGAGTTAAATCGAAACCCTGTGGTATTTAGTGATGAGGGGGAAACACTGTGCATGGCTGTGCATGGACGCACTTGAACAACCACACAGAGTGATAGATAAGTGTTGTGTTATCATATCCATCCTCAGGCTGACACTGTATTCGTTCTGTGTGTTTATTTACTTTGCACGAAAACGACATTAAAACTGCTGTGAAGAGACATTCGGGGGGAACAGCTCGTCCCGACTCTGGGTCTCTGAGACGCTCTGAATGTCTGCCCCTTAAATTCAAAAAGAATGAAGAAGCTTTTGTTCTGCTGGAAGCATCAGACGCTCGCCAAGAGCAGACAGCAGGACCTCGGCGTCGTCCTCTGCCAGTCATTGTGCTGCCGTTGAGTCGCTGCACTGCACTGCCCCCATATTGTTTTTTAACTCACTTTAAAGCTTTAACGAACCCCAACCTCAAACATTCTGCTGCGTGAATTCCAATCATGATTTTATTATTGTTGTCTCCCCCTTCTCCCTCTTCAGTTATGTTCTCTTGCTTTAACAGAGCGACGCAGCTAAACCAGGGCCCTGGGCTGTTGGTTTTACTGTGGTGCCTTCCTTTCAGGGTTTCTGAATGCTGTGGGTGGGAAACAGGGGGGGTGGGGGGGACAAAGAGAGAGAGAAAACAGGGTAAAGAAAAGTGGGGGCAAGAGGAAGCAAGGCTGCCAAAGAAAGCTCTCAAGACATATGACATGGCCTCTCTTTGTCTAGTTCGCTTTGGAACGTTAAAGGGAAGTGAGCCCAAATCCTTCAAAACAAAAAAAAAAGTAAGGTTTTGCAGTGACCTTGCCTCAGCGTCTCTGGGTCATTCCTTTTGTGGACTTCCTCGAGTCCAGATGGAGGACAGTGTCCATGTTAACCGTTTGTGTCTCAGGGAGGAGGAGAGAGTCCTGAAGGGGGAGCTCCTCTCCCTCTCCCCCCCGGTCACACAGACCCAGCCTCGCTATTGAGAGCACGAGGCTGATGATGATGATGATGATGAGGGGGGAAAATAACAGGGTGAACAGGGGCGGCCCCTGAGGGAGCACACTGCACTGCAGTGCCACCCTCTAATCACAGCCGCCTCACTCACATATGGTCACAGAGACGTGTGTTGTGCACAATGACAGCAGCGTGGAGATCACAAACTGTAGATCCTGAAAATAGATGCATTTATAGAAACACAAACACACGGCAGATGACACAGTGTGGGAAAAATGAGGCGGGAATGAAGGAAGTTATTGTAACTCATTTGACTCAACGAAATTTTAGCAGCGACCAAGTGTCCACACAACAATAAATATAATAAAAAGTACAGGCAAAAAAATGTCTGTGTATATCTATATATATATAAAAAGTAACAGTCATTTATACTGCGAAAAATTAGCAATATGTTACTTTGCATTTCACAGACAGGACTGTAATATGCTTTATGTTAAAGGGCGGTTTCACCCATTTTTTCCCTCTTGGTCAAATGAGAAATAAACTAAACTAGATTTAAGCTTTTTGTCAATTTTATAAAAAAAAATTCAATCCCAACATCCTCTGTTGCTGTGGGAATGAGCCGTTCATTTCAGATCCGCCGTCAGAACACATTTATCTCTGGAAATGAGTTTAAAAAACAACAACAACTGTATGGGGGCTTTCACAGGGTTGTAACATCCTCTGTCCTTAGACCCTCGACCAGGGTAAGGAAAAAGAGAACAAGTTTGCAAACATGCCTGAAAGGAATCATTGGTAGAGAATAGCAAAAGAGTCGGGGTTAAGTTTCCCCTACAAAGCTAATGCGCTAACATATTAGCAGCTCTTTATTTGATGTTGTGCGATATAATCCAAACCCCTGACCCTGACCTCAGCCTAACTTTAAAACAGGTCACTTTTTACTCAAATGTAGTACTTTACTTTATGGGAACTTGATTTTTTTGTCCCCATGAGGAAGACAAGTCCCCATAGTGTGAGTGTGTAAACAGATGTAGGTCCCCACAACATAAGGAATACCCACTACACGCACGCACGCATTTGTTTTTGTATGGTAGTGAGGACACATCATTGACATAATGCATTCCCTGACCCCTTACCCTAACCTTAACCCTTACTTTAATCTTAATCTACTTCTAACCTGAACCTCAAAACCAGGACAAATTGTCCTCACAAGGAGAGGTTTTTACGTTTTTTTGGACAAGGACACACAGAGATTTACACAGCTTTTCTCAGGACACTGCGTTGAGGTTCTGCCTCATTAGGACTATGGTTTTGGTTTTCTAGGTCAGTGTAAAAGCCAGAAAAGCTCCTACAGAGGTAACAAATGCAAGAACACACACACACACACACACACCCTTCTAACAACACCCTTCAACAGTGAGTGAGGACAGGGTGTGGACTTTAAAAAAATAAAAAAAGGCCACTGGGATTGAAACGTCACTTCCAGGATATATTGTGCATCCAAATACGACGTCGGTGATTTACAGCTCCGGTCGAACATGAAACACATTTGGTTTATTTGAACTTGTGGCCTGTTTTACTTCTCTATCACATGACTCCTCTCATAAAGACGGGGGCTTAAGAGGAGAGAACAAAAACACACACACACACACACACATACACACACTCTGGTTTTTCCAAAAAGGCTTGAGTTGCACAAAAGAAAGAATTCAGTTGTGATTCACTGTAGCCGCTTCAGTGTGTGAGGGACTTTTGTGTTTTTGTTCGATGGAGGCTTCGCTGCCAAGTGTGTGTGTGTGTGTGTGTGTGTGTGTGTGTGTGTGTGTGTGTGTGTGTGTGTGTGTGTGTGTGTGTGTGTGTGTGTGTGTGTGTGTGTGTGTGTGTGTGTGTGTGTGTGTGTGTGCACTCGTCAACCAGCAGAACAGGGGGGCTTTGGCGTTACACACTCACAAAGAGGGAACTCATGTTGAACGGGGGACATTTTTGGGTCCCCACTTTGTCGTGCCTCAAGTTATAAAATGTAACTGATTATTTTTGATCATTATAAATCCCAGATAAAAGCCAATGTTGCTGCTAATACTGCAGTACTTGAGTTTACTGAGATCAGCCAAGTTACATCTAATTTGAAAATAAACTTGTATTATTTTTTTTTTATTCTTATAATTCCAGTGGCCAGGATTATTTAATATTTGTGTCACAGAAAAAGGTTTAAATGTTGATAAGTTAAATGATAATTTATTTGGAGACTCAAAGAAAGGCTTGGCAGTAAAGTGGCTGCAGACACTTTCACTGTAAACTGGGGGGGGGTCCCCTGTTTGATAGGTAGACGTCGCTCAAGGATCTTAGTCCCATCTTTGCTATTTCTTCAAATTTGAAGTAATAATATGGTAAAAAACCTTTCAAGTAAATTTTCTATGCTTTTGTTTTTATTTAAAAATGACCAGAAACCCAAGTTCCCTGTTTGTCAGTGCGGAATGACAGTCCCCTCTTTGACTGGTAAACGTGTATGTGTGTGTGTGTGTGTGTGTGTGTGTGTGTGTGTGTGTGTGTGTGTGTGTGTGTGTGTGTGTGTGTGTGTGTGTGTGTGTGTGGTGGACAGATGAAGAGCAGCTTGAATCGATTTGTAACTTTCACCACTCACAAGCGAGCGCCGCTGTGAGTCCGTGACACTCTGAGCAGACTGGACAGCTTCACACAGCCTCTCTCTGTCTGTCATGATCTCCTTTGCTGATGATTTGTTTCCCGCTCACCTCCCGTCTGACATGTTTATTATCAACAATCGGTCTCAACTGTTAGCGCGAACATCGTTTTTTCTCTTCGTGTTAAAAAAATATCTTCACTCATCTGTGTCCTGGTGTGTTTATGTGTCAGCGTTTTTAAGCCCAACAGGTTCAAAAATGTCAGCAGGAATTCTCCGTTGAACCACGGGGTGGATTTATGGAACCATGGGTGCAGGGAGGGGAGGGGGGTGATGGCTCCGCTCAATGTCTTCATTGTTCTGTGGAACACGTGCTGTGGTACTGAGTGAAGGAGGTGGACTGGCCCGATACTCAATCCCCTGACATGAAGAGATTAAAAGGCCAATGCACAATAATTCTGAATATTCAAATAGTTTGGGCTCTAACGGTCAACTGACCAAACCCTTGCCTCTACTGTCGTCTATCGTAAAACTTCCATATCATACTCAAGGGTTAAATGTCGTCCAATTACTGTACACACGGTGTAATTTTGTACTACAGCGGCGTAATAAATACCAGCGTTGTGTGTTCATAAATCACATTTTTGACACCTTGTCAGTGGAGCGTTGACTCGTCGGCCTCACTCCTTCAAGTGGAGGCCGACGAGAGTTGTCATTATAGTTCTGCAGAAGATACGAGGTCATCGACAAAAACATCAATCCATCCATCATCTACCGATTTACCCTCCACGGGAGGGTCGCGGGGGAGTCGCTGTGCCAATCTCAGCTGACATAGGGCGATAGACGAGGTCACACCCTGGACACTTCGCCAACAACCATTCATCCATTCACTCTCACACCTAAGGTCAATTTAGACTAGAGTGACCAAGTTGTCTAATCTCCATATTGAGATAAAGGTAGGTACACTGTTAGAAATAAAAGTGCTGAGTAGAACCATATAAGGTTCTTCAGCTTGTCCTCATAGGGGAACCCTTTTTGGAGGGTTCCACCAAGAACCCTTTTAAAACCCTTTATTCAGCAAAGGGAGTTTTAAAGGGTTCTCTGGATCAAAATGGTTCTTACTGGAACCATTAGTGTTACCAAGAACCCTTGAAAAACCCTTTCTTTGGGAAAGGGTTTTTCAGAAGCAAATGGTTCCAGGTAGAACCTCAGCCCTTGTTTAAGGACCCTTTTGGAACCCTTATTTCTAAGAGTATATTGAGGTAAACGACTATTCTAGCTGCAAACGTCTGGTTTTTAATGGAATATGTACATAGGTGTATAGAGGCTCATTTCCAGTGTTCTAATGGTACATTGTGTTTGCTAATCGCGTTAGAAGGCTATTGGATGAACCCTTGAAAACCCTTGTGCAATGATGTTGAAAACAGTTTTGCTGGTTCTTTGACGAAAGGGCAAAAGTGTTATTTGGAATAAAAATCATTATTTCTAATTTTATCAATGTCTTGACTATATTTTCTATTCATTTTGCAACTTTTTTGATGAAAACACAAACAAAATTGTAAAGGTGACCCCAAACTTTTGAACGTTAATATATGTCACAAAAAAAACACTGGATCACGTACAGATGTACGTTGTCTTCGCTGTTTTTGTCTCGGTTTTTTTTACCAAATCACAAAGTTTCTCCCTAAAAACCTTTACCTGTATGAAATTCCTTTTTTTGAAATATTGTCTATTTGGCCACTATGATTATGGTGCGTCTACTACGCCTGTATTCATTAGCAGATACTGTATGAAGAAAAAATGTCTAACATTGACCATAAAAGCGTCATCTTTAGTATTCTTGTGCAAACATTGCAGAATTCTGTATATTTTCATATAAAATCCGCACTGACAGCTTATCTGGCAGTAGTTTAATCAGCGATATGACGACTGCCAAACATGGACATCTAAAATAAATGACATATACATCTATAAATAAACCTTAACAGTGGGTCTGACATGTTAGATTTGATCTGCGCTTGTGATTGAGTGTGTTACTTTAACCTCATTAGACCTGGAACAGGTCGAGGCAGCTTGTCTCGACTTTGACGAGCGCAGTATCGATGATCCGGTGTGAACCTGTTAAGTAAAGTCACGGCATGGCAATAAAGGATTTTATCGTAATAAAAATAATAATAATAGAAATCATTTCGCCTGCCAGATGGTTTCATGACCTGCAGGGCAAACACAGGGAAGATAAGAGGTCAGAGCTTTTGTTCCTGTTTTTCTTGGCTCTTCACTGAGTTGGATGAGTAACAGTGAGCTCAGAAAACAACTGGAGCCTTTGGGAAAGTGCATGTGCGCTTCATAATTAACACATCGTCGGTCATTTTCACGGCCAAGTTCACTGATTTTTCCCACACAGGCATCAAATATGTAAAGCATTTAATCAATAAAGCAGGTGCAGACAGCTGGAAATGTTCCTGAGTTATTCTGTAAACAATGTTAAGTCATTATACCAACATGCAGGACTTGCCACAACCTGTATTTTTTCCTTTGTTACTTTGGAAATCGGTGTCAGAACGAAGGGCGGAGACACCGAGGGCAAAGTCGCTGAGTAAACATCAAGTTTTATGAGGTTTTATGTTCTGAATTTTATAGGCCCGACATTAAAGGTGCCATATGTAAGAATGTGGCCAAAAACGGTTACTACATTCAAATTCAAAATACCGAGAAATTTTAGGTTTTGTTTTCTGACGTAACTGGCAACACGTGGTTGCTCTGCAGCTGAGACTCTACTGACTGCAATGATTGGTAGACGGCGGTAGGTGGCGCCACATGCCAAAACATGATTTCAAAACATAAACATGATTTGCAGTCTGCAAAATATATTTTTAATGCAAATATTTTGTCTGTACTGTTGTTGTTGGTGAGTTCAGTTTGTTATATGAACATTATTCATGAGTCTCTGTGACATATTAGGAGGATTTTATGACCAGTTGCTTTAGATTTATTACATAACACTCCTTTAACTTTTTCAGAGTTGTGTCTACGTGAGTGGACACATGCTTACATTTGGGTTTTACGTATATAGGGCACTGAACGGCCAGGTGACCTGGATTTCCCCGCATAGGACGCACTCATCCCCAGGAAGGAGAAAGGGAAACTGCTGCAGCTCAGATACCCATCACTGACCATCAGCACGGTGACACACTCTCACCATTGCTGAGCACACGCTCGACCACCCGAGGTGAAAGCTCACATGCTATTTGTAGAGCATTGTCGGAATAGAACATAATGTTTTCTCTACACATTCATCTGCTGCAGCGACAATGACGTACTGGAGAGATGATGCAGAGTAGCTCAGGTCCCCGGTGTCTGTTCAGCAGAAGTGGAACTGTGAGTTAATAAATCCTAAATGTCTGAAGAAGCGTTATCACAGGCTGTTCCTCTCTGCTGCTCCTGTAGGACCACACGCAACAAGTTAATATATACATAATGTACTTTACATAATATAAATATACAATATCTCATGTTCAACCCTTGTTTATACTGTAAATATCAAGCCCACACTGTGTATATTCTGGTAACTGTCTATAATGTACATTCTATTTTAAGTTAACACGTAGAGTATATACAGAGGCTATAAGAAAGTGCAATATAGAGAGTCTTATATCCTTTTTTTTAATCACAACCTATAGGCAATATCATTTTCAGCAAACATATAAACACACATGAGCAAAAAAAAAGTACTAAAATGTTTTAAAATCAAATTGAATTTGTGAAATTTGAGAAATGCGTCACAGTTCAAAATTCACTTGGCTCGTTTTTTATGAACAAAAACTATATCAACTATTTTTGTGACATCTGCACCATTATTGCTACTTTATATCACTATAATATTAAACAAAATGAATCATAACTTTGACTTGACAACACGTAAGAAGACAAAAAAAAAAGCACATTTGTCCATCCCCAGGATATATAAGGAACACATGGCTACACTTGCGGCACAGATCTGTGCCACATGAGTACTATGAGGGTTAATATCTTTCAATATTGCACTTTCACATATGTGGAAACGCATGTTTATCATTTATTATCTTTATCTTTACTGTCTTTGCTGCTGTGACAATGTAAATTTCCCCACTGCGGGACTTATAAAGAACTTATCTTATTTTATCTTATCTGGATTTTTTTTTAGTTAAAGGTGCCATATGTAAGAATGTGGCCAAAAACGGTTACTTCATTAAAATTCAAAATTCAAAAGGTCTTTTGGGTTTCGTTTTCTGACGTAACTGGCAACCCGTGGTTGCTCGGCAGCTGAGACTCTACTGACTGCAATGATTGGTAGACGACGGTAGGTGGGGCCACATGCCAAAACATGATTTCAAAACATAAACATGATTTGCAGTCTGCAAAAGATTTTTTTTTAATGCAAATATTTTGTCTGTACTGTTGTTGTTGGTGAGTTCAGTTTGTTATATGAACATTATTCCCGAGTCTCTGTGACATATTAGGAGGATTTATGGCCAGTTGATTTAGATTTATTACATAATGCACCTTTAAGGTAAAGATGTTTCACCGCTCTTCAGTTCGAACTGACTGGTGGATGAAACTGCAGGTATTAAACCTCTCTAGGCTGCAAACACGTCCAGAGAGTTGTTAAGTTAAATAAACTGGACTTTTCTTTTAACTCGGTGGAACGACAGGACACAGCTCGACACAGAATCCATTAAACTTTGCTTTTACACGGGGAGTTTTGTCTGCAATTACTGCACAGTTGTGTTCTTTTTAAAATAAAAATCAATGTTATGTTTGTGTGCTCACAGAAAATGTAAAAAAAAAAAAAAAAAAGGATTTGGCTTTAGAGAGTAATTAAATGTTGGCGGATGTATGTGCAGGGCTGTATCAAGGGACTTGGGGGTGGAGGGCCCAGACTAAAGGGACCATGGGGAGTTTATAGAATTAGAATTTAATGGGATTCTAACAAAACTGTTGTTCCCGGGGAGGCCCCCCCCCCCCCTCTTACCTTGGGGCCAAAATGCAGTTGCCTGCTTTGCTGACAATATTATTACAGTGTGGTTATTAATCTGACAGAGGAGCAGTGACTAACAACAGCATGACTAAGCACTCCTCGCTAAGTAAATTGAATTGCGTACACAGAAGCCTCTCGGTCTTGAATCAAAGTTAGGAAGCGTTCCAAAGGAGCTGTTTCCCTTCTGTTGGACCTTTTTTTCTTCCATTACTCTGTCAACGTCATGTCATTAAGCTCAACAAGTGATGTGGAACAATGTGCGCGAGTCTGAATGAGTTACATCTTACATTGTGCGTGTCATTTGCATATCCTGTGTTTGGTGCTTCCCTGCTGTACATCTGCGTCTGGCGGCAGCAGCAGCATGAAAAACTCCAAACTCTCCCAACTGCCATCTGTCATGCAGGCCTGCCGACGTGTTTCCAAAGAAAACAATCTCAGTCCAAGAAAAATACACTCACAGGACATTAGTTATGGAAAAAGAAGAGCCCAGCGAGGGCACGACATCGACCGCAAATGAAACAAACATAAACGATCGGGTGTCTAAATCAATCCGCCGTTCACCTGTGTTTTAGAGTCTGCTGCGCGAGCACGTCACAGAGGTCAGTGGGTGGCAGCAAACACATGGCGAAGCTTAAAGGGAGGCCAGGTGGATTCTGCTGATGGCATACCACGGGAGGAATGTAGCTGTCAGCGTTGAACTTGTCCGGTGGGAATCACCCCTGGAATGTGTTTGGCAGCACAGCTGAGGGCGTCGGGCGGGCGGAGGGGGTGGGGGGATCAGGTGTCTGCGAGTCTGTGGACGACGTGTAAAAGTTTAGCAATCGCGGTGATGATGGAGCCACGTTTGCATGGTTTATCTTCATCAGATGTCAATCTACACACACAAACACACTTGGATTAAAGCTACAGTGCGTAACTTTCTGTCTTAATGGCGTCAACGTTAACGCCATGACGAGTGAGTGGGAAAAGACCAACGTGGCGTCATGTTTGCGTGACTCGCGATTGTTAAAATGAGTCTCTAAAGTAACTCTAAAATAAAATGTTTAATAAACAGACCGCTCCAGTTATAACAATAGGCGTGCTAACGGCGCTAAAGGAGCTTAAAGCTACAGTGCGTAACTTTCTGTCTTTGTTGTTTTTATGTTATGTAGCAGTCTGGTATGCTACCGGCGTCAACGTTAACGCATGACGACTGACCAGAAAAAGAAATGCGTGACGTCATGTTTACGTGACTCCCGATTGTTAAAATGAGTCTCTAAAGTAACAGTAAACTTTAAAAACAGAGGCACAAATACGCAGCACACAGGTACGCTGGTTATTTGTAGCGCCGCTCTTTTCGTTTGATAAACAGACCGCTCCACTTCGACTGTAGACGCGCTAACCGCGCTAAAAGGAGCTTAAAGCTACAGTGCGTTACTTTCTGTCTTTTTTTAATGCTATGTAGCGTTCGGGCACGCTGCCGGCGTCAACGTTAACGCATGTCGCGTTTCCATGACGACTGAACAGAAAAAGACGCGCATGACGTCATGTTTACGTGTCTCCCGATTGTTAAAATGAGTCTCTAAAGTAGCGCTAAACTTTAAAAACAGAGGCACACGTACGCAGTACACAGGTATGCCGGTTATTTGTAGCGCTGCTCTTTGTGTTTAATAAACAGTTTGACTGTAGGCGCGCTAACGACGCTAAAGGAGCTAACGGCGCTAACTGATAAACGGTGCCTGGACTCTGTGTTACTTTAGAGACTCATTTTATCATTTCGGAGTCACGTAAACACGGTGTCACGCCCGTCTTTTTCCGGTCAGTCGTCACGGAAACGCCTCATGCGCTAGCGTTGTCGCCGGAAACGCCTCATGCGCTAGCGTTGTCGCCGGTAACGCCGTGCCCAGCACTAATATTCCGTGTTTGGTCTTTCTGAGCAGAAACAAACGCAAAACATTATTCGTACGCTGCATTTGAAACAGGTTTTGTCAAGCAATATTATCAGAACCTGACCGAGGGAGCGTTTGTGTGTATGCAGCAGCAGCAGCAGCGCAGAGGCGAGTGGGGACACAAGAAAGCGTTTATCCTGTCAAACTGATTTGAGCGGTAGAATTTGACTTCTTTTTACGAGCACTTCTTTGACCCGTTAGCGGCTGCCATGTTGTTGTCGCCTCCGTCCGTCTAGACATAAAACAAATCACTTCCTGTGTGCAGTGTGGGAATGATGCTGGGCCGGATCTAAACACTGCTGTTACTGAGAAACTGACAGGGCACTTTGTAATCAAACAATTTTTCATCAAATTATTCCAGGGAAATGCCTTTTTTTTATTATTTTATAAAGGTTCATTGCCAAAAATCCACGATTTAAAGACATCAACATGACACATGTGTTAGCTGTTTATTTATCCACGGTTTGCGGCTTGGAGTTCATGACAGCTTTGAAATATAAATGAAACAAAAACAAATTTAAAGAATTTAAAAATGTGCACGTCGACACATGTATCTGCGTGTCACCGGTGTGTTGATGGATCATGAAGAGGACCAGTGCTGGGAAAACACTACAGTTCCTCAATGTAACAGTCTGACCTCTAAATACTCACCGCAGCCGCCCCCCCAGAGGTCGTGACCCCCAGGGTGTCCTGGGACCAGTTGCTGTGTGCAGTCCAAGCATGTGACTGTGACACTTGGTTCAGATGTCGGGGGGCAAAATTTACTGTGGTCCTTTTATGCCACAGCAACAGTTCTGACAAATGTTACAGCTCCTGAGGAACACACGGGCTGTAAAGTGAGTCGAGGTGAATTCGACCCCTGAACTGAAACACTGGGTTCCCTGGGAGCGTGCGTGTGTGGACATGTGTAAACTTTGAAATAAGTTTGTTTTTCTTAGTTTCAGTTGAATCAAACATGTCACACACATGTGGGTTTTTAAAACCATAACCTGGTGGTGTCTGCCCACTGACCTCTGTGATCGCTCGACCCAAATTCTGTGGGGGAAAAAGCCTCATGAAAGAAAGTGTGCGGCGACTTGTTGCTGCCCTGCTGAGTGTGTGTTTACGCACTGGAATCACAAGGATCACTGCCCAGATCCACGAGAGCATCCTGACTGCTTACATCACACGAGCGTAGGAAGCACATGTCCTCGTCTTCAGATGCAGTCTCTGTAAATCCCTAGAGCTGGTTGTGTATGAAAAACCCTGTTAGATCAGCAGCTTTTGAAATCTAAATCAATATTCTTCTTCATTCTGAAGCTCTGGTTGAACTTTAGTAGGTTATCTTGGCCATGTCTACACTCTTAGAAATAAAAGTGCTAAGTAGAACCATATAAGGTTCTTCGGCTTGTCCTCATAGGAGAACCCTTTTTGGTTCCAGGTAGTACCCTTTTAGAGGGTTATACCAAGAACCCTTTTGAAACCCTATTCAGGAAAGGGGTTTTAAAGGGTTCTCTGGATCAAAATGGATCTCCCTGGAACCATTAGTGTTACCAAGAACTCTTGAAAAACCCTTTCTTCGGGAAAGGCTTTTTCAGAAGCAAATGGTTCCAGGTAGAACCTCAGCCCTTGTAGAAGAACCCTTTTGGAACCCTTATTTCTAAGAGTGTATAGGCCTTAAAGGTTGGAGATCCTTTCGTCAGACTTCTCTCTGAAGCTACGCCTCCACATCACAGGAACACGGATTCACAAGGACTGCGCAGCGCTAAGTTTTTGGGATATTTGTTCAAATGACGCCCAAAAAAACAACAAATACTCTCAAAAGTTCAAAGAAACGGGGCCTCCATGTCATTTCTCTGCAGCCCTTTCTGGGCTTTCAGTTGTCGCTAACCATTCAAACGCAGCACTGATGTTCACTCTGGTCTTGGATCGCTCTGCGTTAGCCTTTTTCTTAGCAGTAGCTTTTCCCAAAAAAAACATATTTTATTTGCGACCAACACCTGTTGTCGGCACCTTTTCCTGCCATAACGCTGTCCTGTTGGATATTAGCGAGCTAGCATAAGCTCTGGCTCTGCACTAAGAGGGGTACGTGCATGGGGAGATGGGAGGGTTGATGGCAATTTGATTGATGCATCATGATCCAATTCTTTCGTTTAGGCCGTTCAGTATGATTGAATAGTGTTTTTACAGGCCTGTCTGTTCAATACAGTCAAACATACTCCAGAAAATGATCTCCCACCAAACCTTTAATGCTGCCATGTCGTTGTCTGATTAGATATTAAGCAACAAAGCGTTTGAACAGGTGTTCCTAATAAAGTTGCCGGAAACTCTCTGGTGTAACTTCTCCTCGCTCGCTGATGCTTTATTAGCTCACTTGTCGCTCCAGCTGGCTCTCCGACCCCCTGACAATCGGTCAACATGGCAACGCCGCGCTTTAGAAAACACCAACCTCTGCATTCCTTCCATCCTCAGACCCTCAACTGACAGCGGCTCACGAACACAGGAGACCAAACCGCAGCCGTCAGTCCCACTGCACATTACTGCTGGAAACGTGGCCCCCGCTCGCACTTTTTCAGTGTCATGGCAAACTATAGAAAACGTTCACTTATAGGTCAGCGGAGCACTGATGTGTTCTGACACCGTGACCAAAGAGCAGCGTGTTTCTGTGTTACTTTCGCTCAACTTGACAGCGTTGTTATTTCTGAGAGGACGTGAAGACAAGTCCCAAAGTGTGCAAGGCCGATCAGTGTGTGTGTGTGTGTGTCTGTGTGTGTGTGTGTGTGTGTGTGTGTGTGTGTGTGTGTGTGTGTGTGTGTGTGTGTGTGTGTGTGTGTGTGTGTGTGTGTGTGTGTGTGTGTGTGTGTGTGTGTGTGTGTGTGTGTGTGTGTGTGTGTGCGTGTGTCAACTCTTCAAGAGCTCACAAAGGAATGGAAGTTATTTAGTGAGTTTCTGTAGCTTTGAAACCCAGATCATCATCACTGGTGTAAGCGCTCCCTCTAGTGGATTAACTGAACTCATCATCCAGAATAAAGCATATGAAGTCCACAAAT
Organism: Microchirus variegatus; assembly: GCF_963457635.1. Lineage (NCBI taxonomy): Eukaryota > Metazoa > Chordata > Actinopteri > Pleuronectiformes > Soleidae > Microchirus > Microchirus variegatus. The sequence continues at coordinate 7,845,806 of NC_139811.1, forward strand.
AATTTAAGTATTCATTAATCTTGGTCTGTTTTTCTGTTACAAATCATGAATAAAACTTTACAGGACATAAAAAATAAGAAACATTTTTCCCCTAAAACCCTCAAAGTCACTTGGTTAGGTGGACACTGTGTGTTGTTTTGTTTGTTGAATGGGGCAGATTGTATTTTTTACTTAAACTATCTCCATTTTGAAGGCCTTAAGCAGAGGGAACTGGTGCAAACAGCTCCATATTTATTATAAGTGCTTTGTAATAAATTATATTCTGAATGTCCTTTATATTTTTGCACATTGTCTCTATATTTAAGCAACATGATACCAACATCAAGTGTTGCATTTAAACTGCATTTTATAGAAACAGTGATTTAACCATGTTTGGATTATGACTCAGCAATACTTTTGAGATATAAGACAAACAATAGCTTTAAATTGTTTTGTGAAATATTTCATTCAATGTTTTGTTTTGTGTCTATAAACAAGTTGTGTTAGGAAGCGAAATGGAACTCAGCCGTCAATAACTTGATTTATTTATTTATCAAACTGTATTTAACAGCATTAAATACCCATAACAATATCTTGCACACTTCCATGCCATAACATTCTGTACAGAGTTTAACTGTTGTTATTTATCATACTGATTTTATTTGGTACATATTGCACTGTTTCACGAGGGGTATTTGGTACTTTCTCTCTTGTAACTGTATATACGTATATATCTTAATCAGGCATGGAGAAACTGTGTGACCAAACAATTTCTTCTGGGATTAATAAAGTATTCTGCCCATTGAACAACAAGTTAATATTGCCTTGACACATATATGTTTTTTTTATGTGTAAAATATGACAGCAAGCTTGAGAGTTTAATTGGTTACTGAAATCGCAGTTAAAAACATTGTGGAGCATTGTTTTTGCAACATGGAGCATGAACATATACGTCCATGCACTTCCACAAATGTCCCCACGTCTGTTTGATATGGTTTAGCTCGAGACCGAACGTGTGCAGAAAATGATCGGGTGATGGGAGGAGACAAGGATGTTAAACGTGTTTGAGGGTGACAAAAAAATAAACTTTGCTAACCTTGGCTGAAGGTCTTTGTTTTGCTTTTCTGTCCAGAAGAAGATGATCAACACCAGTTTCTTCTTCCTCTGTTTGAGACATTTTTGAGAGAGGTAGTGAGGCTTTTTAGATTTGGCCACATTCAGTATTTCTGACCCATAGATGCACTAAAGTGTGTTTGATTACCTGTGCTGGTGAACTGGGAGACTATGAACTGCATTATTGGGTGGCACTAAAGATGAAAACACAGCAAAAAAAAATAAGTTTGCAGCTTAAAAGTTCAGTATTTAGTTTATGTGGTATATTATGTTTCCTATATCTGTGATCATACAAAACATGATATAACACATGCAGTGTGGTTTGAACGCAGCATGGTAACAGACAGTTCTGCTCTTCCACCACAAGATGTCAGCACGTGGTCAGGATGCCTGCTGTGCTGTGATTGATGGAATCTCAGATTCATGTGTCAATCCTCATAAAAGGCTCCACGCAGCACAGTAGTGAGCAGGTGTGTGTGTGTGTGTGTGTGTGTGTGTGTGTGTGTGTGTGTGTGTGTGTGTGTGTGTGTGTGTGTGTGTGTGTGCGTGCGTGCGTGCGTGCGTGCGTGTGTGTCTCATAAACACATAGTGATAATGACCAGTTGAGCTCGTGAAGTTTTGTGTGAGTTCTCGCGTGTTTCCCTCTCGCCACCTCTGCGTTGTCTTGACTTTTTTTTTTTTTTTTTTTTTTTGGTTGGGTCCATGCAGTTATGATTCATGATACCTTAAATTGCACATTGTATTATTGTCCAGTGCGCTGCCAAGACTTTAAGGGAATCAAGATGAGGGAGACAGAGAGAGGAGGAGGAGGAGGAGGAGTGGAGGGGCATTATGTGAAAACAACCTCAGCTCTTTGAAGTCGTTTCAATCTCTCGCAATGAAAAACACGCTCTCACTTTTTTTTATATCACACTGAATCTTTGCACCAGGAGAGGAGGAGGAGGTGGGGGTTAAAGTGTTCATTGAGATAAGAAAACATTTCAACTGAAGGAGCTTCTTCTTCTTCAGCCTCACTCTCCTGACCTGCGCGGATGTAAGTTCATTTATCCACAGTGATCCACTGAGATCCCCCAGGCCTGTTTAGTTCCTGCCAGATGATGTTATTAGACCAAGCCCGTGGTGGCTGCTCAGCCTCCCACTACACACACAACAAATCAGATCTGTACAATGGTCGTTTTTGTTAGATAGCAGCTTTTGTTATTGATAAAATGTGTGCGTAATCTTCTTTTGGATTAAATAAAAAGGGAGAGGGGTGGGGGGGGGGGACTTGGAGGATTCCACGTCACGCCTGGGTTGTTTTTCCTTTTTTTTTTCTTCTTTCAGATGATGAATAAAAAACACCTTAGACTGAGAGTCTTATATGTTGCATGTAGCTTTTATGTCACGGGAGGTCCTAGAATAAAATGGCACTGGGAATTAAAAAAAAAAAAAAATTGGAGCCCATGCATTTCTGCAAACTTTAACATCGGGAAACGTTCAGTTCCAGCTGCGCGTGTGCGTCTCCCGCTCTCTTTCAGCGTGTGTGTCTCCCGCTCTCTTTCAGCGTGTGTGTGCGTGCGTGTGTGTGTGTGGTGGGGGGGGGGGGTGTCAGTGATTCCGGTGGCCTTCACCATCTCCCTGTCTCTCCGTGTCCTTCGTCATTTGCGCCTGGAGAGCTGTTTGTCCCCAGACGCGTCTCCAACACGTGTCTCTCTGTGGTGTCAGAGGATGGAGCCTCGCTGCCACACACACACACACACACACACACACACACACACACACACACACACATATATATATATATGTATATATATACCTTGAGCTTTTGGAGTGATTTGACGCTCCTGCTCATTGGCCTTATTGAAACCACACAACGCGTACGGGCCTGTTTTCAATCTGAGGACATGCGTGATGAATTTGGGAAATCATCTGCAGCTTTGCTGGTACCGTATATAGCCCACCCAGTCCGGACCCAGTCCCCCTCCTCTGCCCCTGGGGTATCAATACGATTAGAGGCAGGAAATGTGGGAATCCCCAACAAAGGGCTCCATCATTAAACACAAACAACCAGAGGCCTCCCAACAATACCAAAAGCGCCCTCCACTCCTCCGTCCTCTTTTATGTCTGCGTGAAGTGAAAATCTACGACTTTCATCCCGATATTACCGCGCTGCTCTCAGTCGCACATTATTTAAGAAGATAATCCCACGGTGTTGTTTGCGCATGACGGACTTTTGATTGGGGCCTCGGCTCAGAATGAGGAACAGAGACAGAGTTTCTGCCTCACAAACTCGCAGGTTGTGTATATTAAATATTATTCCTTTCTCCATTTCACACATGGTGATATTTATCAATATGTTTGTCAGGGAAAACTGAGAGCACAAATGGCTTTTTCTTCTTCTTCTTCTTCTTCTTCTTCTTCAGTCTCTGCCTCAGAACATTTTTAGCCTCGTGCAGCGCAGCTTACAGAGGCGACAAATTATTATTTTCGCAGCAGCAACAAAATCATCTCATTCCACTTTTTATCCGCTGCTGTAGAAGCCTGAAAACGTGTAATTGTGCGTCAAGTGACTGTGTGTGTGTGCGCGCGTAAAGTGCTACGGGGGGAGTCTTCCATAGGGATTAGAGTTTAAATCCCTGCCTCACGTATATATATAGAGGAGTGATTTTGAGGATTTCCCCCCCACTCAATGTTTAAATTCAGGACAGTAATCTCATGTCCCCAAAGAGTTTCAGATTATTTAAAATGTAAAATCAAAACATCTTGACGCAAATTTAGAACCAAGCCTTTAGTTTGTTCCTTTTACGCACGATTTCCTCTATAAAAATAAATGCAGTGTCATTTATTTCTTATTTTTGTATTCACATTTCTTTAAAATCATGTGCAGGATTTATTTATTCCTTTAATCCTAAACATTCTGCTCTTTACATGTAAAATATATAAAGTTAGCTGTAGTTATATCTTAAGAGCAGCCTTCGTAAATGATGTGGACCACGTTGTTGTAATTTATTATAATCTGACTTTAAATAATCCCCATCTTTATCCTATTTTTAAATTTAGATTGTCAAAAACCAACGTTTGAAAAACAACTCTGAAGGAAAGTTTATTTATTTCCTCTCAGAAAAGTTCTTCTTTTGTTTTCCACGTGTTTTTAAATGGATTTTATAAAGTCCGCGTCCACTTGGCACTGATGCTGCTGCTCCTGATGATGATGATGATGATGATGAGAGTGCAGGGAGGCTGGTATATCGGCCTTGTTGGTACCATTTGCGTCCTCTCCATTGGTCAGGATTCCTTTCCTCGTGCCTCAGCGTGACATCACATCCACCCGACCCGCAGGAAAGCAGCGGAGATTACAGATGATGCTGGACACCTCCGAGGACGCACGCTTTACGCACAGCCTGCGCTTCTTTTTTTAAGGCACCGAAGCAGAAGGATATCAGCACTGATGTCTTTTAGTTTGCGGATTCTCTTCCCCTGAGCAGTAAGAGAAGGAGTGCGCTTGGATTTTCCTGTTTTTGTTTTTTAACCTTTGTGGGTTTTTGTGAATGGAGATGATCCGTGCGTAAAAGCTTGCTCTGTTTTCTAAAGAAGAAGAAGAAGAAGCGCTGTCACTCTCCCCACCTGTTGGCAGGTGGTGTTTGGCTTCACTCGCGGCACAAAACTCTTACTATGACATTGGGTTCGGAAATCATGGAGGATATTGTTATCGACGTAGTGGGGGAAGGACTCAAAGACAGCGGAGAGGAACTACCTTTAACCTCGGATGAGTCCTCGCAGAGTGAGGAGCGCGGCACGGAGACTCCCGGCAGCCAGAGTAAAGACACCTACAGTCCCGGTGGTCCCGCCGCTAAAACCAAAGGTCCCACATCAGTGAAGCCTCCGTACTCGTACATCGCTCTGATCACCATGGCCATCCTGCAGAGTCCAAAGAAACGACTCACCCTCAGCGAGATCTGCGACTTCATCAGCCAACGCTTCGCTTATTACCGGGAGAAGTTCCCCGCGTGGCAGAACTCAATCAGACACAATCTGTCGCTCAATGACTGTTTCGTGAAGATGCCCCGAGAGCCCGGGAACCCCGGGAAGGGGAACTACTGGACCCTGGACCCTAACTCCTCGGACATGTTCGAGAACGGGAGTTTCCTGCGGCGGAGGAAGCGCTTCAAGCGGCAGCACTTTCGCTTCGACCCGCTCAAGGAGCAGCACCTGGAGCCCAGCGGACTGCACGGGTTCCCGCACGGCGGAGCCTACGGGCTCGGCACCGCGACTCTGCAGCTGCCCAGTCTGGACATTTACCCGTACCTCCATCACCACCACCATCACGCGCCGTCGCCGTGCGGCCCCGCCACCATCCCACCTGTCAGCAGCATCCTGCCGGCGCTCTCCAACTTCTTCTCCCGCAGCGCGCTCACAGCCAAAGCGTTCCTCCAGTCGCAGCCGGGAATGGACGCGTTCTCCCCGGCTCAGTGCGCAGCTTACTCCTCGCCGCTGAGCCCCGGCGCTGCGTACGCCTCCTCTCCTGCGCTCTTCCACCCGGCGGCCGCTCCTCACTTTCTCTCTTTGCACCAGGAGTATCAGAAACTACAGACTCAGCGCGGAACCCTGGACCTGCTCAAACACATCAACGCAGCCGCTAACGAGTAAACGAGTGTGAGTTTTCAAACTGTGGCGGAACTTTGAACTCGTTGTGTTGTTGTTTTTTTCTCAGGTAAAACAGAGACAAATGAAGCAGGAACTCTACGTCAGTTTCTCCATCTGTGGAGAGGACGCATCTGTTTTGAAAGAATGTTGTAGATAAGGACACGAACTCTCTCCATGTCTCCAAACAAAAGAGCAATTTTTTTTCTATTATTTGAATTGAATTATCTTGTTTTTGTTGAAATATTTAAATGACGAGTTTCCTATACTTTTATCTGGAAAAGAAATAAAAGTGAATATTTAAACCTCGCGTTAATTGTATTTTCTCTTTGTAAATCTGTTATTTCGTTTATGGAAAACAAAACAAAGTTCAGGTTTAAAACTTAAACTTTTTTATATTGTGTTTAGAAGCTTTGTTGAGTGTTTTTGTCAAATGTCAAATTCTGTTTCTTATATGAAGCCATAATAGTGAAATTAAAAAAAAAAAATCACATTATTTAAAAATATGTTTTCGTCACCAAAAAAAGTGGATAATATTTGCTTTTTTTTAAATAAATAAATGAGGAATTGTCCAAAGAGAGGATAAAGATGTTCTTCTCAAAATAATGAAAACAAACTTAATCTCATTCAAAAATTGAGAAAACCAGTTAATAATATTTCTTACATTAAAAACACCTAAATATATATTCCAATTCAATATTTTCTTGTTTATTTATTTATTTATTTATTTCTCCATTACATGGACTAATGGAAAATAATTAGAGAAAACGCAGGAAATGGCCTGAACTGAAATAAAATCTACTTTAATTTAATCAGTTTTATTTTTATGACCGAAACAACAAATTAAAGCAGTGGATGTGCGCGTGCGTCAAAGTCAAATCAAAGTCAATGTGAAAACCTCGAGATTATTAAATTCATCACCAAGTGATGAACGTGTGTGTGTGCGTGAGCGTGAGTGTGTGTGAAAACAATACATGCCTATGACTCCATACACACACAGAGTTATTGAATAAATTCAATATAGATAATATATTCAACATATACAAATGAGTATTCTGTTGCATAATATTTGTCTTCTTCTACATTATTATTGTTATTATTATCATTATTTCTGAGGAAATTGGGGAAAAAAATATCTATTTTTGCCAAATAAACATCTCAACTTGGCATTAAATGATGAGATAACTTCCCAAATAGATTTGATAAATATAGTAGACCTGGTTGATTTAGGAAATAGTTGCCATTTTTGTTAATTATATGTTCTTTTTAAGTTAAATAATAATAATAATGATTATAATAATAAATCACAAGCATGAAAATGATTTCCTCTTGTTAAATAACAGGGGAAGGAAAAACATTTCACTGTCTCACTTGTAACAGGTTAATTTTCTGAACAAACCTAATCAAACTAATTAAACTGATTAAATCTACACCATAATCTATGACCAAAACAAACAAGTCAGTCTTTTTGCTCATTGATTAAGATGCAAACCTCCTCTCCTCTCCCCTAACTCCCCTCTCATCCCTCCTCACGCCACTAATTCACATGATCAGATTTATTTTTCCTTTCTGTTCCACTTAAGTGAAGGCAGCGCATGCTTTACAGTGAGAATGACAGTAGTAAAATAATTCTAGGTTTCCAGAGCATGGAAGTATTTATTTGATTCTATTCTGAGTCTGGTTTAGATGGATTACCATGCTGAAGCTCTTGGACGGGGCTGATGGATCGCACCGCACGCTCCCTCGGTCCTTCAGAAGACTTTGGCACCCATGTGAGGGACTGAAACAAATAAAGAGATTGTTACCTGATGGCGAGGAGCTGCTGCTGCTGCTGCTGCTGCTGCTGCTGCTGCTGCTGCTGCTTAGAGAAGACTTTGCACACTTTGCTCATTGAGCCTCTCTGCTCCATTCAGGAAATATTACAAACTGGCCCATTCCTTAATAGAATCTGTTTTGAGGGTTTTTTGTCTCTTCAAAGTGTCTTAATATTTTGTGCCGTAATCTTGAACAGTGCGGTTTAAAGGGGGGGATTCAGAATATCACACGCACAACACAGTGTTTCCATATTACATGTTATTAGATTAGATTATATACTGCACAGATTTTGCTCCCTAGTCCCTGAGAAGAGAAGAGCTGCAGGAACAGAACCCTCTCAAAGTTAAGTGCTGCAGGACACTGATCTAAGAGGTCATCAATCATGACGCACCTTTACGCACAAACACACTCTCTCGTGTCCGTGATGGTGAGTTTTTATTGCAGTTTATTATGGTTGGTTGGACATCGTGATCAGGTGTGTGTGTGTGTGAGTGTGTGTGTGTGTGTGTGTGTGTGTGTGAACCTTTCTTCATTATAATGAGCCTTCTCTGCCAGTGGGAAGCCAAAGAGAAGGTGGAGGGAAGGGGGGAGAAGTCAGGGTCGTCTCTGCGAGGAGGCTGGGAGAGCTGGTGCACCTGATAAAATAAGCAAGTCAGACACTCCAGGATTGTGTGTGTGTGTGTGTGTGTGTGTGTGTGTGTGAGTAGATTCTTATTTGTGTTACCTCTCTAGGACCAGCGATCCTCAACCCTGGGCCTGAAAAACCTGGTCCCAATGAGGCAGACGCTCCTTTTTGTCCACGTTCGGGGGCTAAAGAGTAGAGGTTAACGTGAGGGTTGGACATGGTCATGGTTAGGGTTAGAGATAATGTTTTGTCCACATGAGTCAATGCAGTGTCCTGACAAGAATAGTTGTGTGTGTGTGTGTTGGTGCACATCAGGTTTCCATCCTTATAGAGGTAAAAGTTGCCAGTGCACTTCTTTTTTCTTTTTTTTTACTTTCCTATTTCCTTTGTGCGTCATTGAGCGTGACACAGTTTATTAAATCTTCGCTTATATTACGAGTGGAAAGGCTCCTTTTTTTTAATGATTAGCAGCGAGATTCAAAAGTGTTTTTTTTTTATTTGTCCTGACGCCTGAAACTAAATGTGTCACATGTGAGAGTGTCTTATTAGGCGGAGGCCACACTTTCTCTGACCACCTGTCAGTGTTTTTTGCTCACTTCCACGTGGTATCGTGCGCTATCATAACTCACGTCTCTCTCCGTGCTTCTCTCTCTTGGGGGGAAAAAGTGAGTCGTCCTCTGGGTCGCGAGCCGCTCCGCTCGTGCCGAACTGTGCCCGCTCTGCCACGCTTTGCTTTTCCCTTCTGCACAAACGCCAAAGCAAACAGGGCAAGACAAACTCATCAGCGGAGGATCCCGCCTCGCCGCCTCCACCACCACCACTCTCAGCTCGTTCCAAAAAGAAAGCGGAAGAGCGGTGCATTCTGGGAGAACCCCTGCAAACTTCAGTCGAGGCAGAAAAAACAACATACCGGTGCTTTTCCAAGGGGAATTTGACATGCACAATTTGTAATGCATAATTTGGAATAAATTCCCCCCTCTCAAATATTTTCCTTGCATTATAGCCTCCTCGTGTTTTTCCTTTTTTCTTTTTCTTTTTTTTTTCTTCTAACTTTAAAGGCAGCCTACAAATCACACACAGGTTAAAGAGTGGATACGGCAAAGATGAAACCTTTAGGTTAATGTTACTCAGTGTCAGGGGTGTTTTTTTACATTGCTGTTAAATTACGGGGTTCAAACAACTGTGAATGGGATGAATTTACAGACAGTGGATTAATCCTTATGTGTCAATTCAATTGTATTTGTATAGAACCATAGCACAACATACACCATCCCAAGGCACTGTACATACTTTATTATTATTATTGATTACATTTCTAGAGCACTTTTCTAGACACCCAAAGCGCTTTACAAATTTACCCATTATTAATTAACACATTCTCACTGGTGGTGGTAAGCTACATGTGGCCACAGCTGCTCTGGAGCGTGGCTGCCAAAGTGCGCCAAACGGCCCCTCTGACCACCACGATCATTCATACATACATTCGTTGCATGTTTTCCGAACTGTGGGAGGAAGCCGGAGAAGCCGGAGAACCCGGAGACAACCCACGCATGTACCACACATGCAAACTCCTTGCAGAAAGGCCCTTGTTCCAACTGGGTCTCGAAGTTGTTCCAACCGGGGTTTAAACCCAGGGTCTTCTTGCCGCAGAGCAGAGAAACCCAACAATTCACACAATGAGCAAGCACTCTAGGCATCAGTGGAGAGAAATAAACTCCCTTTTAAAGCGGACCTAGACCGGAAGTTCCAATTAACGCTGTTTTTTAATGTGTATCTGCGTCATTACCTTGTTTACGAAGCCCTGAAGGTTCAAAACAAACAGTTCAGCCATTAATGAGAACGCTGTGTTTTATTGTAATCACGGGCTCAGCGAGATCTCTGAAAAAACCCGGTCCGGTTACATAAACATCGGTTCTCCGGAACAGCAGATCGTCCTGCTCCGGGCACTAGTCCGGGCACATCCGGTTGCGTACATTGAACCGTAGAAGAAGAAGAAGAACGTCCGTTGTTAAAACAATGTTTTGATAATGAGTAGCAGGGGGATACCGTTCCCCCTCTGGAACGGTATCCACCGTCAGACATCTCTGACAGACCCGGACTCAAAGATGTGCAGCAGATCTGCCTCGACCGGTTGGGGTGAAAGGGAAAAATGGGGGACAGAGGAGAGGTGGGGGAGAGAAAGAACAAGAGTGGATGTGTGTGTGTTTTATTACTGGATGAAAACCGTGTATTATCTTGTGGTGTTTGTGTGTCAGTTTTAACCCAGCGTTTACCATTTAAACGCAATAAAAGAACGTGTTGTTTCAGAAATTCAAAAACCCTAAAACTGCGACGACGTAGCGCCAGCGCTAGTCCCTTATTACCAGTCATTACGCACTAAAAACCAAAACGGTAGTGTGGTTACGATCTGTTGTTCGTGCGTCGCTATTTATTTCTGGGTGTTAACAACAGTGCAGTGAAAGTCGCTCACCAACACTGACAGGAAGTCATATTTTCAAACCCAAAAACAATAGCATCACTTGTGCTCGTCTCTGTGCGTTAAATCTGCAACTGAATCTGACTTTGTTGACTGTGAACGCTCTCGACGGTGTTGTGTTGTTGTTGTTTTTGTTTTAGTGATCGTTGGTAAATATTGCACCTTTTCTGCCGATCACGGATCACAGCTGAGGTTTTCTCTCTCTCGTCTCTAACTTTAATGGCTGACTTCCACAGGCCTCGCTCGCTCCTCGGCGTTTGCTTTTCCTGGCAGGGCCAATCCCCGCTGCCCTGCTTCAGGGAGTTATTCAATTATAAATCTTCCACCCCTCACACACACACATAGACAGACACACACACCCCACTTTCCCTCTCTCTTTCTCACCGGTCTATGTGTTGCCCTGCCAAGCCCCACACTGCTCCACACTGGTGCACCCCTCTCCCAGTCTCGTGCCCAAGAATTTATTATGCTCAGGGTGGTGTTGAGGCAGAGTGTGGTGTGTTTTTTTGGAAAAACGGGGACCCCCCCTCGAGCCTCAGTGCCAACAGATGACAGTGACATATAGCAGGAAAGCCACCCAGAAGGAGAATGATCTCACACCTCAGCCACGCGCTCAGAGTGGGGTGGGAGATCTGCAGCTGGGGGGGGGGGGACAATAAAATCAAGATGAAAAGATGGAGAAAGGAAAAAACCAAAAAGGTCTAAAGGGGGAAAAAGAAATAAACACCAGTAACTGAAAGCAAACAGTGCAAAGTAAATGATCTGATCACGCTTGAACCAGAAGAGTTTCTACTTTGAGGTTCTTGCTCAACGCGAAGGTTTTTTGACTTAATGGTTTCCAAATAAACCCGAAAAACGACGTGCAACTTTTTTTTTCCGCGTTCCGACTGTCAAACGAGTTCACACAATGTTCTCTCTGTGTTTTGACGGCATAAATGCTCCTCCCTGCCCTGCTGGTGTATACACGCAAACGCTCCCTCAGTCAAGTTACAGGGGGATTTCAAACGTTTGGGCTCACTTAGAAATGTCCTTATTTTTGAAGGAAAAACACTTTTTTTTCAATGAATATAACATTAAATGAATCCGAAATACACTCTATACATTGTTAATGTGGTAAACGACTGTATGTACATAGGTGTACAACACTGCGCGAGTAAAGTGAGACGGGTACAAATACAGAAGAAGAAGCGGCAACAAAAAAAATTCAGGAGTGAATTCTACTGCACAAAAAAACTGTTTTTCGGCACTGCTGGTGTATACACACAAATGCTTCCTCTGTCAGGTCTGATAGTATTGCTGGACGGAGTCACTTAGAAATGTTCTTATTTTTGAAGGAAAAACTATTTTTTTTTTCATTTAATATAACATTAAATGAATCAGAAATACACTCTATACATTGTTAATGTGGTGAACGACTATTTTAGCTGCAAACGTCTGGTTTTCAATGGAATATGTACATAGGTGTATAGAGGCCCATTTCCAGTGTTCTAATGGTACATTCTGTTTGCTAATTGCGTTAGAAGACTATTGGATGATTAGAAAACCCTTGAAAACCCTTGTGCAATTATATTATTTATCATCTAGTCTTGACTATATTTTCTATTCATTTTGCAACTCTTTTGATGACTAAAAGTGTGACTTTCAATGGGAAAACACACACAAATTGTATATGTGACCCCAAACTTTTGAACGGTCGCGTATATGTGACATCATCATTTCTAACTCGTGAAGATGAAACAGACACCAAAAGTCTTGCACCGCAGCTTCGGCAACCAAACAGCAGCTCTGAAACTGCGCTGAGCTCATTTACGCCAGGAAAAGTCTGGTCGCTAATGCACTGCTCCATTAGGCATCTTAAGAAAATCCACTCTTGCATTTAAGGTTTTATAGCAGATAGATCCTCTGCTGCACCACATCTGTTCCCGCCAAACACGCTTGTGAAACAGCCAAACTGTACGCACCACCCGTTGTCTTCCTGGTGTCCCAGGGTTTCCCAGCTGGCGACCTCGTGCCCTCACCCTGCCCACGTGGTTGCTTGGCACTGCTGCATCAGTGTGTGTCATCCAGGGGCGATTCTAGAGTCTGTAGGGGCCCTAAGCAAAAATTCCCAGGGGGCCCTTCCAACCAGTGTTCATCACCATTATGTTATAAATAATCTGTCACCAATGAAAAATGTATGAGTTCAAAATATGTACGTATAGTTCGATAATATATAAACCTTGTAATTAAAAAGTATGTGAAAATATAAATGTAAAGAATAATAAAATACTTTAAATAGCTTTTATAGAACAATATAAACTTAGTTAAAAAAAAATACATTACACTGCAAAGAACCCACATTATAAAACAATATAAATATATAGAACAATAAAATATTGTAAATGACTGAAAAAAACATATATAAACTGAGTAAAAAAAGATATGCATTACACTGTAAATAATCCTCTTCATTTTCCAACTTGCAGAACGATAACTTCACACAGGTTAAAGTGAGGTGGGGCCCCTTTAGGGAGGTTTCCTACTGAGATGTCATTGCAAATCGCTCATTGTTGTTTAAGGGGGACGGGGAGGCGTCTGGTCACTGCACATTTCAGTAAAAACAGCCCTCAGGCTCCAAGTGTCGGAGGGCCCCCTATCAGCTCGGGGCCCCAAGCAGTTGCCTGCCTTGCCTGTTCACAAACTGCGCCTCTGGTGGTATCCACTGCAGGTACTTTTACGGACTCCAAAGAGAGGCGATCGCCCCTTTTTTACGGGGGCCCTAGATGAAAGCCAGCAGGAGTGTGATGTCACCCACAGCAGCCTCCTAAACCACTTATTGCGCTAAATGAGAGCCATTAGCCGCACAAACAAAGAAAAAAAACGCCGAAACTCGCCGTCGTTTAATCATAAGTGGAGCAGGAAGTACAATTAACATCTGGCCCGGGACGTGGCAGACGGGGGTCATACAGTAAAGAGTCCAAGGCCTGGCGGTCGGTGTACGGCCTAATGAGAGTCAGTAACCCCAACCTGACTGTGGGCCGCCCCGCTTCCCACTGATCTCTTAAGAAGACAAAGTGGTCTGCCTTCCACACCAGGCATCGGCCATGAAGAGCCGGAGATGTTTGAAAAGCAGCCAGTTAATAGATGGAAACCTCCCTCGCTCTCACTCACTCTCTCTCCCTCTGTCTGCACTTTCTTTCTCCCTCGCTCTCCTCATAACATTTGAATGTCTCCCCTCAATAACGTCTGCAGTGGCCATATTACAACTTGGAAATGGATTTGAAAAAAGCAGTTGCAAAAAGAGGGGTGCCAGAATGGGAAAAACATGGATTGGCTCAATGGAAGTAGAATAAAAAAAAAGTGGTCATGCCAAACCTCACGCTTTGTAAGGAACAAGAAAAAAGCCCCCCCCCCCTTTTTTTTACATTTAATGCTCAGAGTTAAGGACCAACCGCAGAGTGGGCGAAAATCAGACATCCCAGCCTCTTGGAAAGGGCAGAGAATGAAGATTCCAGGCGGTTGAATTTGTCACCTCATACGGCAGAGCTCGTTCTGTGCTTCCTCCCTCGGTGTCACCGGAGCGAAAGTGAGTGTGGAGGCTGTCGGTGTCTGCTTTTGTTGTCGCTGCAGCGCAAAGGGAGGGAGGGGGGGGTAGGTGGCTGTAAAGCCGATTCATGGGGCCTGCAAACATCCTATAACAGCGACATAAATCCACTAATTCAGGCCTTTGTGTTGTGTAATGGATGTTGTGCTGTGCTGTGTAGATGTGATATGATAGGATTGATTGCTCTGGAGAACACCGAGGCTGCTTTCTAGCACCGCCCTGCCACCCAAACTGTCGGCCAACAAGCCGTTCAATCCCATGTTGCCTCCGTTGGTGGTCCCTGGTGTAAGCTATATTTTCCCCTCACTTCTCTCTTTCTCTCGCTCGCTCTCTTTTTTTTTTATAGCTAACACAAAATTGTTCCTAATTCGCTGCTGCTAGAGGGGGGTAATTTGCGGCTTTTGGCTGAGTGTCGCAAGCCCCAAATTTGAAAAAGCTGCTGAGTTGAAGGCGTTCTCGTGAAAGGCAGTAGGAGCAACAGTAGGGAGAACAGAGAGAGTCAGAGAGAAGGGGAGAGAAGGGGGAGGCGAGGGCCTAAATTCAATCAGTCGAAAAGGGAAAAACAGCAAAACATGATAAGCCTCAAAAGGCAGAACAGTCAAACGCAATAATAACCGTTGGGTAACGTTAGCTTTTGCCACAAATAATTGTGGTTCCCTTTAATGACATTACAGTGATCACGTCTCCTCTTTCTATTTCCAAGTTAATATTCCTGTTTATTCTATTTTTTTTATTCTAATCAGACTATCTTGACCAAAATATAATAGATCACATTACATCTGGGGTTTTTTTTTTTTTTTTTTTTTTTTTCCATCTGCCTAATTTGTATTTTTGTCTCAAATTCTCCTCTGCCCACTTATCTGCAGCAGAACCAGCTCGAGATATTCCTAAAGACCATTTAATGACAGACAGTCAGCTGGGTAAGCAATTACCTCTCAGGGAAGACGCGCCGTGTTAAAGGCGCAGAGACGTTCAGGCTGATAAAGTACCTCAAGGCTCCGCGCTTGGCCCGCTTTAGTTTCCTCTACATATAAACTATTTAATGAACACGGAGCTAATCGCCTTCTTATACTAACACGGATGATTGTGTCGGGTAACGTTCCAAAGTTCACGTCATACTACGGTCTGCAGTGCACCTTTATTATTATTCTGTTGTTTCTGCTCGTTTTAATCAGACTCGTGCTGATTGCAGATAAATAAATAAAAAGTCGACTTGAAGTCTGTGTTTTTTAGGAGGTATCCTAGGAACATCGTCTTATCAATACAGAACATTTACAACCGTGTGTATCGATTGTTGCAGCCAACAATAGCTTGCGGTGTGCGAGTGAGATCACTGCAAAGTAATAAACTGGCATAAACATAATAAACAGCAATCAGAAAGTCGCTTTTTACATTTGATAGAGATTCAGTAAACAAGATTAAAAGAAAATATTTCATTAACTTTGGAGATTTTGATCATTTTTTACCTTTCGGCAGTTTTTATGCTAAGCTAAGTTTGCAAGCTTGCCAGAGGCGATTCTAGAGTCTGTAGAGGGGCCCTAAGCAAAAATTCCCAGGGGGCCCTTCCTTCCAACCAGTGTTCATCACCATGATGTTATAAATAATCTGAAAAATGTATGATTTCAAAAAATATATATTTTTCCGAAATGAATGAAATAACATGACCTTGTGATTAAAAAGTATGTGAAACTATAAATGTACAGAACAATAAAATACAGTAAATAGCTTTTAAAAAAACATATAAACGGAGTAAAAAAGATATGCATTACACCGTAAATAATCCTAATAAGGCTCTGAGTGTCGGGGGGGCCCCCTATCAGCTCGTGGCCCCAAGCAGTTGCCTGTTCACAAACTGCACCTCTGAAGCTAGCGGTTGTTTCATATTAACTGCAAAGGCTATGGGAAGAGATTATGGATTATTATTATTTCTCTCCAAAACTGTCAAAACTTCATAAACTTTGAAAAATATTGAAAGAAATCAAGTTAGTGTTTTATTGTTAAAACACTGCTAATTTTCTAAAACTTGGACTTATTATGCCCTATTATGTATTTATACACGTTAAATTCCCATTAAATCTCTGATGTAGATAAACAAATTAAAATTTTTAAAAAAGCTATTAATTTAGCTAAAATTGATAAAATAACCAAATATTTAGGGCCACACAAGAGGAAAAATCAGATTTGACAGACTAATGTTTTTTTAAATACCTTGTGGTTGTGTAAGTGTTTTGTTATAATTGCCTCCAATTTACACTCCTCCAACGACTAAATGTACAATTCAAACCTGACTTAAACCTTGGGTTATTCCATTGTGTTGAAAGTGCAATTGTGACAATGCCCCAGTGTTCAAATAATCACCGGTTGTTGTTGTTGTTGTTGTTTAAAAACAGATCGACCGATGCGTCGCTGTGGGTGTCGCGCGATGAAAATGGCTGCAATTAAATGAAAACGACGGCTAAAAATGAAATATAATAACGGTTTCAGTCGACTGTAGCTGCAACTGAGGGTTACCTCAGATAGCAGTGACTGCTGCTGCTGCTGCTGCTGCTGCTGCTGCTGCTGCTGCTGCTGCTGCTGCTGCTGCTCGCTGTCAGGGTTTCTCTCTGCACCCAGAGGACCGTGATGTTCCCAGAGCTCCTCTGAGGACCCTGAGAGGCTGCTCTTTCATTTTGATTAACACTCTCATCCCGTCCTTGGTGGTTCACTCTCTCCTCGAGGGGGGAAAAGCCCTGGTGGATGTTTCCCTTTTTACTCCCCCCCCCACCCCCATCTTTCTTGATCCCACATGGTTTTTCGCTTCCACAACAGCACATCATTACCCGAGTGTTTAAACACTTAAGAACAGTTTAAAAAAAAAAAGAGAGGGCGAGGAGGAGGTGGCAGCAGCAGCAGCAGCAGCAGCAGCAGAAGAGGAGGAGGAGGAGGAGGCGGCAGAGTGAAAGAGCGAGCAACGAAACAGTTCTACATTAACTCTGTGTCACTCCGGGGAGCTGTTAAAGGCCGCCCCGCAAACGAAATGAAGTCGATAAATAAACGTGGCTGTTGTCAGATGTCTGGAAAAGCTTGAGAGGGCTGGGGCAGCCCACCATGTTGAAATGATGGGTGATAAGTTTTACTGGGAGGGGGGGGGGGGGCGGCCTCGCAGAATTAGACGCTACAACTTGCTGAGTGTCGTTGACTAATGAGGCCCGGGGTGTTTTTTTGCCGAATTTGAAAACGAGAGGCGCGTTTGATCGGCACCAAACCACAGTGTGTTGGGAGTCACGAGGGCGGTGGAGGAGGTGTGTGGAGAATCCTCCTCCTCCTCCTCCTCCTCCTCCTCCTCCTCCTCCTCCTCCTCCTCCTCCTCCTCCTCCAGAGGCCTGCTTTCACTGCAGTCAATCAAAGCCTCAAGTGATAACAAACAGCAGAGAAAGACAGGAGCTGTCAATGGAGCCCGGCCTCCACTTCACAACTTCATCGCAACTTGTGCAGCCCCTCGAAAGAGAAGTTTGCTGGGGGAAGCGACTGCAGCTCTTCCTCCGCAGGTCAGGCCCGCGGGGAACGGGGGGAAAATATAAAACACCGGGAAAAGCAGTAGCAGCTGGATGAGTGTTTTTCCAAGTTAAAGCAATTGATCAGTGAGAGTCCAGGGAATCCCAGGAGGAGGAGGAGGAGGAGGAGCATGGTTCAGAGGAAGCTGCAGGTGTGGAGAAGAGAAAACACAATCACATCTCAAAGTCAAACACAAATGTGTCTCCCCCGATGGAGACGGATGGAGGGGTCAGCATTCCAGTCCACGCTGAAGATCCCCACCGCGAAGATCTCACAGCGTCTGCTGCTGCTGCTGCTGCTGCTGCTGCTGCTGCTGCTGCTGCAGGGCCAAACATCTGGACACAGAGCGACAGAGAGAGAGAGAGGAAGTAACAGAGAGTGGACATGAGGGTAGAGGGGAAAAAAAGAGAGAGAGAGAGCGGGATGAACTGAGGTCAAGGGAGGAGGTGAAAGATGTTAAACGAACAGCCGTGTTTATTTTCAGGACTCCCGTGGAGGAGGGAGCCCACATAAGTGAGCTCGTGTCGGTGGTTGGAGGAGGGGAGGGATATGGGGGGTGGGGGGACGGGGGGAGAGTTCACACCCTTCGTCTTCGTCTTCATCTGCTTCCAAACCTCCTTTCAAACGTCGTCTCAGACATCTCGGAGGTCAGAGGACGACGTTTCCGTGTAAATCCCGCGGCAGCACAACGTCGGGCCCAGTGTGCGCTGCACGAGACCTAAACTGACTGCTCCAAAACTCTATTTTCCCCTTCCTCCTCCTCCTCCTCCTCCGTGTGTTGTTCCCCGGAGTCCTATAAAAGCCTACTCCGGTCTTGTTTTCTCTGCAAGTCAAGGGATGAGCTAGAGCTCATAAAGAGAGACCTCTGAGGGCACACTGAGGTCCCGCACTCTGTTAAAAAAAGAGGCTGCGTCCACAGCTCTGGTGGCTGCAGCAGCAGCAGCAGCAGTGGAGAGGGATACTGAGTTACACAGGCTACACCTTGGGAGTATTTGATCCCTGTGAACACTGCACGGCCTCGGGAGGACACGCTCTGTAAATTCCCCCTCCCTGTGTGTGTGTGTGTGTGTGTGTGTGTGTGTGTGTGTGTGTGTGTGTGTGTGTGTGTGTGTGCTGTGTGTGCTGTGTGTGCTGTGTTCTCTGTAAAAGCAGCCTGAGCCTTGTAAAAATAAAAAATAAAAACCCACACACACACACATGACAGGTGCCAAAGTCAGGAATGTGGAAAAAAGTGAATGATGAAGTGTTATCACGGTGGTTCCTTGTTATTTCCGTGTGTGTATGTGTGTGTGTGTGTGTGTGTGTCAGCGTTAATCACAGAGGTCAATTACAACCTAGTCCTGCATGAAAATATGACCAAAGCAAACCAAATTATTATTATAATTATTATTATTATTATTATTATTATTATTCGCCAAAGTCACATGTTTTTCTGCATGACATCACCGGGCTTTTATTATTAATACTGATGCATTACGCGGTCGTATACAGACTGTTGGAGGTGGTCCATGTGGATGTAATTACCTATTTTATATACTGTTGGGCAAAGTCCCAGCCTTTTTTTGCTAATGCACTCCAGTTCAATCAAATCAACCTCATTCTTTCACGGTGTTCATTTAATTCATTTTAACGGAATATTATTGGATTTATATCATGATTTCATCCCATGTCTGTTGATATTGAGAAAAAATATAAACTCTTTTAGCCATTTATTAATATAATAGGTACATAGACTATATGTAGTGGAGCTTTAACGTTGTCTGTAAGTTATTATGAACACTTTAAACTTGTTTTCTCACTTGATTATTAGATTTCATGGTGTCCCAATTTTACTCCTACTAGCACTTTGAACTCCCATTTTGAAGTCAACAGAATTGCAATTTGGGCAGAGACATTTTCCTCGTAATCGTGAACATCTTGTATTAAATAAGCCCTGAAACTAGAGATTAATACCACAAACTTAAGTGTAAAATTACATGAGAAGCATGACTTCAAACAGACTTCTTTTTGTCGCCCCCCCTAGTGGCTAGTCTCTAGATTGCTACTTCCAGGTTGGCTTCAGCACACAGTTTAAATGCAATGAACCGCAAAGTGTGTTACATCCTAAGTTAAGACTTTCTTATTTATTAAGGGTTAGTTTTCTTATGATTCCATAAACATTTTTATTTAAACCCTGTCTTATTCTTCCTTAATTTAATTGAGAGTGTCTGACAGAGTAAAGATTAAACAAATTAAGAAATTAAATAACAGTAGAAGTAGAAGTTTTTTAGGAATAACATGTATTATTGTGTTTTTTTAAAGTCATCATATTTGAGATACAAATAATCAAAACTGCATGTAAAAAAAAAGAAAGTTTCTTATGACACATAGTAGAAGTAAAAGTACACGAGTAATATAGTCATTCACCATGTGCGTGTGTGTGGTGACCGTGTGTGTGTGTGTGTGTGTGTGTGTGTGTGTGTTTTCACTGCCGATGGCACAGTGGAGGTTTATTTGGACAGATGTGAACTCTCAGTGCCAGGCTGACCTCAGGTCTTACTTGGCTACACTGCAGCTGATCTCTCCACCCTGGAAAAATAACACTCTCTTTAACAGACTGACCTGTGCAAGAGAAAGCTCGCAAAATTTCCTCTCTCGGCGTAACCGAGTCGCAGTTGTTGCCTTATCAGAAGCTGCATGTGTTCAACCTATGTCTCCTGTAAAATATCCCCGTTACAGTAACCAGACTGTTACAGTAAAAAAAAAGAAGTTATTTTCTTTTCAAAGTCACAGCAGTGGATTTACACTCGCGTTGATTGAAAGTGGAGGCTCTTTATTCCAGATGCACTGAAAACACTACTAGCACAAAGCATGAGTTAGGGGAGTGCAGGGGTTGCTGACAAGAGCCATAAAGGAGGTGGATTTATGTGTCGGAGTTGACGCGGGCGGGAGGTCAGCGGGCGGAGTGAAGCGTGGAGGGGTCGACAGGGATGAAGAGACAGCAATGTTTGGAGAGAGGACAGCGGAGAGAGCCGTACGCTAATTTATACTCGGGGCTAATTGGAAACAGCAGAGTCCTGCACCTGAACCGCATTCTCTCACCCCGTGGCAGCGTCGAGCCAGGGCCAACGTGGGAGGGTGATGAGGGGGGGGGTGGAGGGATGGAGGGATGGGTTAGGGTCAGTGTCAATGGCAGCCTTGTTGTTTCTGTCCCCGCAGATGGGACAGAGGTTTTTGTGTGCGTGTCTGAGCCGAATTAGTGAGTATGTTGGAGATTTTCTGGGGGTCATGTTGTTGTGACAGTCTCACATTCGCACACACGAGGCCAGAGCCAGAGAAGAGGACCACCCTGCCTCAACAGAGAGAGAGGAAAATCAGCTTAATGTGTCATGGTTTCAATCTGACACGATCTAACATACGACATGGCTGGACTTCAGCAGTCTTAGCTTCCTAGTTAAATAAATATGACAGCCTTCTCAGATAATTACCGCTCTGTGACCATGTTGAGTCATAGCATCCGTTAATTATTAGACGGGCCGTGTGTGTGTGTGTGTGTGACTTGCACAGGCTCATTTTTCAGATCCCCACTGCTCGGTGCAGCGTTGTGTGTGATGTCTGTAATATTTCAGTGAGTGATGGTGTATTCAGATGTTGGCTGTGACTGGGGTCTGGCACGGCGCTGCAAAAAAAAAAAAAGTGAAGTAATCTTGGAATTTAGATTGAAAAAACATTGACATTGCTTGATGTGCCTTTCGTATCGGCACGATCTGTTTGCACTGCTTAGCCACGAGTCCCAGTGACGGACCTATTTAGGCCCCGTGATTCACACAATCCTGGGGTATTTGTGCCCCAGATGGGGGGGGGGGGTGGTGTGTGCGGTTGCCAAGGAAGCATGTGGAAAGATTGTGGAGTAAGTCGATTAATCTGAACCAAACAGAACGTGAATTATTAATAATAATATTTAGCGAAGCCTTCACGCTGAGTCAGCTGTGGCGCTACACGAGGTACGTGAGGTGATGGAGTGAATAAAAAAGGAACTAATGAGCAAAACAGTCAGTGATTAAGTCAGCAAACTCACATGTTTGAGTGTTTTTTTAGGACTGTAAGCTACAGCACATCATGCGATCTAAAAAACATTCATTTAAATCATTTTCACTTCACTTTAAGTTTGGCATTTGGCACGAGTATTTAGCTGGACAGTTGGAACGTGGGTGGTGCGTTGCCACATAGCCATACAGTGCCGATCAAAGTCATATGTTAGTGATTAAAACTGAAACGAACAATGTGTGCCGAGTTACTTAAAGACGTTTTAACACCAGTGAAAATACGGTCGTTTGTCATGAATTAACTGTCGGGCATACGACTGAGCGACGGTTACATTTTTAACACATAAACAGTGTTCGCTGTAGTTGATGGATTCATGAAAACAAACGGCTTAAAAAGATAAAAGTTTTGGATAAAACTAGACTTAAAGGTGCATTATGTAATAAATCTAAAGCAACTGGTCATAAAATCCTCCTAATATGTCACAGAGACTCAGGAATAATGTTCATATAACAAACTGAACTCACCAACAACAACAGTACAGACAAAATATTTACATTAAAACAAATATTTTGCAGCCTGCAAATCATGTTTGGCATGTGGCGCCACCTACCGCCGTCCACCAATCATTGCAGTCAGTAGAGTCTCAGCTGCTGAGCAACCACGGTTTGCCAGTTACATTAGAAAACGAAACCTAAAAGACCTCGGTATTTTGAATTTGAATGCAGTAACCGTTTTTGGCCACATTCTTACATATGGCGCCTTTAAATTAAAATTATATCTTGATAATCCATCATGATACTGCACATTTAAAACATCCAGGATGGATATTGCTCACCCTTTCAAAGTAAAAGTGTAGTTCGCAAAAAAAAAAAAAATGCTGCAAAATGAGTCTGTTTACAAAAACAGACAGAAATACAATCAAATTATTTATAATAGCATGTAGACAATTGTATTTAATACACTAGAAAAGATTATATACAACTAGAAAAGCACTCCGGGAGCGCAGACCTCCGCCAAGGTAGCTCAGCCCCCACAAAATAGCGATAAAAATAGTGATAATGTCTATGGATCACACTCAAAATTTAATCAATTGTTCCTGGTCCCATTGCGGACATTTCCTGAAAGTTTCATCCAAATCCGCCCTCGACTTTAAAGTGCAGGGTCAAAGGACATCGACTGGGGGGGCCGCGAGTTTGAGGCCTCTGGTTTAAAGGTGCATTATGTAATAAATCTAAAGCAACTGACCATAAAATCCTCCTAATATGTCACAGAGACTCAGGAATAATGTTCATATAACAAACTGAACTCACCAACAACAACAATATTAGCATTAAAAAATTATATTTTGCAGACTGCAAATCATGTTTATGTTTTGAAATCATGTTTTGGCATGTGGCGCCACCTACCACCGTCTACCAATCATTGCAGTCAGTAGAGTCTCAACTGCCGAGCAACCACGGGTTGCCAGTTACGTCAGAAAACGAAACCTAAAAGACCTCGGTATTTTGAATTTGAATGTAGTAACGGTTTTTGGCCACATTCTTACATATGGCACCTTTAAAGTAACAAACAAGGCTACATGGAGCAATAAATGGTAGAACATAAAAGTATGAATGAGCACCGGAAGATAACACAACTTAATTGATACTACATTCAAGTAAGTGTATAGCTTTAGCATTCATAATTGTGATTTATATTGTTCTGACATTACATCTCAAATGAAACATGTTCCAGATGTTTCTGAAGAGGTATCCGAGTTCATCTAATAGATCTGTGCTGGTACTTCACAAAAACACACACTCTATAATCCCTGTTTTCCCTCCCACTGCTGTGTGTGTGTGCGTGTGTGTGTGTTATTGATAAAGCAAACCATTACTATGGTGCTAAGTGACAAACTGCCAGCTGCTGCACGAGGAAAAAAAAAATCCTTTATTATACAGGATGCATGGAGCAGATAAATAGATATGGGCCCTTAAACCAAATTTTCTAAAAAAAAAAAAAAAAAAAAGTCTGGGGACATATGGGGAGCATATTGGTGGCAGAAGTTGTGATCACACAAGTTTCTTCTGAGGAGAACAGAATACAACAAGAGTAAGATGTGGTAGGGGCTGTTTTGTTTCCCTTTAAAGGCGTGTCAGCTGTCCGCTCTGTTTGAGGAGATTTGAGAGGGAGGGAGAAAAAAAAAAAAAAACTTCTTTCTACTTCATCACTCGCCGTGATTGACGTCTCAATAGTCTGCACACATGAATGAGCGCGTGTGCAAGCCATTTGCGAATTACAGCGCCGAGCGTTGCACGACGGACTCCTAAACAATCTTCCACTGTGGCGGTTTTTTGCGCAGAGATGTTTGTCCTGTGATATTTCTTTTTTTCTCTCTCTCTTTTTCCACCTAGTATCTATTCTTAGGAGCGAGCTGCACATCAAAGCCACCACAATCTGTCTGTTTCTCTCACGAGTCGTCTCTCACACACTCACTTCTCTCTCTCTCTCTTGCTGGCCCACGCCTGTGCACAAACTCAAACACATCTGTGCACGAACATGTTATGACGAGGGATTTTCTTTGATCGCCGCTCGTCTGACAATGAAACGCCTCCGCGGCGACCGGTCAGAGAGAGTGTTTCATTTTGTCACGATTAAGTTTTTTAAATGTTCTGATACACACCTTATCATTTCCACATTGGTTCCACTGCCCTCTCTGGGCCGGAGTAAAGCCACCGCAGCTGCACATCTTAATCTTATTTCTCCATCCTGCCGTCCTGCCTTCCTTCCATGCCTGTCATGTTTACTTGATGTTTTTTCCTCTGCACTCTCTTCTGCAGGATGCATGCTTTCAAAGGGACCACAGAACAAATCAGAGGCCCGTTCTCGAAGCACCGATGGCCTGTCTCTCATTTCGGATGGAGATTGAAGGGCATGTCTGCCCCTGGGGCGTCAGTGGAGATCAGGGGGGGGGGGGGCCCTCAGTAGCACCCGGGGGCCGGCCTCAGGGCCTCTGTGTTTCCACAGCGAGGGAGCCGGACCGTGACGCGCACTAAACGGCGAGCGCACCGCAAGTGTTTTTGCGCCCCGCAAGCCGCTGTGTGGTGAGCAGCAGGAAAATCGCTGGAAAAGTCCTGAGAGCTTCGCCCGCATCCCTTGTTAGCTCAAGGTTGTGTGCGAGAGCGGGGAGTGGAGAGTGTGTGTGTGTGTGTGTGTGTGTGTTTTGAGGTTTAAGAAGCCTTGAAGGTTCAAAACAAACAGTTCAGCCACTGCTGAGAACGCTGTGTTTTATTGTAATCTCGTGGCTCAGCGAGATCTCTGAAAAAACCCGGTCCGGTTACGTAAACACCGGTTCTCTGGAACAGCAGATCCTCCTGCTCCGGGCACTAGTCCTGCCACATCCGGTTGCGTACATTGAACCGCAGAAGAAGAATAACGTCCGTTGTGGAGGTGTTTCACGAGCAACAGTGTCTTCTGACTCTGAGTCTGGGTCAAAGTCATAAAAGGGACTGCGGCGGGGAGTCGTGAAGAAGCTACTTTTAAACATTGTTAAAACAATGTTTTGATAATGAGTAGCATTGCATCCACCGTACCAGAGGGGGGAGCTGCGCTTCTGAGAGCGGGTGTGCTGAATATACTGGCCAATCACAAGACTCTGTCTTCTGGGTGAGAGAGTTGAGTCTCAAATCTCGCGGCTGAGAAACAGCGTCAGAAAAGAGGATTTCTATTGGCTCGTTTACAGCAACTAGGAGGTTTTTGACCATAAAAACAAGTTAATGTATGTAAGTAGACCTCCATAACTAACATTTATGTGCAACAGGACCACTCTATGTGAGCTTTAATATTTCCCCTTGGTTTTGAGTGCCCAGTTAAGTGGTATTGGGACATCACTCCATGCAAATTAGCGTAGTGAGCGTAACGAACGTGCTAAACCTACGTCACATGTTGATAATTCTACCGGTGGAGCGTGCTACTATTTTCATTCAGGAAAAATGCCGGCGGAACAGCTGTTTGTTTTTTTCCAGGGTATTTGTGTTCAAGTGAAGCTAGTGAGCTAGTTAGCTAGCTGCTTTCATAAACCTTCATTTATTTTCTGACATTAGTGTTCAAAGGTCAACGGTCCTTTGGATGTATATCAAACCAACATATTCCAACACAATCCGACATTGTAACGTGCTTATTGGCGAAAAATAATAATTACAACAAAAATGTTCCTTGGCAGATGTGGCCGCCATCTTTGTTGAAAAATATCAGCCGGCTGGCTGAATTCGCAAAAAGCATCATGGGTAATTTCATCTTCCACTTCGTTTTAAGCCCGCATCAGAGCTCACTACATTTTGAGGGTTGATTATAAGGGGAAAATCACATTTCCCCCTTGCTCCCACACTACACGTGAACGTGCAAAATGTAGGGTTAGGGCAAAAATGTAGGGTTAGGGGAGGTATTGGGACAGGGCCTATGTGTTTTGGCAGGGTGTGCTTGGGCTTGAAGTGAAGTTGGCCACGTCCCAGCGTTGTTTTGAGGTGCTCTGGCTTTGTTAGTCAAAGCTTTACTGCGAAGTGTCTCCTAAGACGCTGCAATTTAGCGATTGTTTTGCGCGCCGAGGCTCTGAAGTGGTATCGCGGGTCAGCTGCTCTGGCTTTCCTGGCAGAGGATGTGTGTGTGGGGGGGGTGGGGGACAACAGGGCAACAGCAGATCAATTCCAGGTTGACAGTGCACGCTGTACTGTATCTGTGCAAGACGTGGCTCCAATCTTGCTGCATGTCTGTCTCTAGCTCTGGTCTCTCTGGGCCTCCATTAAGCTCCTTCAGCTTTCATATATGACACAGTGATACCCATCGTGAGCGGCGTGACAGCACATGGACCTGAGTGACATTTGATGTATGTGGCAGGAGTGAGTGCAGCTCCTCTTTGCGTCTCCTCTTCATGTGGTGAGCGCGGGATTAAGACTTGATCCAATAGAGCAGAAGTGGAGAAGAACGAGCTCGGGTCAGATCTGCCTTGAATTAAGTCCGTGTTGCAGCAGGAATAATACAGTCACCTCCCCCAGAACCCTATAATACTATTGAAGGCTAACGTATGTGTACGTGTGTGTGTGTGCGCTGAGCCTGGCCTGCGCCGAGGCTGCGACCAAACCACAGGGTGGTGTCCTTTACAGAGAAGAGGGGTCTCTGTTGACGGTTCAAACACAGCCCCACGGCCCTCAGCTTCAAACGGCCCCCAATCATCGCACCCACTTACAGCCAACGGCGCATGTCACTTAATGTGGACCACACTATTCATCAATTATGGTGAGCTCAGGGGCCATCCAACACCCGCACCACAGCCCCACAAGTAGTGAGTTGTCTCCTTTCCTGACTGAACCCCCCCCCCCCCCCCCACTCCCCGTCTGAGCTGCCATACTAACTCCAGCTTCCTCGCCTCTTTCATGCCATGTTATCTCACCACAACTCACAAAAACTCCTCGTCTGGCCTCCTGCAGCGTACGCTAAGGCCTGATAATTGCTGTGTAATGTCACTTCCAGCCTTGTCCGTCCACAACTCTTCCACAGTGGGCTCATCCACATGCCTGATGTAAAACACACACACTCACTCACAATGGTATGGACCTTCTGCTCACTCTTTACTTGTCCCTCTGCGAGTGAACCGAGTCAAACTGGATGTGATCCAGACATGTCTCCATATTAGATGTGTCCTAAAGCTCCTTTTTGGTGTTTAAAGGGGGTCTATGTAAAAAAAATGATATAGCATTACATCATCAGAGGTGAAAGAAACATGTTCAATTAAAATTGTGGCTTCACTGTCACTGTTTTGTTCTGGTATTTAAGTCTGTTTTGCTCAAATATGCAATTTTAGCTAAGTAACGGCATTGACGGAACAGTGGTTAGCAGTGGTTAGCATTGTTGTTGCTCACAGCAAGAAGGTGCTGGGTTTGATTCCCTGTCTGTGACCTTTCTGTGTGGGTTTCCACCCGCCATCAAAACACCCTGGTTAAGGCCCTGGGTTTCCCTCCTCGCACAGTTAGATTTTGGAACCAAAGAGTGCACGTGGCCAGCGCATGTGCAAACTGAATCTCCGCCTCACCAGTAGGTGGAGTATTAAGCCCCACTGAGAAGACTCATTCGCTAAAAAGATAGTCATCCGAGCCTCAACCTGGCAACCCTCTAACCGGCTGACACCCCGACTCTCCTGCCCGACTGACCTTTCAGACTTGTCCGAGGGAGCTGTAGTAGCATCGTTCTCTTCTTCTTTGGTTTGGAATGCATCCAATTCCCTGCGTCCAGACTTGTACCGCCACCCAGATGGTGAAGTGTGATACTACAGGACTCATGTGACACGTGAGTATACTGACGGCGTTGCAGTGGCATCTGAAAATTTCAATGTGCAAAGTTCAGTTGTAGAAAGACGATTTGTAGAAAGCTGAAAAGCATCTCTCAAAAACGTCTCAACCTCTCAACCAGGAGAGAATAAAAATGAGGGTCTGCAGTGGAGATTTGGTTACCTAACCCTCTCTATCTCTCACATACACACTCACTCACATTGTTGAAGGAAATATTTAACATATATTGTGTTTTTACAGCCCGTTATTGTTGCTCCTCATCATGAGAAAACAATCTACTGCTGTTGCACTTTCACTTTCAACCCCTAACCTTGTTGTGGACTTGTATGAACACAGTGGAACAGCAGGTATAAAGTACAGCTCTTCCTTTCCGTGGTTTTGGGGGAAAGAAAAACTCTGGCAACCACGCACTGTGTTAAAAATGTCCATCAGTGACTGCGATCCCGATTCAAAAACCCTGCAGATTCTCATTAAGTGACCAAACACGTGTTAAAAGGTTGTAAGAATGAAAAATATATGGCACAAATGTGGTGGCCATATTTAGAATTCCCTTCAGACAAACAGACGAGGGAACGGCGTGTAAACGTGAACCAGACCACACAGACTCACCCTCCTCCCCCTACTCCTCTTCCTCTTCCTCCTCCGTTGTCCCAGTCCATGACAGGACGTCCTCCATCCCATCAGGACAGGCCTCGGGTCAGATCGACCCAGCATGAGGAGACACTTCCACTGCACTCATGTCTCTGCTCTCCGCTGCAGCTCAGTCCATGTGTGTCCACAAAGAGACAGAACTCCAGCAGCAGCTGTGTGTGATCTCTGTACTCATGTTGTCTGGCGGCTTCTTTCCGGTTGTGTATGTTTTTTGTTTCCTTGTCTGTCGCGACACCTTCTTTCTTCCATGTGGTGGCGATATCTTGTCGACAGATTACGGACGAGGCATCTGCGGTGGATAAAGTGCCTAAAAGGGACACAAATACAAGTATGTTAGCAGAAAAGGACTTTAGTAGAAGATGAAGCTGCTTTTTTTAAAATAATATTACTATAATAAAAGTCTTAAAGTACATGACATTTACTGTGCTTAAGTGCCTAAAGTCATTTTCTGGTATAAAATGTACTTTTTAAGAAGTAAAAGTATTAAAAAAGCGAGGATCGAGCCACGGTTCATAAGGTTCTTCGGCTTGTCCTCATAGGAGAACCCTTTTTGAACCTTTTGGAGGGTTCCACCAAGAACCCTTTTAAAAACCCTTTATTCAAGAAAGGGGTTTTAAAGGGTTCTCTGGATCAAAATGGTTCTTACTGGAACCATTAGTGTTACCAAGAACCCTTGAAAGGGTTTCTCAGAAGCAAATGGTTCCAGGTAGAACCTCAGCCCTTGTAGAAGAACACTGTAGATCAGTGGTAGGGGTGAGTTTTCTTTCAACTGGAAGGTTGTGGGTTCAATTCCTGGCTCTCCATGTGTCCTTAAGCAAGGCACTTAACCCATGTTAAAGTGTGTGTGTGAATGGGTCAAAACAATAATACCAACTCTTCTTCTTCTTCTGATCTTATTTGGTAGTAACAAAGATAGTTAGAGGAAATGTAGTGGAGTAAAAGTTGCTAGAAATATAAATAACAAAGTAAAGTACAGATATGTGACTGTTGTACTGTAAGTACACTGAGTATTTGGATAATACACACACATCTCTGTGTCTTTTTGGGGTTCAGGAAGACAAAATACAAGACTTTATAGAAATACTTTTTAAGCTTTCATGGTCTGCATATACAAAGTAATGGTTGGTTGGGTTATAACAGGCAGTGGTGGACTGTGTAATTGTGTATTACTGTCTTACCTCTTTTCTCTTCTTCTTCTTCTTCATCGTCTTTTTCCCTCATCACTTCACTTGTCAGGACGTCACCTTCAACTTATTAATTAAACAAACAGTAAAATGTTGTCGATGAAGATTCTACAGTGCCTGTCATTTAATACATAGATAATACAAATAAACAAGACAGAGGTTATTGCAGCTTCTTCTTCTTCTTCTTTCTTATTATTATTCATTCATTCCTGAATTCACACACACACACAGAGAGAAAGATGGGGCGAGCACTGCTTCATAAACAATCGCAGCCACACACTCACGCTAGGAAAGAACACGAAAACAGCACTAATGGGAAAAAGATGAGAGGGCTCAGTGAGAGAGAGAGAGAGAGAGAGAGAGAGAGAGAGAGAGAGAGAGAGAGAGAGAGAGAGAGAGAGAGAGAGAGAGAGAGAGAGAGAGAGAGGAGGAAAGAGCAGGCTGTTGGACACCGCTGTCTCTCTCTCACACACACACACACACAGGCCTGGGATTTGCTGCCTGAGGTAACGCTGTTAAGAAAAGTCCAGTTGAATTGCTGGGTTCAAGTTTATACACTGTAAAAAAAAAAAAAAAAAAAAGTTTAAAGGCAACTTGATGCAATCAATGTTTGAGTTTACAGCCCAACAAATGATTGCGAGTTTTTTTTTTTTGTTTTTTTTTTAAAGTTCCATGAACTAATATTATTTTGTTAGACAAACTTGTAAGTTAGAGTTGTGCCAATTCAAAATTCTAATGTTAAAAAATATAAAATGTACAAGTTTGTCTAACAAAATAATATTAGTTGATGGAACTTTTATTTAAAACTTGCAGTCTTTTGTTAGGCTGTAAACTCAAAAATTGATTGCAGCAAGTTGCCTTGACATTTAGAGTTATCTTTTTTTTACAGTGTACATTTGATTTACGGTCTGTGTTTGTTATTATAAACTTGTTCTTTTGTCCATGATTTAATTTCTTTCTTTAGAAAATATGTAATATAGATACATATATACATATATATACGTATATATACATACATACATATATGTATATGTATATGTATACATATATATATATACACACACCTTGTTTACATTATATATCATATATTTAAAAAAAAAAAAATTGGGGGGTTTTAAATTAAAAAAACTTTATTAAAATAAAATCTGCTCTTAAATTATTAATTAGTCATTTATATATATATATATAGCTTTGTGCGTCTAATATTTCGTATTATTTTCCAAACGCATCATAACTGTATTCAGTTTAAATGATCAAACGTTAATTCTTGAATAAAAACTATTACGGTCAGTTACCACGAAAGCAGAAAAAAAAAAGCCAAAAAAACGACTAAAAACTGTGTGCACTTAATGATAAAGTGTGATGGCGGTGAAAAAACACGGCAGGGGAAAGAACTGTGTCATCTTGTATATTTTGACTTTTGGTTTTGCCGTCTTTTCCAGGGCCGGCGGGGTGCGACGATAACAGACAAATATTGCGGCGGGTGATGTGTGTCCACATCTCAGAGTCGGACTTTCCCCCCCCCCAACCTCCGACGACGAGGGACCACAAAGGCCCTTAGATCAACATCTCTGAGGCAGAGGAGCAGGAGTTACAGCCCTGTGTGTTAATGATGGCTCACTGGTGATTCCCTCACATGTTTGTTCAGATTTTGGCTTTGCTTATACACACAGGCACAAATCAACTCTGCATCCCCCTCCTTCTTCTTCTTCTTTTTCCTCTCTCTCTCTTTGACCTGGTGAGGTTTCTTCTTCTTCTTCTTCTTGCAGAGCTGATATTGGCCACTCACACTCTGGCCTTGATTTTGTGCTGCTTTTGATCTCTCTCTTTTAATCTTTCACAAGAAATACATTTTCCAAATGGAGAAAGAAAAAAAAAAAATCTAATGAATTTTTCTTCATAATGCCAACTCTAGCCCTGCGTTCTCTCTCTCTCTCTGTTATCCGCGGTGTGTGTGTTCGGTGAGACTGCATAATATTTAGACAGGTGTTCTCTCATATACATTAACCTCCAGGGGTCTGGTATGTCGTTTCATTGGAGCCTCATAAAGAGGAAAAAGCAGCAGCAGCAGCAGGAGTGTGTAACCAGGCTGGTGGATGCTTAAGCTGGTGCTGTATACTGTAGTCCACATACTGTATATGTGTAATCCCTAACAATAAAAAACTGTTTAGCACCAATTTTCCTTTACTTTTAAAACCTTTTTTTTTCTTCTTTTTTACTCGAGACAACTGTGGAGGCCACATCTGGAAGGCAGATGTAGACCCAGAGCTTGTTCTCTGCCTTCCTTTGACTCTCTCTTTCTCCCTTACATTCACTGCTTCTCACTCACTCTCTCACCACTCTCTCTTTTCGGTGTCTTTCCCTCCCTCCCTTCTCCTTTTGGGAAACATGAGAACTGGCTTAACTCTCTCTCTCTCTCTCTCTCTCTCCTTCTCAGTCACTCTCCCACCCGAGCCGGACCACCCACATTCGGAAACGCCTAGCTGTTCCAAAGGCAGCAGCAGTTTGGGAGAGAGAGAGAGATGTAAGGATGGGTTATGACTGACGGTTTTAGCAGAGTATCAATTATATCAATGTCAAAGCCATAACCTGCCAGTGTGTAAAGAGTCTGCTGCTGCTGCTGCTGCTGTGTTTCTGCTCGGCTGACTTTATGCAGCATGAATCCTGAGCTCCCTGCCTTTTCCACCACAGTTATCTATAGCCTCTAACTTCATGATGTCAGCTCATGACCTCATGCTTCAGGTTGGCCACTCATATGCGTCCATAATATTCCCGTGTTACCTATTTTATCAAAAATCGTCAAACAAGCGTGAGATGTTCTGAACAGCAGCTTTTATTTTGCTCGGTAAGCAGGAAACATGCATCTCTAAAAGTTCACCTCGTACATCTCCAACTTGTCCAAAAACAAGGTCAACGTCTCCACCTTGTGGATGTTTCATGGCTTTGGTTGTTCAGCTGTTACAGTGTTTTAATAACACTGGTCAACACCAAATTTATTGTTTAGGTTTTTTAAGATCATTTTGATGTGCTGAATCCAACAATCACATTGGTTTGGCTCAATCAGGTCAACTTCCTGAACAAAGCTACATATTAGTTTTTTTTAACATTTTTGTTTAAACATGTACGGGGTATTTTCATGTCATATGATGCAAAATTCTTTTAATTTTCTTGCAATAAACAAATTCTGAAGATTTTGCATGTGCCAACATAAGACTAATTGTTTTTTTATATATTACAAGTGAATTAAATGGCTTCGACTAGAAGATCTTGCAAAAATAAGCCTAACGTATTCTGCTACATCTGCGGTGCACTCTTAGAAATAAAAGTGCTAAGCAGAACCATATAAGGTTCTTCGGCTTGTCCTCACAGAAGAACCCTTTTTGGCTCCAGGTAACCCTTTTCGAGGGTTCCAGGTAGAACCCTTTTAAAACCCTTTATTCGGGAAAGGGGTTTTAAAGGGTTCTCTGGGTCAAAATGGTTCTTACTGGAACCATTAGTGTTACCAAGAACCCTAGAAAACCCCTTTCTTTGGGAAAGGGTTTTTCAGAAGCAAATGGTTCCAGGTAGAACCTCAGCCCTTGTAGAAGAACCCCTTTGGAACCCTTATTTCTAAGAGTGTGAATACACCATTGTTCCTAACAGGAATCTATAGTCACAGGTGTCATAAAGCGTGCTTACAAATGCTTATTTTGGTCTTCAACTTTGTGACCAGGATAAAGCTTGGGCTAAATGTAATCAATTTAGTCAGAAGATCCTGACCTGATTGAGAAAAATGTTATTTGTGTTATTTAGGATTCAGCAGTGCAAAATGGTCCTAATTCATCTGAAAAGACATAGACAACTTACAATTTATTTTTTTTAACCCAGTGCACCTATTCCCTGAATATGTGTGGCTATTAATTAAATACTCATTACTGAATCACGAGGACTACTTGGTTGCCAGGTAGGAACAACAGTTTACAGCAAAGTCTATTCAAATGTGGCCCATAACCAACCTCTTGAGTGGCCCAGTCTGTGGTTCTACCAGAAATAGGTGAAGAAATTAAACTAAAGAAACAGGTTTGATAGCAGCGTTAGTTCTTTTTGTCTTGTGTTAAAGGCACTTTGAGATGTTTGTGGATCGTATGTGACACATATGTGTTATGTTTATCATATTTCAAAGAGAAACAGACACTAATGTTGTGCACCTTTTTGATTTTATGACTAAAATAATTGTATATACCAGGTCTTTTATTTATTTATTTCTTAATGCTCTTTTTGATTTGCATTTTCATTTTGCCCAACTGAGTTTCTAATTGAATAGTCCTGGTTTACAGTTTCAACATACTACTCGTCTACTCGGTTGTTTTTAAATGTGCGACAGAAATACATTTGGATTGGATTATATACAGTAAGTACTATAAGCACATATAGTATATATAGTATGTTATTAATTGTTACCATAAATAATTGTTCCGTGCCGACAACGGACCAAATGATTGTGTGTAATTTGAAGGTAATTATAGGCATTAGTCACAAAACCCCAGAGCCTTAACGTCCGCAAACACATTATTATGTTTCCTTTCTTTTCTTTTTTCCACCACCTCACACTTAAAGATGGGGTAGGAAATAAAGTAGATGCATCTCATCGATATTACCATAAGAATCTTTCAGCCTATAAATCAAGTAATCTGAGAAAGAGAGAGGTGACTTATTCTCCTCCAGGAAAAGAAGAATACAGGAAAATAGGAGGAAAATAAACACAGCAACTCAGAGATGGAGAGACTGCCACGGGTCATCTAAAGTCTATAAACACGTCTGTCCATCTGGTGGGAGGGGCTTAGGACAGAGAGATCATTCTTATAACATCGATATAAGTTACTACGCAAAGTGGAAAGACAGATTCAATTAAACTAATGTAAGATATACACCAGTTAGGGGGATTATTCAAACCTGGCAACCCACACATTCGTCTTATTCAAGCTGTTACAAAACCCACAAAGAATAGAAATGGAAACACTGACCTTTGATAATCTTTCTGTATCTTTACTGAGTTTTGCTCCAAACCATATGTGACATAAATTGTGTAAAACATTTGTGCAGCATATACGTCCTGTAAATACTATTTTGGGACAAAAAAACACTACACCTCACCAAAAACGAGATAAAAAAATAAAACTATTCCCACACATTTGTCTGCATTTGAATATATTTTGAATTGATCACTTTGCTTTATATCTGATGCTATATATTATATATATATATTAGGTTTATATACTATATCAGATTTCAGTAGTTTTTCAGTAGTTTTGACAAAAAACTTTTTTTAGTGTTTTGAATTTTGGAAAACTGAAACTGTTTCTGGCAATGTGTGTCAATATTAAAAAATAAATGGTATTAATTTATGAGGCATGATTCAACAACAGTTAATCAAGCAAAGCGGTTATGTTAGAGCTATAATAGAAATGTAGTTTTAAATCTTTGTTGTATGTATGTGCAGTTTTGTGTTTGACCACTGGGTGGAGCATTAGCCAAAGACGTGGTTATACGCAATAAAGAATGTAAATGTACATTGTTCTGATCAGTGGATTGAACAGTTTTACCTGTGCTAAGGTGAGCAGACGCACTCAAACATAAACATCCACGCCTCAGTGGCCAAAGCAAATGTAGAGTTTTGACTTTTTAAATACAAAATAAAAGCAGGTGATTTGAGCGTAAATACTGTCTTTGACAGTGAAATGACTTTAAGGTGCATCTTCATGAGTGAAAACGAATTTTTGCGTGTCTTATTTAGTCTTCTGTGTTTTCCTTCTGCTCACCTCAGTAGCCACTGAGCCCACGGTGGCCCCCACCATGCCGCCGATTGGCCCCCCCACAAACAGGCCAACCAGGGCCCCAAACAGGGCCTCCCTTCTCACCATCTTAGGCAGCGCCCTCAACCAGCCGCTCAGCTTCACCCACAGACCCCAGAGAAAAGAAGAGGGAGCAGCAGAGGAAGGTGAGACACTGGAAGGAGGGAAAATATCATCTACATCCACATTGAGATCACCTACGCTGCTCTCTGCTTCTTCCCGAGCTGCTTCCATTTCCTCTTCTGTGATATTTTCCTCTGGCTCAGTGTCTGTGGGAGACACCTCCTTATTATCTGCTCTCCTCTGTCTCACCACCTCCACCTGTCTCGCTCTCACTCTTTCCTCAGCCTCTTGGTACAGAGGGCAGATCAAGTGATGCGTCTCGCTCTCCGCGACGACCTGCTCGACCTTCTCCAGCAGCTCCTCCACAGCTTTGCCCTCGTCCGGTTCTCTACCTCGAGTCTCCAGCGTGTGGTAGCGGCCGCCGCATCGCTCCACCAGCTCCTGGAGGTCTTTGCGCCACGTGACCAGGTATTCGTCCAGCTTCTCGTCCTCCTCCAGCTCCTCCGTGTGGGTGAAGAGCACGACGGTGTTCCTGGCGACTGCAGCGGGGCCGAACAGCGCCGCCAGGACATCCAGAGCCTTGTCCTCGCCGTCGGTCGGCTGGTTCACAGGGACACAGAGCAGGAAGGCATGCGGTCCAGGGCTGGATAAGGCGATAACGGACGAGATGTGTTTCCTTCTTTCCTCTGGGTGACAGGCGGAGCCGAACCAGGCCGGACCAGAGACTATGACGACCTGCAGATAGGTGGCAGCAGTTAGAGTTGGGGCGATATGAATATTTGTTTGCGCTTTCAGTTGATTTGGGTTTATTTCAACACACAGTGAAATGTCAATTTTGAGTCGCCCTGAGACTTAAAATTATCTTAAAATTCATTCATTTAAATTTAATTTTAATTAATTTGGCAAAAATATAAATATATGACAGTGTTAATAAAGTGACCAATGATCAATTAAATTTATTTAATTTTTAAGAGAAATTTAAGAGAAATTAAATTAATTAATTTCTCAATTACTTGATCAGTTAGTTTGATCTTAAAATACATTACTGTCATAGGGGATCAAAAACATAAAAATAAACAAAATAGTCCCATTTTACAACATAAATCACTCACTTAATCGACGTTTTCTATTATTATCACTTCACATTACCACATTACGGTCAAGCTTAAAACTTAAAAATGACTTAATTCTCCGAGTGTGTGGGTGTGTGTGTGTTATTTTAAAAACTACATTCTGAGACCCCTGAATATGCCTTTTTTGGGTTAGACCTGGTTTTATAGTTAGCATTAGGTTTAGGTTAGGGTTGAGAACTCAGTTATGATGGTTAAGTTTAGGGTAAGGGGCTAGGGCACAGGTGTCAAACTAATTTTCTGTCATACAGAATAAATGTAACTAAATGTAACGCAATTGCGTTATGGGAAATGTAGTTTATGCCTTAAAGCAGCATAGACCTGTTTTAGCACAGATTTTTAAAACCAATTAATTGCTCGCGGGCCACATCTGGACCCCGCTAGGGAATGCAGTGTGTGTGTGTGTGTGTGTGTGTGTGTGTGTCCCACCTGTTTGCCTGCAGCCTCTCCTCTGTGTTTCACGGCAGCTTCTGTGCCCTGCTCCCGGTCTTGCAGGCGCAGGATGGTGCTGGCTGCTGAGCTCTTTCCTGCCCCGGCTCGACCCAACACCACCAGCCTCAGCTCTGTGAGCACAAGAACGGGAGAAGAAGAGAGAGAGAGAACCACAGGAGCAGGAGGAGGAGGAGGAGGAGGAGGAGGAGGAGGTGCACACAATAACAACGTTGACGTTAGCTAGCTCTTTGTTTACATGACGTCACACTGAGTTATAGAAGTTAGAGAGCGAGTACATACATATATAACAGTCTTGTAACAACGTGACGTGAATTGCGTATAAAAGTAATATATATTGTTATCTTTATTATTATTATCTGTAGAGCTTCTATGAAGTGGCAGCGCCCTTTGCAGCTGTCACCTCCACACACACACACACACACACAGTAAGGGGGAAACCGCACCCTCTCACTTTCACCCACGCTGTCTGACATGGCGTCTTTTTTTAAAACAAACAAACAAACATAAGAAAGGTCAGTTACCTGAGTGTGGAGCTGCTGCTGACATGTCTGCTGCTCCTGTTCACTGTGCTCGACTTTGCTGTGGAGTCAGAGATGATGATGATGATGAGCGCACTTCCTGGTTCCTGCAGCCTGACTCAGTCCTGCCCTTTTATATACACAACTGTCTCACACACACACACAGGCGTCTCTTCACTGTAAACAATCTAACCAAAACCAAGTCAACAAAAGTCACTTTTTTTTAACTTGACACTTCTGTTCTATTCATGTGGAGAGCTTATTAGATATTATCCCTAACATTTATCATAAACAATAATTAACACAATTCACTTACCATGCACCGACGTGAACCAGGGCTTCACAAGTGAGTTCTGCCTCACTGAAACCAGGATTTAGTCCCTATGAAGTCTAATTATCTCAAAACAGCACACACATAAAGCTCCAGCCGAAACAAGTCTTCTCAAACTGCTCTCTTATCACTTCAGCCCAGTGGCATTTTCTTGGATACGACAGTGGGAGAATCTTATCGAACAAAAACATATTTAATTTAATATGTGCTCTCGTCAGTTATTGACAGGTTGTTCCATGTTGTTCGAAATGGTCTTGTTTTTGGGATTGTGGTTCACCGTCCAGAGCTAAAAATTCAACACAATACCCATCCATTCATCCATCTTCTACCGCTTGATCCTCAACATGAGGGTCGTGGGGGGTTGCTATGCCAATCTCAGCTGACATAAGGCGATAGGCGGGGTCACACCCTGGTCAGTTAGCCAGTCCATCACAGGAACACATATAGAGACAAACAACCATCCACTTTCACAATTTAGTGTTTCCAATTTACCCAAAATCGGCATGTTTTTGGACCGTGGGAGGAAACCGGAGGAACCTGAGAAAACCCCCAGACACACGGGGAGAACATGCAAACTCCATGCAGAAAGGTCCGGGACATGAACCCAGGTCTTCCTGCTGCAAAGGCAAGAGTGCTATTAACCACTAAATACAACACAATAACCAAATAGAAACGATATGGCCTTGCTTTACAGAGGTCGCTATTTCTGTAAAGCAACCAGAAGAGACAAACCAGCAAGAGTTCCTGCCTTGCTGGATCAAAGTGGACCATGGTTTTGCAGCGGATTAAAAGAGCAGAAGTTACATCAAAGCTGAACAGATCTTTTTTTTTTAATGTCGCCACTGTGACAGTGACCTGTTTGAACAGCTCTCGATGACAAGGGGTAGCACCTACAGGTGTTTTGAAATTCTACAGTACAGACAAAACTCTGTGTGCACGGTAAAATATCAAATCTATAAAAACAATCCAGACATGACAGCACTTTTTTTTTTTTTTTTACATAATACAAGAAAAACAATACCAGGTGTTAAATATATTATGTTGATAATGAGCAAAATGGATCAACTTAAACGTGTCTGTGTTTTCTCAGTATAAAATCCAATATGCAGACGCACAGTCATTGAACAGCTGAACAATTGCACACACACACACACACACTCATTCAGTACGTCACACAACCATCCACACAACCATCCACTGTACAGTAACAGTAAAACTAAGTGGACATGCCCGACAAAGATTAGCATGTCCGCTAAAATGTTTCCTTTTAAAAAATATGACAATTAGAAAATTAAGAGAATGAGGTTTGTTTTAAAAAAATACACTTTAAAAACATGTTGACACTAGAAAGTTCCCCGTAGGAGCAGCCAGGCAGTGGCTTTAAAATGTAAAGTCCAGGGGGAGACGATTCCAGTCACGTCTGCTGCTGCTGACAGAGCCCTCCAACACTTTCACTCACAGTCCAGGCATGATGTAGGCGATGTTATCCAATGTATTTGACTGGTATGAAAAGAGAGAACGTTGTCAGATAAGTGATGTACATGGTTACTGCCAACTCTATACCTTAAAGGCTCAACCCCATTTCACCCCTTGCCTCTGCTACTTAGCCAGACACATCCAACTTACAATTTTTCAGGGGCTCATTTCAAATGGCGGTCAGATTGTTTTTTCAGATGAATCAAATTCAAATAAACTAACTTTACAATCATGAAGCTAACTTTGTTTAGCATGTTTTATAGACATGCTAACCAAAACAATCTATTGCACACAGCATTAAAGGTGCATTATGTAATAAATCTAAAGAAACTGGTCATAAAATCCTCCTAATATGTCACATAGACTCAGGAATAATGTTCATATAACAAACTGAACTCACCAACAACAACAGTACAGCCAAAATATTCACATTTAAAAAAATATTTTGCAGACTGCAAATCATGTTTCTGTTTTGGCATGTGGCGCCACCTACCGCCTGAAAATTGGAGAGACTGTTTATTTTAGAGAGCCTTAACTTATTCATTAAAAAGTCGATATTTAGCACTGGCATATCTGTTATCGTACTATACGAGGAAGTACGACGGTATATCAACTATATATCCAGCCATGTATGAATCTACAGGAAAAAACATTTCACATTCTGGAAAGGCCCCTTGGAACGCAAATCCAAGGGGTAGGGATAAAAAAAAGAGAAATGGGATTGAGCCTAAGTGTAGAGGTTACAAAGCTGAAAAAAAGACAAACTATTCATATTAACATAATAACAAATGTCAATATTTTACCAGGACGGTTCGAGGACATCCATTTAACTGCGGTATTTGTGCTGTGAGACAGGTCAGGGGCCCCAGAGCGCACAAGATGGAGTCCAGAAGTACAGACAGGCTCCCAGACACAGCAACCATCCCCTAAACACAAACACACGTCTTACTTAATCCACTGTATAGTTATGATGACATATCTGTGACATCAGACTTGAGGTGAGAATGCTACCTCTGTTTCCTGTAGTCGGTGTCCAATTAGGGACAAAGATTCTCCGAGTAGCTGCAGGTGAGCTGCTGCATCGATGGGATCGACCTCTGGGATCCGTGCGGGCGACAGGGAGATGGTGCCCACGGCTTTGTTTGGCGACACCATAGCCGTTCCTGTTCCTACAACTTCATCGACACGACACCGTTTAAAGACAGAAAAGGAATATGGAAAAGGGAAAAAAGCGTGATGGTGACAGTGGGTTACAAAATACCTTTGCTTTTGCTATCGCTGGAAGTCTTGTGTTTGATCGTCGTGGCCTCAGCTTTGTTCTGTTTGTGCATCAGATACTGAGCTTTCTGCCTCCAAACCTGCACAAAGAAACACACGGAACATTGAATCTATCTGACGTGATCGCATTTCCATGACGTTTACGAGATGAACAATGAAAGATTTCACACTTACTAGTTTGTCTTTCTCAGGCATCGCCTTCCACACCTCTGCCAATTTCTTGCTTAGCTCACCAAAGACTGTAGATCGCACAAACATGTACAGATGGTTTGAATTAGCGTTTCTTCATTTCAAAGGACAATCTACTTATGACTATAATCTGTAATTACATGAGATTATAATTACCCAGTCCAGGCTGTTCTGCATTTATGTTGACCCTGTACTCTTTACAAAAGACCTGATATGCTGTTGTGACTTTCTTCTTGGGCTAAATGCAGAAACAAAAACATTAGTATTAGTAGTATTATTAATAATATTTTATAAAAATACAAGTCCAAGGGCAGTAATAGAAGAATATGCAGAATATTGCTCAGCAAGGGCTTTTGATAGTCGTTAGTGAATTACTTTAAGAAGTTTGAACTCTTGTCTTACCTTATCTTTATCCTTTTCATGCTTTTCCTTATCCTTATCTTCTTTTTTCTTCTTTTTCTCTGTCGTACCCTCACTAGCTTGGTGGTGCTGTGGAGGGATGGGTGTGCCCATGGCGTACATGGGACCCACAGCACTGTGAGTGACAGTGGGATGCGAGTGGCTGTGGCTCTTTGACGAATCTGAAATACATCATAGACAAATACAGACAATTTAAAATTGATATGAAACACTGGATTTAGTAAGAAATAAGAGTCAGATAGCAGGTGAATTTACCTTGGCTAAAACCTTTAATTCCTAAGGTGTTGTGTGAGGGAAGTGTCAGTAAAAATCATGCCCAAAAATAGCAGAATTAGCAAAATAACAATGAAAGTATTCATCAAATTAGCTTAATCAGTAAAGTGTGTTTTGTTCTTTTCACCCTTTATGACATAGATTTCAAACATTATAAATTCTCATTACAGAAAGGTCTAAATGTTCCATTGGCAGTCACGTACATACTGTGCTACAGTGCCAGAGACTGCAGAAGAATTAAAAAAAAAATACTGTGCGTTCTGAAGCCTCTTTGATTGAACTGCTTGACCTCTGAACTCCCACTCACACACATGCATGCAGCAGTCAAGTTAAACCTGATCCACAGAGAACCTGATCTACATAAGCTGGAGCGGGGAGATTCCTTTTGTCAGGCATGTAAACAGATTATTTGCTTTGTCTGTCACTGAAAGTCATGTCTCAGCATCATTTTTCATCACGGCCACAGCTCAAACTAAGGCCTGGGTTCCTGCTGATCCTGCTGTGTATGACCAGCTCTCTCTGTTGTATAGGAATGGAAATAGGGCTGCAACTAACAACTATTCTGATCATCATTTAATCAGTTTTGGTGTCTTTATTAGCAGTTTTCAGTTGCTTAAATGCATCTGGTCTCCTTCACCCTTATAAACTACGAAATCGTTGCACATTATTATCGGCAAGATATCGGTGCTGGCAGATATTGGCATTAAAATAAGACTAAAATAGCTGGCTGAAAAAGCTGCTATCTCCCCGACTTCTATGCTAACTACAACTAACTACCCCTACAGCTCTCCTTTTTTGATGCTTCTTTATTTTGCACAATAAAAACATTTTAAATCCACATCTACTGCAACATATGTATGAAAAATATAGTGTTAATTTCACTACAGAAGAGACTCTATGACCTCTGCAGTTGGGCAAAAGGACAGACATATACATCAGCCCACACGCTCCCGATACCAGATATTGGCACAAAGTCCTATATCGTGCGTCCCTAATTAAATCTTAATAAAATAATCAATAGTTAATTGGCAGTCATTTTATCACAGTACACAAAACAACTCACCTCCAAATCCTCCTTTGCTGTGCTTCTTGTCTTTACCACTTTTATCCTTATCTCTGTCTTTCTCCTTGTCTTTTTTCTTCTTGCTTTTCTTGCTCTTCTTCTTCTTTTTTGACAGGTGCGTGTAGGAATCATCGATAACGAGCTCTCCTGCCTCCAACTCGCCACCAGATGAAGCGCTATCGTCTCCCAGGCCACCTCCATAATGTCCTGTGAGCAAACAGAGGTGTTTTGATTGTGTATCGCTACGTTTGGACAACTGCATCATCTGGGTTTCTCTTACCTTCCACTTCCACCTCTTTCCCCACCACAGGCAGTGGATCCTGACTCTGCTGCACCTTCTTCTTTGGCAACTTTGACTGCTGCACCCGTTCTCTCTCCTTCTCTTTCTTCGTGCCGCCTTTGGATGAGTGTGGCGTGAACGGGAAATCCGCTTCCTCTTTCTCCGGCGACATGATGAGCTTCATCTTCAGCCCGTCAGCCTCGCGCAGCGTCAACGGCTCCTCTTTGGGAGCTCCTCCGTGGAAGAGGGACGACTTTGACGAAGAGGAAGAAGAGTGCTTCTTGGAGGAGGATGATGACGAAGACGCGGGGCGGGAGTGAGAGAAGGAGTGGCTGCCTTTGCTCCCGCCGCCGCTGCTGTTCTCACGTTTGCGGTCTTTAGAGGAATGTGAGGAGAAGGAAGGGTAGGAGGGTTTCTTGTGCATATGAGGGCTGGGGTCAGAACCTGTCGCCAGGGGAGAGGTGATGGCCTGCAGGAGGCCCATCGCTGTGTCTGTCGGGTGGGAGGATGAAGGGGAGGACATAGTTGGGGAGCGGTCTGCAGACTTGTGCTTTTTCTTGTGTGGAGGTGGTCCTGAACCATCATGGTCTGACACAGGGAAGAGAATGGACATCCAAAAATAAATACAGTTGTAGTCAATTCTTGAGAATGAAAAGATTGTTACTACACAGCAATAACTCACCTCTGTAATAGTAGTCATCACCATGCTTCTTCTTCTTTTTATGAGAATCCCCTCCCAGCAT
The DNA here is from genome assembly GCF_963457635.1 of Microchirus variegatus. NCBI lineage: Eukaryota > Metazoa > Chordata > Actinopteri > Pleuronectiformes > Soleidae > Microchirus > Microchirus variegatus. The sequence goes on from NC_139811.1 coordinate 7,889,780, forward strand.
GAAAAGCTCTGAATCCTAATGGGAAATAGCAAAATTACTCATCAACGACAAAAAATATTAATGTATGTTTAAAATAATATGTAATACAAAACGATTAGACGGTTACTACAAGTAAAAACAAACCTTTGGTCGTTTCTTGGAAGACTTTCGGACCTGAGCAGCGATCTCCTCTTCCTCTCTCAACAGATCTTTGTACGACCTCCTCTTCTCTCTCTGGCTACGACCAGCTACGAGGCTCCGGTCTCCCTCCATCCCCACATCTGAAATAATAACATAATCCATATAATTTCTGAGTGAAAAATTTGATTCTCCAACACATGCAGTGAAAACCATGGGTTTGATAGATCCCTTAACTTCCTTCTGGGGCAAATCAAGATTCAAGTCAGTGAATCAGCAGCACCTTGCATTTTTATCATGGGTGTTTAAAAATAAATTATTTCTCAGATGCATTGTGACATGGATGATTCTGCATCCATGTAGTGACAGCACATAATCAATCACATCCACTGAGCATTGCTTGTTCATTTGTCAGTCACTTATAGGCTGCACCTCGGTTGCAGAAGCATTAGTTTTGTTTTGGAAAATGGGGCATTTCAATTTCATTCGCAAATAAATGTTTTAGACTTCATTTAATTTATTTTTTTATTTGACTGACTGATGAAAATGCAGTGCATTGAAAATAGAAAACTGGAGGTGCAGTGCATCATGGAATCAAATCAATGACAAAATGATTGGAGTTAGAATCAAATTTGAAATCACAGTGTCTGCCATCACCATTAGTTTAATCAATACTTATGCATATGTTAGTACAGAAAGAACACTTTAAACACTACATTTAAAAATAAGCATTATCCTTTCCTTCTTTACCCTTGATCTCCTCAAAAGCCATGGTCCCTCACGTTTTCTTGTCACAAGATGTCACCGACACCATTAGGCTGAGTAAATGACCTGCAGAAAGAACAGAGAAACACATCAAATAGCAGTCAAGGTATTGAAAATGAGTACGGCAGTAATAACGATGTCCATGTTGGACACAGAGCATAGGAGTAGATTAACACAGCAAAATGGAAAACCTATCCAGGCGCATGTTCTCCTCTCGTAAGGTTACCCAGACACCATCATAGGTAACTATACCTAAATGGAAGAGCGGCTGCTACAACTCTCCCTGGCCGGTACTTCACTGAGCGCTCCAAGCGTCTCAGGAGAACTGGAGAAAAACTAATTTGGCGTAATAACACAATAATGACGAGGTCGTTCACCAAAAGTACAGAAAGATAACTAAACAAATTCCCGCCTACTTTTGTAAATATACACAAACACACCCCCTCTCCAGCCACTTTCACCCATTAGCTTCCCATTCCCTATATTTCCAAACCTTTCAATCCCTCCCGCCGAGCGACCCCTCATGTAGCCGGCGTGAGCGGCTAAGGAAAGCCCGAGGCTTTCACCCACAAGTAGGCCGCGGTGGCCTCAAGTGGACAAAAACAAGTGCTAGACACGCATTTAACCCGGCTAATGTCTGCTCCGTCTCTGGGACGCTAGCGCGTGAAGTTGCCAAACGCTCGGCGGTGAAAACAGGGTATTTTATTTCATATTACTACCTCAATGAAATCTCCAATTTACGCGGGTCCGGTCGCCATCTTTGATTAAAGGCGAAACAATACGTGTCCGTATCGGGGCGGGGCTTAGCCATCGCAGCCAATCAGTGCGAGGGAATGTAGCCCTATTACACTGCCAGTACAAGTATAGTATAAATACACACAGAATATATGGTACAGAAAAGGCCCAGATAGATATAATGTTACAGGCATTATTACACTGAATGAAAGACAATATTTCACAAATATAGACAAACTGATTTATTGATTCACATGAATCCCTTTCCAAAAAACAACCACGTCATTTTTTTTTTACATTACAGTTCACACACACACACACACAAACATGACATGCAACAGAAAAGGGATCCAAGATGGAGCAGAGAAGAAAACTTCAAGGACAAAAGTGAATATATTCATAAGAACTACATCTCAGAAAGTATCAGAGAGCGCGAGTAATAATGGCAGGAAACGTGAGAATTTGTCAGCTGAAAAACATCACACACACACACACACAAGCCATGGTCCCAACTGTACAAGATTAGCTTCTGCTCCACAAGCTTCCTGTTCTGAAAGTCTTTTATCCTCAGGGGATTTCTCGTAACCTTTTCCAGAAAAGCAGAATGCCATCTTCTACCCTACAGCACTAGCCGTTGTAATCTTAGCATTGTTTACTTGTTAAACAAGTCTCATCTGGGGTAAAAATGAAAATGTGTTCATTGTCCAGTAGGTAAATAAATACGTCGGGAGTTGGAATATGGACAGAAAAGAAGCACAGCGTCGTGGTCCAGGTTTGCTTGTGAGACAGAGGCTTGCAGCAAATAGAACATGGCTTTAGTTGTCTCTCTCTCTCTCTGTATAACATCTTCTATCTATCGCCCAGATTCTGTTTCTGTAGACTGAGCGACGTGAAACTGGCCAATAAATCTGTTACTTCATCCACCTGGGGAAACAAAAGAAACAAATGTTATACATCTTAGTTCAGCCCTCATTAGCCTTTGTTTTGGTGTATGCAGATCTCACCTGTTCTTTGGTCCGCGTGTGCAGCAGCTGTGTGGAAATGTGCTCAAGCCTCTCTTTAGCTTCACTCTGGCCCATTAAGTTCAAGTATTCCCTCAGCATCTGAATAATCTAGAGAAAAGAAAGCGACCCCGTGATCCATCTGTGCCAACTGCCAAAGCCATCCTGTTCTGGTTTCATAACAGAAAAGACAGGAAGAATAACAGCACGGTGTCTCTGTACCTGTGTGACTTCCCCTCTCAGGGTCTCCAAGCTGCGAGAATCTCCCTCCTGCAGGATGTTGAGCTTGGAGCGAGCGAGATGCAGCGGGGTCCTGCCTGCGCGGTCCAGGGCGTCCACACGGGCGCCTTCACAGAAGCAATAAAAACAACAACTTATTTAATCGCAAGTAATCTGATAATAATAAGCTTTAGTTACACAAACGGCAACAATAGCTTTACATGGGTAGCTGCTGTGGTTACTCTGACTCACTGTATTTAAATAGGAGTGGTTAAGAACTTTGGATGCTATAAAGAGCAAGTACAGGTGCAGGAAATGTTCCTTATAATATTACATTTCTTAAATATGTAAGCGCTGAACTTTACTTTTCTAAATGTATGCACATTTCTCTAGGCCTTATCCAGAGTGTAATAAGACAAGTCTACATCATTCATAAAAAGGGCTTTTCCTTTAATGGAAAACTAATCAAAGCCTCACCTCCTCTCAGCAGTGTGGTGATCACAGGCACATGGTTGGTGCAGGCCGCTGCAATGTGAAACACATAAAAACATATTAAAAAGGTGTGGCATATTAAAAACTTCAGGGTGTCCCCAAGTGTCGTCGTCATTATAAAGACGCAGCAGTAGCAGGAGGTCGGTAAAGGACAAAGGTACTTTTCCTCAGAGAAAGTGATTTTCTTACAGAAGAATAATGCAGTTAATTTTTCCACAAGAACCGAGTCCCAGCTGCAAAAAGTATAACCCTGCTGGGGAGACTAATAAGAATACAGATGGTGTCTTTTTTTTCAATTGCCATGACATGTCTGTGCAATCAGTCTGAGCCAAAAAGTTGTCAACTTTAATACTCATGCCTTAACCCTTTAAGGTACGCACCAAGAAAAAAGTATTTATTTGCATTTGTTATTATTTTTATTTACTTATGATAACAATAATGACAATCAATATTTTTTTTTTTTTTTTTAAATTAGACCCTACAGTATTTCAGATACAGGCCTCTACCAAACGGTTGAGACGTCTTTTCATAATAAACCTGGTTTTCATAATTCATAAAGTACAACATTCAGAACAAGTCACATTAAGTGTTAGTGAGTTCAGCTTGATGCATTTTTCAGTGAGATATAGTGACTTAAAGTGACTCAAATGGTTGAGTAGTACCATAAAAGGGTTAAACACTTGTTGCATTAATTAACATCTATCTATAAAGCAAGTTGTGTCTGGGACAGGCATAACTCGCTGACCGTTAGCCAGACCGCCCCAAGATTTTGGATATGGATTAGGCATGGCCCGATGGTGTGCATCCCTGATTTTCAACCTATCGTTGCGGAGTGATTCGATGTTTCGGATAATATTCGAATAGCTTCCGGCGAATATCAATGTTCAATGTGTACATGTGCTGGATGGTGTGCATACTTTATGAAAAGAACGTGTTTTATGGAGTTGGAGACGTTGGCATGCGAATCGGAGATTTAGCTTCCTACGGGCACTGCACTAGTCACAATAATGACTGCATGTCATTATTGTGGTGTGTGCATTTTAAAAAAAGGGAGTATGAACGATGAAGGTTTTCAGTGAAGTGTCATGGTGAGTTTTCTCTCTTACCCAGATGGAGGGGGGTGTTTCCCAGACTGTCTCGCTGGTTTGGGTCAGCGCCGTGGCTCAGCAACAATTGCACTATGTTTACACAAGGAGAGTTAGCAACAAAGAAGACATGAGACAACTTATTTATTTGTGATTACTACAACTTCTACTGCAGCTGCTGCAGTACGAGCGATTTTCCCGCGGAACTGTGGCGACATCTTCGCTGTAACCGACTCACCGATGTTCTCGTTGCCGTTGCAGGAGGAGAAATGAAGCGCCGTCCTTCCCTTGTCGTCTGCTGCACAGGGGTCGGTGTCATCTTGCAGGAGCTTTCTCACTAAAAAAGTAGCACACGTTCATTAGCAAACAAACAAATACATTCACGTTTCACAGCGTCACCTCACTGCTCGTACCTGTGTCGATGTCGTTGCTGTTCGCCGCATCCCTCAGTCTTTTCACAGCTGTGGAGATAAGACATTCAAATTAAGAGGTATGTAAATGGGTCTTTATGACAGGATGAATGGGATCGGAATGCATGTCATCAGAAACAAAAGGCAGCATTGACAAAACACAAAGGAGCTGGACCTCAGACAGGAGGATGCTTGCAAAGCTACACATCATTCTGGATAACACCTCCTACCCCTCAATGGCGTACTTGTCCAATGCAGACGCACGTTCAGTGATCAGACTCATCCCACCACGTTGCACTACTACAGAGAAGCCACAGGAAGTCATTGCTATTGCTGCCGGGTGCTGTCAAACCCCCAACACTCTGAACCAATAAGACTGGAATGGACTAATTCTAAGCACCAACTGTCACTTTCCATCACTTGTGCAACAACAAAATACTTGGTACAATAATCCACGTGCAATACGTCTCTGCTGCTCATGTCCTTATAAACCCTGTGAGTTTGACAGCATAATTACATAATTACAGACTCACTTAAATTGCTTTTCTGTACATGCATTCACACATTCTATTTATTATTCAGATAGAACGTAAAAGGGTTATATTCCACATTATGGATGCATATGCATATGTTTGTTTACGTCATCTTATCTCGTCATTTTCTCCCTGAGAGTTGTTTTAATTCTGAATGAACTATCATGAAGTGACGAGGATATAGAATAGGAGCCTCAAACTCAAAAGACCACCGGCCCTCTAGTTTGGTCACTAGAGGGCCGGTGAAGAGGTTGGGGAAAGTCCAACTTTGAGGAAAAATACATAGAAATAAAAATATTTATGATGATATTTCACATACTTTCACAATAAAAGTGTCTGTTTTGATATGGAACGATAAAAAGTTCACAATATAAATGTATTTATGATGCAAATTGAATATAGTCATTAAGAAATAAGTGGCGGGCCACATGAAATTGATTAGGGGGCCGCATGTGGCCCCCGGGCCGCAAGTTGTCCAACACATTTTTAGAGCAATCATCATGAAACTTGATTATTTTGATATAGAACTACTGTTACTGAACTGTTACCCAACCATATATTTAGTAAAAAGACTGTACCACAGTTTATATTGTTATATTTAAAGTTAGGTTATGATTGGTAATAAAAACTGGTATGAACCACACCTAACATAACCAGGTAACCCATATATTTACGATGATAAAAAGTGGTATGAACCACCCCTAACATAACCAGGTAACCCATATATTTATGATGATAAAAAGTGGTACGAACCACCCCTAACATAACCAGGTAACCCATATATTCATGATTATAAAAAGTGCTACGAACCACTCCTAACATAACCAGGTAACCCATATATTCATGATGATAAAAGTGGTACGAACCACCCCTAACATAACCAGGTAACCCATATATTTATGATGATAAAAAGTGGTATGAACCACCCCCCTAACATAACCAGGTAATCCATATATTTATGATGATAAAAAGTGGTATGAACCACCCCTAACATAACCAGGTAACCCATATATTTATGATGATAAAAAGTGGTATGAACCACACCTAACATAACCAGGTAACCCATATATTTATGATGATAAAAAGTGGTACGAACCACCCCTAACATAACCAGGTAACCCATGACCCATACTAACGGAAATGAGGACTATTGGTCTTGGAAAAGGTCAGTGTTTGTATGAAAAAAACAAGTTTATCTCTCTCATACACATGTTTTTTTTTTTTAACGAATAAACATAAAACGTACCATAAATATCTTTACCAAGAGGAGCCAGGCTCCGCGCGGCTCTGTGGTGTCGCCTGGCCCTGTTCGCTGTCATCTTCCCCAGCCTGCTCGCTCCTCCGCCGGGGTCGCCGTGCTCCGCTCGCCCCGGCTCCCACAACAAGTGCAGGTACCGAAGCTCTTTGTCTTCTCTCTGTCCGACACGACCCAGCACCACTTTGCCCTCGCCGATGCCACTTATCCCAAAACCGACACCGGCAGTAGTAGTGCCGCCGCCGCCGCCGTCGTCCATCCTGTCCACGGTGCCGCGCTGCTGCTCCGTGTCCGACGCCCCCCGGGTTCCATCGTCGCGTCCGGGCTCCACCATGTACTCCCCCTCGGAGCTGGAAGGCTCGTTATCTGAAGCTGCTGCGACGATAGGGCTCCACCCGTCCATATTTTTTATTTTTTTTACCGTGACATATAAAAGGAAACACACAACATACGGTCCTTACAACTCCAGCCGAGGCTAAAAGGAAACGAAGCCGTCATGGATGTCAAGAGGCAACTTCTATTATCGCAGCAAATGCGTCAGCGGCGTCTGCGGCCATTGCTCGACGAGTCAACAACACTAACACCGCCCCATGAAAAGTCTCTCTATCGTGGACGACTTACGCCGTTAAACATAAGTGATTTCCCCCCACAGACAGCACCAAAATGTCCCCTATTTCACGCTTTTCATGTCATCTGGTAAACGTAGTATAACAAACACCTATTGTACGCACTGTGCACTCGCGGCCAATCAGCGTCACCGTTGTTCATGCGCTCTCGTCCAATAGGAGCAAAGCAACCAAGCAACCAATCACAACTGCTCTAGACTGCGCATGCGTACATTATACCATGCCCCATTCATGCCAGAAAACAAATAGTTTTCTGAAATGTACGTTTAATCTGGCAACAGCATGTCAAATGTATAACACTTATAATCATTTTTGGAACACAAAAGAAGAAGAAACAGTACAAAAAAGAGATAATTTCCTTGAATAATTACCTAACTTAAGGTCTCGTCTTCTCTCTATTCAGCAATGTATAGTGGATAGTAGTGGTTAGCACTGTTGCCTCATAACAAGAAGGTGCTGGGTTTAATTCCCAGTCTGGGACCTTTCTGTGTTTGCATTTTCCCCTGTGTCTGCATGGGTCTCCAGTTTCAGTTGTAAAATGACAATAAAGAGTTCCTTTCCTTTAACAATGGCACTTTTGTAAAAACAAAACAATTGTTCTATTTATTTCCACAATACCATGGGGATCACTGTGTAAATATCCTGTCCTCCACTTCTTGTTAGCGTTTAGCAAATTTGGTTCCATCTTTGTTTGTTTGTTATTGGTGTTGTTTATTTTTATTCACGTTATCTATCCTTATGTGAATTTAAATGTGAAATAACAGCCCCTTTCTTATGACTATGAGTCTTTTGGGATATTTGGAAATAAGGTTTTCCAGGTACTCATCATAAAAAAAATATGTATAAAAAATCATACTATCGTTATGAAAATAAAGCAAAGAGAAAAAAAACACCTCCATCTTTGGTTGCATCAGTTAAGTGGTATAAATCTGATATTGGTTAAGGGGTAAAAGTTGTCAATGGTCTCCATACAGCACATCTGTGTACAGCTCTTTCATTCACATGCTGTCAACACAGCCACAAGGAAAACATTGGGATTAAGTGTCTTCCACAGGGACATATTGGCATGAAGAGTAGAGGAGGAGCTGGGGATCAAACCTGACCTAACAGTAGCTCTACCACTCCATCTACAGTCGACCATAATGGCTGGGAACCACTGATGTGTCAAAGATATTTGGTCATGTGTTAGGGAAGGATTTTTGGTGCTGGAGGTAGTAGCAACGTCTGAGGGACCCACACAGTCAGATGCCAAGTTTCAGTCCTGAAGACACAGAGGCTCCGGCTTGTGCCAAGTAGTTTGGAAAAGCCGGATCGGCCCCTGACGTGTCCGTGTCCTGCTCGATGGGCATCAAGCCGGCGTCGTCGTGTACGCTCTGCCTCAGCTGACTGCCACGAGCGACACCCTGCTGCTCTAAGTATCCGTGCTGACAAAAGAGCGGAGGCTTGCGGTGTGTGAGGGAGAAGCGGAAACATGATTCTATCAGACGAGACAAAACACAAAACAGCCATTAAAATCCATAACTGAAATGACCATCATTTCATAATCAAGTACTTGTTTGGTCCACAAACCAAAATACTCCAGTTTTAATGATTTCTTTGTTATATGGGGCAAAGTAACTTGAAAATATTCACAATTAAGTAAAAAACAACAGCTCCAAAAACAGTTGCAATGGCCCCTTTCATGTCTGGTATTAACAGTGATCTGATCATGTTCAGACAGCATTAAGAGAGTCTGTTCACACCTGGCAGTAAAATGTGTCCTGAATGTGTGTCATGTGACCACAGACCCCCCCCCCCTGTCTGATTGTTCATATGTATCCACTGTCAGCATGTTTGCAAAGTTTTAACCATTAGAATTTTTAGTGCTGATCAGAACGTTCCAGCTATAATCAGGATTCTGCTCATGCAGCTCAGGAATGTGGACATATGTTTTTTTTGTCATCTGATCTGAGGATCCTTTCAGGACACAATCAGACCCATAATTAGCCCATAGTGATAAGATCACTCAGGATTGATGCTAATACCAGGTCTGAATGGGGTCTATGTGTTCAGCCCTTATTCCTGGAGGCATGGACAGATTACCTGCATAGAAGGTCCTGAGGTCAGTGTGGACACAGTGCTCCAGGAAGCGCCGTAGTGGTTGGATGTGAGATATTGGACTATCCCATTCTGTGAGGAAGTCTTCCACCATGTGATGGATTGCCTTGGGCCTCGGCAAAGGCCAGCCTTTGGGACGGAGCTTCATTTCTTCCTCTGGGACAAACAAAAAAAGTACTGTAGAACTTTCTAGCAGTTATTGAGCATGTGCAGTGCGAAATCAAAGCATGATTGTCATCAAAGCAGTCGTCATCAAAGGTTTGTTGATCAAAGCACTTCTTGTATATAGCTAATCCAGTTTACTTGTTTGTCTTCATCTGTAACTGATCATCAGAACCTGTATGCTTTGTCGGTTAACAACCTATTAAGTAGTGTATTAAGTCGTGCGTAGAATAAAATCTCTTAAAATCTCTCCGTTAAAGGGCGAAGGAGGCCACTACAACGGCGGAGCCGTGGACCAGAGCTAACGGGGCCGTTGAGGGGCAGAAGAAGTACTTTAGCTGTGAGTAAACTTTTAATATCCAATCTAACCCACAGTGATTGTATTTCAAAGAATTATAATTTACTTTATTTACCTGTAGGAAGAGTGTCATAGAAGTATAAAACAGGGTGCAGGAAGTTGGATTTCCAGGCTTTGGTCCAGTCCGATTCTGCTCTGGTTCGTCCCAGAAAGTCAATCTTATTCTTCCCGTACTGCATGACGAGAACGATGAGTCCATGGTTGGACACGTCGTGGCCCGAGAGAGAGGAGAACTGAGGCAGAGCCTGGACCGGAAACTCTTCCACATATTCACAGTGAGAGCTTAGAGTCGGGGAGAAAAAATAGTATTTTTTTTCATTCGTGAAAATATCAGGTATCACAAATATCACAAATCATTTGTGTGTCATCATTTAAAATACACATGAAATAATGTATATTATATAATATAATATTCATAAATAAAAATTATACAAAGCATAGAGTGATGTGTAACTAATCTAAACATCAACATAACATTAAAGGCGCCATATGTAAGAATGTGGCCAAAAACGGTTACTACAGTCAAATTCAAGATACAGAGGTCTTTTAGGTTTCGTTTTCTGACATAACTGGCAACCCGTGGTTGCTCAACAGCTGAGACTCTACTGACTGCAATGATTGGTAGACGGCGGTAGATGGCGCCACATGCCAAAACATTCAACATTTCAAAACATAAACATGATTTGCAGTCTGCAAAAGATTTTTTTTTTTAGCAAATATTTTGTCTGCACTGTTGGTTGCTGTGGGATGGTTGCTGTGTCTGGGAGCCTGTCTGTACTTCTGGACTCCATCTTGTGCGCTCTGGGGCCCCTGACCTGTCTCACAGCACAGATACCGCAGTTAAATGGATGTCCTCGAACCGTCCTGGTAAAATATTGACATTTGTTATATGTTAATATGAATAGTTTGTCTTTTTTTCAGCTTTGTAACCTCTACACTTAGGCTCAATCCCATTTCTCTTTTTTTTATCCCTACCCCTTGGATTTGCGTTCCAAGGGGCCTTTCCAGAATGTGAAATGTTTTTTCCTGTAGATTCATACATGGCTGGATATATAGTTGACATACCGTCGTACTTCCTCGTATAGTACGATAACAGATATGCCAGTGCTAAATATCGACTTTTTAATGAATAAGTTAAGGCGCTCTAAAATAAACAGTCCCTCCAATTTTCAGGCGGTAGGTGGCGCCACATGCCAAAACAGAAACATGATATGCAGTCTGCAAAATATTTTTTTAAATGTGAATATTTTGTCTGTACTGTTGTTGTTGGTGAGTTCAGTTTGTTATATGAACATTATTCCTGAGTCTCTGTGACATATTAGGAGGATTTTATGGCCAGTTGCTTTAGAGTTATTACATAATGCACCTTTAACTTACCCTCTGAGAAGTATGACATCCCCGAGCACCTCGAACATTTGGTACGGCCCAGAGGCCTCGTTGACCCGCTTCAGAATCCACGACTGCAGCTGCGTTGTCAAGAGCTTTGTTGACGGCCAGAGGTTGCTATGGTAACGGCGTTCAAGTACACGATGCACAGCTCGAGCTGTGGCAGAAAATAAATCAATTTAGTTTATTCAATAAGTGTGTTTAAAAGTCCCATTTCGCTGCACTTTCCTGCACAGACCAGGAAGTGCTTTTAGTGACAGCAGGGATGTGATTTTCTAAAATAAACATTGGTTTGATTTTCACCTGTGTAACGGAATCCATGGATAAACCCGCCAGCAGATGAGCGGTAGTCTCTGGAGTGAGCAGCGGTTCCCAGCACAAACAAACCCGCGGTGTTCTTCCCTTCATACCACGCTGTCACCCCCGGCAACCTCCCTTTGGCATTCTCACTGTTTGGTGGACAGGCAGATCTACAGAGAAATGTGAATATTATCATAATCAAACACAGGATACGAGTATGATACAATAGCTACATTAACCACGTTACATAAATCTTTACCTGTCAAATATGGTGAAGTTGAATCGGAATCCAAGGCATCGGATGACGCGGTCGTACGTGTTTCGAAGTGGGAAGTTGTCGATGTGATACCCTGCCAGCTCTTCAGCAGACACGTTGGAATTGTTCTTCCCCTCCTGGTTTTGTACATACTTTTTTAGAGTAACATAAAACTTTCTCTTCTTCTTCTTTTTCGTCTTTGTTCCCCCCGATCTCCTCCTGTCTGGCTCCTTCTGTTGAGCAATCACTACATGCTCCAGACGCCCCTCCAACACACCGTCCAGTGACTTCAGCTGGTACGTGTCGAGCAGCTCATTATTCACAGCTCTGAAAGGCAGTTCAGGTTAAAATATTATAAGCGGTTGGTGAAGTTGTGTTTCGTTAAACCAAACCAAACAGTAGCTTGGGCGATTTTTGGATATTCTCCATGTCTGCGTTCAAAATCAACAGCCTCGAAGCCCATCAAGCCATCTGAATTACTAACTGTATGGTCCAGCAGAGGGCGCAGTAAACACAGAAGAAAGCTCATATTCAGTAGGGTTGATCAATATGAGCTTTTTTCTGTGCTCACTGCGCCCTCTGCTGGACCACACAGTAATCACTGCAGATAGCGTGACAGGCTTCTTTATTTCTCAGAATTTCAAAATAAAATGATCTAGTGTTGGTATGGAACAATATATAGTTCAGATGTGGGACGTGTATGATCCAGGACTTAGGGATTTTCTGATCATGGCGTCATTGCAGGCTACCGTAGAGAACTAATCACATATTTGCAAGGCGTTTTCTCACTAAATTATTTTTCGCTGTCTATTCATGTAATCAACACTTATCAGATTCCCATCATTTGGCTGCACAACTGTGTAAATACCCCACAACCTAACACCTTAACATGATAAAAGTGATGTGTAACTGGTTAGAAAGTTGATGTTTTTTGACACTGGAAATACCAAATATGCAAATATCACCAAATCATCACTATTATATAGTTAATAGTGAAAAACTTGACCCATTTTTAATCTACTTAAAACTGACATAAAGAGACTGTGTTAGGGACAGAGACTGAATCAATAAAAATCAATCAGTACCTGAGGTCTCCAACGTAATGTGTTTGCCAAGCCAGTCGCACAGTGCTGGAACTGAGCATGTGCACGCGACTTGCCCTTCCCATGATGCTCTGGGCTGTTTCGAACGCAGAGTTCCCCTTCCCCAGAATGAGCACAGCCTGGTCCTTGTAGTCCTCAGGGTTGGTGGAGATGGACTCATAGCCCTCGACCAGTTCAGAGCCAACAAACTCCACCTTCTGTGGGACCCACAGACCTGTGGCCACCAGGAGGACGCTGAGGGAGACAGAGAGAGCACAACGAGATATATACGACAGCACAACACACGGTGCCAGTGGAATATATACGAAAGTATAGAATACCTGCATTTGTAGTCTGACGCACGTTGATCAGTCAGGACGTAGCTCCTGCCGCTGTCCGTCTGCACAGCCCTGATCCGTCCGATGTCCACGCCGTAGCGCACCTTCAGCCCGAGCTCCTTCTCAAACATGGACAGGTAGCGCGTGAAGGCGTCGGCTGGCGGGTAAAACTCACTGCTCACTCGCTTCAACAGGAGGTCGCGTCTGTCGCTCAGCAGCGAGTTCCAGTCGTGGCGCAGGTTAAACTCTGGGTTGGACCTCCCTGTGTGGATCTTGTTGATGCTGATGAGCTTCCTGTGCCTGGGATACCTACACACACACACACACACCCCCACCCACACACACACACCCCCACCCACACCCACACCCACACACCCCCACACACACACACACACACACACACACACACACACACACACACACACACACACACACACACACACACACACACACACACACACACACACACACACACACACACACACACACACACACACACACACACACACACACACACACACACACACACAGATGATTCAAGAGGAAAGTTTAATTTTCTTAATGCACCCCAGAGGTACATCAGTTGTCGTGGCCGAGTGGTTAAGGCGATGGACTAGAAATCCATTGGGGTCTCCCCGCGCAGGTTCGAATCCTGCCGACAACGCTACATTTATGCTTTTGCTGCGAATAAAAGCGTCTGCTAAATGTTTAACTGTAAATCTTAATGTACAAAAACATACCGTGACGTACTGTGTTATTTTTATCATTATTATTTTATTTTATTCTGCACTGCAGTGCCACCAGAGGGCGCTGTCGTGCAGGGCAGGAATGTAAGCTTTTATAAGTTGAGCAATGAAATGTCCACAGTTTTCATTTGATGAACGCAATTTCCTTACTTTTTGTAGTGTAGTGGTGTGTGAATAGTTTGTTGTGCCTGATGCTACGCCTCCTCTGGTTTCTCTGGCCCTGCGTCTGCAGTGTTGTGGACTGGGGAGCTGTTGCGCGTGCATGCGCGTGTGCAGCGCACAGTGAGGCTTGAGGTTCAGGGCCCCTGAGCTCTTCTCTTTGGCTGATTTGAAGCAAGGGCAGGCACTGCACAGGTCTAAGTTGCAAGCTAGGCTAACGTGAACTCATCCATGGACTGTTGGATATTGAACAGCAAGGGTCGCAGAAAATTTTACGCACATGGCCCGCAGAGCGTCATTCCTCTTCAAACAGTGAGCGGTGAGTCTAATTTATTTTTTATTCTAAGTGGAATTGATATTGTATTTTACATATTGTTTGAATTATACTAGACTTGACGGTGTTGTAGGTGAGTATTTGATATTGTGAGAATTTGAACGCTGCCATTTGGTGGTGCTATTGATATGATAATATATGTCATCAGATTGGTATTGTTTGTGTGATGGAATTATTCAGATGCAATTCTCTAACTTGCGGCTGTGTTTTTGTTGTGAGGGTACGAGAGTAATATGTGGTATTTCTGGATTGCATTATAAGATTTTCCTGCATGGCAACACCAGAATTTCCAGACCAAACTTGCCACTGCTTAAATGTATATTGTCTGGTTTCTTTGCTCCATATAACTAAGAAATCATTCAAACTTTGGTTTGTGGACAGAACAAGACATTGAGAACATCGTCATTTCCAGGTTTGACAAACACCGATCAATGTTTTTCAGCATTGTATGGACCAAATGATTACTGGATTAATTGAGAAAATAATAGCCCTAGAATTAACCCAATAAGGAATTTAAATTGTGTAAAAAATTAACAATTAACTGGGTTTTAACAATTAGACAAATGACAACCAGAAAATCAAGTCTAAGTACTAGACCATCATTAGCAAAAAGATGCCATTTCAAATATGGTCGACCAGTATAGAGAATATGAAAAACCCCTCTAAACTATAGTATATGTTGTCCCAAAAGGTTTCTCACTTGTAAAAGAAGCTGCCTGGTCCCGAGTTCCTCTCCAAGACGATGTAGTCTCTTTTGGCCTTGGACAGAAAATGTCCCATCTGCAGTCCTGCAGGTCCAGCTCCGAGCACACAGTAGTCAAAGTGGCGTGTGCCATTGTCAGAGGAGCAGCTCACACAGCCGATCAAGATGAGCAGGATGAAACTGGGGAGGCTTGAATCCATCACCTGTCGGACATGAAGAGATGTAGTTAAAGTATGGGTGTGATTGGCATAGACAGTGACAAGAAAAATGCAGACACAGTGAAAACAATTGTATTATTCCAACATCATAGTTGATTTAAACAATAATAACTTATATATTTCCCTGTAAAACATTATCTCATGATAATCAAATCACCAAAAACAGACATAACTACTAGGGATGGGTGATATAGGCAAAAAATAATACCTCAATTTCTTTTGGAAATTTTGACAATAATGGTAATACGTCGACATCCTTTGCAATTTTGACTTGAATCGTCTGACTTATAACCCATTAATGTTGCTTATATCACATTAAATCACTGTTAAGTCATTGAAATACTCAATGTCAATCTGCATCTTGTTCAAATCTTTAAAACAACAATCATACTATACTATACATATATCTCTTTATAAATAACCAACATATGAAAATATATTTAAAAAATAATGTTTATATACATATATACATAAATGCCAAATCCAAAAAATCCTATACACATATATGTACTGTATATCACAAGCTTCACTATAAACTGACTGTAAAAAGTGTAAATAAAAATCAAAGAACATTTTAGCTGAGTAATTTCTTATTTTGGGAAGAACAACATTTATTTCACAGTTGGAGAATTGTGTCTTTGACACGACTCAACAAAAATGTGTCATTGACGTTCAGTGTTATCAGTATCAGACACAAAAAAGTGGTATAGTATAGTCCCATCTCTAATTACAATTAAACCAATGCTCATGTAATTAATCTGCCCACTAATCTGCAGTCTCACTTAATCCCACACACTGACCTGGACTTTATTGAAGAAGCACGTGACCAATTAACTCAAAACACATGAAATAATATAATATAAAAAATAAATATCATGTCGTACATATATTGATAATGACTTTTCTTTTCTTTTTTTTAAACATCACACTTAGTTATAGAACAATATCCAGTGTTGTGTAGTTAACATGTGTTACTAGTTAATTCACTCTGCGTGGGTCGGTTTTTCTACATTATTAGGTCCAGAGTTATGATGACACCCGACTGTGATAACCATAATATGTTATAATGTGAAAGTTTTAAGTTGAAATCAGTGAAAACAGCCCCTCACAGCCCGCCCCGACTCTGCCTGTGTTCTCCAGCCGACGTAGCATCACTCGGCGGCGGCTACAGCGGCTGCCAGTGTCCGCTGAGCTGAGCCAACTGAGGCGGGAGCTTTCTAACATGTAAACACTCGTTTATTTACCTTTTACATCCGTCGAAGCGTCGCCGGCAACATGTGTGGTTTATCCAGGTCAGTCTAGACGGCTACATGTTTACTGGTTTACATTTTAACCCGGGTTAATGTGTGTGTGTCGCCCCCATGGAAATGCATTAGTACCGCCCACTTCCCCCTTGGATGACAAAACTAATGGAGGTCTGCTTTCATAAGGGGGCGGGGCTATAAGAGAACCTCTGCTTTCATAAGGGGGCGGGGCTATGAAGAACCTCTGCTTTCATAAGGGGGCGGGGCTATAAGAGAACCTCTGCTTTCATAAGGGGGCGGGGCTACAAAGAACCTCTGCTTTCATAAGAGGGCGGGGCTATGAAGAACCTCTGGTTCATAAGGGGCGGGGCTATAAAGAACCCCTGCTTTCATGAGGGGGCGGGGCTATGAAGAACCTCAGCACAGGGGCGCTGTTCATGTTCAACTGGTGGTCCGTGGGCCAAAACTGGCCCGCCAGCATCAGTATCTGGCCCCAACAGATGATTTAAAACAAATCTGATCTCAACACCTTTAACTTCAAAGCTTTAAAATGTTATTTTAACCATAAAAGGGGTCAGAAAATGTCATATAATTAAGTGTTTTTGCCCATTTTTCTTGAAGAAATTTTGATATCTGGCCGTTAATTACATTAAATTGCATATTAAAATAGTGTATTAACAATTTAAAATGATGAAAAACAAAAAGTTTTATTTTGAAAAAAAACTTTGTACATGCACACCAGATTTTGCATTTTAAACACACATTTAAAAAAAAACATTGGTCTATTCCTCTTCTTTATACGATACGATTAAGATCACACAAATGACTTTCAACATGTTAAGTGAGTGAGCCGCATTGGAATATACAGTGATTATAAACACATTTATTACCACCCGTCATTAAAAACAATAAACAATATTGTTATTTATTTGTCAAATAACAAACTGAATTCACCTTTTTTCTAAGCACATTTGAGCCATGTAACCACTAAAACTAACTTTTCTGTTCAGGAATGACATCATTGACATCTTAATCAAGAAAGAATAATGTGCTTTTTTAAAAAAAATATCATTTCATTACTGTCTTTTAATTTTAACCCCTTCTATATGATTGAAATTTGACATCCCAGTATTATATGATTGAATATTACTTCATTATTAAACTGAAAAAAAACAGTGAGTGTAGTGTTTCCCTCTAAAAAAGGCTCTTGTCAAATGACTGGAGTCATCGTATTGGCTGACATGTCTCTGGCTTTTCAGTTCTGCTTTGTCATGTTCTGGGTTTTTTTCTTTCCCAACATGAACCCAGCACTGCTCGGTCATGTTAAGCGACAACAGTCTGAGTGAAGTGAGTCAGCACTTCCACTTCCCTTCTTACTCAGCAGCTCCAGTCTCATGATTGTGTATAAAAGAGGCAGCACAGAGCAGAGAGAGCCACAGAGGATCATCACACACTCAGAGGAAGAGACAGCGGTGGATACAGGACTGAACACTTTAAAACAGGTACAATTATCATATTATCATATCTGCACTATCTGTGTCTTTTTATCCACATTAAATATCTTTAAGTAAACTTTTTCAACCGTTTGTCACAGATGGAGAAAATGAAGAGCGCGAGGACATATGACACACAGGATGTTGGCAGGTACGAGAACTTAATCACTTAATCAGATTTGTTTTGAAAGCAGCTACTTTTCACGCTCTTAACACTTCCTCCTGTGTCCTGTTCTGTGTTTGCAATCCTGCCCTCAGTGATTTATCTGAGCAGATCAAAGCAGCCACGAAGGACAGCCACACCAGAGCTGAGAACACAGAGCTGATGCTGAGTTACCAGCGGGGACAGATCAACATGTCCCAGTACAAGGTCGGTATCTGCTCAGCGACTGATTCATGCTAAAGTTTTTGTTTTGTTTTTAAGTTTTTTTTTAAAGAAATGTGTTGTTTTTTTAGAAAAAAAGTTTTTTCAAATTTTTTTTCAAATAAAGTAAAGTTTTTTGTAAAAGTATTTTTTTCAAGTTTTTTCCCAAAAAGTTGAATCTTTTTTTTTTTCAAAAAAAACATTTTTTTCCCAAAAAGTATATCTTTTTTAAGTTTTCTTTTCAAAAGTATAATTTTTTAAAGTATATATACATGTAGATATTTTTTAAAAACTTATTTTTTCGAAAAAAAATTATAAAATTATTTTTTGCCAAGTGTTTTTCCCCCAAAAAAAAATTTCAAGTTTTTTTTTTTATTCTTTTCAAAAAGCTTTTTTTTTGTTTTTCAAAAGTATAATTTTTTTAAGTATATATAAATGTCGATTTTTTTTAATAGAATCTGAGGAACATATTTCAAATAATGGATAGTGAATTATGTTGGATTAACTGTTATTTAAGTGTCTATGTCATTTAATTTTGTCTTATTTTCCTTATTGCACCTTTGTGCTGCTGTGTTAGTCTCACCTCTTGGTTGTCCTGATCCGTCTGCAGGTGCTGCTGTGTTCCCTCTACGAGATCTACAAGGCGCTGGAAGACGAGATGGACAGGAACGCTTCTCATCCTGGCGTCGCTCCGATCTTCTTCCCTCAGGAACTTGCCCGCCTGGAACCTCTGGAAAGAGACCTGGAGCACGTTTTAGGAGCAGACTGGAGGAAGAAGGTGATCGTCCCTGCAGCCACGCACAGATACGTGCAGAGGATACGTGAGGTGAGTGTTATCTAAAATTAAAAAGATCCACTGATTCAAAGAAACACTGCTGAACAAAAGCTGACTAAGCAACTGATTTTTTTTAGCTCGGCCAGAAGAAGCCTCTGCTGCTGGTGGCGCACGCCTACACCAGGTACCTTGGTGACCTTTCAGGAGGTCAAGTGCTGGGGAAGATTACCCAGAAGTCTCTTGGCCTGGGCAGCGACAAGGGCACTGCGTTTTTCGCCTTCCCCGGCGTGAGCAGCCCCAACCGATTCAAGCAGCTGTACAGGAGCCGCATGAACAGCATTGAGCTGACGGAGAAGGAGAGGACGGAGATGCTGCAGGAGGCGACGGCGGCCTTCGAGTTCAACATCCAGGTGAGAGAGGAGCAAAGTTACTGCAGAGTCGACATTCTCACTAAGTCATGAGAAAGAGGAAGTGAATCTGTGGAACTTACTAACAGTAATTTTTTTCTCCCATAGGTTTTTGATGACTTGCAGAAAATGCTGAGTGTCACAACAGCATCAGAGGACCAGCGGAACAACAACGTCCCCGCGGCGGCGTTCTCGTCTTCGCGTATGGTGCAGCTCACTGTGGGAGTGTGCGTCACGCTGGCCACCATCGGCATGGGCATCTACGCCCGGTGACTCTCACCACAACCACCACCACCACCAGCAGCAGCATTTTTATTATTGATATGCACCGTCAGCACTTTACTACTGTTGAATTATACTCTCAATCCAATCACAGATCTGGCACAAATCTGTTAGCGTTCCTTTTGTACTCCGCCTTTAACAAAACGTGGGTCAAATGTGACCAGGCCGAGTTTTTATGTTGTATGTCTTTGTAATAAAACACCAGTATTCTTCTAACAAATTGTTTTTGATCATCATACGTCCTCTTTTTATTGATGAATTTCTTACTTTTTTGAATAAATACACCAATATCAATGTTGTGTCAATGTCTTTCTTTGCTTAAAGGTGCATTATGTAATAAATGTAAAGCAACTGGTCATAAAATCCTCCTAATATGTCACAGAGACTCAGGAATAATGTTCATATAACAAACTGAACTCACCAACAACAACAGTACAGACAAAATATTCGCATTAAATAAAATATCATGTTTTGGCATGTGGCACCACCTACCGCCATCTACCAATCATTTCAATCATTAGAGTCTCAGCAAGCGAGCAACCACGGGTTGCCAGTTAAGTCTGATAACGAAACCTAGACCACGGTATTTTGAATTTGAATGTAGAAACCGTTTTGGGCCACATTCTTACATATGGCACCTTTAAGGTTTGAAATAAATGTATTTTATCATTTAATATTCAGCAATCGATTTCAGCTGGTGCCGTGGTGCCATATTTCAGGCATCGCCTGTAACCAAGCTCTAATTGGATAATACCAGCTGTCAATCACACTCCGTCTCCGATGGACCGCTAGTATCATAATTTTTAAATGGTAAAGTGCCATGAAAAAAAAATACTAAACACAAACTAACATTCATTCACTTTATTTTTTATTTCCACAAAGTTTGCAGACTTTAACATCTTTATATTGACAAAAATCACCTTTAACAACGTAACATTTTCTTTTTCTTCCGCCCTGACACGCATGTCTCAGGTGAAAAAGCAACAGCTTTTCACTGAGAATGAGAGCAGAGATCATATGTAGATTAGAGGAACAAACATAACAACATGACTGTAAACTATTTACATTAAGAGCATGGATGAATCCCAGAGGAGCAGCATGAAGCAGGAAGCTCTACTTGACTCTATAGAGCACTTTCCTCTGCATGCGGTGCTGAAGCTCGCCTCTCCTCAGCATCAGGTGCAGGACTTTGTAGATCGCGTGCTCTGGATATTTCTGTACAAAGGGAAGAATGTAGAGGTCACTCGAAGAATCTACTCTTACTATACCGACATCCTCAACTCTAATAAAGTCTCTCACACTGACCTGTTTGGTGAAGTCTTGGACGATGCTGTGCTCTGACACCTGGGAGCCGATAGCGAAGCGTCTCTTCAGCTGCTTCTCAACGCGCGAGACCATTTCCTGGTCCTCCTGTGAAGTAAAGCCCTCCACTCCTGGAGAACATACGGATGCAGAGACGTTAACTTAAAATATAACAATATGCACAAGTGGTCCCATGTTAAATCTTAAGTCGGCGAAGACGCACAAAAGACTGCAAACACGCACCTGAAAGGCTGCCGGACATCGCAGCGTCCAGCGTGGACACCTGGAAGAGTCTGAGGGCCTCGTCCACCTCTTCTTCTCCAGCCACAGCCTGCAGCTTCATCTTAGCCAGTGATTCTGCGATACGCACCACAGCCTCCAGCTGCCTAAATATACCACACAACAACACAATACAGCTTTATTTATACTCAAGAGTACACACTCTGCATACAGAGAACACAAGGTAAAAATACAACAGTGCAGTGAAAGGGTTTATGCAGAAATCCTGAGGTATTTCAATACCTTTTTAAGACTTTTTCGAGATCTTCTCAAAAATATTAAGACCTTATCGCCACTTCAAACTGTAATCAGCGACACATACTTGACTTAGAAAACTGTTTTAGTTCGGGCCCTTGATCAAGCATTTGTGTTTCTTCTCCCTCGTCGTATTCGCGTGGTATGTTATAGCACGTCGTATTGTGTGAAGGTGTAAAAACCTGCGTCCGTGAACGCATCATTTAAAAACCAGGAAGTGTATCGTCATTAGCAACATATGCGTTCATGGAAGCGGAGCTCAGCGGCTCTGTTGTAAATTAGACAGTGGTAGCAGGTACAGCAAGCTCCCGCTGTGAGGACATTTACGGCTCACGTATTTAAAAAAATGTCGAGGTTAAATCAGCCTCGGGCTCATAATTACAGTTAATGTGTCGGGTTGGGCTCGGACACAACGTGCACGGGCTAGGGACGGGCTTGATTTTTTGGGCCCGATCTAAGCTCTAAGGAGGAGGGCCTTCGCTATCGCAAGATGCTAGCGACAAAGGTGCACACGCTGCCCATCGTTGTTCTTAAACACGTTCTTAATGTTCTTAAAGGGCCTTAATTTCCCAAAATTTTAAGACCCCCGGAGACCCTGAGTGGGTATTTCAAGCAAACATCCTATTCCATATTCAGTCATTGCATTTATGACGTTGGGGGAAAAAAATTCAAATTAGCGTGACGAGAACCTGTATGGTCAATTTAGGGTCTAATTTACCTAATCCACAAATTTGCATGTGTAGCAGAGTTGGACAAACTTCTATATACTTGGATGAGGACAGTGGTTCAGTTAAATGGCATGCTTATGAAACTTATTTTGACCAAAGGACTAATTGCAAATTCAAAAATGATGAATAAAAACCACCGTGTATAATAGATAAATACCTGACAGTGATGGGGATGGAGGGCCTCTTGTCCGTCTCTCTCTCGTGTTCCCTCGCTCCGCTCCTCATCACAACGTATCTGTTCTTCAGCTTCTCTGCGGCCGCCGCAGACAGACGAGGGCCACATTTACTGTGAGAGAAAAACATTCAGGATAAATCACTGAAGAGCAAAAGGCTTTTATAAAAAGAAAGAAAAGAAAATCTCAGGTGTACTCACGTTCTGGCGTAGGCGATGTATTTCTTGTAGGTCCCCAGCGGGATTTCGCCCTCGACGCCCTCCGTCTGTGTCCGAGCGCTCAGGTGAACGTTCATCACGTGACGAGCCAGAGTCTACAAACAATAACAAACGTTACAGAGGGTACACAGTCTTTGTACGTCTGACAGTTTGGACGCAACAAACTCCTCCTCACCATGTCCCTCTGCTGGTCGTGGTGGTCCTTGATGATGAAGATCATGTCGAAACGGGACAAGATGGTGGGCATGAAGTCGATGTTGTCCTCGCCCTTCGTGTCGTCCCAGCGTCCGAACACCGAGTTGGCCGCGGCCAGAACGGAGCAGCGAGAGTTCAGGGTGGTGGTGATGCCAGCCTGAGAACGAGAGACGATGTTTGGGTTTATACACCGCACAAAAGTTTGGGGTCACTTAGAAATGTCCTTATATTTGAAGGAAAGGCCACTTTTTTCAATGAATATAACATTAAATGAATCAAAAATACACTCTACACATTGTTAATGTGGTAAACGACTATTCTAGCTGTAAATGTCTGGTTTTTAATGGAATATGTACATAGGTGTATAGAGGCCCATTTCCAGTGTTCTAATGGTACATTGTGTTTGATGATCGCATTAGAAGACTATTGGATGATTAGAAAACCCTTGTGCAATGATGTTAGCACAGGTGAAAACAGTTTTGCTTTGATTATTTCTAATCTTGTCAATGTCTTGACTATATTTTCGATTCATTTTGCAACTCTTTTGTAAAAGTGTGACTTTTAATGGAAAACACACAAAAAAATGGGTTCTTACCTTAGCGATAGAGATGGTCTGCTGCTCCATGGCCTCGTGGATGGCCACTCTGTCGTCTTCTCTCATCTGAATCACAAAAGCAGGTTCGTCTCAAGTCATGCTGCACAAATTATATATATATATAAAAAACTCAAACTTAAAACAGTCCTCACCTTGTCAAACTCATCGATGCATACGACTCCCCCGTCAGCCAGCACCATGGCTCCTCCCTCCATGATGAATCCACGCGTGTTGGGGTCACGCAGCACTGACGCCGTCAGACCAGCCGCACTGCTGCCTTTACCCGAGGTATAAACCTGAACAATTCACACTCGGATCAGCGTGGGAACTTTAACGCGAGAACAATTATATCGTCAACTATTTTGATAATCGATTTGAAGCTTTTTTTTTTTCATGATAAAAACAAGATTTCTGATCGTTTCAGCTTCTTAAATGTGAATATTTCCTTCATTTCTTTGCTCCACATAACAAAGAAACCAGTAAAACTGAATCATTTTGGTTTGTGGAAAAAATAAAGACATTCGAGAACATAGTCATTTCCAGGTTTGACAAACACTGGTATTTTATGGACCAAATGATTAATTGAGAAAATAATCGCCAGATTAATCGATTACAAAAGTAATCCTTAGTTGCAGCTCTATAAGTGAAAAACATGAATTTACCCCAATAGGTGAGCATCTCTCCACGAACTTGAGCAGCTGAGACTTGGCCGTACCAGGATCTCCCAGCATCAGCAGGTTGATGTCGCCTCTGCGCGTGAGGCCGTCAGGCAGCCTGAAGAGAACAGAGGTGTGTTAGTACTGCGCCTGTAGGGGGCAGACTGACAGCGAACGCTTCGTTTTTGTGTCGTCTTACCTCTTCCTCGACCCCCCGAACAACAGACAGGTGATGGCCTTTTTCAGATCGTCGCTGCCGTAGATGGAGGGAGCGACGGAGCGCGCCAGAGAGTCGTAGACGTCGGGCGACGCGGCCAGCGTTCTCAGCTCCTCCTCCTCCTGTGGGGAAACGGATCCGGTCGCACCACGACCTGCAGACAGAGAAGAGAAACAACACCTTAACATCCGACAGGGACTTATAACAGGACATGCATGTATGATAGAGATAATTCTTTAGTTAATGCTCACCTGTTCCTTCCGTGTCCACGTGGATGCCAACCACTCGCAGGTAGGACGCACGGATGCCCACGCCAACGCCCTTCTCTCTGCCTTTGGCCTTCACGGCAGCCATCTTCTTGATGGAGTAAATGCCCATGATGGTGACTCTGTTACCAGGGACCACAAGGTCACACAGATACCTGAGGGAGGAAAAAAAAGACAGTGGTGTGAAGTAATCTATAGGGTTGGGTACCGACAACCGGTACTTTTTGTACTTGGTACCGATTCGCGTCGGTGCTAACGAGTATTGGTTCACGTTTAATGAATCGGTCAAACATGGGATGTATTTAAAAGCTGAAGAATGTACTGTTTTTGAAATGGAAAGTAATGACCGAGGCATCAGCTACCAAGGCTAGCAGTGCGACTACTAGCACAGTGCTACTACGACGACTACTAGCACAGTGCTGCTGCTAATACTACTACTACTACTACTACTAGCACAGTGCTGCTGCTGCTGCTGCTGCTGCTGCTGCTACTACTACTACTACTACTAGCACAGTGCTGCTGCTGCTACTACTACTACTACTACTACTACTACTACTACTACTACTACTACTACTATTACTAGCACAGTGCTGCTGCTACTACTACTACTATTACTAGCACAGTGCTGCTGCAACTACTACTAGCACAGTGCCACTACTACTACTACTACTACTACTATCAGCACAGTGCTGCTGCTTCTGCTACTAGCACTGCTAGGGTTGGTAGCTGATGTTAGCAACATTTGAGTGTCTTTTTTGTTGCCTTGCGTAGCCGTGGAGAGAGCCATGAAATGTCGCATTCTAGCCGAACGGGGTCAGCCTCTGACTCGCAATTCTTCAAAAAGTTAGCCTGCCGTCTGTGGCTAGCGTTAGCCGCATGGCTAACTTCCGGCCGGTTAGCTCACAGCCAACAGCTGATTGTGTAAACGCTCGTTAGTGACGAGAGAAAGGGCAGACAAAAAAGAAGAAGCGTTAGTTGTGGAAGAGAGAGGTCTTATTGTTGTTGACCTGGTCCTAAATGTTCTATAGTTATTAACTAACATTTATTTATTTACTGTTCTTAAGAAAAACTTTGTTTTACAACTGAAAAACATTTTAAAAGTACCGGTTCAATTATGAAAGGTACCCAACCCTAATAATCAATAATCTGCAATCTCTATATTTTCCCAGTTTATAGAGGTGTTTGTTGAGGACGTGCTCCTCACCGGTCACAGTAGAGCTGCAGGTGACGGGGCATCTCTCCATGAGGAACAGCGTCTGGAGCCTCCTGCAGACGCAGAGTCTGGAAGTCCACGCAAACGCAGCGGTCGGGGATGATGAAGTATGGGTCAATGGGACACTTCACCCTGCCGGCGTTCTCACTGAGAGAGAGAAGACAAACGGTTATTCCTGCTCCGAGGAAGACGTGTTCAGATGTTTAATCTCGACTCAAGTCGTCAAACTCACGTGTTGCACTTGCGTGGCAGAGCGTAGCCCTGCAGACCCGGGGGCAGCGGGATGTTGCTGATGACGCCGCGGCAGCCGCGGCACTGCAGACACACCTTGGTGGCCTTCGCCTTCACGGGCGTGGCGGATATGATGATGCCGTTCACCTTCACCAGACGAGACACCTGCTCCGACTGAACGGAGGATGAAGCAGCAAAACAAACATTGTACCAAAGTGTTGTTGATGATGATGAAGAGGAGACAACAAGAGGCAGGCTTTGTATAGATACCTTCAGGTTGCGGATAGACGCATGATTGGCGTCGCTCTTCAGCCTGACCTGGACGTCCTGCACCGTCTCCTCCCCTACAGGCCGAGGACGGGTCACCTCATCTGCCACGTCTTTCGCGGCTTCCTCCAGCTGTAAATTAGAGCAAATTGTTAGAGGGGAGCAAAGAAGGAAAAGTTTTTTTTGTGTTTTATTTCTTTTTGACATAGACTGACCAGAGGAAGGTTCTCAGTGGGAAGCTTGTACAGACAGTCGGACAGATCCTCGTCAAAGCTGGCGAGGTCCTCCATCTCCACCTCCACCCAGTATTCTCCCAGGGTGTAGTGTCTCTTGAGCTCATCTCTGATAAAAGCAAGGCATCACAGTCTGGTTCATTGTCAAATAATGACAACAAGTGTATGTAAAAGTATTAAAAAAAAGAGTATAAAATGAGACGTTAAAGAACGAAAACTAAGGAAGCCGTTGCAGTCAATGGCACAAACTTGGTGTCAACGACGACGGCGTTTAAAAATATAAAGTTCGAATATTTGGGGTAAAACAAGGCAACATTAGACAACAAAACAAGACAAATGAGTGAAAATCAGCATAAAATAATTAAATATATATCAAATAAAGGTGGTCAACATGTAATTATCGCCCTACATTTTCCCACAATGCAATTGAACTGTAAAAATCGTGAGTTATTTGTGTAGAAAACTGCTCCCGATCCACATCAGGACTAAATATTAACAAAATAGAATAACGAATAAATATAGTTCACTGTGCATCAGGGTCACCCACTGACACACACTCTCTCTCTCTCTGGTTTTGCATACTTTGTGAGGACACTCAGACATAACGCATTTATGCATCACAACTAAATGCTTGACCCTAACCGAATTCTAACCCTAAAACCGGGTCTTAATCCCCAAAGAGTCAAAGTTGTGTGCTTATTTAAAACATATGTACACACACACACACACAGAGAGAGAGAGAGCAATTATTAGGAAACTGCATAAACGTTCATCCATTTTTATAGCCTAATCCAAAACTGAATCCCTAACCTGACCATAAACAGTTTAAGCCTAAGGATTTCAATCTAAATCCTTACTTTAACCAGTTTCTCAAAAAATGAGGTTCTGCCACATCAGGACCAGGTTTTGGTCTCCATGAGGACTACAGGTTGTGACGTGGTGGGTCTTTCTACCAGATAATGTTAATAATAGAGATTATCTGTCTCGCACACACCTACCTGTATTTGTATGTGAAGCCGGTTCGATCCGTTCCCACTCGGAACTGGCGCAGGAACTCACGGAACCGCTTCTTGATCTGGATCCGCTTCTGTCCGCCTTCGTCGGCGCCGTGTCCGTCTCCTCCTCCTCCTCCGAAGCTGTCACTGAAGTAAACTCCCGGGTCGTCGAAGCCAGACATGACTGAAGGAGCTCGGTGCGAAAGAAAAAGAGTTTAAGTTTTAAAAAACGATTTAAACTAAGAGTGACAGACGCAGAAGAGCCGGACACGATGCTGCTGCTCTGTTCCGCGGCAAAAACTGAAACAACTTCCCGTCTCTTTCCCGCGAACCGCTTCTCGCCACGCCCCCAATGTGTCCTCTGATTGGCTGAAGGGGAACTGCACCACTTGCTGTTGGTGGAAGCGGCTCGAGGGAGGCGTGGTCTCGAATAGAAGGCGTGGCCTGTGAGTTCTGATGGCGCGAAAAGCACAAGGCAAGAGAGACGGAGAGTGGGAGGAGTTTCCAGCACAAAGAACACATGGACGGTGTAAAACAGGAGTAATAAACACCTTTTACATTTGACTTTTTGTGTTTTTAAAGTTAATTTACTGTCAGCTCTTCGTTAGTTTTAGATATTTACACATAATTAGTGTCCTGTACTTTCCTGTTACACTCAAAATAATCCACACATAATAATTTGCGTAAATTGTTCATTTCAGTATTCTGAAAACAAATATATAATGTCTCCACATCATATATTTGCACATGGCACAGACACACAAATCCTGTTATGTGCATGTCATAAACAGGGGTGTTTCTAGAGACTTTGGGGGCCAAAGACAAACAGGACCCTGGGGCCCTACAATGATTATTATTTATTGAGGGTTTCCAACCATGGTTGTTGTTGCAGTCTCTCCTGTATATGACCAATTATACAAATGAAGGGGGTTCTCCTTGACTCAAAACAGTAGGACAAAGCGGTATTAACATATATATTTTTATTAGGGTTCCACTGCAGGATGAAGAGAGCCAGCGTTGTGTTATTGTTTGAATGAACCTCTGGAGGAAATGATATGTTGTGTAACAGCATCTGAATTTACTACAGTTCAGTGTAAACATTCATTCTCGATGAAAAAATAAACACAACAAAAGCGATGTGGCTTAGGACCATTAACTTTCACTGGTTTTAAAGAATGCATTCAATGTTTACTATCATAAATGTAGTCACATGATTCAAGTTATTATATTCTCATATATTATATGTGTATCCAGAATAAAACATGGCTGCTCAACCTGAATAATCTCATATTTTGTCACAGGGTACGAGAACCTGTTAGAAATGTTTTTACAACTCATAAAAATTTGTTCCTTTAAAAACACACCTACATGTGTCAGCAAAAAGGCTTTATTTAGCTAAGCAAAACAATGAATATCATTCATTTCTGTTGACCTACAAAAATGTAACCATTATATCCATCAGGTCGTCAGTAACAGGCACAGGCAGCAGGATTAGCAAAAGAAAGCGACTCAGGAGACGACTCCATGCTTCCTGCCCGTCTGAATGAAAGCCTCCACGCAGCGGTCGATGTCTGCGTCCGTGTGCGCTGCCGAGATCTGGACGCGAATCCTCGCTTTGCCCTTTGGTACGACCGGGAAAGAGAATCCGATCACGTAAATCCCTGAGGAGGGGGGGAAAGATGTGTTAATAGAGCTGTGGTTCAGTCCGGACAGATGATGACAGAAGATGAAGAGACTGAAGTGTGTCAGTCCAATTAGATTTGTTCCTTTAAAATCCCTTTAAATACATTAGCTTGACTTAAATTGTACAAAATCAAATGAGCGTATGTATACCTTCAGAAAAACCCAGTACGCACAAGAATATGACGACAGCAACAAAAACAAAAAAATGGGAAAATTCAGGCTCTGTCAGCTTAGAGAATTTAATTTTTTTAAGTTAATGGACGGCAGGAAGAATCGGAATTAGGAATCTGTGGAAGATGGTGGAGGTGTACGGCATATGAGGCATATAGAGAGAAAATAATCTGAGGAAATTAGGGGATCAAGAATTTAACTTAAAGGGAGTCATGGAAATGAGGGAGAACGCACAAGTCAGAATAGCAGTGAATTTTCTTACGGGATACGGGGCTATTTTATAGTGAGTGTACAGTATGTTGTGATGGTGGCCTATTTCTGGTTCACACTCCAGAGCAGAAGGGGGCAGTAATGCACCTATAGATGGATGACAACCGCCGTAAAACAAAAAGAAGAAGAAGAGTCGGAATGACGCTCGACATGCGAGCCGGATGCTGAAACAGAAAATGATTCTAAGACTACGTCAAGCTGGTGGTGTGGGTGTTGACACTGGCTGCGCATACAGCTACTAAAAATAGCTTCAACAACACAATATCTAAGTTTTTCATGTATTCAGACACTAAAACTACTGCAAAAGGGGAGGTTTTATGTAACATCGGTGCTACAGCTTCAATATCATTGATATTCTCTGTCTATTTTCTGCTGAGAACTAACTGTGAGGGTCTTGTTAAAACTAAAAGAGGTGCAGAGTTCATATTAGACGTGAAAAAAAGCCAGCTCACCCAGCTTCAGCATGTCGTCGGCCATCACAGAGGCCAGCCGCGCGTCGCCGAGCATCACAGGACAGATGGGGTGGGCCGAGCCTCCGATGGTGAAGCCAGCCTGAGTCATGTGATCCCTGAACCTGAAGGACAAGACACATATTACTTACAGTCACAATCATAAAAACAAGAGGCGATCGAATAGGCTGTAAACACAGACCAGCAGAAATCTAGCTATACTTTATGTAGCCCTGGATGAAGTGTGCAGGAATGTGAATTAATTCATGAATACAACGTTAAAAACGTTCTTCCATTCGAGGCATTTGTAACGTCTACTTACGGTAACGAGTCTGACAAGATGGTTTTTATGTATTCAGAAAGCAGTTCATGGTTGCATCATATAGCCTGAGGGCTGTATGTAGGCATTACTGACAGAATGTGCACATTCACAAAAGTGCTGCTAACGTGAATTAAAAGCACATTTTGCTAATATTTATAGCTGAGATTTGCTCCAGTTCTCCCTGTAACCATCAAAAATCCCCTGCAGAACAAACGCACCTCGTGGTTTTCGCCGTCATGCTCTGCGCGATATCGCTGGAGGCGAGCAGCAGCTCCACGGCACGGGTGGCGCAGCCCACCACGGGAGGGGGGAGGGAGTTGGAGAAGAGATAGGGACGCGAACGCTGCCTCAGCAGGTCAATGAGAGGCTTCGGCCCGACCGTGTAGCCACCTGGACACAATACAGCACAATATACAGAGAAAGAGAGAGCGCTGGGATTAGATTATACTGTATA
This sequence comes from Microchirus variegatus, assembly GCF_963457635.1. Taxonomy (NCBI): domain Eukaryota; kingdom Metazoa; phylum Chordata; class Actinopteri; order Pleuronectiformes; family Soleidae; genus Microchirus; species Microchirus variegatus. The sequence continues at coordinate 7,920,894 of NC_139811.1, forward strand.
AACACAGCTCTACTTTGGAGACAAAAAGCCAGACACTGTTGAAAACGTACCTGCTGCTCCACCCAGAGCTTTCCCCAGGGTGGAGTTTATGATGTGAACTCTGTCCATCACTCCCAGCAGCTCATCTGTTCCTCTGTAAATCACACAAGAGTGCAGCTATTATTCCACAGCCGGTGAACCGGAAAATCTTCACTTTTGTTCACAGAGTTTACACAAACGTCTCAGTTTTCAGTGATAGAAATCTCTCTTTACATGTGCTATGTGTGGACTAGGAATCTAGTTTCTTTCTTTCTTTCTTTCTTTCTTTCTTTCTTTCTTTCTTTCTTTCTTTCTTTCTTTCTTTCTTTCTTTCTTTCAGTATCACTAAGTTAAGACTAAGTTAGATATTACCTGGCTATATTTACAGCTGTACCTGAATTCTCACCCAGTGATAATAACAAACACAGACTTTTTTTATAATATCAAATAATATAATATATAAGAAAAACAATCAATTAAAACCAAACTTACTGAATAAATGAAATTTGGAGTATACAATGCGATAAAAACTACCTGACGTGACTTTTGTAAAGAGATTTTTGCACAAATTGCATCTGGTATGAAAAAGGTGAGACGCCTACTGCTGCCAACCACTAGGAGTGATCAAGATGTTTTTTTTTTTTCCAAAAAAAGTTCTTTTTAGATCAATGTAAATAAAATTAAATGGGTTTTAATCATTTGGTACCTAAGAAATCTCAAATGGCACATATGGTGCCAAACGAGAGAACGCCTAGACGTCTCTTTACTAAACCCTCTGTCATTTTACTCTGCTTCACTTCAGCAGCATCAGACTTTGCACAGCTCATGTCTACAAGTTGTTACATGACCTCCATGAGTTTTTAAGCTCCTAGTGCATATTTCAAAGGTGATATTTACTTTAAAATGCAATATCTTTTTAGGCGAGAGAAAAAAAATCTGTTATTTGCTGGGACCCATGTGCATTTACTCTGACACATTGGCATCTACAGTGAAACTTACACCTGTGGCGGAAGTGTTATCTTTATTTTGATACCAAGATAATCCACATAGAGCTTGTAACTGCAGAGATTTACTCTATTTAGTTTGAGCATGTCATTTTCGAGCAGGGACTCCAAAAAAGAGTATCTCACTCACTCACCTTCCCCGGGCTCCCAGGAAGCCGGTGGCGTGGCACTCGTCTATAAACACCATGGCTCCGTACTGATCGGCCAGGTCACAGATTCCCTGTAAGGGAGCCACGTCTCCGTCCATGGAGAAGGCTCCGTCTGTCACGACCAGACGCATGCGGGACGACTAAAGAGGGACAGGATGCAGGAATCAGTGAAGCAAACATCTGACCTTTACCTGACCCTGTCACATCAGCGCCATAAAAGAGAGTGTATGCGTCTCAGGAGATTGAGGATTAGTATTCAAATGTATTATTCTCTAATCTTTCCTCCAGAGAAATACAACAAACACTGTTTGCTAATCCTCGTCTCCCATAGAAATTCTGGTTTTTCCTGTAAGTCTTATTATTTTTCCACTCTTCCACACACCTGCGCCTCCTTGAGCTTGGTCTCCAGGTCACCGAGGTCCATGTGCTTGTAGCGCAGCCTCTTTGCCCGACACAGGCGGATGCCGTCGATGATGGAGGCGTGGTTCAGCTCGTCGGAGAGCACCGCGTCGTCCGGGCCCAGCAGAACCTGTAGCGTGAGAACAAGTTGGTTCTTCACCGCGAGAGGAGCGCGACAGGTCAAGTCCTTCTGATTCTGTCTCTAAAGCACAGCACAGCGTACCTCAAAGAGCCCGGCGTTGGCGTCGAAACAGCTGGCGTACAGGATGCAGTCTTCCCTCTCGTGGAACTCGGCGAGCTTCTGCTCCAGGTTTTTGTGAAGATCCTGTAAATGACAGAGCGTTTTCAAGTACGTGGAGCTAATCGTGGTCTTGCATGATGTTTAAATGACGTTGGATACTCTCTCTGTAATTAAAGTTGTGAAAAGTCAGTTCAAACTACTCAGTTCATGCAAACAACTGTGAAAATGAGATGTTCTCCGTAATATTACCTGTGTGGTTTAATTGTGCTCATCTCCAACTGTTTTATGATGTTCTTTATTCGTTTTGAGCGACCAAGCAGCTGTGCATGGAGCACCGTGCTCACAGAGGCAGGACAAACAGCCTGAGTGTAAATGATAATGAGCTTTGGGTGGGGTTTTATGTTTTTTAAGTGTGTATTAACAGTAGTTTACGCAGCACATGTAGCCTGTAGTCAAGGGAAACTGAGTCATGACCATGCTGGGAGCCTGGTTTATTTCCCTTTGAACCAGAGCTACACTTTAGCTCAAAGTTTAGAAGCAGAGATCAAGTTATTCTCCTCCTATAATATTAGCTCTGATTGATTGAACCCGACTCTGTACTCAGTACAAAGTTCACCACCCAATAACTGTGTGTGAAAGCGTTGACCAAACATACCTGCGTCCCACAGATGAACCTGACCGAGCTCAAGCCGGCACCGTGCGTCTTAAGAGCATCGATGCCTGCCTGCACCACCTCTGGATGACTGGACAGGCCGAGGTAGTTGTTGGCACAGAAGTTCAAGATGTCTGAAGAGACGATAAAAAAGCAGAAATAGTGACAGCAAAGTCAGTCAATAATGTCATTTCACACGTCAGCAGTTATGACCCGGAAATCAGCAGGTCATTCATAAAATCCTCTCCCTAAAAAGCTTCATCCACACGTAAGCTACTTTTCTAACTGCAAGAATGGACAAAAATTATCTCCTCCTTCTATTAAAGTTACATTTATTGAAACAAACTTGCAAAACTGCTGAATTGAAATCAGATTTTCTACAAGTTGGTCCAGACTGATTCAACACATACTCTAACTGCTCAGAGTTCAACAACAATAACAGTTTGTTATTGGATATTGGCTTGACATTCGGTTGGGACCGTCTGCCAATGACATGAAAAATGTTCACTAAAAATCAATTCAATTACTTTTTACCATTTTGTTTGTTGTAGTAGATCATATTTGCAATGCCCTAACTACTACAGGTGATTAAAAGAAAACGTACATATATTTTCTTATGGACATAGTATCATTTATAACTGAAAATATTCGCTAAAAATCAATTAAATGACTATTTACCGTTCTGTTTGTTGTAGTAGATCACATTTGCAATGCCCTAACTACTACAGGTGATTAAAAAAAAAAGGAAAAAAAATAAACACTTATGGACATAGTATGCATTTAATAACTGAGAATATTGACAAAAATCAATAACATTATTTACCATTCTGTTATCCGTAGTATATGATATTTGCGTTTCTATTTTTATGCTGCGTTTAAAGACACAGCGTCCCTTTAACTTTGAGGAGCCTCTGCTAAACACCTGTTGCTAAAAAAAAAAACCGCTTCCACTCACCGCCTCGGCTTCCGTCCACGTTGATATACGGTCCCTGCTTTGACGTGATGATTCTCTCCGCCTTCCACGTCCCCGCGGCTCGGATAGACTCCAGCTCGTTCTCCAGCACCGCTTTGGCTTCGGACACGGCGGTGGCATAAGTCCGCTTCCAGGCCGAGGCCCGCACGACCCCGCGGACTGGTGAGACTAAACTCCTGGCAGCTTTTCCAAGAGACATGACGCAAAAAAACGCTGTGAAAGTGTGTGTGTGAAAGTGTGTGTGTGTGTGTGTGTGTGTGTGTGTGGCAGAGAGAGAGACGTGTAAAACCTGCGCGAGCGTGGTTGTAGTAGAAGACCCGCCCCCTATGTCGGCTCTGATTGGCTCATCGTGATGTTGTCCCCCCAACTTTAACCAATCGTCACTTTAGTGAATCAAAGGCAGGAAAGGGGGCGGGTCTTCCTGGGTCAAGTTTGCGTGACGTCACAGTAGTAGGCGTAAAGTGTGTCCAGCCAATCATTTAACAGATACTTTTTTAACCTTTTAATGAAACATAATTAAACACTTTCTTATGCAAATAATTGATACAGAATGTAAATAGTATGTTCTAGGCCTTAAATACATTAAATAAAATACAAATGTATGTGTTCTATTGTATTCTAAAACTTTGTTTTCTCTTTGTGGTCCTTATTTTGGCTGTCTTTAATTTTTAATTTTTAATTTTAAAATGATGTGTTTCATTGTACAATTTACCCAATATTGTATTTTTTTAGTACTTTGTAAACAACCACAGTTAATGGTTATTTGGTTTTCCTCAGTTTTTTCAGTGTATTCAGCGTCTTATGAACGTTTCCATATAAAATATTTAAGAGCAAAACCTAGTCTTCATTCATTCAGTCTTCTCAAAATAAAACACTTATTTTCTGTGAATTAATCTTAATCCCACATAACACTTTGAGAAGAATTGTATCTTAATATAAACTGTTATTGATCCTTTAACTTTTCTTACCAAAATAAAAGTACTAATCTTGTGTCTCCTTTGCAGATGATTTGATACGAAGTGTTCCCATTACAAAAAATAATATATTATATGATGGCAGTTAACGTTATGTCAGGTGGAATAAAAACTGGAACCTTCACTCTCAGTTTAATGGGATTAACAGGATAAATATGCCATTTTTCTTTTTTTCTTTAAGGTGAAATAAGTGAAATAAATATGTACAAGCACACATCTATTTGTGGATAATGATAACAAATGTGATTTTAATAAGAAAAGTGTTCTTATGAATATCTGTTTTATGAATGTCAATACAATTCCTATGTTGATATTGATTAAATTGGCACACAGTTCATCTAATCTGAATTCTCACTGAGATGTTAGATGTATGTTTTTTGTGCTTTAACTATTTATTGATTTATTCAACACTATGTGCATTCACATTCTGATGTATAATACCTAATGTTACATCTCATTTCAACATAGTAGAACTTCATGGTTGTTGCAATGCTGTATTTCCTCCAACTCTCTGTTACCCAACACGACTTGTTTTATGGTACTTTACTCTCTTTGTGAGAACAAAAGCAGTGGCGTCAAGATGTCAGATCATCCTCTGTGTGTAAGTTGTAAAAAAAAAAAAAGAAGAAAAAAAAAGCATATAATAACAATTGCAGTGCAATAACTGATTCTCCAAAAGTAATAAAAAAAACAACTTATTGCTGATGCCTTTGAGGTTAGAATAAGAACAAACAGTGGTCCAGGTAATAGATTTAGTTTAATACACGACAGTAGTCTTAGTCTGTCACAGTTTCCTGTAAAACATGTTTTCAAGGGATAGTTGCATGTTAAAAAAAAAAAAAAAGAAAAAAAAGTCCTACATCACCAATGATGTAAAGATGAAGTTATTTAAATCTCAGCTTAAAGCTTCTCTTAATACGCAAGCATACAGAGTCTGCTTTGACTGGGAATTTTGACGTAATCCATCATCGTTTTCAATTATATATATATATTTATACTGTATATACACAGTATGACAGCAATATAATACATCACCTATGTTACAAAAATGTTGCTGGAGCAGTGTCCTCTCGTTTAACAGCAGGAGTTTAACTTTATAAAAAAAAGTGCAAATGTTTGCATTCTACACACAGACAAACCCTCACCACGACGACGACGTCAAGTAAAAACCTCTCACTTCTTCATCTCGGTTAAGAAACAGATTTGATCCACGGTAAATAGCAGTATACACACATAGGTTCTTATAAATACTGGTTTCCAATTTCCCCCATATCATCAAATGTGCCATTCGACCAAAAAACACAGTTTCTCCGACGGTGCAGGAGCCCTGCCGTGAGTCGCGTTAGTGTGGCAGGTTTTCACTGTTTTTTTTTTTAGGACGTGGAGTGGTTGGCGTCCTGTAACGACGCCCTCAGTGACGGCAGACGATCCGCTGCTTTCGCTCTTTCTGCCAAGAACCTGTCGAACTCTGCAGAGGAAGACGAGACGGCGAATGTCAACAAAATGAAAACCGTGCAAAGATTCAAACACCGGTGGGACTTTATCCAAGTTCCATTTAGTGTCAGTTAAAGGGGAAAATAACTTTAAGAAGATTGTCTTCATTATGTTTATGGAATAGCAAACAGATCTTGTAGCGTTTCTAGTGAACAACAGTCTTTTTAAGGCCAGAAATGATAAATTAAAAGACTTATCTAATGTTATTCTCTTACACATGAAGTATTCTGTATATATCCTAAGAGTTATGAGGAGTCAGCACTTTTTAAAACACATTTTTGTGTTGAATAGGTGCAGAAATACATGCTGTACTCAAGTGAAGTCTTGAGTACAGCATGTGGCACTAGAAGCCCAGCACTGAAGCCTCTAGCTCCATCTACTGGTCAAATTTGAAAGCTACTAAAAGAAGATGGATGAAGTGAACGATTGATTTCTTAATGTAGTGAATGAAGTTAAAAACGTCACATTAAGACAAACTAAATTAGAATGATAATAAACTACACACAGAGTCAAACCCTCAGATGCTGCAGAAGCACTTTAATTAATCCTATTTGACCATATTTTGTAACAGTGCTGAGTTAAAGGCTCTTTATATAAAAGGAAGTAAAAAGCTCACCTTCACTGGTCACACCATCTGAGTCCTCAAAGTCATCGTACTGCATCACAAACAAAAGACATGTGTTTGTTTATATACATATTATACATATATAGTCATTCAAATTCTCACTATTCACCATTAGTCACTGTTATGAATGTTACTTTAAATGTGGAGTGATCTGATTGTACTTAAACAGAATTTTGACACTTCACACTATGTACAGTATTATGGGCTTTGTGTCAACGCCACTGGTTATATGTTGAGTGATTCTCTTAAATGACTGCGAGAAAAGCAAATGTGATCACCTGATCAATACGTTACAATTCAGCATCATAGAGCTAGAAGTGTCCAAACACCGGGAAGCTCAGTGTAATTCAGACATAACCACAACATTACATGGATGCAAACATGTCATCGATACTTAAGTCATTTATGTGTTTGTCTATGAAGCTCTACAGTCACAATCACCTAACTGACGGATTCATCTGTTGATCATTTTCTCATTTAATAGATTAGTTGTTTGGGCCATAAAATGTCAGAAAACCCTGAAAAATGTTGATCCGTGACGATGTTTTTAAAATGTCTCGTTTTGTCCACAAACCAAAATTATTCAGTTTGAATGATTTCTTTGTTGTTAAATGGAGCCAAGAAATAAGAGAAAATATTCACATTGAAGAAGCTAAAAAAAAAAATCACAGAGCCTCTTTTAATTCAACAAGAAAAACACTAATTAATCAAATACCAAAGTAGTAATCAATGCACTGCAAAACGTGATATTCAAAAAAGTAAAATAAAGCCTAATTTCTGGGACATAACTCTTATGTGTTGCTTTGAAAAGTAAATTATAATAAGATATTACAGCTTATTTTGAGCTTTAATGACCAGTAACAATGTTTTGTGTTGAATACAGAAGTAAAATTCACAATCAAGTTGTGTGTGTGCACTTATATAGGAAATTATAAGGTATAAATAAGTTTTTAAACTCAGGTTAATCAAGGAAAATACTAATTTTATGTCAACATTTCTAACATGACAGACTTTCTTACATTTGGTCTAGTTTTTGCTCAATTTGTCCTTGTTTTAAAGACCATTACAGTCTGATGTGGTTTTATTCAAGTCAAGCAACGCCAGCTCAGCCCCATTGGCAGAATATTCGTCTTAATACAAGGAAATTTAAATCAACAGATAAATTATTACCTCATCATCCAACTCGAGCCATTTCTCAATGTCATCCATGACGTTGGACTGGCTGATAGGAATCTGAAAGAGGAAGCAGTGATGAGTCAATGCAGTGATATATATGAACTACTGGAGCATTTAAACATGAAATAATGGAAGATGTAAACAAAGCAACCAAACCCAAAATAATAATAATGACAACCACATGTTGGGAAGCAGAGCAGTGAACACTGAGTGAGGAGGACGACAGGTATGACAATAATGCAGCGAATCAGGGCCGTCCAAACCAAACTGTGTCATGCTCTGTTCTGGGCGTAGGCACAGAATGAAAATCAATCAAAACGTTTTTTTTTGTTTTTTTTATGTCTTCACCACATACAAAAACATGCAAAACCAACGTAGATTAATCTCAATTAGTGAACCACTGATCCAAACAAAGGCAGTCCCAAACCACAGCGAAAGTAAATTACAAACCCGTCCGACCAAATGAACTGACAGAGGGAGGAGATGGAAGGAGAGGTGAAGCTCCAGGACACACACACTATAAACACACACACACACACACACACTACAACACACACCCACCATTCCCCTCTTAATCATCCAATCTAACTTTGGCGAGGAGCTGCGGGTGGAGGCCGGGCTGTCGTCCTTCATTCACAGACAGAGGGTTTATTTAAAGGAGGAAAACACAGTAACAGACACATTTAATAAACTGTGAAACCTCAGTACATTTGAGACTCACTGACAGCAGCACTTCTCCCTCAGTTTTTTATGTATATATTATACAGTATATATATTTAAATAGTGTACTTACATGAGCCAAAACACTTTGAATGCGTAGAAATCGGTATTTATATTTAACGTAACAGACATCGTTCATTTTGGCTGCCTTCAAAAGTGTATTGAGATCACGTATGCAGGGGTGATTCTAGAGTCTGTAGGGGCCCTAAGCAAAAATTCCCAGGGGGCCCTTCCAATCATCACCATTATGTTATCAATAATGTGACACCAACCATTTTTTTTAAATGAATGAAATAACAAGGAAAAACCTTGTAATTAAAAAGTATGTGAAAATATAAATTAAAAGAACAATAAAATACTGTAAATTGCTTTTTAAAAACTATATAAACTTAGTAAAAAAAATACATTACACTGTAAAGAACCCACATTATAAAACAATATAAATATATAAAACAATAAAATACTGTAAATAACTGAAAAAAAACATATATAAACTGAGTAAAAAAGATATGCATTACACTGTAAATAATCCTCTTCAGTTTCCAACTTGCAGAACGATAACTTCACACAGGTTAAAGTGAGGTGGGGCCCCTTTAGGGAGGTTTCCTACTGAGATGTCATTGCAAATCGTCCATTGTTGTTTAAGGGGGACGGGGAGGCGGCTGGTCACTGCACATTTCAGTAAAAACAGCCCTCAGGCTCCGAGTGTCGGGAGGCCCCCTATCGGCTTGGGGGCCCAAAGCAGTTGCCTGCCTTGCCTGTTCACAAGCTGCGCCTCTGCACGTATGTAGTCATTTACGATTGGGAAACGATCACGGAGGCTGCGCAGAACTCTGACGTGCCAGAACAGGTAACCACAATTACAGCGTACACATAAATCCACACACGATCTCCTACGGCGAGCACATACACTGCATGTATGTGGACGTCTCACCACTACAACCTGGCACTGTAATAAAGACATATTCACGTGTATGTACAAAGACTTTATATGGAGTTGGTCCCTTGTTTGCAGCGATAACAGCTTCCACACGTCTTGGAAGACTTTCCTCAGTGTTTCTATGTGAATTAGGGCATTAATGAGGAGGAGAAGTAACAAGAAGGAACACTGGTTCGGGTCAGTCAAGTTCTACCAGACGAAATTCATCAAACCATGTCTTTATAGTCCTTTATAGTCATGTTGGAATAGAAAATGAGACACACATTTGGAAGCATAGTATTGTCCAAAAATCTTGTGGTTTGCTGAAGTGTTAAAGATTGTCCTTCAGGAGATAAGGAGCCTAGTGCATGATATCATGTGAAACCGGTTAAACCACGTGCAGACTGAACACAATGAATACACGAATGCTCACCGTTCCAATGGTGTGTAGTAGTCTGTTGTCCTGAGCTTGAGCTTGGCAGTCCACCGTGTCACTCTTCTCACTGAAACAGCAGGTTTGTGCATTGTTTAAAAAGGTGGCGTATTTATTACATGAAGTCATAAAGAGATTAAGAAACCATGATGGCTTCAGTGATAACAATGGTGCAATATATTCCCAATTAAAACTCGGATTATGTTCTGGTTTCATTCAAGATGTCAGTCGATGTTACTGAACCTAAAAATCCTCAGCACACCTCTGAAAAATATCTCAACCAGAGGAGAAGCAAAACGAGGGTCTGCAGTGGAGATGTGGACGACATGGACGTTTTTTTATTTTTATCTAAATTGTTATTGACTAAATCTGACCTGTTACTCGGCCAGATCTTTCACTTTTAACACAATACTTTAAACTTACTTTAAAAGATTAAAAAAACAGCACCAATTTTACCATATTTAACTATTATCCACTACCTTTTCACTATGTTTTTCAAATATCCAAGTATTTCTAATACCTTTCCACTCTGCTCTTGTTTGTGTCCTATATTTTTTTTTAAAGTTGAGCTTTATATCACAATATAGTTTATAGTTTCTCTGCACCTTGGCGACTGCTGAGTTGAGGTGTTTATCCTCTGTGACATAGTCTCGTCTGATTCACTCGTACCTGCAAGAGAATAATTAGACATTTACATTTGCATTATGTGCGGCACGTGAACTTCAATCCAAAAAATTAGAGCTGTCGTACTCACTAAGTTTCGCTAACTGACTCGACAAACTGTCGCTCGTCGCCGACGCAACTCCTGACTCGGTGGTTAGATCGAGGTCGGCCAGGTTGACGTACGTGTGGCTCTAAAAAAACAGAACGATAATTATGTACAAACACAGCAGTGAATAATGCCATTAAATGATGATGAATTCTGACAATAATCATTACCTTATGTGTGTCATCTTGGCCATTTGTTAAGTGTCTTTCAAAGCTGTAAATGGCACAACAGCCCAGTTAGGAAGAATGATACATTAATATACGACTATTATATAAACTACCGTTCAAATGTTTGGGCTCACCTATGCAATGTTTTGGTGTTTTCAATTAAAAGTCACAATTTTATTAATCAAAAGAGTTGCAAAATGAATAGAAAATATAGTCAAGACATTGACAAGATTAGAAATAATGATTTTTATTCCAAATAAATGTGTTTGGAATAATGTTTTCAGCTGTGCCAACATCATTGCACAAGGGTTTTCAAGGGTTTTCTAATCATCCAATAACCTTCTAACGCCATTAGCAAACACAACGTACCATTAGAACACTGGAAATGGGCCTCTATACACCTATGTACATATTCCATTAAAAACCAGATGTTTGCAGCTAGAACAGTCGTTTACCACATTAACAATGTATAGAGTGTGTTTCTGATTCATTTAATGTTATATTCATTGAAAAAAAGTGCTTTTCCTTCAAAAGTAAGGCCATTTCTAAATGAGCCCAGACTTTAGAACGGTAGCGTGCAGCACAATAACGTGGCTAACCTGTGGTAGAGAATGAAGGTGCTGTTCATCTCGTCGTTGGTCTCCAGTAACTCTTCGATCAGCTTCTCCTCGCTGAGTTTGGGCACCATCTTTACGATCCTGTCCTGCATTTCCTTACACACTGTGTACAACTGCTAATGACACAATCACACAAATAATGTGTGGGTGGGGGTTGAAGGGACAGATGGAGCGCAGAAATGTATATGGCACCAGATCAGGTAGAGGAAAGACACACGGTTTGTCAGCATGAGAAGATTTTCGTGTGGCAGACAAGAGCGCAGAACAACTTTGTTGTTGTTTTTCTTTCTTTTGTTTTACCTCCAGCAGCTCCATGTCGGCCTGTTTCACCGTGACAGGATCCAGCTGACTCATCATGTCCGACATCATGGTCAGGTTACTGCGCACCACTCCCAGCTCCGTCTTCAGCATTTTAACCTGGAATGTCAATGGTTTTCACTGAACAAACACAGCCAGAATAATAACTCCCAAAGGTAAACATTGATCTCTCTTAAGTGTTTGTGTAACAGGTCAGGAATCAATTGTGCACAACGAAAGAGGGGTTTTGACCCGAGTTAATGTGAAAATAGCATTTGCAATGACGAGGCATACAGTGAAAATGAGAGATTCAAATTAAGGACGTCCCGATCTTTTTACTAAATAACAATGAAAAACCACCGTACTCTCATATGACTCCACTTAGATCTATTCATGAGTGGATGAGATGACAAAGCCTTTCACCCATGGCTTCACAACTCAGCTAATTGACCGAATCACACCGTCAACATCATCTAAAAACACCACCGAAGTGGAAAAAAAAACAATCTATCCAACAATATATATTTACATTTATCAAATATGGACAACATGCTAAAATTAATCACTCATCCAGTCATGAATAAATCAAAATAAAGTCAAATCAGAGTATTTTCCAGCGCCTATGTGTCTGTGCTGGGGATCGCCTTCTTGTTTCTTATTCTCTGATCTTTTTAATATCAAGTATCTGTCGATACGGAGTCCAAATCCCACACATTCTGCACAGTCCATCTATTACAGAAATAGAAAACAACATTCCTGACTGAAATGTAGGGAGAAAACAGAACAGACTCCTGCTGTGAGGCTGCAGGCAAAGCTGGAAAAGAAATGGAGGGCAGGATTGCAGCTAAGCCAGTACTAGTAGTGTTGTCGTTGTAAACAACATTCACCTGCTTGTGTATGTGTGCACCAGACAGAGAGAACAGAGTATACCCAAGCAGAATAGGACTAATTATATCAAATACACATAAAGGCGTTGAATGTGGAAAGCTCTGCAGCTGGAGTATAAAGATCAGAAAGAGCCTCCCTAGTTGAAAAACATCCCAGTGAAACGCAGCAGGGCACCATCACCTGACAGGGAGTGAAGGCGTTTGCTCCCTCCAGGATCTTTCTTAGTTCTGAGGTCTGGGGTGAGATAAGTGGAAGTTTGGAAGGAAGCAGCACAGCAGGCAGAGTAGTGACAGCGGGCCCGTTCTTAGGCAACGTCTGGGAGGCAGAAGAAGAAGCACAGAAACCACCCCAAAAAGAGAAAGAAGCAGAAGGTGAGCACCAAGCACAGTGGCTATCAGGAGTGAGAAAGGTTGTGTTTGCACCTGTTTGGGGGCCTGCACGGATAAATAACCGTCCAGCTCCGTCATGGGGAACTCGAGCCCTTTCCTCCGCAGGTCTTCATACACCGACACCACGCCCGTCAGGTCGGGCGAGCTGCGGAATGCGTCAGCCCACGCCTTAAAAAACCAGAAACCCACAAATTACACACACACAGCACGAACAAAGCCATTTGTGAGTACACAACAATAGCCCGTGTCTTCCCTTACTTGTATGATACCGAGCATGCGGTCGTGCAAGATGAGCGGAGGGTTGTTCCGGGGGATGATCGCCCGCAGCAGAACCCCTTCGACAAAGTCCCGCGACGTCACCAGAATGTGAAACCTGTAGCCGCAGTTCTTCACGCAGGTCTCCAGAACCTGACACCAGAGGAAAACAACACATCAAACCACGTCCGACGTCGCATTATACCAGAACATGACGGCATCCGTAAACAACAACAAAAACTCACACTGAGGACCAGCATGACCTCCTTGAAGTTCTTATTGCCCACTATCCGTTTCTTGATGGCTCTGATGGCGTCTTTGGGTCTGTAATCACAGCAGTTTCACTGGTCAGAGAGCTGTGAACGTCTTAGAAGATCCAGACGGATACAACACACAGATGCATACACACCCGTCCTCTGAGCTGTTGACCATGTCACAGATGTCCATGTTCATGGCCCAGTCTTCTGACGGAAGGCTGGCGCTGCTCGCAGACTCTACCGCGAATAAAAACACATAATATTTGACTTACTTACTACACTACACAATATTTCATGAAGAATGAAAAAGAAGATACAATTAAAAGTAGTAACTAATTCAGATTAAATTTGATGTGTTCCACAGGGTTCAATCCTGGGCCCATTTTCCATGATGCATGAGTTAATTTTTCCCTCTCTCCTGTGAGGAACTGAGGTTAGAAATGGACTTCAACCCCAGCCCATGGCCAAGTGGAAAGGGAACTTGGCTTGTAAATAGAGGGTTGCTGTTCGAGTACCCTCCACATCAAAGTACCCAACCCAACCTAATTCTTTAAAGGTTTCTAGTAGAGAAGGTATTCTATGTGTCTTATATAAGTATTAGAGCTGCAACTAACGATTATTTTCGTAATCGATTAATCCGTCGATTATTTTCTCGATGAATCGTTTGGTCCATAAAATGTCAGAAAATGTTAAAAAACGTTGATCAGTGTTTGTCAAAGCTGAAAATGATGATGTTCTCGAAAGCCTTGTTTTGTCCACAAACCAAAATGATTCAGTTTGAATGATTTCTTTGTTATGTGGAGCAAAGAAACCAAGAAAATATTCACATTTAAGAAGCTAAAACAATCAGAAATCTTGCATTAATAATAAAAAAAAGCTTCAAACCGATTATCGATTATCAAAATAGTTGGCGATTAATTTAGTAATTAATCGTTTCAGCTCTAATAAGTATAATTTTGATCCAAACAGGACCTGATTTTGGTCATTTGCTATGAGCTTTCTTCGCGGTTACACGGTGGAACTCGTCGCTGGCACTGTTCACATCACAGCAAGAAGGTTGCTAGTTTGTATCCCGATCCAGGAGTGTGGAGTTTTTTCTCCCACAAGTCCAAAAACCTGCAGGGGTTAACTGGACACGTCTAGATTGACCGTGGGTGTGGGTGGTTGTTGGCTGGGGATTGGCTCCAGCTCCAGCTCCAGCTCCCCCTGTGACCCTCTCGTGGAGGGATAGAGCAGTAGACAATGAATGAAAGGATGAATGGCTTTCTTAGCAGCGAGAGCTGGATCCAATCCCGGCTGACCTACGGCAAAAGACGGGGGTCACACCCTGGAACACGTCGTCAGGCCGTCGCAGCAGGGCCAACTAACTCACAGAGACAAACAACCACTCGTTCTCAATGTCGAGCGTCCACTTTAGCTAATCTGCATGTTTTTGGGACAGTGGGAGGAAACTGGACAACAAGGAGAAAGATCCTCAATCAAACCAGGATTGGATTGCTGTGAGGTGACAATGCTAGCTGGTGCCCAACCGTGCTGCCCATGTTAAATATTACAACATATATTAAAGGTGTCATATGTAAGAATGTGGCAAAAAACAGTTACTACATTCAAATTCAAAATACCAAGGTCTTTTAGGTTTCTTTTTCTGATTTAACTGGCAACCCGTGGTTGCCCTGGAGCAGAGACTCTACTGACTGCAATGATTGGTAGATGGCGGTAGGTGGCGCCACATGCCACAAAACATGATTTCAAAACATAAACATGATTTGCTGTCTGCAAAATATTTCTTTTAATGCAAATATTTTGTCTGTACTGTTGTTGTTGGTGAGTTCAGTTTGTTATATGAACATTATTCCTGAGTCTCTGTGACATATTAGGAGGATTTTATGGCCAGTTGCTTTCGATTTATTACATAATGCACCTTTAATAGGCATAAATGGATTTTAGTGGGAAAAAGTCTTAGTTTATATGAGTTATGATAGTGTTATGACGGAATAGACACAATCATCATCATCCTTAGGCCACAGCAGCCAGATATAAATGAAGATGTGGGTCAGGAGGATGTGGGCCACCCCTGGCCCCGCCCATTTATTAGCAGGTTCAACAGACACGTAATAATGAACCAATAAGAGGAGCATCTGCGCCACTTAAGTCCCGCCCCTGTCACGTCATTGTAGCGAGGACGCGTCAATCAAACAATAAATAAGCCGCAGCTCTTCTTCTGTCAGCCGTAACACAATTAACGCGAATTCACGACGTGAAACGTGTTTCATTTAAACGCGTGTAATAATACACGGTGTACGAACACGTTATATAACAGACTGGAGTCATTTAATGCACAAATAGTGTGTGTGTGTGTGTGTGTGTGTGTGTGTGTGTGTGTCCGTCCCCGCTGTCGGTATAACGTCTACACAGACGCAGCCTTCGCTACATTGTCGCTCACCAATGCGCTGTCCCACCGGCGTGTTGAACGGATTCCCCCATAAAAACTCCATGGTGACAGACACGGTGAAGGACCAGCTATTTGGGCCAACGTCCTCCGGGCCGAACTGAGCCGAGCTGAGCCGAGCCGTGCGACAACAAACCCCGCTGTCTCCTGCGGAGGCTCTTTCTCCTCCTCCTGCTCCTCCTTCTCCTTCTCCTGCTGCTGCTGCTGCTCTCAGTGCAAAGCGGCACCCGAGTGAAACTGCGTCATTCTTTAAAGTGAAAGCTGCCCGCAGTTACCGTGTGGATGTGTGTGTGTGTGTGTGTGTGCAGTCAAACCAAGCACCGGTTCACTGCGCCCCCTACTGACACTGTTCATGTCTGCACCCTAAAATCCAGTGACGTGCACAGACATTTGGAAGAGGAGGGGTGAAAATTAAAAGGGCACCTACTACACACTGGTGGGACAGGTGCCACGAGTATATCATTCCCCACATTCTCATATATATACATGTATATATATATATACAGGGACATCCTGTTTGACATCATGTGTTTGTGCTTTTTGAATTAGTTGTGAATATTTCGATTTTAAAGGTGCCATATGTAAGAATGTGGCCAAAAACTGTTACTACATTCAAATTCAATAAAAAAAAATACCGAGGTCTTTTAGGTTTCGTTTTTCTGACGTAACTGGCAACCCGTGGTTGCTCGGCAGCTGAGACTCTACTGACTGCAATGATTGTTGGACGGCGGTAGGTGGCGCCACATGCCAAAACATGATTTCAAAACATAAACATGTTTTTGCAGTCTGCAAAATATATTTTTTAATACAAATATTTAACACATCATCAACTCCCATATTCCCACTGATGAAAAATCCAGGTCAGGTAATATTCCAGCATAGAAACACACACACACACACACACACACACACACACACACACACACACACACACACACACACACACACACACACACACACACACATTCTTGTACTTGCTGCATGAGGACCGGGTAAAAGAGCTGACAAAGTGAGGACCAGCATTTCCACTTTATAAATCAACACAATTACAAATAACTACTTATATATAAAATTTGACCCAAAATGTTTGGTCCAAAATTTGAAAAAAAAAAAAAACCCAAAATTTGACAAAAACGTCATATTATACTGTCATCCAAAATTTGAAAAAAAATTTGACCCAAAATTTTGGGTTAAAATTAATGCAAAATTTTTGGTCCAAAATTTGAAAAAAAAATTGGACCCAAAATGTTTAATCCAAAATTTTAAAAAAAAAATGACGCAAAAATTTTTGGTCCAACATTTGAAAAAAAAAAATTGACCCAAAATGTTTGGTCCAAAATTTGAAAAAAAATTTGACCCAAAATATTTGGTCAAAAATGTGAAAAAAAAAATTGACGCACAATTTTTGGTCAAAATTTTGAAAAAAAATTGACGCACAATTTTTGGTCCAAAATTTGAAAAAAAAAATTGGACCCAAAATGTTTGGTCCAAAATGTGACAAAAAATGTGACGCAAAATGTTTGGTCCAAAATTTGACAAAAAAAGTCATACTATATACTATGTCGTCCAAAATTTGATTTTTTTTTTTTTTGGACAAACAATATAGCATGTTATAGCAACCTAAGGAAGTGATTTCAATGAAAACAAAGTGAGGACCGACCAAAATGTCCTCACTCCGTACACACACACACACACACCCCCCCCCCACACACACACACACACACACACACACACACACACACATGCATTTCCTCTAACTGCTTATATTCAGCCCCACCTTTGTTTAGATCAGTTCTGCTCATTATACCAATATATATACTGTATATACGATAATGATATATTTTAATTAGAATCAGTAAAACACTGCTTTTTATTTTATGATTTGATTTAATATAGGATGTTTCTGACTGGGTGTGTTAGTTTATGCCTTGAGAGTAAACATGTTAACTACATACTACTATAAACTATGAGTGTTTACTCCCCTCCAGTGGCCACAATCAAGAACTGCTTATGTGTGACTCATTATTTGATATAACAGTACAAATCACCACTTATATATATATATATATATATATAATAACTGCAAATATTATAATAAAATAGACAAAGGATAATCATCTGTTTTTCCTCCATAAGTCTTTACCTCACAGTTGTACTTTTTTTAATACATATTCTCAGCCATGTGTGAAGGATGCACATCCTGTTTTAAGAAAAGAAAAAGGTTCAGGGTTTTCCCCCCGTCAACTTCCTGATGCGACAGCCATTGCCACAATAAGACTATTTGATTCACAGCCATCTCAAAGATCGCCCTCCTTCACTTCCTCTCTCATCATTCTGCCCTGTTTCCCAGCTGCTGACATCTTCCCACACTGTGATCTTTCATTTACTTTCCCCTCGGGGTAAATGTCACACACAATTTCCTGGGGGAAACAAAAATGTAAACTGCTGGAGGACAGAAAAGAAACAGTGAGTGATAGAGAGAGGGGAAGAAAAACAAAAGAAAGGACAGTTTAATTGGTGCCTGATATCTCCTCACGGACCCATTGTCTCTGCCAGTGTTGCATACTGTACAAGAACAAGCTGCTTTATCACATATAGTGGCCAATTAGAGCGTGGGCTGGCGGTTACTTGTCCATATTCACAGTGTGCAGCTTCCCTGATTAGTCTTCTCTGGGCTGTAAATGAAAGACTGTGTGTAGGGCTGTGTATCTGCAGCCGGCTGTGACGGCCTTTATCAACTGCTGTGTGAATAGAAGAGAAAACACGCCTGTGTGTACAACACTGTTAGAAATGTTCCTGTAAAAAATACAGCAAAGAACTGGCAGCTGGGTTGCCATTATGTTACTGTAAAATTAACATCTTTTTACTTCATTAAAACTATTTGCAAAGTGCATCAGGGCAGATGGATAATTTCCTGAATTTCAAAAATTCATTAAAATTATTCCTTAAGAGGTTTGCAAATATTTTCAATGCATCCTTTTTCAGGGCGATGCCGACTATTATGATGGTAAATTTCAACTTATTCTGAGAAACTTTTTGTTTTTGTAAAGAAAGTCAGTTCACTGTCAAAGTGCATCAGGGCAGATGGATCATTTCCTGAATTTCAAAAATTCATAAAAAAATTTCCTTAAGAGGTTTGCAAATATTTTTTACGGATCCTTGTTCAGGGCGATGCCGACTATTATGATGGTAAATTTTAACTTATTCCGAGAAACTTTTTGTTTTTGTAAAGAAAGTCAGCTCACTGTCAAAGTGCATCAGGGCAAATTGATCATTTCCTGAATTTCAAAAATTCATTAAAATTATTCCTCAAGAGGTTTGCAAATATTTTCAACGGATCCTTGTTCAGGGCGATGCCGACTATTATGATGGTAAATTTCAAGTGCAGCTGAAACATTGAACTCTTTATGTAGTAAAAGTACAAGTTGTAACTCTGTGAATTTAATACAGTTGTAACAAACCCATATAAAGAGCAGCAATGGTCACAGTCAGCACATGAACAAAGTGAAACGATATGGAAATGAGGGGAAACTCTCGAAAGCAAGAATAAAACTTCTTTATTTCAGTAACAGTTACAAAAAAAAAATAGCAGGCAATTACTATAATCACATACATGTTCACTTATATAGCAGGATAAATCACATTTTATCACATTAGCTTATTCAGAGGACAGTTTGTAATAACGTCTGAAATAGAAAATAAAACAGTCACATACTACAACACATTATAATCACAGTATTTCACAGAACTAAAACACACATAATAATAATATAACACTTATTATCCATTTAGGAGTATGCAGCTAATCCTTCAGGCATAAACGTAGACACATGAAAGCACTGCAGGACGCTCACGTGTCCACGCGTCTCTCTGTCCTCTGCTTTTACACGAGTCACATGACGGAGCAGGCGAAGCCGCAGCAGTCTTTCACTAACGTGAGTCCAGTTTTAGAGAGAAACGGCGGCGACGTGTGCTTGGATTTGGACGCAACCGTTTGATCTTCCAAATCACCTGATAGGAAAAGGACAGTTATCATGTTATCATTATGATCTCACACCCCCTGAGCTTAGCATCGTGGGAATAAAATCCACCAAACAACCTCCTCGAAATCTCTCTGTAAGGAATGTTTGGTGCATCGTACACAGATCCACACACACGTTATTCTTCAAAAAAACCACCAGAGATTGACTGCAAACACAGATTTTGACTCACCTTTTGCAGCCTTGGGAAATTTGGACTGTAAAAAAGCGGCCATCTCTCTGTCCTCCTCTCTCTCCCTGAGAAGAAGCACACATGGACAGCGTTTAGTTTATTTTACCAATGAATGGATTGATATTATTAACCGAGTTTCTTTCTCGGCTCACCTCAGCCGCTCAAACTCCACGTCGTCCACCAGGAAGTCTCTGGTCTCCACCAGCTTGTTGATTTGCCTCAGCAGCTCCTCCTCTTTGTCCCTGTCCTCCGTGGACTTGTCCCTGTCTGTTAAACAGTCACAATGTGTGTTTTGATTAGAATTACTAAAGACTATATTTAGTATGCCTCAGTATAGTGTTTAGTCATTGTAAAATAATAACTATACCAATCAGCAGGATATTCATCTAAGACTCAGGAATAATACGTACAATATCCCGTTACCTTAACCTTAACCATCACAACTAAGTGCCTTACCTTAACCATTACCCTAACCTATCCCAATTTGAACCCTAAAACCATGACTTAATCCCCTTTAAAGTTGTTGTTAAAGGTGCATTATGTAATCAATCTAAAGCAACTGGCCATAAAATCCTCCTAATATGTCACAGAGACTCAGGAATAATGTTCATATAACAAACTGAACTCTGATGTTTTGATATCATGTTTTGGCATGTGGCGCCACCTACAGCCATCTACCAATCATTGCAGTCAGTAGAGTCTCTGCTGCTGAGCAACCACGGGTTGCCAGTTACGTCAGAAAACGAAACCTAAAAGACCTCGGTATTTTGAATTTGAGTGTAGTAACTGTTTTTGGCCACATTCTTACATATGGCACCTTTAACCTCAACCATTACCCTAACCTACACCCAATTTGAACCCTAAAACCAGGACTTAACCCTGAATAATCCCCTTTAAAGTTGTTGATAACCTTCACCATCACAACTAAGTGCCTAACCTTAACCCTAATTTTAACCCTTACCTCTAAAACCAGGTCTAAGTTCTCAAAAAGCCTGTTATAGTTAAAAATGATATAAATAAACATATAGTCAAAAATGTCCTCATAAGGTCAATATGTCATCACAAAGATAGGTTTTAAGACATGCACATATGTAACCACAACTCAAATCTTTGCTCTAAGCAGTTCCTCTGCCTCATTAGGACCAGGTTTTGGTCTCCATGAGGACTACTGGTCCTGACAAAGTCAGTGTTTATGCTAGAAAAGGTCCTAAAGCCTAATAAACATACAGATGGAGCAAGAGGAAAACTCAGGTGATCACTAAACACAGTCACATTCATCTTCAGTGAGCTGTGGATGTTTGTTGACATTTCATTTTAATAGTTTGACATTATAGCGC
Source organism: Microchirus variegatus (assembly GCF_963457635.1). Taxonomy (NCBI): domain Eukaryota; kingdom Metazoa; phylum Chordata; class Actinopteri; order Pleuronectiformes; family Soleidae; genus Microchirus; species Microchirus variegatus. The sequence goes on from NC_139811.1 coordinate 7,942,308, forward strand.
AAGGCGTACGATTTCACAGTGTACAGCTGTTTGTGGGGTTTTTGCTCTGCTGTTACCGAAGCTACTGCTCCGTTTAGTTGCCACAGTAACGTCGTTCCACATGCGAGGAGGTGTCATCATCTAACCCTTAAACGAACACAAGAACGTGACGATTTCTTCCTTAACTTGTTTAAAATCCTTAAAATGCAGGTTTAAGTGCAGGTTAAAATGTGGCAACTGTTTCCTTTTATTTATTTATTTACCTGGAATGGCGACCAGTTTCTGCAGCTCCTCCTTCAACCTTGTGATTTCTTTGCACAGCTGGATGTCGTCCATCCTGAGGGGGAAAAACACACAAGTGCAATTAATTAAATTAGATCCCCGAATTAACATAATTAAAGAATACATTGATCTTATTGTCAGGTTTTGCCCTCAAACTGTCTTGCATAAAGTATCGTAACCCTTTAAGGTACACACCAAGAAAAAAGCAAAGGGAGAATTATTTCTTATTATTTTATTTTCTTATAACTATAACGAAAATCAAAATATATATATATATTTTTTTTTAATTAGACCCTACAATATTTCAGATACAGGCCTCTACCAAACGGTTGAGACGTCTGTTCATAATAAACCTGGTTTGCATAATTCATAAAGTACAACATTCAGAACAAGTCACATTAAGTGTTAGTGAGTTCAGCTTGATGCATTTTACAAAGATATAGTGACTTAAAGTGTGGTCGACCAAATGGTTGAGTAGAACCTTAAAGGGTTAAAGGGATAATAGAGTAAAAGAGGCAGAAAATGACTTTGATAGAAGGTGAATTCACTTTCATTTTTTATAATATTACTTAAAGGCACCATATGTAAGAATGTGGCCAAAAACGGTTACTACACTCAAATTTCAAAATACCGAGGTCTTTTAGGTTTCGTTTTCCCCGCCATTGTAGCTCAGACGTAACTGGCAACCCGTGGTTGCTCGGCAGCTGAGACTCTACGGACTGCAATGATTGGTAGACGGCGATAGGTGGCGCCACATGATTTGCAGGCTGCAAAGGATTATTTTTAATGCAAATATTTTGTCTGTACTGTTGTTGTTGGTGAGTTCAGTTTGTTATATGAACATTATTCCTGAGTCTCTGTGACATATTAGGAGGATTTTATGGCCCATTGCTATAGATTTATTACATAATGCACCTTTAAGTAAAAGTCTTTTTCTGATATAAAATGTACTATCAATACATCAGTCACATGGTTGTGATAATATTGTGCGAGCTTATTAGACTCAGACTCAGTTTATGAGGTGAACGAACACAGCTGCCTCACACACACTGATACCATCACATCTCATTTCTTCGTCTAGCTCTGATAGCCATTTCCAAAAACATCGGCGGCTGGTCACACACACGAGTGTTTGCATGTGTGTGTGTGTGTGTGTGTGTGTGTGTGTGTGTGTGTGTGTGTGAGTGGGCTGTGGTTACAGGAGGAGAAAGAGCTGATTAAAAAATACGAACTGAGACCTGCCGGTTTAATAAAGTTCAGCGTGTTTTCTAGGATGACTCATACGTCGACACCAAGTCATTATTTTTCTTTATGCATGACTGCAAACCAGTTTGACAGATAAGGCAAACATAAAGCAAGATTTCAGAAGAAAAAATATTTGTATTTTAGTTTTTTTCACATAACGTTAAGCGTTTTAAAATGTCCCTTTAAAAAGACTTAAGAGCAAATGTCTCTCCAGGACGCCACATTCCACTCCTGGTGCTAAGCTAAGCTAAAGCAACGTGCTTCTAGTTGTAATAGATAACTTTAAAGTAGAACAATATTATTCCAACTATTACATAGATTTAAAGGATACGTAAAGGACCATCAGCATGTTAATTTGTCAAGTTAGCAACTGTGTTTAGCCAGTATCGTTGACGTGACAGGCTAATGTCTAGCTATGTGAAAGTTTGTGTCTGCTAGCTTATTCAGTGAGTTGCCATCGGTATTGTAGTTAAAGGTGCCATATGTAAGAATGTGGCCAAAAACGGTTACTACATTCAAATTCAAAATACCGAGGTCTTTTAGGTTTCGTTTCCTGACGTAACTGGCAACCCGTGGTTGCTCGGCAGCTGAGACTCTACTGACTGCAATGATTGGTAGATGGCGGTAGGTGGCGCCACATGCCAAAACATGATTTCAAAACATAAACATGATTTGCAGTCTGCAAAATGTCTTTTTTAATGAAAATATTTTGTCTGTACTGTTGTTGTTGGTGAGTTCAGTTTGTTATATGAACATTATTCCTGAGTCTCTGTGACATATGTGTTTAAAAATACAGGGAATAAAAACTGGCCAGGCTTAAAAAAAGATAGTGATAAACACCTAAAAGTGAACGCATAATACATCATTTAACACAGGCAGGGACAAGGAGGACATCAGTGTGGGTGAACACATGATGATGAATCGTACGACAACATATCATGATGTCTGACACGTGTGTCACTGTGATCCACAACTCATCAGACTGGTGAATGTGGAGGCTTTGACAGAAAAAAAAGAAGAAGCAATTATTATTATCTGCTTCTCTGAGTCATCGCACGAAAACATCATCCAGTGCTGATCACTGTTGTCGCTCCCTGAGCTCCCACCTCCATCCGTGTGTGTCAAAATAATGAGGACGACGGTCCCTACAGAAAAAGTGTAAAATAATTAAAAGCAAGGATGAGAGAGAAGCATGTGTGTGTGTGTGTGTTCTCATGCAGTCTTGTAAGCTGACAGTTTCTCATTCCTTTAGAGAATTTAAACAGTATCTTGGTGGATTCACAGCAGAGCTTCTCTCTAAGTGACAGTACAACATTATGTGATGTCACAGTAGCTTCAATGATCCACTTGGTCAAGAAGCAGAATCTCAAATTGCCCCATTGCACGACCACTGTGATGGCAGTGTGGGAAATATGGATGATAGAGAGCTATATAAAAACACGTTATGTGTATGTGAATGACAAATTTGCAGTGTTACACCCAAAAACACTGGCTATTTTGAGGGACCATGATGACGTGATACATTACATGTATCTGAGCTCCGATTCTCTTCGTACGAGGACGTCTCGTATGCGCTCGATCCTGCCCAGCTCTCCTTCGATGTCCTCTACGGTCATGGTGGAGTCGGCCATAGAGACGACGTCCTCGGCTGAAAGACACGACAAAAACACAGTCTTAATGTTTTACTGAGAATAATAATGACAACATTGGGTTTGATTACATTTCCTCATTAGGACCAGCTTAGCATAGTATTTGACTATTGTGTCAAACTTGTAATAAAATGCAATAATAGCTGATATTTTGCACCTATTCTGCTTTCCAGGTTCTTTCTGGACAAAAACATCCTCCACTGTTAATAAACCTAAAAAGTAATACATGCTACAGTGGCCCTGAGGTGCAAAACACAAACGCAAATCACAAAACACAAACGCAAATCAAAAAACACAAACGCAAAACAAAAACGCAAATCACAAACGCAAATCACAAATGCAAATCAAAAAACACAAATGCAAATCAAAAAACACACACAAAAAATAAAAAAAACACAAACACAAAAGAAAAAACACAAACGCAAATAAAAAAACACAAACACAAAATAAAAAAACGCAAATGTGTTTTTTTTCTTTAGTTTTTTCATTTCTTTTTCACAAACGCAATTCACAAAACACAAACGCAAATCAAACACAAAATGCAAATCAAAAAACACAAACGCAATGCAAATCAAAAAACACAAACCAACGCAAATCAAAAAACACAAACGCAAAAACAGAAAACAAAAACTTTTTTTTGTGTGTTTTTTGATTTCACGTTTGTGTTTTGCACCTCAGGGCCACCGTAAAATGCAATACATCACATGTTAATATCAGCTCATGGACAAAGAGTATGAATAAGTGAGTGAAACATTGATCTGTGAACATGAATGACCACAGACCCTGGTTCATATTCACCACGCTGCTTTAACGCTGCTCACAGCTCTGATTGCTCTGAGTCTCTGTGGCCTTTTCTTCTTCACCACGAGTGATGAGTCACTCAGCAACGCTCTGACCGCCGCTTAATTATCTGACCATGTGTGAATGACACACACATATAATTGCTTATATATATATATATGTGTGTGTGTACGTATATATTCTGAAAAACCACAGGCTTTACAAAGCTGCACAGACACAACCTCTGCAAACCAACCGTGTTTCTTTGTGGATTATCACATGCACTCACACACACACACACACACACACACACACACACACACACACACACACACACACACACACACACACACACACACACACACACACACACACACACACACACACACACACACACACACACACACACACACACACACACACCCTTCCTTTTTTTCTTCTAAGAAAGAATTACAGCATTTGTGAAAACATGTACAAGACCTTGTTACACAGTGTGTTTGTGTAGTCGTACGCCTGCATATCATTTAGATACAGTTATAGAATACAGTTGTAATAATGTTTACAGCCTTAAGATGCTCGAAAAATGGAAGTAATACATGTGTCTGATACAGTAAAAAAACAAAATAGGCTTGTTCATTGGGAATAACACAAAAGTTGGAAAAGAATACAGTAAATGAAACAATAAAGCAATAAAAAAAAAAGAATACGGTGTTAATTCTCCATGTAACAGTGCAATATGGTACAAATTAGAGAAATTATCCACATCTTTGGAAAAAAGCTAAAATTTTTCATTCATTTCTTTTCATTTTCTCATCTTTGGACTCATTTCAATTAATATTAATAGTTTAATACTGTGATGATTATAATTTTTTTCCCCATGAATTTAGCATTTAAAGGGTTGAACATGTTTTTGACATAAATTAAACACACACATGCTTGTATGTTTTGGTTGCATTTACCCACAATGCCCTGTGTTGTAGTCCAATATCTGAATTTGGTTCACTTGAAGCAAACCAAGATCTAGGTGGACCAGAGTTCACTCGTTTCTTTTCTTTATCTTTTACCTTAAAACTGCTCATCTTCTTTGTTTTTAACCTGTAGCACTTTGAGATCTCTGCTGAAAAGTGCATTATAAATAAAATGTATTATTATTATTATCATTATTACTTCTCTGATGTGCATTCACACCTCCACAAATAAACCAGACTTTCCGAGCAAACAATCCAGGGTTGGATTAAGAAGAAGTGGTGTGAATGCACCTTTAAATTCAAGTAACTGATTCAAGAGGGGGCTTCAACCCCGGAGCATTAGACCTAGATACGGCACCTGCTGACCTGCAGCTTTAATAAACTTGATGCTGCCGTTTCCTCTCATCCTTTAATAAACACAGTGTCACATGACTCATATCCAGTTGCAGTGAATTAATTCTTGTAAAAAAACTCACTTGATTTCTCCATCACTCCTTCCTCTTCTTTCTCCAGAGCTCCGTACTGTTGAGACGCTCTTCTCTCCTCCTCCATATTCTCTTCAAAGTGGTTTGTCTTTTATCAACGAAAAACAATTAAAACAACAAATGTTGGAGTGGCGTGAGAATAAAGATCACAACGTGTCCAAGCAGCATAGTCACATTCAGAGGAGTGAGGACAGATGTTGTGAACACAAGAGCAGCTTCACTGGATCTGACAGTGTGCTCGAGCTGATGGAGCTCAGCTGGGCTCAGAGGCGCCACCTAGTGACAGACACAGGCCCTTACATACAGAGCGACACATTTATTAGGTTATTAAAAACGAGAAAACATAGATATTTTAGAAACCTTTTAACTCTAATCTTAAAACTAAACATGCTTTTGTTATTTATTTGGCAAGTAACAAACGAAATTCACCTTTTTATAACCATATTCAAGCCAGTTTTCTCTGAAAAGTCATAAATTAGAACTTTCAATTACTTAAACTATATTGTGTTTCTGTTCAGGAATGCAAGTAAAAACATCTTAATCAAGAAATAATAATGTGTTTTGCTATAGTTGTTTGTAAAAGAGTACATTTGTACATTTTATTTTAGCATTAAAAATACCATGTTGTTTAAAGAGCTTAAACATTTAAAAAAAAATATATTATTTTGATTATTAACCATGCGGATAATTTATGCGGCCCCCCACTTAATATCATGTGATAATGAAAACATGACCCACGACCTCAGCGTCTTTTAAACAGTGTTTAGCTGAGGCACAGCTGTCAGCGAGGTGATATAATATAATATATGTTTGCTAGCAATGTTTTTATAACAGTAATAATAAGACATTTGGTCATAATTATCCCACTATTAAATGCATCATATACAACATTCAATTACATATATAAATACGCTTATGGGGCCGAGCCACGAATGGCACAAATTTTAATTACACTATTATTTATGTAATTTAAAATAAATGTCTGTTTTTGATATTAATACATTAATTTTGCATCATAAATAGTATTATTATTAAGTATTCGTGTGACATCATGATGCAATATTGTGAACAGTTGGTTCTTTTCCCCCACTTTTTGTTCTCTAGGTCGGCCCCATCTTGACCACAATAGATGCACATTGGCCCCCAGGTCATTTGAGTTTGAGACCCTTGACCTAGAGAGAGACAGAGTGACAATAATGTGTTATTGACCTTTTTTGAGCTTTTTATTTGAAATAAGGGAACAAAAAAACAGAAACGGGCGAGTGATGAGTGTCAGAGAAACAGCATAAACAGTTCATAATATTAGACAACATTAAATATTACATACTGACCTAATGTATTTATAAAGCAACGCAGAGACTGGAGAGAAGAACAGACTGACTGACATCTGCCATTCTGTGTCTGTGATGGAGTTCAGCTGTTGTGAATGTGTATGAAGGAGCTCCACCTTTGCCTCAGGTATGAAGAGTCCTCACACTGCAGGAGCATCTGCAGATCTGCAGGCATACGAGCCAAACACAAGACACACAGGAGGAGGGAGCTTACAATAACTGACGCACAGAGCCTCTATTGTTCCCCCGAATGTATTTACATTTACCTTAGTCTGTTTATCTGCAGCAAACATTGATTCTTAGCTGCCTGCACTTAAACTCTGATGCAGCAGGAACATTTATCAACAACCAGCAGGAACTAAATCATACCTTTTCACAGTATGTGCCATTATGATAGAGACTTATGTGAAAGACAATGGAGGAAAAAGGCAGGAAATTTTGTGATGTGAACGCACAGGAGTGCGGAATAGGTCATATCTGAATTTTCATTTGTACTTTCATACAAATCTAGAGACTGAAAATATCTTTGATATATTTTCCTTACACATCAGAAAAAAAAGACCTTACTGCAGTTAAATACGCAATAATTTAAATTAATCATTGTTATTTTATCATTTCACAAGGAACAGATATGGATCAGTGTGAGAGCAGGTCATATTTGAACCAGAAGGTGTGGGATTCAATCCCCGATGTGTCTCTGGGAAACACACGTAACCCCATATTGGCTACTATATCAAACTACTGGGGTGTATGGTTTGTTTGTAAAAGGAAAGAGTTACTTCAAGAATAAAAATTAATATTGTGTATAAGAAATGTCCAAGAAACAAATTTAAAGACTGGGAGCAGCAGACAGTGTATTGTTGGGTGTGGTGAAACTGGATGCCATGGCTAATTCAGCCTCACCTTGTGCACACTTGTCTTGTTTTTACACTCACTGTCAGAGAGGATTCCCGGGATTTTATTGTCAAGATGTCTAAGCTGCTAAAGACTGCTGGGTGGTGTCGAGGTCCTTGTTCCACCCACATGTAATCCCACTACCTACTTATTGGTTTATCTGTTTGTTTTTGCTTTTTTTTACAAATGTGAATTTCCTAACTTTGTCAGTAAAACACATTCATGTGTTAATAAGGTAATAAGATGGCTGGATCAGATATAACAAGTTCAGATCCACGTCTAAATCCACTGATTAATAATCAGTGGTTTATCCTCCTCCCGTATCTTTTATTGCCCGTGTCGTCGTCAAACGCTTTATCGAGCCAGTCCCTCTCCTGCTCCGACTCAGAGTCACTGGCTTCGCTGGCGTTGGCGGCCAAAAGTCGAGAGTAGTTAATCCTGCGCTGTCGCGGGGCCTTCCACTGCAGCAGAAGCAGACACACACACCACGCTGCCAGAGCCACGGCCACTCCTCTGAAGAGCCACGCCAGTCCAAACGTCTGCACCGCATACCCTCCAGCAAAGCTCCCCAGGCTGCCCCCCAGGTGCAGGGTCAGACCGCTGTAGACCCTCCTCACGCTCCGCTCGGCCTCTGGCGTGGCCACATCCTCGCACTGGGCGTTCACAGCCCACCAGAGGGCGCCGCTGCTGAAGCAAGTCCACATCTGGGCGAGCAGTGCAGCCCAGGCTCCCCAAAGGAAGGAGAAATAAAGGCACTGCAAGCTGAGAACTGCACACGCCACTGCCAGCACCTTCCCCGAGCTGAGGAGTTTGGACACTCGTCCTGAGAGCAGAGGGAAGGCGGCCTGTGAGAGCAGAGCCAGAGCCACACACAAACCCATGTGCAGCTCAGTGCTGCCGTGATCCTGCATCTGCCACAGGAGGAAGTTATCCACAGCAGAACCTGCTGCCCCGACCAACAGGGTGGTGACAGTGCAGAGCATAGCCCGGGGGGAGCCGCTCACCAGCTGCAGGGCTTTCAGGAGCCCGCTGGCCCGGTCTCGCTTCTTGTTCAGGTGGAGGGGGAGGTAGTTTGCTGCAGGCAGGGCCAGAGCTGCAAAACCAGCGTAGCAGTAGAAATGCACCATGCTTCGGGGAGTTTGACCACCAGCAATGAGACAGGGCAACTGGCTCACCAGCAACCCTGCTCCTCCGGCCCCGCACGCTGCTCCAAGTAAAGCCCAAAGTCCGGAGCTGCGGTAGCGGTCCGACGCATCGGCGAAATCCAGATATTCGTACAGTCCGTCGTCTGCCGTCCGCTCCAGAGGAGCCGACAGAGCCTCCCACACCGAGACGATGATGAGGATCAAGAAGAAGAGCTGGTGCAGAGGGTCCATGACCTTCAGGTAGCCCAGAAACTCAAAACGTCTCTCCTCCTCCTCCTTTTCCTCCGGCGTCTTTTCTTCCGGACGTTTCTTAGACCCTGATTTGCCGTTTGACCTCTTAATCCGCGCTGCAGCTACAGTGGAGTTGGTAGAGTGACGCACAGCAGAGGTGCTGATACTTGGCTCGTGAACGCTGTCATTGACCGACACAGAAACAGTCTCCCGTATAGGCTGAGTGTTGGATTCATCGCCATGCTGAATATTTGGAGTTTTGCTCATCACTACAGGAGAAGACTTTGCCTCCGTGGTCGTCGTTTTTGCAGGTTCTGTTTCACCAGGCTGGGAAACAACACCTTTTGTGTGAGTTTTAGTCAGAGATGGTTCAGGTCCAATGGTGCTCTTGAGCAGGTTATCACTGAGAGTTTGTGCTGGACTGCTGCTCACATTGGACACGCTGCACATGCTGCTCTGCGTGTGAACACCAGACGACGGCACGAGCAGCAGAATCAGAGCGACTGCTGCTGAACAGGAAAGAGAGCCGTTTATAACCACGCGCCTCTTGTTGTAGTGCTTGGACAGTATGCTCACCGTGGGGCTCCACACCAGACTGATCAGGTGTTTGGTGCCCATGATGATGCCCGTCATGGCTGGTGTCAGGCCCAGCTGTCTGAAGTACAGCGTGAGGAAGGGGAGCACGCATCCTCTGGAGCAGGAGCACAGGAAATTAAAGATGCTGGACAGCGTGAGCGCACGCCTGATGTCGATCTGCTTGTTCCTCTTCATGATCGTCGTGCTGGGCAGAGCTCAGTCTCTGCTGGGGGGGGTTTCACATGGAGCAAGTCGCTGAATTCAAACTGAGAGACACAGACAGACAGAGAGGGACAAGTTAACACAGGTAATATAAACAATAATAATAATTATTATGTCCTCCGTAGTAATAAAAACCTTACAGGTATCAGTGTTTTTTGTTTGTAATTATCACTCAGGATTGAGCTATGTTTCAATGTATAATGTTTCTAAATTGTGCAAAAATGCTTGAAGACGGACATTTAACAAGAGTTTTTGTTTTGTTTTCTGCAAAGTGCAAACCTCTGGCCAGACCACACAGTTCCCTACATCATTACCAATAACTTATATATATTTTTCTTAAGATATAACCTAGATTTTATCCAAATCAGTCTTTTACTTTTTGAGTTATGGTGATAAAAGCCAAACATGTCCAAAAAAACACTATGGTCCAAAAACTTAACTCAGTGCCCAGTTTAATGTAATAACTATCAACATTGTGTGATTTAATTTTTAATTTTCTTTATCAGGATAACATATTTGGCCCTACCGTCCAGGACTGTAATCTCTAATATATTAATCTATTTCAATTATATCGTTGTCATAAAAATATCATAATCATTTCACAAAGATGATTAAACCTTTCATTAAATGTCTTTTTATTTATATATTTATATTGTCATTATTTTAGTGCTTCATACAAGCTCTTCATACCAGATGTGATTCAGTTTACAACAGCGCAAAATAATATTTACTTCCAAAAAAAACACAAATCAGTTTAAAAGAATATACAAAGTACATATTTTAAATAAATACAACTGAGAAGATAAAGAACATTGTATAAAATACTGTAAATATGTAAATATTTGGTGATGGGATAAGCAGTAATAGTAGTCGTTGTGTATAATAGGAATGAGGTAGAAACATACTACTCCTTTTCAAACAAATGTACATGTTGAACATCTCTCTATCTATGTGTAAAACACGTGTTTTAGAGGTGAAACTCAATAAAAACAGGTGTAACAGTGTCAGACATGTTAGCTTCTGTTGTCTTTGACTCAGTGCATCCTGTTTACACAGCTCTTTGATCCTGTGTGCGTGTGGTAGAAGAATTAACTCATTTATTTGTCACTAAAACACAGACTGTGGCCTCGGTGGACAGAATAAATATCAGATAAACTTATCACATATGTCACAAACATAGAAATACCATAAAAGCTAACTTTAAAGCAAACATAATAAGCCCAGTGTCGGTTTTTATTAGCAGATAAAGCAGGAACTTGTGACACCTGTCAGGCTGGATGCGTGGAGCAGAAAAGTCCACGCCACGTCAACTTTATATGATAAAAAACAACAACTTTAAACGTTTACCTTTTATCTTCTGTCGCCACACAGACGCTTTCACTCTCTCATGGTCCATTTCCCATCTTTAAATTCTGCGCTGCGTTCAAAATGTGAACTTTTGTGACGTTGAAAGCGGAGAACAACTGTCGCAGCAGTGAGGACGTTATATCGTTTGACTGGAGGTGGTTTACACAGGTTCTACACCTGCGGGCGGTTTACGTGACCACAGCGCCCCCTAGCGACATGGATGCCTTGGTGCGCCAGGGCCATGACGTGACATGAGAGCTCAATCAGAGGACGATTATATACATAAGTTTATATTTAAAAGGCTTTTTCCACAGCAGCCATTTTGACCATGCTTTCACAGGGAAAGCACAGGTGTCACTGAGCACATTAATCACATGTCATGTTCAGTTTATGTCACAATAGTGTTAGCAACTAGCATAACCACAGTGTTAGCAACTAGCATAACCAAAAAACAGTGTTAGCAACTAGCATAACCAAAAACAGTGTTGCAGTCTAAAGTACAAATACTTTTGTTACTGTACTTAAATACATAATTCACGTATCTGTACTTTAATATTTCTACCAACTTTAACTTCACGACATTTTCCTATCTTTGTTACTAGTTACTACCAAATAAAATCAGAAAAAGAGTTGGTAATGGTGTGTATTTATATAGAGCTTGTCTAGTCTTGATGAGCTGCTTTACGCTATAGTTTTGCCATTCAATTACAATTTATATTAGAAAATTACTTTCAATACTTAAGTACAGTAAACGTCATATACTTTAAGTACTTTTACTTAAGTAATATAAGTTTTGGTAGAGTTCAACTTCTACCAAAGTCATTTTCTGGCACTTTTACTTAAATATCCCTTTAAGGTACTTTATACAAGACAGTCAAAAACTGCTATGAAAATATCCTTTAGATGTATGTACAAAGTGGCCGATTGTAATAAATGTTCACATATTCATCACAAATTACTTTTTTCATTAAAAAAAGTTTTTTAATATCTGCCAAAATTTGTATCAAAATTGTTACCTGTTTAGAAACAAAATGTTTTTTTGATATTCTGAAGTTGTTTTTGTCGCACGTCAAGTACATTTTATAATTATAAATAGCTGCACTCTGTCATTTTATACATTTTCTATAAGTTCCTTTTTGAATAAACATTAAAACCAGGACCCTGCTTTTACTTCCCAAGGTATAAAAAGTTAAAGGTGCATTATGTAATAAATCTAAAGCAACTGGCCATAAAATCCTCCTTATATGTCACAGAGACTCAGGAATAATGTTCAAACTGAACTCACCAACAACAACAGTACAGCCAAAATATTCGCATTAAGAAAATATCTTTTGCAGACTGCAAATAATGTTTATGTTTTGAAAACATGTTTTGGCATGTGGCGCCACCTACCGCCATCTACCAATCATTGCTGTCAGTAGAGTCTCAGCTGCCAAGCAACCAGTTACGTCAGAAAACGGAACCTAAAAGACCTCTGTATTTTGAATTTGAATGTAGTAACTGTTTTTGGCCACATTCTTACATATGGTGCCTTTAAAATCACATGACTGATAGTTTAGAATTAACTCTTTCAAAAACAGGTCACATAGAGATTCACAGATACTGTATGTAGTAGCTGGCTGCTCTATATTAAATACACAACGATACAAAGATATCAGTAACACTGAAAATGAAGTGCTAACACAATAATGTGTGTGACATTATTGGTTGTTTGTACACATGAGACCGTGTCTCTCAGAGCGTCACACCAGTGAAGGTGTTGATGGGCAGCGACAGCACTTTGTTCAGGTACTTGCTGAGCGGCAGCTGTCGCTCGCTGCTGATGGTGAACATGGAGCGGACGCTGCATCCTGGGTCCAAACACGGGGAGATTTCTAATCTGCAAAGCAACCACGTCACCTTTCTTTTAAACACAGGCTCAAGGAGAAAAACAAAATATGATAAATGATGTTGGCGTCGTGAATTACTTTTTGACGTCCGTGTATGTCCTTCGAGAGTCTTTGTCCAGACACACAGAGAGGGTTCGGTGCTCCATTGTCCTGATGCTGATGTTCTGGGTTTTCATTTTCTACAACCAAAGCAGAGTTAGGTTTACAAAGCACAGCAGTTTTACATTAGTAAATATAGATATAGTCGTTTCTTACAGTGTTGCAGCCTGGGTTCATACTGTCAAAACGCACAGTGAGGTAATCCTCGCCTGAAACAAAGTAAAACTGTGTTATTCATATATTCAGAGTATCGACAGGACACTGTGGTCTGAATATGAACTCAAAATCAATGTGGAAGGTCAACCTGCTGTTGTAGCTGCAGGCTCTGACGTCACAACCACACCGCACGACATGGGCGCTTCTCCCCTCACTACTTTTCTTTTGCTCAACGAGGTCTGAAAAAGATGTAAAAAATGACTGAAATAAGTAAAAATAATACTGAAAAGAACAATCTATATATAACATAAGTTGTGTCTGTGTGTGTGTCTGTCTGTGACGGGCGTATCTTGCTGACCGTTAGTCAGATTGCCCTAAAATTATGGAAATGGGTTGAGCATGGCCCAATGGTGTGCATCCTTGGTTTTCATGTTTTATGGAGTAATTTTAATTTTCGCCGATTTATCACGCTACACCAGGCAGCTGACAGCGCGTCAGGATTGTCACGGGTAGGCAGCGGCTCATTTCATACAGTTCAACACAGAACATGGTGTTACTGATACTGAAACGACGAAGTCGGTGTCCATTCACCAATACGTGAGAATGTATTTATTTAGCATTAGCATGCTACTATTTTGCGGCTAACTTGGCGAACTTGTTTCCAAAGGTAAGCTAGGGAGGCTACGATTAGCATTAGTGTAGGGCTAACATAATACAAACACTGTGCAACCTCATTAGGCACAACGCAATTTAAAAAATTTTTTGATTAGCACCAGCGTAGCTAGCTGTTTTGTGACTGTCAGCCTTTCAGTTCCTTATCATGCATCACCATAACTGAAAAATCTCAGGCACTGCACCAGTAATAATAATAATAACACCAATGACCTCTGTGTATTTGACTGTGATGACTCCTCCATGCACCACCACGGTTGACTTCTTCCTGCATGAAGAGGGTTCTTCTGTCAATGACAACACGTCACTTTAGTAAAGTATCCACACACACACACACACACACACACACACACACACACACACACACACAATGACAGAAAAGAGATTGAAGGGACGACATACTTGAAAATCTCTCTCTGAGGTGTCTAAACTCTGGGATGTCGGCCTCCAGTTGAGACACAAACACCTCCTCCACCACGGAAGTCACGTCACAGCTGGACCGCGTCATCTACACACACACACACACATGCACACGCACAACAATCAATCATTGACAGACGATATCAGAGTGTACACTGCCCTGTGCTTCAGTCAAAGGTGTTTAAAAAGCGTTATCTTAATCTGTTTTGGCCTTTTCGGTAAATGACATGCAGCAAAGTGTCACCAGCTTCTTTCACAATCACTCACACTTTCAACACGTAGGTCTGTAGAAGACATTTGGAGTGATTTTATTCTACTTTTAGCTGTATTGGTCTTTATTAGTCTAAGAGTTTGTAAAACTATGGAGATATGGAGAGAGAAAAATCAGAAATAAATAAAAAAGTTATTAATCTGTTAATTTATGGTCACTTGATCCACTGTTAAACATAGAGAATTATTCAATTGGACCTAAATAAATACTCCATTATTCTGTCTTTTACTTCAGTGATAAAAAAAAGTGTTTCTGATGCGTCCATGGACATAATTCTGAAAACCCAGCCTGGATACCTTAACAGAATACAGCGGTAGGTGGACTGGTTTGGTCCCACAGCGAAGGTAGTAGCACAGGGTGTCCAACAGGAAGTGGTTCTGCTCCGCTGACTCGCTGTGATTATGACCCTGCAGACAGACGTCACAGAGGAAACACAGTGAGGAAATATTCATATTTATATATCCTCTCACTCATGCATCAGCGTGGGAGCAGGTTTTGAAAGCAGTGCTATAAACCCAGACATGTCACAGTATTAACATTATCACCCATTATGTTTGTTTCCTGGTCCCAAATCTGCAGCTACTGCAGAGGACAATGTGTCTGAGGATGTTTGTGACAGTGGTTTGCGACTAAGTAAACAGGTGCTGGCACTCGTTGTATCTGTTGGTATAATCACCCTAACCATGCTGACTATTATCTTTTATCTCACTACACTGGAAGGAGTCTTGACTCATCTATGTAGGTCACTGCAAAGTTATACTTGTTTTTATTTAGTTTTGTCCGATTTTTTTGGAGAAATGCTTATTTTTTAGTTTAGTTTTTATTAGTTGTAGTGCTAGTTTGAGTCATCATAAGTATGTGTCATAAAAACCCCAGCAAAAGATGACATTTCTAAAAAATATATTAGGACAAATGAACAACTATTCCTCAATCAAATATAACTGTATGATGCAAAGTGTGATGCATCATACAGTTAGTATTATTCATGGTCTGGAACATGGGCTCAAAATCCATGTGACAGATTTAGTCTATTATGTTATTTGACTCCGGATGTGAAAGAAAGGCAGATTTTTATTTTTATTTTTTCACTCATGTGTGGCTTGGATTTGATTACATTGCACTTTAAGAATTATAACTGTAACCATGTAAATTAAATGATTATAAAACAGTGCATTTGTGAATGTACATGTAAAGTTTACTGTTACATTAAGGTAATATTATGAAATCTGGCCTTTGTTTAAAAAAAGTTTGGACACTTTTGGACTTAGATGAACCAACTCAACCCAAAGACGAAAACTTAGCACATTTTCACAACAATTTTAGTTCGTTTTAAAATCACACAATTCATTTTTTATTTTTTATTAGTTAGTTTTCATTAACTATCACAACGCATCTTAAAACCCATTTTTACCCTTTGGATTGGGTTTTATTGTATAACCTATAAATTTGTGTTGTTTTTTATATTTTCTACTGTATATTTATTATTCTTAGGTCTATTAGGTCACACGTTTGATTCATTTATCTATGACGTACAGCACGTTGTTTCAGCTGTCGTTGTTTTTAGTGCTTTATAAATAAAGTTGTATTGGATTGAATAACCTCAGGTCACTGTAGACTATGATAAACACCATATGTCACTATATAAATCTAAAGCTTACCTGTCCATTCAGCATGGAGATGGCCGCTCTCAGGCTGTTGACGTTGCTGTTGTACCACGGATCTGTTCGTCCCAATAAAGAGGAGAGAGACAGTCTACACGGGAGGTCCTATAAGGGACATAAAAAAATAGATGAAGTTGAGTCGTCAGTCGGCATCACTTTTCTGAGCTGTGTGTGTGTGTGTGTTTGTGTCACTCACAGGTGAACTTTGAGGAGGCTCCACATCTGTGACTGGGATGTAGTACAACTGTAGGTTGAGCCTCTTTGTCAGTGTCAGATGTTTGGATTCTCTTTCTCTGTAGTGAAATACACAAGAGTCATTTATTCTACATATACTACAACAGGAGGAAGTACATGTACATGCTAGATAAACTACTCGTTGTTTACCGTATAGAGCGGTAAGCCTTGGTGAGTCTCCCCAGCACACGGTTGTCCCCCATCACCACCACTCTCGCCGTGCGTCGCCTGCAGTCGTCCTCCGCGAAGACAGGAGAGCTTCCAGGGAAACCGTCGATCTTTGCCGTCATTAGACTCAATTTATCTGCTGAATTTCCTTTCCTGCAGGCATTTCTGCGTGAGAACGCGAGGGAGGAATTTCTGGACTTCTTTGCGTCATCACTGTAACTGACCTTCCGGTGTCTCTTGACCTCGCTGTCCTCACAGTTTCCCTCACCGTAGTCGTCGTTCTCGTCTTTGTCGCTGGAGATAGAGCAGGATCTCAGGGTGAAGTTTGCCAGCAGATTATCTTCAAGGAATAATGCAGTATTATTAATCGATTATTAATTGATTACTAAATTAATTAGTCAACTATTTTGATAATCGATGAATCTGTTAATCTGATTGTTTGAGCTTCTTAAATGTGAATATTGTCTTGGTTTATTTGCTCCACATATCAAAGAAATCATTAAAACTGAATCATTTTGGTTTGTGGACAAAAACAAGACATTTGAGAGCATCGTCATTTCCAGGTTTGACAAACACTGATCAATGTTTTTTTAAAAGTTTTCTGACATTTTATGGACCAAACGATTCATCGAGAAAATAATTGACGGTTTAATCGATTACAAAAATAACCGTTAGTTGCAGCTCTAGTTTTTAGATGAGTTTTAAATACTTGTGTCTGTCTCTTACATACGGTGGCCCTGAGGTGCAAAACACAAACGCAAATCACAAACGCAAATCACAAACGCAAAACAAGAAACACAAACGCAAATCACAAATACAAACGCAAAACACAAATTTAAATGCAAATCACAAAACACAAATCAAAAAACACAAACACAAAACAAAACACAAATGCAAAACAAACGCAAATCACAAACGCAAAACAAAAAACACAAATGCAAAATAAAAAACACAAACGCAAAATAAAAAACACAAACGCAAAACAAATGCAAATCAAAAAACACAAACGCAAATTACAAATGCAAATCACAAACGCAAAACACAAACGCAAAACAAAACACACAAACGCAAAACAAAAAACAAACGCAAAAAACAAACGCAAAAAACAAACGCAAAACAAAAGAAAAAACACAAATGCAAAAGAAAAAACACAAATGCAAATCACAAATGCAAATCAAAAAACATAAACGCAAATCAGAATACGCAAAAACATGAACTCAAAATGTAAAAGGCAGGTTTCTGCGATCGACCAGGGTCGTCACTCATTGGACACACAGACTGTGTGCATTTGCGTTTTTTGTTTTGCATTTTGTGATTTGCGTTTGTGTTTTGCACCTCAGGGCCACCGTACTCATACGTACATAGATCCACTTCATTTGTCCACATGATGAACTTGATCTCGGGATAGGACACCGTCCTGCTGCACACGGAGCCACAGTCTGTCTCGTTTAAATCTGAGCAAAGAGAGGGAAGATAAAGTGTAAGAAAAAAAACAGTCACTGGTTATTTGAGCTTCAGCAGCAGAGAGTTGTTCAAGTTCACTCACCCAAGTCTTTGGTGGCGGTGAGGACGTCTCTCTGTATGTGTTGTAGTTTGTTCAAATACTCCGTATAACCACCGCCTGCACCATGTCTGATACTCTGCTCCACAGCTTGTACAACTTCTTCAAAATATGTCTCCACCATTTTGTCTTCTAACGCCTGAAAATACACAAAACAGATCACCAGACTGTATGGGCATTAAGGAGCGTTCAAAAGTTTGGGTTCACTTCAGTTTTTAATGGAATATCTACATAGGTGTATAGAGGCCCATTTCCAGCAACCATCTCTCCAGTGTATTTTCATTATTATATTCTAGCCTCTTACCTCCAGAGTGTGAGTCAGTCTGGAGCTTTGACATTCCGTCCCCAGTCCCTTCCGCAGCACATGCACGATCACATTCCTCTCCATGGTTACTGCATCCCTGAACACGCTGGACGCCTCCAAAGATGATCTGACTTGTGCTTCCAGCTGTGGAGAAAAAACAGCAGGGTCTGCGAGCACAAACACCCTGAAGGAAACCAGAAAAACTCTAATAAAACTGTTCACTCCCATGTTTTTATTTACTAACTCAACACAAACAGAGTCCACTACTCACGTTTCCTGCGTGGTGAAATGCTGACTTCTCAAGTTCTGCTCAGCAATGACTCTCCTCGTGTATAAAGAGCCTGTCCAAGGAAGAAGTGTTTTATTTTATTTTATTTTTTTTTACCAGAGTTTAATGTATGGAAGCCTGTTTCCACCACTATGGGGAAAAAAACTGCCAGATACCAAGTCAAAATGATGAGCTAGAAAGTCATAATTATGAGAAATAAAGTCGTAATTTTGAGATTTTAAATCATAATTATGAGATAAAAAGTCAAAATTATGAGATAGAAAGTCGTAATGTTGAGATTTTAAAGTCAACTTTAGATAAAAAGACTTTTATATCTCATAATTATCACTTTTAATCTCATAATTTCGACTTTTTATTCAATAATTATGAAATTTTTCTCATATTTATGACTTTCTATCTCATAATTTTGACTTTTTAATCTCATAATTATGACTTTCTATCTCATAATTTTGACTTTTCAATCTCATAATTATGACTTTTTATCTCATAATTTTGACTTTTAATCTCATAATTTCAATTTAAAATCTCAAAATAACGATTTTCTATCTATTATTTTGATCTTTTATCTCTTAATTTTTACTTTTATCTCATAATTTTTGACTTTCTATCATAATTTCGACTTTAAATCTCAAATTACGACTTCTTCTCATAATTATGACGAAGTATCTGCCAGTTTTTTCCCCCCAAGTGTCGTAAACGGTGGTTGTGTATAGAGATGAGTATATAAACTAAACTAAAGGTCATACCTGGTGTGGTCATTTCCATCCTGATGCTGTGCAGAGTGCTCAGAGCCACAGCAGAGTACGGTAACGGTAAAATCAACAGTTTCAACAGACACTCACACACTCTCTGGTAAAGGTTGGCGGGAATAACGGTAACTGACTGGAAGATTAAAAATCAAAATCAGTAAAACACAAAATACTATACTATATTTTATTCATTCATTCTTTACAGCCTTTATCTCACCTGAATGACGACGTAGTAGAGCGTGTGCAGAATAGGGATGACGTGCATGTGCTGATGTAGGTTATGGATCTATACCAGATGACAAAGACATTAGATTAACGTTTTTTTTATTAACATATATATATATATATATAAGACTTTATAGCCAACCTTTTTCAGTTTCTTCTCCAGCTCTCTGACCAACACACGGATCAGTGACACACTACAGGACGGATCCGCCTCCACCTTCTTCTCCAGATTCCATCTCGACCATCCTGCAGAGCAGAGATCCTTTCATGTTTAATTCTTCATAAAATAAAATAAAAAATCAATACGTATTGAAACGTTAAATTATTATTATTATTATTATTATTATTATAATATTAAAATTAAGCTAAATGGTCTCCATTATAAAAACCCTAGCAACTTCCAAACAGGTTATGCAACCACAAACATAGATAGGCCAGTCAAGTCAACTTTGTTTTACATTTTTGTGTGACATTGTACTTGTTTCATGCCAAAAGTTAAATAACTACGACCAAATAAAATCAGAAGAAGAAGAGTTGGTATTATGGTCTGTATTTATATAGAGCTTTTCTACACTCTTAGAAATAAAAGTGCTAAGTAGAACCATATAAGGTTCTTCGGCTTGTCCTCATAGGAGAACCCTTTTTGGCTCCAGGTAGAACCTTTACAAAAAGGTTCCACCTGGAATCCTTTTGGAGGGTTCCACCAAGAACCCTTTTAAAACCCTTTATTCAGGAAAGGGCTTTTAAAGGGTTCTCTGGATCAAAATGGTTCTTACTGGAACCATTAGTGTTACCAAGAACCCTTATATAAAAAAAACCTTTCTTCCAGTCAATACTTTTATTTCTAAAACTACAATTTATATCAGAAAATTACAGTCATATATTTTAAGATCAGTAATATTATTTAAAAAAAGTGACTTCAACTTCTACCAAAGTCAATTTCTGGTAAAGATACTTGTACTTTTACTCAAGTGCCCATTTCAGGTACTTCATACATGACTGAACTTCAGTGATATACATCTAGTATATACTGTATAATACTGCTGGAATTTTAATTTTTAACGATATATTGTTTTAATATTTGCATGCGCTGTTTACTTTATTTTACTTCCCAACATATTTTACCACCTGTATTGTTCAATATCTACTGTACGTAGCTCATTTCAATCTCTCTGCTCTTTAATCAACAATCTAACTTTTATTCTCCAGTGTTTCCTCATGGGTGACTAACAGCCACTCTGATGATTTTGTTGTTTTTAGTTCTGTTTAGCTCTTTTGTTCTTTCTGCTTCATGTGTTTTAGGGTTGGGTGATTTTTTGATCTTATCAGTTACATTTCTGTGTACACACGTGTCACAGTTAATCTGTTGTGACAAAACTTCATTTCCTTATTTAAGTGCCATATATTGGCTCAGCTGTTGCACTCTACCTTTCTGCGAAGTGCAGCGGCTGTTCATGTCTTTGAGAAGAGTCTGGACGTCGCTGCACAGGCTGGACTGTGCAGCCGAGAGACCGACGTCAGCTGAAAAGAAAAAAAGTAGGTCAAGGTCAAACACGTTGTCGCGATCATCACACGTTCTACTCTTCCTGCCTTTAACGAGCTAAACAAGTTTTTTAATTCCACAGCGATTCCAGGTATCTGACGAGGAAATAAAAAACATATACAGTACAGTATGTATAGATAAAAACTCACTCACCTGGGAGATCGACCATCTCTTTGAGATTATTTTCAGGATAATCTGTGTGGTGGATTCACAACTTCACACCGGACGCTGTTTGCGCCAAACAGCTTGGATGCGGTTGTTGTTTTTGAAAAGTCAGACCTGGAATTAATTGATAAGACATAATACAATGCTGTGAACATAAGATTAGCATCTTTCTGTTAAAACTCTCCATGCATAATTTCAAAACTTACCATTATAGTTTGTGCCTTTTCCAACTGTGTAAAAGTACATTTAAAAAAGCTTCTTCTTCTTCTCCTCTCTGAGGATTCTCCCCTGCTGCTGCTGCTGCTGCTGCTGCTGCCTGTGAGGTAAAGACTATCACAGCAGCAGATACAGTTTGTTATGGTTTGAAAGAGGGTGTGATTAACTCTGAAGAGGAAGTACAGGAAAGGTGAGAACACAGAATGACAACAGGCAATTGAAAAAAAAAAGATTTTTATTTGTCTGACTGTGCAACATGTACATATATATATGTATATATATATATATATGTATATATATATATATATATAAAGAAAAGCAACATTAAAAGCATAACAAATTGTCCCTTGAAAATAAATAACTCATTATATCACACGCTTAATGGAACGTACTCTGTCGTATTCAAGTAGTTTTCTGCACGGTGACGTCTGTGAAAATCCCTGCATAAGAGGAGCGACATGAATGTAGAACTTCTTCACTGATAAATAACAGAAAAATTCCCCCAAACAGACACACCTCGACGTCAGCTACAGCTACAGGACAAACCTGAAATTCAGTGCACCTCTTATACTGTGCTGATGTTCAGAGATTCTGCATCCTGTTTACATACTGTTTATATACACTACCGTTCAAAAGTCTGGAGTGACTTAGAAACGTCCTTATTTTTACAGGAAAAACACTTTTTTTCAATGAATATAACATTAAATGAATCATAAATACACTTTTTACAATGTTAATGTGGTAAACGACTATTCTAGCTGCAAATGTCTGGTTTTTAATGGAATATGTATAGTGTACATGTACACAAGGTGTATAGAGGCCCATTTCCAGTGTTCTAATGGTACATTGTGTTTGGTAATCACATTAGAAGACTATTGGATGATTAGAAAACCCTTGAAAACCCTTGTGCAATGATGTTAGCACAGCTGAAAACAGTTTTGCTGTTTCTTTGACGAAAGGACAACAATTATTATTTTGAATAAAAATAATTATTTCTAATCTTGTCAATGTCTTGACTACATTTTCTATTCATATTGCAACTCTTTTGATGAATAAAAGTGTGACTTTTAATGGAAAACACAACAAAATTGTATAGGTGAGCCCAAACTTTTGAACGGTAGTGTATATCTACATATGTTTTCATATTTTATTGCTCTATATATATTTATATAAACATGTGTGTATATAAACTGTGCAGGATGTCAGGAGAGTGTCAGGGATACGAAGCAGAGAACGAGGTGATGGGCAGGCAGAGCAGAGAGCAGTAGGACGGGTGCAGAGGCTGAACTTGGCCCGGTAAAGGTTTGTAGGATTTCCAGTCGGAGTTGCCTCCAGGTTTACAGCACAGAGACACCTCACACCTGCACAGACAGACGAGGAGTAGCATCACAGCGTGTTTGTGTGTGTGATACGGTATTTTACTCACAATGCAGATTAGAGGTACTGAGGTGGAATAAATGGATTATATTTCAACTCTTTCTGTTGGTTAGTGGCGTTAAAAAGGACTTGAACAAAAAAGAAAGGAGAGTAAAACTATTTTATTCTATAGTGCAACTTTTAAATGTTAAAATCAAACCACTGTCAAATGAGTTGACACAATGCTGATGAAGACCACATGACTCTCTTTGTTTTATGCAGTTCACTGTTAGAAATAAGGGTTCCAAAAGGGTTCTTCTACAAGGGCTGAGGTTCTACCTGGAGCCATTTTCTTCTGAAAAACCCTTTCCCGTAGAAAGGGGTTTTCAAGGGTTCTTGGTAACACTAATGGTTCCAGTCCTTTCCTGAAGAACCAAAAAGGGTTCTCTTATGAGGACAAGCCGAAGAACCTTATGGTTCTTCTTAGCACTTTTATTTCTAAGAGTGTTGGAGGCAACAGCAATATTTAATAAAGCCACACGGCTGCAAACTGGTTGCAATATGACTGAAAACACAAAGAAGTGGCCATAAAAGTTTTACAAGTGAATTCTACCACTCAAAAAAAGTTGTTTTTAACAGTATAAACGCTTGATGTATACACACAAGCACTCCCTCAGTCAGGGCTGATAGTATTGCCTGACATAGGTTTGTTTTCGGAAAACAAAAATATACTTTTATATCTATTATGACACACTTTTTATGACTGTTACAGTCTTGATCTGACACTGCATCGTACCTGGTCACACTCTGGATGAACTTCCTCTCGTCCTGATCCAGACACACGGCGAAGGTTGTCCCATCGTCGTCTGCGCTGATCACCTCCACCCTGTCCACCTTCACCTCTGATATCGAGATATGCTGCCATGTGTCATGTGGAGGGAGCAGAGAGGTGAACGTGTGAATGAGATTAGTTTGGACTGTGTTTTAAAAAACCACACACAAAAAAAAAACACAAATCACCTGATTGTTGCACTTTTTCGATTTGGAGCAGTTCCTCTTAAGAACCTCAGTGATCGTCAGCTGCAGACTTTCTATTCTTGAATCTGGACAAACACCATTAAAGTAACTTAGCAACCACAATACAAGCAAAAAACATCAATAAAAATTACAACATGGTGATGATAATCACCGTCCCACAGATGCTCAGGCTTCCTGCAGGCTTTGTATAAATTAACTGATGTGCACACGAGCTCCGTCTCCGTCCACTGACTCCTCCCACTTACAGCCACCTGCAAACGAGTGTTCAGAAGTAGGTCAGATTTTACACACATACACACACTCGTTAACAACCACTTTATTAGGTACACCTGTTCAGTGACTCATTCATTCATGCTTTTTATCCTCCAGAGTCAATTTAGAGTGTTCAATTTGCCTAATCTGCTTAAAATCTGCATGTTTTTGGACTGTGGGAGGAAACAAGAGTGTGGGCCCAGTGACTCATGAACAGGAAATATTCATACAGCTAATTACATGACTGTATGAATATATTAATGAGGTGATTTATGTGACTTGGAATGGGACTTGAATGATTGTCAGTAGAACACTGGGCCAGACGTTTGCAGCTAGAATAGTCGTTTACCACATTAACAATGTATAGAGTGTATTTCTGATTCATTTAATGTTATATTCATTGAAGAAAAAGTGATTTTCCTTCAAAAATAAGGACATTTCTAAGTGAGCCCAAACTTTTGAACGGTAGTGTATGTCTTAGTGTTAGTGGATGATAACAATACCTTGTTGTAGGCAACACTGAGCGTTAAAGGAACAGCCTGACGTTCTTCATCGATTCCAAAGCGTTTACTGGCAGCTCCTGTAAAGACAATGCAGCACACATTACACCGTGTGTGTGTGTGTGTATACACACGTGAGTGTGTGTGTGTGTTGTGGCTGTCTGGGTATGTCTGTGACAGGGACACTCACCCAAAGCTTTCACAGCTCTGGTTCCAGCAGAGTGACCGAGCTCCAGTGAATGAATGAACACCTCCCTTCTCGTCTCCCCGCCGGCTAAAGTCATCTGTGAAAGAAGAAGACGAGACACTCACTCAGCGAGTGAGTCAGCACGGACAAAACTTAATTTCTGAGGAACTGCTGTCATTTAAAGCTCAAATTTGAATGGTGGTTAAGGTTTAAATTTAGACATTGGTGGTTTGTGGTTCAGATTAGAGCTAATGTTTGTCCCAAATGAATAGAAGTCAATGTAAAAGGTCCTTAAAAAAATAAATGTGTGTGTGTTAACTGCTCCTCTGACCTCGGCCTGGTACAGCTGCACCAGAACAGGCTGGTCCGCATGCCGGCAGTAATACAGCAGCATGTCGGCCAGCAGGGGGAGTCGCTCCGTGCTGGCACTGCCGTCAGAGACAGAGCCTTCCTTACAAGCAGTCTGAGTCAGAGAGAGAATCAAAGATTTCATACAATAATGTATAATTATAACTGTTTTCACATTCAACAGAAAAATCACATTTATATTTCTGCTGTTATAGACAGACAGTGACTGATTAAATCCCTTTAAGGAGCTGTGTGTTGGATTTTGTGACATCTAGGGGTGAAGTTGCATATTACAACTAAGTGACTCTTTTGCCTCAAATTAAGGAAAGTGTTCATATCAAAATCCAAGTAATTTTTAATGGACTCTTAAATAGAAAATACAAAATATATATTGTATATATGGATAATTTTGGTATATCATCCTTTAAGAGTAAATAAACAGCCCCCCAATGTATAATATAAATATATGAATATATATATATATGAAGAGCAACTTTGTGCAGGTTACAACATTTATGAACAAACAACATCTCTTTCCAGTAGATCCATGTTTGAAAAATGATTCACAACTTTGTTATTTGAAATAAAAGGCTGTTAAAACACCTTTTTATGAAGCGTTTACCTGACAGAGGACGTCAGAGGACAGGCTGAGCAGACTCAGGACGTTCCGCTCGTACCACGGATCCATCATGCCCAACATCTTAGCGATGTGTGTGCTGCTGTCACTGAGCATAGAGTCATTCCACTCCTGGAGAGTAAAGAATGAAATAGTCGTCAAAAATCATACAGAGATCAGTAATAATAAATGAATACACAACACTTTTTGGACCATTTATTAACAGCATGTTAAATTAAGTAATTAAAGACTTGATAATAAAGACCATAATAACCACTTATTAATTCAATTCATATGCAATATGACAAAAGACTGACTTAAGTTTGCCCTTCGTTAATGACGTGGCGTATAATTAAAGGTTTATATCTGATCTAAAAATAGTAAATTAACATTTAAGGGACAACATTTATAAAGGGTTAGCATAATCACACGTTAACTGTTAATTGAAAGTGATGTGACGGTGGCTCATATTAATATCACGCTGGATACTCGTGTTTCTTTTCTTTGCTCTCTTCTCTCTAGTTTTTAGTTATTTCCTGTTTTATTTTGGCGGTCTGTGTTTATCCACAACATCCTGTCACGTTTTCCGCTTGTGTGTGTTGTGTGCTATTTTTAATCGACTGAACATTTTTATGATCCTAATTACATGCACCTGTGTCTCACTGTCTCTTCCTCTCCTTGTGTATATGTATATATATACATATACATATATGTGGTTACATGCATATACACACATATGTGTGTATATACACATATACACACATATATGTGTATATATATATGTATATACACACATATTTATACATACATATATGTACATATACATATTATGTATATGTACATATATACATATGTGTATACATGTATGTACATATACACACATATACACACACACACACATACACATATCTATACATATATGATTTTTTTTGTCTCCCACCAAAGATGCAGCAGCTTTGGTTGAACTTCCTGTCTGGACTTCAGTGGGCGTGTTTCCTCCTCCTCCTCCTCCTGGACTCCCTGCACTTCTCCTTTTGGTGGGCACAAAGTAAAACTGCAGTCTGCAGGTCTTGGTGAGCCTCTGACATTTACTCTCCTTCTGCTGCAGGTCACTGTAGGCCCTGGCCAGTCTGCCGGCCTCTTTGTCTCCTCCAAATATCACCACTCTGACCAGCGTGGGCAGCTCTGCTCCGTCTGCGTCGCCACAGCTCAGGATGGGCCTCCTGCGCACACACACGTGCTTCTGTGGGGAAAGAGGGTCTAAAGTCGCGGTTGTGGTGGAT
Organism: Microchirus variegatus; assembly: GCF_963457635.1. Classification (NCBI taxonomy): domain Eukaryota; kingdom Metazoa; phylum Chordata; class Actinopteri; order Pleuronectiformes; family Soleidae; genus Microchirus; species Microchirus variegatus. The sequence goes on from NC_139811.1 coordinate 7,969,644, forward strand.
CCCTGTAGAGGATGAGTCTGTCTGGACAGAGACCTGGAGTGTTTGAGTGCTGTCCCAGTTCTCTGAGAGTCTTGGGGGGAATCACTACGATAACCCATGCTCTGGGCGCGCCGGCAAATGCTCGGGCTGCGGGGGTTTCTGAAAAGCATGGAGAAGCGCTCCACGCCCAACAGAGACCTGGACTTCTTTTTAGGCTTCTTTCTCGGCTTTGGCGGACTGTTCTGTCCGTCCTCTGTGTCCTCGTGTCCCGTGTCTTCGCTGAAGTCACTCTCCACACCTGAGGAGGTGGACGGCACCGACCAGCTGGAGGAAAGAGAGTGGCTGGAGAACGTGGAGTCCCTGGAGGAGGAGGACGCCGTCGAGATGCGGTGGTTTTGGAAATCGAGGTGGGCGTCGTTTCCCGCCGGCTCGTCCTCCTCGTCCACGCTGGTGTCATTAAAATCATCCTCATCTATTTCAGATTTGAGGAAACAGTCCTCGGGTGAGTCCAGGTCTGACTCACTCAGGAGAATGTCGTTCAGAATGTCTGCGTGGATGTAAAGAAGGAACGGGTTAAATACAGTTGAAGGCAGCTCTCTGATGCAAATGATGTGAAGTTAATTCATTTAATTACCGAAATTGTCGCTCTCCCAAGAACACGTGTGACATTTGGGATGAGGCAGCGTGAAAGTCTCAACGGTGCCTAAAGAGAGGAAGTGACACATACACAGAAAATAAGTCTTTCTAAGTCTAAGTGCATCTTAGTCTTTCTTTATGAGTCAGAATTCTGAGAATAAAGTCAGAACTCAAATATTTTTTTTCCTGTGTGGCTCTAATAATTATAATATAATAATTATTAATTATTTTTGTCTTACCAGAGTCTGAGCAGCCTTCAGCTGGACAAACACTCTCTCTAAACCTCTCCATTTTGCTCAGTAGAGCCTGCCTCGCCGTGCTCACGTCTCCTGTGGTGGCTGCTATCTCCATGCTTTCAGTCACTGCCTGCAGGAGCTCCTCCAGCTGCTTTGTCTGTAGAAGAACAGGGAAAAGCATTATTTTTTTTAGAGATGAACTTAAGAAAGAAAAGTGGTACCGAGTGGTGTAAATGAGTCACCTGCAGAGAGGCGAGCAGCGGCTGCAGCTCGTGTCTGGTGCCGAGAACGGCCTGAAAGCTGTGCTGGATGAGGGTGATGATGGCGTCTCTGCTGGAGAACTGAGAGCTGCTCAGCTGCTCAGAGACAGACTGGACCTCTGGAGGGACGTCTTCATCTGAGCTCACTAAGAGAACTGTCCTAATGAAGACACACAAGAGAAAGATCTTATCTTTATTTCTTTCTTTAGTCATTATTATGATTTTTAATCTTCACTAAGGAAGTTAGAATCACTTACATGGTTTTAGAGGCGTGAATGTCAGGGGGAAGTCCCTGCTCGGTCCTCACCAGCCTTTGAAATGAAATGCCTGCATATACAAAAATAAACAACAACTACAGTCACAGTGGCTGAAGAAGAAAAAGAACACTAGTATTTAACAAGTCTATTTTTAAAATGTAACACCACAACTAATTCAACCAGCTTTCGTTTAGTGCCTCATTCACACATACTGTGTGTCAAGGTGTGTATGTGCATGAAAGCTTCTCTTAAGTGAAGCAAAGACATCTTGATGCAGGCTGAAATAAAGCTTATAAAACATTTTCGGTTTACCATTTACCATTTAGATATATGTATGTGTATATATATATATATATATACATATATATACCGGTACATATAAATATATACACACATACATACATATATACATATATACACACATACATACATAAATATATAGAAATAACTAAATTACCTGGTGCTCTGAGCTCCTGCTGGATGATCTGTATCAGGCGTTTACTAGCAGAGCAGCAGGGCTCAGGCCAGGACAGGAAGCTGTGGAACAGCAGGTAGGCGTCCCACACAACATCACAGTCTGGAGCCACATAAGGAGCCTGGAAACAGGTACAGAGGAGAGGAGAGACACTTGAGTGAGTGAAGAATAAAAATGGTCAGAATTACATAAATCACCCACTCACTTTGAGAAGGGTTGAAGAGAAGAGGAGAGTGAGAGGCACCACCAGCTCATACTGACACTGCTCCAGCACCTGGAATAAAACCACAACAACAACAAATCCTGAAGTGAAACACTCTGTCATCCTGAGTGGTTTGAAAAATGATGTCGGGGGTTTCAGCTCTTGACCTCTTTTGTTTTCCTCAGTATTTTCTGCAGAAGGATGAGGAAGTTGTGCGGATCTCGCTTCACGAGTTCCTCCAAACACCAGCGGTTCATGCACAGCCCGGCTACAGACAGACACGCGTACAAAACAAACACACAACAGCAGCTGAAGCAACGCTTGTGATTCCTCCTTTTTTAGGTTTCATTCTGATGACGGGGCAGTAAAAGTAAAAGCCCACATTACAACCATTTAACACTTAACACTTAACTTGTAGTAAGTAAACGCTCTTCTTGGGCTCATATATCACACAAAAGTACACCATTATCATTTCTCTGGCTTTAACTGTGATAATTCACAATATATTACTGTCATTTTATGTTTTATTGTTTGATTATTAAACATGTGGTTATTACAGGAAACTAGTGTTATATTAAATATAGTATATATAGGAAAATACTGCCAAATCACATAATAAATATACATAATGTGACATAATTACCATTAGTTAAGTGAGAATGTATTTATACAGGAAAATTGCAATATATATAAATATATATATATATATGTGGTATAACTCTAAAGTGCTAGTAAACAGCTACCAGCAGCCAAAAAAAGGTGTAAATAATCAAATGAATGACTTCCTCAGTTTCTGTCACACCTGTTTGTTTCCTGTTAAATCGTGTCAAAATGTCTGCCATGCAAAGGATGCACTTACTACAAAATGATGCATTATCCTACGGTGAAAGTGCAGTATTATAATACACATTTAGTGTAATTATATACACAGTATTTTTGCTGTGAAAATGATGAAAACCTGGTATTTCATCTGTATTTACTTTATTTTTGAAGATGCATGGTGTAACCTTAATTAAAATGAACTGTGCTTTACTCTTAATATAATGTCACTGTCGTCAGAGATTATGGGTTCGTACCGTTCCACAGCTGCTTGTCAGGATTGTTGAGGCCCAGGTCACAGAGGCAGCGCTCGAGGACATGCTGGATACGATCCTCCGTGCACGAGCTCTGCTCCATCCTCTGACAGACAAAACACACGAGGTAAAGCAGCAGGAAGTCCCGAAATAAAGAAAGAACAAGAATGGCACCCTATTATTGTATTATTATTATTATTATGCATGCTTCTGAACTATAGTCCAAACTTCCTGTTACTGCTGCTGCCACCACTTTGTAATAATCCCAATCCAGAGACAATCAGACAAACAGAGAGAGAGACACCGCAAAGACGTCAGGCAGAGAATATTCACTCTGCCACTTCCTACCAGAACCAGTGAGTCACCGACTGTGTGTGAGTGGACCGGAGGTGAGCTGGTCAAAAACACTCACCACAACTTCTACTTTTTTTCTTCTTCTAACAAACCCTCCGGTGCCACCACGTTTCTGTGACTCAGAGCTGACATGGAAACGATCATTACTAAAGGACAACTTCCCGTTTTAAATGCTTTGGTTTTCTAAAATACATATGAAGCCGAAACCTGTTCACGTTCAAAGTAAAAGATGGACAAATCCGATAAAGTATGGCAAGATCCTGTTTGTTTGTGTTTTTTTAAGGGTTGTTAGGGCGCATTTAAAACCACAGTGACCACACAGATACATGATAAGCTTGAGATTGTATATGTAAGACTTCTTTCAGAGTCCAGAAATTGGACAAAATTCCACCGATAGTGAGATGGGATTCCTGAGTATATTTGGGATACAGGAAGTCGATGTGCACACGTACTGTATCAATGCAAGCATGAATAATGTATGTTTGTCTGTAAGGACAAATCTGGAGTCACATGTGCCCATCAAAACAGGAAAAGGCTTACAGGGAGATGAAGATAAACGCTCTTTATCTTTAACTCTTTAACCTCCAACCTTTGACCTTTTCTGTAGCTCTCTAACTGATTTCTTCATCAGTCTACAAGTTCACTTAAAGTAGACACATTATTCCCTATTTCTCCAAGTGAACCTAGTTCCCTGGTGTCCTAATTCCCTGGTGTCCTAAATTTAAAATGTAAATCCTCTGACGCTGGAAGTTTGTGTAGAACTCTGTGCTGCACTGAGCTTCCAAGAATAGAACACTTCGCGGACTTCCTCGCCTGCACTCACGCGTTTTTTTAGGGTCAAAACGGAGCTCCGCGAGACAACAATTCCAGGAATTTGGACAATGTGACGTAGCAATGAACGGGGAAGTCAACGTTACGTGTTTTAGCTCCTGTACTTAGACTGAGGAGGACCACAAACACATCATTTTGTCACACTTTACCTACTCATACGGCCTCCAGAGTGGATACATAATGCTAGGGAGGTTAGTTAGTAGAGGATGGGTTAAATGCAGAGAAGGAATTCGCCCCCCGCGGCACTGATAAAGGACTCTTTTATCAGTCAAATCACGTCACGCACATTATCTCCAGGCACTTTGAGAAACTATCATGTGATTATATGCAAAAACATCAGCCCTTATCATCACATTGTATCCACTTTCAAGGGAGGGGGGTTATTTTCATTTAATTTGCTGCCATATTGTCATGTGTTGTATATTAGAGTGAAATTAATACTTCATTAATCCTTCGGGGGAACACTGACACACACCTTACATAATAAGTGTTGTGTAATCGTCATTATCAACATTAAATAAGATGTGGAGATGCCGGGGATTGAACCCGGGGCCTCATACATGCAAAGCATGCGCTCTACCACTGAGCTACATCCCCATCTGTGGGTGATACACCACAGTGAAGGATTAATCCAGGTATTTGGCAACTAGAGAAAGAAGAGAAAAGACATAAATCACAGTAACTGAAGAAAGAAAAGGACATTCATGAACTAATATAGACTGAATAATGAAGGAGGAACATGCAGGAAATGTTTTGGGCAACAAACACAGGCAGCAGCTCCGTTCTCAGTCCTATCTGCTGGCAGTGGAATCGGCAAACCAAGCCCATCGATTGTCCACTGAGGAAGCAGGTGTTGCTCTATTGTTTATAGGCAGAATAATGTGTTGCCCTGCCTTGCTGTGTCAATGCAAACCTACAGTACATTGCAGTGCAAAAGCACACATCTTTGACACTGTTTTAGTTGCACGTGAGAAAAGATATAGATAGAGGAAAAGCCGAGGATGAGCCGTGTGTCACTGAGCGACTACACACTTCAACAGAACCCTGTTTTCTATACTGTGTGCTCCCGACTGCAGCTGTTGTGACATCAGCTGTGAGCAGCTGTCAGAAGGGGAACAGGAAATTTGCAGAGCTTAACGTTGACTTTTTTTGCAGGCAGATCTAATTGAAAGCTGTGCCACACAGTGGCTTTGTTTGTATTTAAGATGCAGGTAATTTAAACAATTAAAGACGCATGGAGAAGACTGTAGATATGCAGAAACACTAAAAGAGAAATCAGACACACACATATAAATACAGATATACAAAGAGACATAACTCTTACCTTTAGCTGCAGTGCTCAGTCCCAGTCTTCTATCGTCCCAGAGAGCGATCACTTCTGAGGTGGAGCAGGGAAATGATCCAGAGACGACGACATCCTCCCTCCTCTGAGGCTGCTTTTCAAAAATAGAGCCTCGGGCTGCTCAGACGGACGCAACAGAGAGGAGTGTTCTGCAAAACAGGAACTGAACTGAGTCTTAATGCTGAGGTGGTTTAAATGGCAGAGATGCAGATGAGGAAAGTGGGAGGAGTCACTGACATGACAAATCTCACCTCTCCAGGACTACATTTGACTTCTTTATCATCTCATAATATCATGTTATAAATTAATTTTATGACATTGTTTGGGGACAGAATGTGACTGGAAAATTAAATGGAGGATATGAAGCCCTATATTGTACTGTATGTATGGATCCATGTTGTCGATATATCTGTTTCATATTTTATTATCGTTGTAAATGTTTGACTAGTTCACAATGAATGTAAAAGGGGTAAAAATAAAATTAAAATAAACCCCTTGAGTTGAATCATCTTGTTTTCAAAGGGGTAAAATGTACTAATTATATAACAATGAACAGCAACAATAAGAGCAATTTGCTGTAAGTTAGGAAAACATATATCATATATAGATACATATATAGACATATATGTATATATACAGAAATATACATATATACATATACATACATGATATATGTACACATATATATACATACATCTATGTATACATATATAAATACATATATGTATACATACAGTACATGATATACACATATATACACATACATATATATACATATATACATACATATATACCCATATAAACATATATATATATATATATGTATATACATACGTATATATATACATATATATATAATCAATTATGAGGGTTCAGGTGAAAAACAGTTCCTTTTAGAAATAATGTTAATGTTATGAATCTGGAATACTATTCTCACATTAAAGGGAATAAATACTCATATTAGCTCATAGCGAATAATGTATTCCTGGTGAATATAAAGTAAGAGACAAACTGTAGATTCAACATTTAAAAATATGCACACTGTGTAGATAAACAAGAACTTGCCTTTATATATATATATATGATGCACTCCCCTATAAAACTGTTCTTGTGTCATCTGCCAGGAAACTGCAAAAATGATGGTTAGAGTTACACAACACTTAAATAACTCATAATATCCCATCACATCACATCCTGACTCCCCTCTCTTTGTGTGTCCAAATCTCAAGACTTACGCATGTAGTTTAGCTGTTGTGCCAGAAGATGTCGCTGCTGCCTCTCTCTGCACAGACAGACAACATCCTGTGACTCCTCTCCTGTGAGTGAGTGAGTGAGTGAGTGAGTGAGTGAGTGAGTGAACCCCCTTTTCTTCTTCCTCCTTGAACAGCAGAGAGAGGGGAATGTTAGAGGCAGAGATAGAGGTGGGCAGAGGTGTGACAGACAGACAGACAGACAGACGGAGGCAGAGCCAGTTGGGCATTTGCCACATCTTATATTTATATGGGGATTTCAAAGCAGAGGGGGAGGAAAGCTCAAGTTCTATAGCAGCAGTTTGTGTGTGTGTGTGTGTCTGTGTGTGAGTGTGTTGTTGGTGCGTAAACGGGACAGGGTCGCTCTCCAAACTGTCAGTAGTTGTGCTCCACATTCAGACTGAGGAGTTTATTTGGAGGTACAGTGTCCTGGCTGAAGTTTGCTTTTTACCTCGTAAGAACATTTCATACATGTATTGCTCCATGATCTCTGAGCATCACTTTTCTTTCACCCTTTCTTTATCTTTTTATTGTTAATTCTGATTATGTGTGTTTGTGTGTTTGTCTTCCTAACTAAGAGTCCCTGCGCTGCTGCTGCTGCTGCTGCTGCGGATTACAATGCAGAGGATTTTGGAGGTTTGCGTCACTGTGGTGACACTTTCTGCGCTCACCAAAGGCGTCTTTGCGGGATACGTGCTGAGCATGTTCGCGGCGCAGTCGTCTCCTCCGGACCCGTGCTACGACGAGAACGGGAACCCGCGGAGGTGCATCCCCGACTTCGTCAACTCCGCGTTCGGGAAGGACGTGCGCGTGTCCAGCACCTGCGGCAACCCGGCCTCCAGGTACTGCGTGGTCTCCGAGAAGGGAGAGGACATGTCCAGGGACTGTCACACGTGCGACGCGGGGGACCCCAAGAAGTCGCATCCTCCCGCGTACCTGACCGACCTGAACAACCCTCACAACCTGACCTGCTGGCAGTCTGAGAACTACGTGCAGTATCCGCAGAACGTCACCCTCACTCTGTCCCTGGGTAAAAAGTTCGAGGTGACTTACGTGAGCCTGCAGTTCTGCTCACCCAGACCTGAGTCCATGGCCATCTACAAGTCCATGGACTACGGCAAATCCTGGGTGCCGTTCCAGTATTACTCCACGCAGTGTAAGAAGATGTACAACCGGCAGAATAAAGCGGCCATCACCAAGCAGAACGAGCAGGAGGCCATCTGCACGGACTCGCACACGGACATGCACCCGCTCACCGGCGGACTCATCGCCTTCAGCACGCTGGACGGACGACCGTCGGCGCACGACTTCGACAACTCCCCGGTGCTGCAGGACTGGGTGACGGCCACCGACATCAAGGTGATCTTCAGCCGCCTGCACACCTTCGGGGACGAGAACGAGGACGACTCGGAGCTGGCGCGCGACTCCTACTTTTACGCGGTGTCGGACCTGCAGGTCGGCGGCCGCTGCAAGTGCAACGGCCACGCGTCGAAGTGCGTCAAGGACCGGGAGGGGAACCTGGTGTGCGAGTGCAAGCACAACACGGCGGGACCCGAGTGCGACAGGTGCAAGCCTTTCCACTATGACCGGCCGTGGCAGCGCGCCACAGCCAGAGAGGCCAACGAGTGCGTGGGTGAGTTCTCCACTGCTTTGTCCTTCACTGTGCAGTTGTTTTAACAATTCAAATAATACCACACTAAATTACACCATCACGCACCTCACATAATACGGATATTGTTATATTGAAAACCTTTAACTATCTCTGGAATCAACTTTTACGCACAGCTTTTACGCATCGGTCATTGGTTAACATGAACCTCAATATTTGACACTTTTTTTTATTTATTAATTGCATATTATGATGGAACTGTCATCTTATGAGATAATATTATTGAATTTATTTTTTCTTTCTTTAATCTAAATTAATATTTTTGATATTGTTGGCCACATGGTGATGCGTAAAATATAAGGATTTAACTCCATTGTTGACACACGAAGGCCTCAACCAGCAAATATTAAATAATGAATACAATTTAATAACATTTTTGTACATTTTAAAATGCATTAACTACTGTGGACAGAGGCAGAGAAAACAAGTGAGACATTATTTAAATAAACTGGTTGTAGATGTAAATGAATGCAGTATAATTTTGATCCATAATAAACAAAAGAGCATGTAAATGCATTGTTAAATTCAGCCATTCAGTTTTACCCGAACAGGCCTGGCCTTTTGACTGAAGACACTGTGCCGTATTCCTTCAGTATTTACATTTCAGAAGCATTATTTCTGTATTTCATTGACTCTTCTTTCTTTCTTTTTTAATCAAAAGTCACAATAATCTCCTAAATAGAGAGGAAAAAAAGGACAGGAAGTCATTCCAGCCAACATAGTGTGCCCCTGTGCTAATGCATACTTGTGTTTTTGACCTGTGCTTCCCCACTGTAGTCGCACTTTAACAGCAGAGGAAGTATTGCAGCCACAGAGATAGACGGCAGGGGCGTGTTGTGTTTCCATAAGCAGGTGCTGCTGCAGATCGGACGGGCGATTAGGGTGGTTTTATTGACATTTTTGGCACGTTGAGTGTTAACTGCCACTTTAGAGCCAGTTAAACCCATTCAGGGGAGGAGGACAAAAGCACGAGGTCACTGCAAGCCAAAATCTGAGCTTGTTGTTTTTTATTGTAGTAGCAGCGGTGTGAGTGAAAGTATTTGCTACAGCGAAAGAAGCGAAAACCTGGAAACGCAACAAGTCCCAACAGTGCCATGGTTTGTTCAACCGAACGGAAAACAAGTGAACAACTTGTTCCCCTTGGCCTCTGCCTTTCGCCCCCAGCATGTGAGTGTATTTTACTAAAACAAAAGCTCGTCACTTGTGGCATCCATCTCGCTGTCAGGGGGGGACCCGCCCCCATTGTGCGAGCGGTGTCATCAGATAAAAACCCAAGAAAAGCCAGACCGAGCATGTTTTCCAAAGGGGACATAATAAGGGCGGCCTGACACCTTAGCATAAAAGCAGAAGACCCCGGAGGAGGAGGCGGGGGGAGGAGACGCTTTCACTGGAGTCTGTGTGGCCTGGTATCGCGTTGATGCGTGGCGATAATGATGTGTGTGGGTTTCCGGGGACATTAACGCTCATTTTCAGACACGCACAGAGATTGGTTCACGTTTGAGCGAGTGAATCCACAGTGAGAGGAAGTCCTTCTGCTGCTGCTGCTGCTGTTGTCAACGTATCTCAGTCAGACAATGTCTCTCTGCAGAATGTGGAAAACAAGTTTGTGTCTGAACATGGCTTTGGACTTTAGGAGGAAGAGTGAGACAGAAATGCATGGTTTCACTCACTAAGTCAAAGTTAGTTACCGAAGACTTTGTGTGCATGGGTCGCCGTCATCCTGTCAAGAGGCATTTGAGTTACATACAGACATGAGACCAGGGCCAGATGGGCAACTACGAGTGGTACAGGTGACCTTTGACCTGGGGCGTATCAACAGGTCAGGACAGACCCTGAGCTGAGAGGATTCCTCAAGTATTACACTACTGTTCACAAGTTTGGGCTCACTTAGAAATGTCCTTATTTTTGAAGGAAAAGCAATTTTTTTTCAATGAATATAAGATTAAATTAACCAGAAATACATTCTCTACATTATTAATGTGGTAAATGACTATTCTAGCTGCAATATATAATATATAAAATATGTACATAGGTGTATAGAGACCCATTTCCAGTGTTCTAATGGTACATTGTGTTTGTTAGAAGGCTATTGGATGATTAGAAAACCCTTGTGCAATGTAGTTAGCACAGCTGAAAACAGTTTTGTTTGAAGGGCAAAATTATTATTTTGAATTAACTTCATTATTTCTAATCTAATTTCCTGTTCATTTTGCAACTATTTTGATGAATAAAAGTGTGACTCTTAATGGAAAACACAAACAAATTGTATAGGTGACCCCAAAATTCCTGCATATTTAGTTGGTTTATTAGGGAGGGAGGGATGAATACACGTCCAGAAAGCAGACGGAGAAACATATGAAAATGTGTGAAAGTGAGACTGAAAGTGATTTATTTAAAAATAGACACTGAAGGAGTCTCCTCACTGTGGAATAGACTCCTTCAGTGTCAGTGTCCTTAGTTATTTATTTGCGTTCAGTGACTGTAACTATTAATTAAAGAATAGTGTTATTATTATCATTATTTGTATAATTATATTTGCACACATTTTTTTACTCCATATTTGAAGTATTTTTGAAGTATTTTTTGAAGTATATTTGAACAGACAGACAGACAGACAGACAGACAGACAGACAGACAGACAGACAGACAGACAGACAGACAGACAGACAGACAGACAGACAGACAGACAGACAGACAGACAGACACACACACACACACACACACACACACACACACACACACACACACACACACACACACACACACACACACACACACACACACACACACACACACACACACACACACACACACACACACACACACACACACACACACTCTCCTGTCCCAGCAGCTGCTTCATATTCTCTCCATGTTCACCGTAGCACTGACCCCTGACAGTCAGAGCCTCGCCTCCTCTTTCCTCTCCTTTCCTTGTCGCCTCAGTCACTCATACATGTAATTCTGCACTTGTCCAGTTTAGTTATTTTTTTCGATTTTTTTCCGATATCTGAGAACTATTTTTGAGAGAATCTGTGCATCACAAAGTCAGGTACGACTCAAAGTATTTCATATTTATTACACCAGGACGATGTTCACTGCACACTCACTGTAGCTGAATTATAGGATATGGTTGTAAAAAACAGTGACCTGCTGGCTCTGATCCCAGAGTGCAACAGCACAAACAGGTGCTCTCTGCAACTGCACTAAAACACAAAAAGAGAATACGAATATAAATAATCAGAAAGGTCTGGTCATAAATATGGTTAAAGAGCGATTTTGAAGCACAATTGTGCACGTTAGGATCAATTTGGCAGATTTATGTTGAAATTTGTAATATTTAAGAGGGCTTGTTTCCAGAAAGAAACGGAATGTCTCAATGCATCAGCGCACAATCATTTTCAAATAAAAACCGCCAATCATCCACTCATGTTCCACAAGTTAATCATGGAATTATCTTTTAATTGGATGCTATTGAAGTCAAGTGATTATGTCAAAATTACATTTGTGACGATATTTCATTAAATAAATGTGTTCTGATTTGTTACCTCAGTGTTTTTAACTATTTATCTTTAAAGAAACATGTGGTATAATTAGCTTTATATCCATCAGCTTTCACTCAGTTTGCTCAGTCAGGACGTTTACATGCACAGTTTAATGGAGCTAAAGCCATAGTCTGACTAAGACAGGCAATCGGACAGCTGTATTGGCCGTGTACGTTTGACGGGTCACATATAAGCTTAGTGGGTATTGAATCAGTTTCCTGTTGACAGAGAAGATGGATCATGCTGTTGTACATCAGTCTAAAAGTAGCTTCTTCTCCGTAGTTTTCGCTAACGCCAACGACATCACATTGTTTGTTCTTTTACACTACCAGTAGTGCAACTTTATACGTCCTCTTCTTCTACTTCTGGGTCAAAGACCAGAGAGGAAACACCAAGTCTGACTCCAGTCCGACTAAATATGCAGGAATAATCAGACTATGAAACGCATTATCCGGGTGTGTTAGTCCATCTGAGGCTAACTCGATTTAAGTCAAACTAACGTGTTTACATGACATAAAGAAAACCGAATTATTGTCTTAGTCTGACTGAAATCAGACTTTTACTTTTCACAGTCCTGGTCACTCCTGTTTGCTACGTAATAAGCAAGTAGAGCTGAAACGATGAATCGATTACTAAATTAATCGTCAACTATTTTCATAATCGGTTTGAAGAAACAAGATTTCTGACTGTTTTAGCTTCTTAAATGTGATTCTTTTCTTTGCTCCACATAACAAAGAAATCATAAAAAAACTGAATCATTTTGGTTTGTGGACAAAAACAAGACATTCGAAAACATCGTCATTTCCAGGTTTGACAATCAACGTATTTTTAACATTATCTGACATTTTATGGACCAAACGATTCAATCGACAGATTAATCGATTACTAAAATAATCGTTCGTTGCAGCTCTATAAGCAAGTTGTTTCCACACACGACAAATAACTGCTGAAGTCTCTACATACTGCACGTCAGACTCAGTATTTCTAAAGTCGGCTGGTGTCGAATCTTCTTCTCAACACTCCGTTCAACCTCAGTGGGACTCACACTGTCTGTGTTTGTCTGCCCACTCCTGCCCACAGCCATCTCAGTACGGGCCAATCCCACAAAATTTGTGTCGGGAATCCCGAAGGAACCCTGCAGCATTCAGTGGCTCGCATTCAGAGCAGAGAAATGACAGCTACTGTACGAGGAGTAATCTACGGTGAGGATCGGTCGAGGCAAAAAAAACAAATTAGCGTCGTCAGGAGGAGAACCGGGCCCTTCACATACAAGAGCACCGCATTCACCATGTTCTGTTCAAACACAGCCGCTCCACATCTGAGATCAGCGGTCAGCCGCACAACGGTTTACATGCGAATCCGCTCTCTGTGTGTGTGTGTCCGTGTGTGTGTGGCTGACTGGGACCATTGACACTGTTTCTGCTGCTGACGACGACGACGACAACGACGACCGCGCTTTGCCAGGCTTCCCAGGGGTTGCCAGGTTGGGCAAGGCCTGCTCACCATCTGGATCTCATTTGGACTCCACGGGCAGCGGCCCATGTGACAGGCCAGAGGAATGTCTGTAAAGGATGATGTCATAGATTTTCTTCACACACACACGCATATACACACACACACACACACACCGTTGTCTCGTCCTGGTAAAATTATCTCAGACAGTTGGACTTTACTGTATATATATCGTATCCTACTGGGGTTTATTTGATACTACATAAATAAATTAGGAGAATTTGTGAAGTCACTAGATCAAGTCTGCTTATATTGTGTAATACGTCTGTGCATTTGAATTTATTTGGTAAATATAACAAATTCGTAACACTGGAAAATGGAATTTAAAAAGCAAAAAAATGAGCGTTTAAAGTCACTCAGCGATGACATCATGATGCATGTGTAAGTTCACAGAAGCCTCTGCTTCACTGAAGAGACTTGGCCTGTCACGACTTAATCTGATCACAATTATTTGTTCTTACAGCAATTATTTTGCATAATTGCCATAATTGTTTTCATTAAACATCATAAAAACAGCTGGACGAGGCAGGAGATGTCATATCTTCATCACTTTTTCCCTCTTTGTTGGCCACCAAACTGGCAGTGGCTCGACGACGTCATGCGGCCCGCGCTTCGTTAGCTGTGGTAGAAGAGTAAATAAGTGTCTCTGGAGCTGTACGGGTTTCATGTTTTATTATGATTTTAACAAAGGCGTATTGTATTATTAAAGTCGATGAGGCTTTTAGTTTAACCACGGTATAAAATCAGCAGCAAATATTTAAAACGTTCATTATAGTTAATTGGATTACAAACTGTTGGTTAAATATGGTGATTGTGAAAGAAGAGCCTGAGGATTATCAGCTCTGATTTAGCTTAAATTCAACATTTAATTGAATCATGCTGTTGCTCCTCTTCTCCTGTGATGTTTTACAAAACTGGTTAATCTTTACAAAACTGCTACCCTAACCCTCATAAACGGTCACACAAGAGCAGCAGTGGATGGAAAAGGTGCAAAAACCTGCATTTGTTGTGAAGTTTTTCATTTAAATGTGCCCTATTCAGTCTTGTATCAAGTAGCTAAAAATACCAGTATGTTACCAGAAAATGACTTTGGTAGAAGTTGAAGTCACTTTTTTATTATATTACTTAAGTATATAAGTATATGACAAAATTACTTTTTAGAAACACTTTTGACACTTTTTTTCTTCTTCTTCCTCCAAATGAATCACATTTTTGAGAACCTGAACAGAAGCCAAAACCGCATCAGACCTGGTGAAAATGTACTTGTAAAAGAAAAATTGGAAGTGGGAGGGGCTAAAAGCTGACGCAATAAACTTCTATTAGGTTATTTGTTGTCAGGTTTAACGTACACGAACGAAACTTGGTACGCACGTTCATTAGGTTGGGTCGGTCAAAAAAGTCGGTGGGGACTTTCCCGTGAGTCCTACAGGAAGGCGGCCATCTTGAATTGAACGCCAAATCGGAGGCAATTACGCACCAATGGTATTTGACTTAATTTGAGTTAGTTAATTCTAATTTTAAGGTAATTTTCTGATATAAAATGTATTTAAGTTTTAGAAGTAAAAGTATTAATGGTGCCTCAGTGGTAGGGCGAGTTGTCGTTCAACTGGAAGGTTGTGGGTTCAATTCCTGGCTCTGTTAGTCTATATGTGTCTTTGACCGCATGTAGCAGTGGTGTGAATGGGTGTATGTTAAAACTATGGTGTAAAGCAGCTCTATATAAACACCGACCATAATATCAACTCTTCTTCTTTTGATTTTATTTGGTAGTCGTGACGAGTAACAAAGATAGTTTGAGGAAATATAGTGGAGTAAAAGTTGCTAGAAATAGAAATCACAAAGTAAAGTACAGATACGTGAATTTTGTACTTAATGTTCAGTAACAAAGTATTTGTACTCTGTTACACTACAACACTGGCCCTATATTTGCATTAAGACCAAGTTCTCGTTTGACCTTCATCCTGTCTTTACAATGAAAAGCAGACACCGGTCATGCGATGAAAAAAGACAACAAAACCTGACTGAAAACAATGAAAACAAACAAATGTGATTGTGAATGTCTTGCTCTTGTTGTGGTTTGTTTGTTTGGATTCCCATTAGTCGATGCAGTGGGAACTTATTTTCCACAACAAGCTGAATGGCATTACTCCCCCCCCCCCTCCTCAGATGAGCTGTGCACGTTGTTTAAATAAGGGTAAAGAAGTGAAAACAAATCTACAAATTGCATTTCATAAAACTGAAATGGAAATAGCCGGTTGAAGTATAGTATGCTGTACGTGTAACGGGTGAAAATCTGGAGTTGGTACATTAATAGGAACCAGGTGTGCTGCAGGTTAGAAAACATTCAGGGACATTTTTTGGCACTGGAGCAGTGTGGAATTTTCAGAGAACCTTGAAAAGCCCAGCAGGAGCACCACGGTGCCAGTTAGATGGAAGGACGAGTCTCAGTCAGCTAGAACATATTGATGCTCGGGGTCAACGCGGAGGAAATCCAAATAGTCTGACCGATGGCACTTTAAAAAAAAAAAAAACAACAAGAAAAGAAGTCGCAAGAACCGATTGTTTCCAATCAACAACATCAAATATGAAGCAGGCTCACATGTGCTTCCCTTACAAACAAGAAGAGAGAGCATGAGACTCTATATGGACGGAGAGCAGGAGATGGACAGTTTGTGGAAACTGTTACAAGAACTGTTGTCACTCACAGAGACTCAAGTTGACTTTCCTTGTCACGAATCGCTCTGCTAATCGGTCGCAGTTCAAATAGCTGGAGGTCCCCGTGTGTGTGTGTGTGTGTGTGTGAGTGAGATTCTGTTCAAACGACTCGACGGTGCAGTCAGTGGGGTTTTTACTCAGGCTAAAAAGCTATCAGTGTCCTCATTAAGCGCTTCCTTTAAGCTAAATCCAGTTCACACTGGTCAAAAATCCCATTTATACCCAGGTTTGAATGCTTTTACTTGCATTTAATCAGCATTCACATGGGTTTTTTATCAACACAAGACCCCAGGTTTGCTTCATTTTTGGGAAGACAAGCAAATTGGGGGCAGCCCCATGGCCAAGAGGAAAAGAATTTGGCTTGCAACTGCAAGGTTGTAGGCTCAAATCCTGGGAAGAACCAAAGGCTGGGGAACCCCTGAGCAAGGCACCCAATCGCCCCATTGCAAATATTACAAACTCTAATTCACAGGCATATCAGCACTCAATAGTTTCATTTCATCGATCAAAGTATCGATTGATTAACTGAAGGATCGACTCAACTAAAACATAAGCAGTTCATGCGTCTGGTCGGCCTGACCACAAATATTAGATTGTGTGCAATGTCTCAGCGGTCCACCAGAGGCAGACCCTACTGTGATATGACTTTAAATCACCGCAAATGATGACTTATATTTACGCTAAAAATCTAGAGTAAGGAAAAAGGAAAAAGGAAAACAAGGAAAAAACCCTTGAAAACAATGAAAAGCTACATAACTTTGCTAACTCTGATTTTTCACTAATAGTTACTGTTACTTAAGGGTTTATTTATTGACCTCCGCCAGGACGTATATATGTTTTAGCCGGAGTTTGTTTGTTTGTCTGTTTGTTAGCAACATAACTCCAAAAGTTGCGGACAGATTTGGATGAAATTTTCAGGAAATCCGTAGCGCTATCACTATTTTTATTGCTATTTTGTGGGGGGCTGAGCTGCCTTGGCGGAGGTCTGCGCTCTCCGTGTGCTTTTCTCATTATGATTACTTTCTTGATGGAATTATTAGTTGTTTTGTGCCAAGTTTACAGCAAAAAAAACTCACTCCAATGGATTCATTGACTATAAAAATGATTATTTAGCAATGAATTATTAATCATTGAATCATGGCAGCTCTGGCCTGTACAAATATTTGGACTAAACCATTATATTTGAGACGTTCCAACGCTGATTGGACACACAGTACGTCCAAAAACATACCTTTTTTGTTCTCCCATGATTAAATGATGCTCGTACAATAAAATAACCTGGAGAACAAAGTGTCCAGATCTGCACTGTGTCCCTCGTCGTCTGTCTTGCATCATAAAGTGGCTTTGGTAAGAGGCTTCTCTCTGTGTACAAGCAAAAAAACAAAGACATGTATTTGGGAGATCTAAAAAAAAAAAAGAAGGAAAAAAAAAGAGTCCACGCTCTGCTTCAATCCAGTGTCCTCTGGGTAAAAGCAGCATGTTTTGAGGATTTTGTTTTGTTGAGCTCATAATTCAAGACAGACACGGTGTTTGGAGCCAGAAAAGGTTTCACTCAAGCTTTTAAGAGCAAACTGAGAAAAAAAAAAAAAAAAATCTTGTGGACGGCAGCTTCGAGAGGTGACTCAGTGTTTTGAGAGGAGCACGTTAGCTTTGATTTAACGTCCGTGTCCTCCATGCACGGGCTGTTGGACATCACGGCCATGAAAGTGGATCCAAATGGAAGAGCGCGGCAGTCGTCGTCATCGTTGTACATGTATTTAAATAAAAGGGCTTTTACTTTACTACGCACACATCATTCACACGTGGACGCGTATAAACAGAAACTCACGGTCCATCAAACGTGACGAGCAGTTGACAATAATAACAAGACGAGCTAAATTTAGGAGCTGCCTCAAAAGTGCACGCAATATAATATAGTTATATTTACATTCTAAATGTACTTTCTCCCGAATATTTCAAAGATTCTAAATAATAAGAAACTCAAGAACGTTAGACTGTCTTTTGTTAATAGCTTCTTTTTTATATAAATCATACACATTTAACTTAGACTTCCTTAAAAAGGGAATTTGATCTTTTTTTTTGCTTCAAAATCAGACAAAAACTTTGTCAAAAAAGTGTTATTATTTATAAGACCTATGCAGACCACTGGCAATTTCACAGGTTTGACTTAAATTACATTTAATAAATGTATAAATCATGCATGTAATATATATTTGCTATATATTAAAAGTTTAATAACTGTGTTATATTTTGTTCATGATTACTAAAATCTATATCTGTGAACGGCTAAACTAAGGTACTGGAAGCTTTAAAATACTTTACATTAAAACTGGGTACTATTAGGTTTCCTATCCATTCTAATAAGGTCGTAATAAATTAATTCTTTAGTTCTTTTTTAATTTGTCATTTAGTGAGAGAGCAGAACTCACTACTTATTGTCTCTAAATATCAGTATAAATGTAATACATTTTGTGATAATAACAAGTATACATGAATAAATGTAAAGCACAGGTAACGGAGCTCACAGTGCAGTAAAAGGCTCTTTAATGACTGCGGACGCTTCTAGTTGTTTGTTTTCTTGGCTGTTTATCTCTGTTTGTTCATGTGGTGCCTTATTGTTCCCAGAGCCAAGATTAAAGCATGCACACACACACACACACACACACACACACACACACACACACACACACACACACACACACACACACACACACACACACACACACACACACACACACACACACACACACACACACACACACACACACACACACACACACACACTGTGTGGGTATTATGTGCGAACCCTCACCACAGACACAGACATGTCCTACTACACCGTCTGTCTGTGTACATGAAGCAGAGTGGAGCAGGGACTTCCACAGTCGGTGGCGTCAGACAGGACCACCTACTGCATCCACATCCAGGCCCTTTGAGGGAGTCAGCAGCAGCAGCAGCAGCAGCAGCAGCAGCAGCAGCAGCAGCAGCAGCAGCAGGAGCAGCAGAGGAGGAGGAGGAGGAGGAGGAGGAGAAGAAGGGGAGGCTGGGAATGAGTAATGGGGCCAGAGGAGTGACACGCTCCACAGCTCAGCTTCAGACCCTCAGCCAGCTCTCCTGCTGCGCTGCCACCCGACACAACCGGCCCCCGTGACAGCGCCATTTACACGCCCACACACTTCCTCAGTGTCACTTACCCGACTCACCCCCCTGTGCCCTCCAAAAAGCATGAAGAAACTCTGCAGTGGAGGCATAAGCCTTTTCTGGCCGGTGCCATCTTCCCCGCTGTGCTGTCGACACAGGGGCAACAAAGCCGACCGGATCACTTATTATAACTGAATAATGTCATTAATCCGTATTAGTGATTAATGACACGGCCGTCGTGAAAATTTCACATTCTTCATAAATGTTCACGACAATTAACTTAAAACCGTTATGTTAATTAAACGCGACCGCTGCTTAAGCACCAGAGCAGGAATGCCAGCCGCTAATTACCCCGCTCCCCTTTTCATTAACGGCCGTTTATGCCTCGAACACTCTCAAACAAACAAAGCATATAGACATAATAAGCTCGCCTCGGAGAAAAAAAGAGGAAAAGGGAGTTGTCGGCTCCCGTTTCATATTTATTTTTCCCCATATAAAATCTATGCTATGCTATAGGTCTGGCTCCGTAATGGATTTCTACATCCTCCTGAGCTCTGGCTCCATCTTTCACATCTATGTGAGCTCTCACTGAGAATAAGGAGCAACTTAATGGATCTGAAGGGGATATGGAGCAGGATAGATGAGGAGAGAAGAGCAATGACTACTACTTCTTATAGTCGCTGCATGAATATAAATATTCCAGGGTTTTACCTCTGGATTTATCAGCTGTGATCCTCCCTGCTCAGACTGGGAGCCTGAAACCATCACAGAGTAAAGACTGAGGGCGCTTTCACACCTATAGTTTGATTGCTTTGATCTGCACCAGTCAGAAAAATGTTACAATGTAGCAAACAGACATGGGTATGGTTCGCTTTCACATATGCAGAGTTCTAAATGAACCAAAATAGACCGCCAAGACCATCGGCACCGGAACCGGGCTAACCCCCTATTTCCACCAGGTGCCCTCACCGCCGCGTAACGCAAGCGCCGCCGTCACCGCAGGCTCGCTGGCTCACTGAATACGGCTGGCTTGCAAGCAGTTCTGCGCTGCCGTAACGCGCCCATTGACGCTGGGCAGAGGATGGCGCAAAACCGTGGCGCTGACGTTCCGCGTCTCCTACTCATAATGCATTAAACTATACCGTTTTGTCCGTTTTTTTCCCATTTGGTTTGGTGGCTTTCACACCAGAGGAACCCTACCAAAGTAGGGTGGATAAAGTTGATTTGGTGAGCACCAAAGTACCGAGATTACATTCACACCTACGCAAACGAACCGAACCAAGGGACCAAACACTCAGCACCCTGAGTTCCAGAACTCTCCTCCTCTGTGTTATTTTTTGTGTTTTTTCTGCATATAGACAGACTGTTTCTCTCCTAGTGTCATCTCCTGTCCAGGTCACCCACAGCTACTGTGGAGCAGATGACTCACGACCTCTTCACACGCTCGAGACTTCCTTCCTCTCCTGATTGGCTGCAGCGCTGAGACGAACATCAGACGCTGTCCTCCCTTTCCCTTGCGGGCAGGAAAAGCTCGGTTTTTCGCGCGATGTAAACTCTCACAGCTCGTAACATGCACAGCGTTGTATATGTGTGATGACGGGGTTTATTTACACAGATCGCGAGGCTCAATTTCTCATGATAGTAAGTCGGGAGATAACGGGCTGGTATCTGGTTCCCACTTAAGACAGGCAGCTGGGAAAAAGAATGACCTCAGAGTCAGCGATGTCTGAGGACCATGTAGACAACACTGTGCAGTGCAACGAGCCCACAGAGTCTGGGCTCTGTTACAGCAGGTTTTTATGTTCGGGAGTGACAAGAACAGGTCTGAAAGGAGCACAACAATAGAGCTGTCACACTGAACAGAAGGCGATAAAAGATGCAGAGATACAGGTTTGTTGCGACAAGAGCCAACGGTTTTATTTGACTTATACAAACATCTACAAACAAACGCTGTAGACATCGTGTCCTGGTCATTTTCACTTATAGTCCTTTAAATCTGTGAGGTTATTTGATGGATTTGGGGGTTTAAAGCTGGGATCGGTCTGTTTTGAAAAGCAGGCTACACTTTAACTGTGGCTCGATCAGGTTACCAGCGACATTGCTCAAAACTGATTCAGTACAGATCAGATTTAATGGTTTCACATTCATAACGGCAAGTGTTTTGCGTGTGAAAGTGACAGCCCTCTCAAAAGGCATGCATGCAAAAACAGCTGCATGGATCCACAGATCAGATATGGACCTGATCTAGGAACACATACTGGAGACTAGCGATGTGTCGGGCAAATCTTCTACCGCTGCTGCTCAGCTCTGCAGAAATAAATGCAACTCATCAGGAAAAATAAGCATAAAAACATCAAAACACAGCTTAGCAACTCACAAACCATTCATAGGCTCTTCTAAGCGAGCAGAGCCAAAAGATCAGAATCTTTGATCACTACTGGAGACACACAAATCAGGAAGTGATGATGCGTTTTCAGTGATTGCTCTAAGACAGTAAGGGAAGCTCAGCCTCCTCGACAAACGATAATGTCGTATTTACATTTCAATACTAAACGTGTGGTAGAACAGGTAGAACTGGTGTTTTGTGTGGTTTTTCAAAAAAGAAACTTGAAAAAATGTTTTCAAAAATCGATTTTTGAAGTTTATGATACGATTCAGAATCGTGGATGATTAGAATCCCGATTCCTATGTGAATTGATTTTTTCCCCCACCCCTACATTTCAACTACCACGTTTTCTTGTTCTAGTTGTTGGATTGCAGAATATATGTCTAAAAACCTGAAAGGAGCTTACATTGTTTCAAAAACCAGCAACTGCCACTGGTGTTGTCCACGCAGCCCAGAGAAAAAAGTTACATCAACTGATGATGTAGGAGTGATTTCAGCCTGAAAATAACCAAAATGCAACCTATACATCAAAGCTCTGCTCCCAGAACACTGTGCTGCACTGCCTCTGCTATTTTCATAAACTTACAGCTATTGTTTCTACTAAAGCATCTTATTCCAACCACTGTGTTTGTCTTGATGTGAATTCACACACAGAGAGGCAGGTTGTTATTAACAGACGGCAGCCAATCATTCTATACTGTCGGGATTAAATAACTGGTCAAGTGTATAACTGACGTACTGCGAGGGCTTCAGACACACGGTCTTTTTTTCCTTTTGTTCCCACACAACTACTTATTGTTGGCCTTCAGGAACGAGTAAAGAAAAGCTTTCAGAAACAAATTACAGAGCCTTGCTTTGATTTCCACAGATCAACCGATGTACAGTGTAGTCAAACAGTTGTTTGATCAAGTCGTTTCTCATGCCACAGAAACATAGCAGGAGTCGGTTCCTTTCGTCAGACATCGCCTGGAGCTCTGATCCTAACCCTCGCTGCGACGTGAAAAAAATTGATCCGCTGACAAAAAACTCCTAACATGACAGTTTCCCTGCTTTTAAGACACATGTTGATGGACTGCCGTGGTCAGCGCTAACCTCATTCTTTGTGTTTCCCATTAGTGTCGCTGAAAGCATTTTTGCCAGTTGCGTGTTTCTAATGCGAAGCAGGAGTTTGGAAGTATGTGGGGTTTTTTTTTTTATTCAAAGCACCCGATAAAGCTCTCTGATACAGCGTAAAACAATGATCCTGATACGAACGAGATAAGATTACAAACAGCGTATTTGAATTACATGCTGGGGTCGTTTCCTACGAGTCCTTCCAACATATGAAGACAATTGGAATCAGTGAGCACATCGATGGCAGATACAAATACATATACATGTATAGATTAAAGTAGGAGGCGGAATCATTGCTAGGTTTCATCCATAGGTTATTAAAATACTATTACTACTACTATTTCTGTCCTAAGCCCCTACTACCAGAATTGCATTTATTCCTAAACTTCATCATTGACTCATTTATCTTTTTCTCTGTTGCATTGCAGCGTGCAGTTCTTACAACTGCAGGAATTCCGACTTTTCTACCAAATGCACAGCTGCTAGAAGTCAAGTTCTCTCTCTGATGACTTGATTTTATGGCTAATGGAGTCAACGTAAACACATTAAGCGTTTCCATGACGACTGACCGGAAAAAGACGTGCGTGACGTCATGTTTGCGTGACTCCCGATTGTTAAAACAAGTCTCTAAAGTAACGCAGTTTTTCGTGCCGCAGTACCTCCGTCCAAGAACTGTTTACCAGTTAGCTCCATTAGCTGCGTTAGCTCCTTTAGCGCTGTGAGCGTGCCGATTGTCCAACTGGAGCGGCCCATTTATTAAACGAAAAGAGCAGCACTGCAAATAACCAGCGTACCCGTGTACTGCCTATGTGTGCCTCTGTTCTTAAAGTTTAGCGTTAGAGACTAATTTTAACACTCGGGAGTCTTGTAAACATGACATCACGCGGGTCTTTTTCTCTAAAGACGCTAAACATGACTCCCCGATTGTTAAAATGAGTCTCTAAAGTAAAGCAGTTTCCCGTGCCGTGGCACCAGAGTCCAGGCCCCATTTACCAGTTAGCTCCGTTAGCTCGTTTAGCGCTGTTAGCGTGCCGACAGTCGAACTGGAGCGGTCTGTTTATTAAACGAAAAGAGCAGCGCTACAAATAACCAGCGTACCTGTGTACTGCGTATGTGTGCCTCTGTTTTTAAAGTTTAGCGCTACTTTAGAGACTCAATTTAACAATCGGGAGTCGCGTAAACATGACGTCATGCGTGTGGACTGTCCAGTTTGTACCCCACCTTTCACCCTATGTCAGCTGAGATTGGCACCAGGGGGCGCTGGCCAGATGACCCTAATGCGGAGGATAAAACTGTGGATCAGTAGAATCAAAATGGCACATTAGCAAATACATTACAGTGAGGGACTTGGGGGGGAAAAATAGACTTTTAAAAAAATGCAATACATTTCAAGCTCCATGAAATATAACCTGATGAAAACAAGATTATATTTTATAAAAAAAACCTTCTTTCAGCGACACAGAAGACAATGAATTGTATTTTCATGGTCGAGTGCTACAACTCATAAAGAGTAAACCGATCCTGCGTCGCAGAGTTCTCTCCTTTAAACGGTGCATATTAAAAACAGCTGATGTTGTTGAAGTCTATCGTGACCCGAGAGTGAAATGAGTTAGATTAAACGTGACACTCCGAAGAGCGGAGCCGCGGCGGCTTTGACTGACAAGAGGCTGACGCTCTTCGTCTCCATTAATCCCAGGGATTTGTTTCACTGGTTAATACAGTGGTCAAGGTTTAGTGGGTTTTCAGCTCAGATTGCGAGCGGCTGGTATGCCTCAGGAAGAACCAAGCCTTTTCCTCTTCAACTCAACACCATGTCCTGGAAGCCACCTAGCAACAAGCAGAACAAACTGTGGGATAGAAACCAACACAGTAGTAAGAAAATCTCTGCAGCGACCCCTCAGCGGTTCCATGAAAACAATTATTAATTCCTGTCCGGAGAGTGAAACCATAGTCTGTGCCTGTTTTCCTGACGTGGTTTTTCTTCAGATTTCACAAAACATTTGTAGAGAGCAGCATTGTCGTGCAGACTCAGCAAACCTCGACATGAACCGGGTGAAAACTTTAAAACAACTGCACTTAAAATAAATCTTTTAGGCCATTGAACTATAAAGGTTAAGGTTTTGATGCAATCCAAAATCACATGGGAGAGATATTTTTGACAAGGGGGATGTGGCTGGGTTATAAATAGAGCCTTGGAGAAAAGCGTGAACAAAAAAAAGTACAATAAACATGCCACAGGAATGATGGATTGTCACCTCAGGTTTATGATTTACAGTCCAGCGGCTTCCAGCCTCCGTCTCCTTTATTCCCTCTGCACAGGGGGAGAACACAGTGGAGCAGCCGCGTGCCAGAGTGTTAAAATAACCACTCTGCTCTGTGGGAAAGATTTGAACCTCAGCCGAACACAGGCCAACATGGGTCCTGCAGCAACCTGGTCCGGGTTTAAATGTTTTGTATAGGACTCTAGTCTGGAGAACATCCTCGCCGGCCACAAGCACAATTAGGCTGCGTTCATGAAACGTCAGGTTTACGGTAAATCCAAGCTGCCAAACGGGGGGAAACTATTTAGGTCAGCCTCAAGTTGGTGGAATACAGTTCAGATAATTTGGTGTTGGCAAAAGAGAGCGCGGAATTGTAACATTAGCCCCCGTCGAGTAGTCAGAGGTTGTGTTTATAGTCTAAAATAGTTTAAAATTAGTGCTGGACCGGAACAAGGCGATCGTGACGTCATGTTTACGTGACTCCCGATTGTTAAAATGAGTCTCTAAAGTTTAAAAACAGAGGCACACATACGCAGTACACAGGTAAGCTGGTTATTTGTAGCGCTGCTTTTTTCGTTTAATAAACAGACCGCTCCAGTTCGATTGTCGGCTCGCTAACGGCGCTAAAGGAGCTAACACAGCTAACAGAGCCGACTGGTAAAAGGTGCCTGGACTCTGGTGCCGCGGCACGTAAACACGACGCCACGCCACTTAACTGTTTATTAGTGATAGGCACGTTAACAACGTCAACATTAGCGCACATTAACGCACGGCGCGTTTCCATGACTGCTGACCAGAAAAAGACGCACGTGGCGTCATGTTTACGTGACTCCGGATTGTGTCAAAAGTAACGCAAAAAACTTTAAAAATAGAGGCACTCATATGCAGTACACAGGTACGCTGGTTAATAAACAGACCGCTCCAGTTCGACTGTAGGCACGCTAACAGTGCTAAAGGAGCTAACGGAGCTAAGTGGTAAACAATGCCTGGACTCCGGTGCCAAGGCACATAAACATGATGTCACACGCGTCTTTTTCCGGTCAGTTGTCATGGAAACACGTTGTGCGTTTGCGTTAACGTGCCGAGCACTAGCTTATAGTCTAAAATTGTTTAGCGTAGGCTAATGATATATGGTTTGAAATTGATGGGGAAATTAAGAGGAAATTTAACAGTTAAATAGTTATGCACTTCATGGCGGTGGTGTGGTTGTACACGAGGAGAAACAGCGGTGATCGTTTCTTCGAGAGGTGTTTGTATCGACGCGCTCCGCCCTCACAAGTACAATAAAAAAAAACTTCCTTTAACACAGGACAGGCTGAACAGAATCTGCTTATTGAGCTTAATGACCATGAACCTTTTCATCACCTCTCCCATAAACGGGAGGAAACAAAAGGAGAGGAAGGAAACGAGCAGATCTCCATGTCGGCCTGTTTCCACAACACACAAAACCGTGACAGCACTGCAGCTCAGATATACAAGGCATTTAACACAAACACGCATCAGAAATGAATAGTCTTTTATGAGATTATTACTCAAGAGAATAATTGAGCAACAACGTGTGCAGGCATTTTAATTACAACACACTCTCACTCTCACACACAGGAAAAAAGGAAGTATTTCCCATGCTCCTGCCAACCCATTTCCAGCAGGACCTTCCTCCATCTATTAGCTTTATACCTTAATTGGTTGTTTTAAACCCAGTCTTGTTTCCTTTCGTGTTTGCTCAGGAAACAAAAACTCAGATACGATAAAGTTTTGGCTGGATGCTACACTTTAAAAAAAAGTAAGGATTGCCCAAATATTATACTTGTTTTTCATTTGAACAACATACTTAAAATGACTACTGTGTGATATTTGTGCAGATCTGTGACAAACAAAGAAGTTTTCTTCAGTTTGTAGAATACGATGTGTAAATTTCAGGACAATATTCGTTAAACCCTCTGAATTACAGCAATACAATATCAGAGTGATACAGGCTTTTAATGTACTCCATCCATCCATCTTAGCTAAATCCTCCACATCGGGGTCGCTGGTGCCAATCCCAGTTGACATAGGTTGTAAGGCGGTGTCACACCCTGGACAGTTCGCCAGTCACGCTACGACATAACGCTCCATATGTGTGGACGATATTTGCATTATTTGAGAGTGGTGGCGGAGATCTTTCTTTACAGAATGTAGTTTTAAGCATTTAAATCATATTTATGGTTAATAGATAATATCGGATTTCACTTTTTTATATTTGATCTGGTGATTTTGGCCGCTATTGATACCAGTAGTGAGTATGGTGTCGGCTAATCCCCGTTAAACACACCACCTCTAGTGTTATGGAGAGTCTAAATAAAGAAGAAAACATCAGACATCAGACACTACACACTCTGCACTTCCACCTCCCCTTTGTGTCCCATTTTGCTCATCATACATTCCCTTCTCTTTTACCAAGCCGCTGCTTTAATTAAACAAGGTTACAGGACAGAAAGACGGGACAAACGAGCGATAGAAAACGAATGACGCGCAACAAAGATCCCAGACGAGACGACTGTTGCAACTACACGGGGCAAACTTTCCGACCAAGTGAACCCGGCAGCACACGCCCACTCTCCCGCCTCTCCTGGACGACTCCCAATCTGACAAGAAAAGGATAAATGGGCTGAGATATGCCGGGCCATTATACATTATTATTCATAAGAGAGAGGGTGTGTTATTGTTGGCACCGCCACGCAGCGGCTGTTTAGGAATGGGAGTGAACAACTTCAGTCATTACTGATTGCACAATGACAAAATGTTGCTGCTGAGGATGTCAAGACTTTTTCTTCGATTATGTGAAAAGGCTTGTAGTCCAGTTCAAACGGGTTATTATGGTATATTTCACTGTATTTCCCTCTCAGCCTATATAACACAGGTAATACATAATATACCATAAAGCTTTGGTTCTCAAAAAA
Source organism: Microchirus variegatus (assembly GCF_963457635.1). Classification (NCBI taxonomy): domain Eukaryota; kingdom Metazoa; phylum Chordata; class Actinopteri; order Pleuronectiformes; family Soleidae; genus Microchirus; species Microchirus variegatus. The sequence goes on from NC_139811.1 coordinate 7,997,820, forward strand.
ATAACACTAAATTAAACAATAATAATTATAATCATCTTATCTCTTGCTCCATCTTAATCTAGTTTCACCAGTGTGTGAAATCTCTGCCTCCTGTGAAAAGTCTGTAGCTGACTTTGCTCAGGCCTATTTACACCACTGCGCTTTAACATTGGTGTAAAAATCATGGCGTTACTGCGAGGGTTCAATATTTTCTCAGGTGCTACTCGATATAAACCACTGCCCACAGAGTATTTAACTTAAATAAATAAACTGGGCATCGTTAAAGTTAGCAAGAACCACAGTTTTCATCAGTCACCAATGACAGTGGCACACATACAGTCATGACATTGGAAAAACACAACTATTGTGCTCGCCTGACTAAAACCAGACTGTAAAATACGTGGAATTATGTTAGTACGACTGAAATTGCACTAAATTGCACTTCTCAAAGTTCGACTAACGCATACCAATAATCAGAGGTGGAAAGAGTACAAGTACCAGTATTTTGAATAACATTTTACTTAAGTACAAGTAAAATTACTGGTATAAAAATGTACTCAAGTTAAAGTAAAAAAGTAGCTTGTTTAAAATGTATTTAGTAAAAGTTAATTAGCTACTTTTTTAACAAGTTTGGTGACACAAATCTCACATAAATTGTTTGTAATTAATGGCAAACCTTTACAAATTTAAGTGCTAACAAATGAATATATGTAAATACAAAATGTATCAGTCAAAATGAGTCAAAGGTCACAAATACTTTAGCTCCAACATACTTAGCAAACACTAACGTAGCGAAGTACACTACTTCAGAATTTTTTTTTTTCAAAATTACTTTAAAAAGTACACAAAAAAGCCTACTCAATTACAGCAAAGCGAATAAATGTAATTCATTACTTTACATGGTAGGAAGACTCGGAATGGCGCTTGACATGCTAAGAGCTAGCTAAACCGAAAACCACCCAACACTAACAAGCTGAAAAAGGGGACATTTGGCCCCCCAAGCAGAGTGTTGGCATATAAACTTCTTTTAATAAATCAGTTCCCCACTAGTTCTTAAATACTGCTACAAGGGCCAAGAGGCCAATTAAGTTCCATAGTCGAGCTAAAACCATAACTTTATGTAACTGTGCGGGGAAATATACTGAGTGTTATTACCAGAAAACCTGAAATCACACTGGCTACTGGTGCACTGCGTGGGCTTGGTGTCGCATTACATTACCTAAGGAAATAGTGTGCGCGGTGAGGGAGACTGGAAAGTGCTACCAGGGTTCCAGACTGACTTGGGTGGTAACGCAGTCCCTGTTCACCGGGCAACCGAACGCTTTATGAGCAGTTACTCACACAATAGTATGCGGTGGGCTGATTGCTTGGCTAATTGATCTCCACCAGAGATCACAGAGCTGTACTTGTAAAGACAGGGTACGCCTCCCATGACATCAGCCCCATGCAGCATCGTGAGACAAGGCATCGATGGAGAGAGTTATTCCCACTGTTTTAGAGTGGAAATCACATAAACACAGGGACACAGAAAACCAATCTAATTAGGCAGATTGTACAGACATCAGCCTACAATGTAGTTAAGAATTAATTGTTTTCAAATTTAAATTGCAATTTGAAACAAAGCAATGAGCAAATTGTAAAGACAGCACTTTCTTTATCCTCTTTTTGACTGATAGGGACGGCTGCAACAACTAATTAAATAACAATTGTTCAACTGACTACTAAATTAATAGCAAACTACTTTGATAATTAATCAGTTTAAGGAGAAACAGAAACACGAGTCGCCTGGGAAACCTTTGTAATACGACAGTAAAACAACAATAATATAAAAAGGAACATTTACAACCAAAAATGTGGTTTATTCTTAACATCCACAGGCAAATTCTTAGGGAGGTCACAGGTCAAACTTAGCTACAGCTGATAGGTATTTAGTGCCTCTTAAGGACGTGGGGGTGATGTGACACAGCGGGAGAGCTTGAACTCAGGTTGTCCATTTCCCATTTGTTCTTCATTTTCATATACGTATATATATATATATATGTATATATATATACACACACGTATGTAAATATGGAATAATTATAATAATGGAATAATTACCACACTGCACTTATTTAAAAGGGGTCATAGGCCATATCAAACAGTTTTTTCTGATTTCTTTTGTTTTTACTCAACCTGGTTTCAGACACAGAATTAGTGACATATAGTGGTGAAACTACAGATTGCAACAAACTAAGGACTCACTTCACTTAGTCAATGTATTTACATGCATGTTAAGAGTCTGATTGTAGTCAGACTAAGACCATACGTCGGTTTTCTTAATGTCATGTAAACACGTTAGTCCGACTAAAACCAAGCTAGTCTTAGTCAGACTAACATACCTGGATAATGTGATTCATAGTCTGATAACTCCTGCATGTGTAGGCTTAGTCGGACTGAAGTCAGACTTGGCGTTCTGTGCATGCACCAAAATTTCTTCCCCCGGTCTTTGACCTGGAAGTAGAAGGAGACAACAACACGATGGCTATGGAGAAGACCTACTTTTGGACTGATGAAGAGACGAGATGTACGCTTTAGAACCACAGCACGATCCATCTCACCGTCTATCTTGCCATTTGCTGTTTCTTTTTCTGTGACGTAAAGGTCAACAGGAAACTGATTTAATATGCAGTAGCTTATAGAGAGACAAGAAATAAATTTTCATCCCCCGCATGTATACTCTTATAGACTTGGCAAGTTGTCCGATTGGCTGTCTTAGTCAGACTACGGACTGAGCTACAGTACAGTGGCCTTTGAAACCAGAGAGGATGTCATTCTTCTTCGTTTGTATACCAAGCGCCTGCTTCACAACCTGAAACACGTGATATGGCTGTGTAGGGAAGTAAGAGTGCGAGACGACGATCTCTGTAAAGCAAGGTCCTTTCCGAATGTACATGTAAAGACTTATTCTAAAGCTAAAATACTGTTACTGTTAAAGCGATTACAAAGAAAAGTGGACACACAGTGATCTCCAGTATTTCACACACAAACATGCTTAGACCTGGCTGAAGTGGAAGTGGGAGATGGCTTTAGATAGCCTTTCATCATGAGTATAACTCATTTCATTAGCTCAGCTGATAGCGTTTCATCTCTTATCTAGTGTCAGGGCACAGAATGGCCTCTCGTCTTGTTTGGCAGCGACTCCGAGGTGAAAGGTGAGCTAAGTGATTGGTCATTATGTTTCTGTGTGTTTCTGTAATGCTAGCGCAGCGCACTCAACTCCCCACAGGGTACAGAGGTGCTGCTGCCTAATTGGCCGTGATGGCATCATTAGACTGATAGCATCTGTCCCAACACACCCAGGCAGATGCAGCTCAGCTGTTCGCTAACCTCTGCCCTTGATATCAGTCCTGAAGTAGGCACTGATGATCGTGGTTGTCAGCATTGATTTGCTGCCACAGACAGAATTTCTGTGATGTCCCCTGTAGGCAGTGAAGTGTCAACACCGATATGTGTTGGACTCAATTACATGTCCACTGGATGACACTGATATCATGTTTAGTAGGCTTTCATGCACAATTAACTCAAGCTATGGTTGTAACGACTGGATTTCAGTCAATCAGAAGCTGTTTTTACCATTTGTTGTGTTACCATTTTCATTAGATTATTTGGATTACTGTCCTGGATTAGGTAAATTGGACACACTAAATTGACCATAGGTGTGTGTGAGAGTTGGTTGATGGTTGTTTGTCTCTATATGTGTCCCTGAGATGGATTGGCAAACTGTCCAGGGTGTGACCCCCCTTTCGTCCTATGTCACCTGAGATTGGCACAGCATCCCCGCCCTGTGACCCCCATGTGGAGGATTAAGCGGTAGAAAATGGATGGATTATTGTCCTTTTGCAGGTATACAAGCTTTAGTGGGACCGTTTTTTTTACAGTTTAGCGGTAGCTAGTGATGTTGTTTCGTCATTCTAAGTCTTCTACAATCTACCAACTTCATCCATCCATTTTTTACCACTTTATCCTCCACAGCAGGGTCGTGGGAGGTGCTGTGACAGGGTGATAGGTGGGGTAAACCCTGGACAGTCCATTGCGAGGCCACATATAGAGACAAACAACCATTCAACCATTCATTCTCACACCTGCGGTCAACTACGGTCACCCAAATTGTGTGTGAGGAAGCCAGAGAAAACCAGAGAAAACCCATGCACACACAGGGAGAACATGCACAAGGCCCTTGTTCCGACCAAGGCTCAAAGGCAAGAGTGTTACCCGCTACACCAACCTCAACATATTTAATTCTTTGAGCTGGCAGAGATCAGTCTCGTCATCAGTCCAACAAATACCGGCCTATAGTTGGGCACATACTTACACACTTATACATACTTACAGTCAGTGTACGCAGAGCACCAGTAGGCCAGTTTGGGTCTGATTGAATGTAAACATGCAGTAGTAATTCAACTCCCAACAGCATTATCTAACAGGTGATAGTTCGACTCTGATCGATTTAGTTCATTTTCAAAATGACCAACATGTTTATATTTATTTTTAAAAGTCTATTTTTGTTCCGTCTCAGAAAATCACTTAATTTATGTCTGCAAAGCAGAAGCTTGTTTTCAGGCAAGAGCTTCACTAAAGCTGGGGAGTGAAAATTGGCCGCTTGATGCACGTGTGCATCTTCAGCTATGGAAGAAAACCTGACAATAATGACAGTCAGCTGCTGTCAGTCTGAGTGAGCCTGTACACCTGCGAGGACAATGCAGTGGAGTGGGCAGACGAAAATGAAAAGCAATAACCTGAGCCACCAGTCAAGCAAATGAGCCTTTTTTAGATACTTGTGATGGCAATCAGAATAATTACATCTTATACAGCGCTCCTGTACCGGCTTTGACATTAACCTTCAATTGTTTTTCATCTTGTTATCAGCCTCGTCTTATGTCCTAAACACACAACGCACGCTATAATTATATATATAGATATACTGCCATTCAAAAGTTTGGGGTCACTTAGAAAAGTCCTTATTTTTGAAGGAAAAGCACTTTTTTTCAATGAATATAACATTCAATGAATCAGAAATACACTCTATACATTGTTAATGTGGTAAACGACTATTCGAGCTGCAAACATCTGGTTTTTAATGGAATATGTACATAGGTGTATAGAGGCCCATTTCCAGTGTTCTAATGGTACATTGTGTTTGCTAATGGCGTTAGAAGGCTATCAAAAACCCTTGTGCAATGATGTTAGCACAGCTGAAAACAGTTTTGCTGGTTATTTGATGAAAGGGCAAAATGATTATTTTGAATACAAATCATTATTTCTAATCTTGTCAATGTCTATTAATTTAGCAACTCTTTTGATAAATCAAAGTGTGACTTTTAATGGAAAACACCCAACAGGTGACCCCAAACTTTTGAATGGCAGTGTAAATTATGAAGTAAATTGACAGAGTGATAAGTTGTCTTGAATCATGATGCATACATACATAGACTCTGATGTTGCTCTCAGTCGGGCCATTTCTGTTTTAACTCGGCCTCTAAATCATCCTCAAACTGAAACACTGCTGCTGCTTTATTTGTTTATGTGACACTATTGATGAAGCAGTCATCAGAGGTCATTGTGTAAAAGCCGCCTTGTTCCAGAGATAAAAATCTCCCTGTTACAGCTCCAACTATTTTTTCCCTTTCACTGTTTACATTTTTTTGGGCCCCGAGTGAAATCATCAAAAGCCGTCTGGAAAGCAGTAAAAGGATTCATCATCTGGAGAGCTTGTTGCAGAAGTCTTTGTTGTTGTCCTTGCCCTCATCAAAATCACAGCTGCTGCAGCGATGTGTGATTGAAATTTTTATTATGGGAAACGTGCGCCCGGTGGAGGTGGGCCTGGAAGCAGCTGAGGGTGACGGATCGTGGCGCTCACTTTTTATGTTTGTGCATTACCGAGTCAAATGTGTTTCATCAGGGAGAGTTCACGAATGCGGCGTGACAGAAAAGTGTGTTTGTTGGAGTGTTGGCTTCGTCAAAGATTAGTCTCTGCGCTCACTTTCAGAGCCGTGGCAGCCTAGTCCATTCCTCCATAAAACTCCCTTTACGACGATGATTTATTGAAGCTTCACAGGAGAGTTCGTTTATGATTTATTCCCAACTTTTTTGTGATTGCGATGATACATTTGTGCCATCTATTTGGACGCGATGCTATGTGATTAGTGACTTAAAAGTTATGTCTTTATAATCATGACAATGTAACTGCTTCCAGAGCCTGACGTATGATGACATATTTATTCGTTGCTTTATTAGCAAAGAAAAATAGTGTTCGAGTTGCAAGAGGAAGGGAAAAAATGAGGTCTGAATTCCTTTACTGAAACTTCATTTCACAACTCTCACCCCTGTATTCGGCAGTAAGGTCTGTTCTAATGGACACATATGTATACTCTATTTAAAATCATGATATGATGATTACAAGGTTGATTTTTGGTGTCAATTCATGAAATACAGGGATATACGTCTATAAGATTATAAAAGTGTTGGGACAGTATTAGTTATACACATCAGTCACAACTGCTGTATGTTTGTTTTTACGCATATGGAGAATAACTGACCCACAAAACCACCTTAGTTTAATGGTTGCTGGTCTGATTAATGCGTATTCAGGAGAACACAACCAGAGTTTATCACCATTATCTTTCGGTAATATAATATCAACGATCACCAGGAAAAAGCTTTGAAAAAGTGGAACTGGAAGCCCTTGTATATACGGTGTAATAATGCATCACCATTCAGGCGGCAAGTGTTAAATAAAAAGTACGTTGGCACTTCACGTATATCAGTGAACTCTTTAGACTCTTGAGAAACATCGCCCACACGCGCGCATGTGTTACGCAAGCATCATTGTATAATCACTATATACTAGACACTGGAATCGAGTATGTTTGATGTAACTTCAGCAGCCTGTGTGTGTGTGTGTACAAGTGGACCAGTTGTCAAGCAAACCTGTCTTTGTAAGGACATTTTGGGCTGGTTCACACAACTTTAACTTGGCTTTTTGAGGTTTAAGTACTGGTTTTAGGGTTAGAATTAGGTTTAGGTTAGGGTTAGGCATTTAGTTGTGATGTTTTAGACTAGGGTTAAGCATTAGCTGCGATGGCTTAGGTTAGGGTTAGGCATATAGTCGTGATTGTTTGGGTTAGGGTTAGGCATTTAGTCGTGATGGTTTAGGTTAGGGTTAGAAGGTTAGTTTGACGGTTAGGGTTAAGCATTTAGTTGGGATGGTTTAGGTTAGGGTTAAGCATTTAGTCGTGATGGTTTAGGTTAGGGTTAGGCATTTAGTTGGGATGGGTTAGGTTAGGGTTAAGCATTTAGTTGGGATGGGTTAGGTTAGGTTAAGGCATTTAGTTGTGATGGGTTAGGTTAGGGTTAGGCGTTTAGGGTTAGGCATTTAGTTGTGATGGTTTAGGTTATGGTTAGGCAATTAGTTGCAATGGTTTGGGTTAGGGGTTAGGGTAAGGGGCTAGGAAACACACAATGTCTATGAGTGTCCAAAGGGTTAGGGTTGGGTTAGAGTTAAGAATGCACAGGCAACGTGTGCGAGTTCAGTGAAGCAGTAGCACGGTGAAATAACAAAATCTACTCCCTCCCTTTTAAACAAACACATGATGCCGTCTCGCTCATGGAGACGTCCACAACAAGCACAGTTAGCGTACTGCCTCTGTGCTTGTGTCTCTGCTAAAACCAACTGTTGTCATGAAACTATGGCTCTGTGATCTGTTACGGGGCTAAAAGGTTGTCTACACGTCATCGGCTCATGATGCGAGTGTCTACACAGGATTATACAGAGTAAATGGTCCTAGATAAACAACTATTGTGCAGGAATTCCGTCTTTCTCCATCTCCAAAATGAACTAGTGCATTCTTTGTCACTGCAGATCACGCACACACAATGGCACCTGTTGACAGGGCTGCTAGATTACTGCCGCTGCAAATACTGGGTTCTTCAAACATCCATAACCAATTTCCATCAGAGGCTGGTCATATATGCAGATGGTTGGGCTGGTTCTGAAGTGTGCTCTCCTCTGCACACAGAGCGGAAAAAAACCCACCTCCACTGATTTTCATCCAATATGTACACCCACCACGGCCACTTCCTTCACTGTGCCTGACAGATGCCTCTTGAACATAAATAGATTGGAATAGCATGGCTTTAAGTAGGCCCTTGAAAGCCAATGAAAGCAGAAGCAGGGAAACATACCTTTGCAGAAATCTGGTTTTGCATAAACAATTCTATTGTATGCGTTTTCAGTAATTTCATGTATGTTTCATACAAAATGTTTCATTTTCAAAAGCAGTAGTCTGCATGAAATATGAAAGCGGTGCATTCACATCAGTCCTTCTTAATCCAACCCTAGTTCGTTTGCTGGCAAAGTCCGGTTCGTTTGGGTAGGTTTGAACGTGCAACCGAACTCTGATCCGTCTAAAAATGTAGGTCTCAGCTCACTTCAAGTGAACCAAATGCCTAACGCAGGGCATTGTGGGTGAACTGAGCCCATTGTTGCAGTGTATTTGTGTCTTATGTTCGCATATAACAATAGGATTTTATGCCGCTCCATGTTTTGCTCTGATGTGGCTCAAACAAGAGTTGAACAGAACAGATGAGCGAGTTTTCTCCTTCAGCAATTCTTGATGCAGCGCCGCCTCAGGCGAGGAGGGGGAATACATTATTCCAAAGGTTCGGTTCGTTTCACTAAAGTGCGAAAGTGTGAAAGCAAACTCGGACCAACTGAATGTTGCAACCCCTAATTGAGTCTAGAGGTCTATTAGGTGTGAAAACGACCATAATTTCTATTTGTCATGATTCATTTACCTGCTTGTTTTTTTGTTATTACATATTAATTCTTAAACAGGGCCAGTATCAGACTCTAATATCAACTGGCCTCTGTGTGCCAAACGAACAAAACCACATCATGCCGTGTTCCATGCAGAGTGTACAATGTCATGTAAGAGTGAAGTCCAAAAAATAATTTTTCCTGTTAGCAGGATCACGCACAAACGACTTAATTTAATTTCTTGAACCGAGGTGGGTTAGGGTGGGGGCATGGCTCAAAGAAGAACTAATTGCGTTTTAGATTGTGTCCAGTTAAAGAGGTTGATATAGGATTTATTTGGATATTTTACATAAAAAAAAAAAAAAATCAGGCAATGTAAGAAAGTGAATATCAACGACAAATGGAGCTGTTAGCAGTGATTTTAGTGTCATTAACGAAGTCTGAAACTGTACATGTGCGCATATATACATATACGGTCCTGTGAGCGTGTCTCTCCAAACGTAGCTTATCAGCACTGGAGCTATTGTCGCTGCTGGACAACAACTGCAGCGCTGCAGAGTGTGTGTGAGCAGCGTGAGGATGTGAGGGTGAGATAGCACAGCGGTCATTAGAAGAGCGTGGGGACAGCTGTGCAGATAGCACTAATTCATTTCATGACACTCTCAGTCCAACAGTGACTAGTTTGATGCGGTTTAGGTCAAATTACAATTCAGGTGAGACAAAGCGTTACCTTTGTGAACTCTATACCTGTGCTCTTTGACGTGACGGTGGCTGCGTGTGTCGCAATAAACACTGCATATTTTTGTCGGAAGATGAAAGTTCAAGTACCAGCATGGACACTTTTTTGAGAACTAAGAGCATTCAATTTCCTGTTCAAAAAAAAAAAAGCCCCACCACATTTTCACTCACACTTCTCTTAAGTAGAGATAACATCTGGGATAAGAAGGCAGTAAAGAGAGGGAAATGGAGGAGGGTGTGTGTGTGTGTGTGTGTGTGTGTGTGTGTGTGTGTGTGTGTGTCTCAGAGAGAGTGTGTGTTCTTCAAAGCCTGGTGTATAGTGAGTGTTGAATCAGTCCTGAGAGAGACGTGTTGGAGATAAGCCTGTGACAGCTGCCAAACACAGAGGTGCCGCGTGTGTGTATAATATATAGATATATATATATATGTATGTCTGGGCCCTCATTCCATAGTGGTGTTTCTGAATCGCAGCCACCTGCCAGCTCTGGTCTCTTGTGGCAGGTGTGAGTGCGAGTTTGTACGTGATTTCAAACCAGCGGATGAATGTGGAGCATATGTGTCTTATCGCCTGCATCTCCCAACGAACTAATGACATTAAGATTAGTGAAATGTGAGGATGTGTGAGGCTCGCTCGTATAAATAGCGTGGCCTTGATTCAGCCTAATAAATATGTGGATATGTGTGTACATATGCATCTACTACTATTTCAGATTATAAAATGACAATTTAGTTACTATTTGCAAACCTTCTGTGAAACAATATCCATTAATATGAATCTTGATCATTTAAATGGACGAATGTAGATACTTTAAGTATTTATTTACACCAAATTTCCACTATGAACTCAATTTAATAACAATAAGTTGAATTTAATACATATACTTCCATTATTAAGCACATTTGTGGATTCAATTAATGATTTTAGCAACTTGAAATCATGAGTGTGAGGAGTACGAACCCCCCGAGGTCAATATTCACGAGTGAAAACCGTCGATGACAATAAACGACAGAATCCACCAGTCACTCAGATGTGTGTGAGAGCGGAAGACCTTTTTCCTGCCTGACATCACCAGGGTTCAGAGGTTAAATTCACAAGCAGGTGGCCGAGTCAAAGAGAGAGCCTGAACCAGGACGCTTTCTTTTTAGATGCTCAGACCAGAGCTGTGCTGCTGTCGCACCATCTGTTTTTGAGAATCTGTTTATGTGAAACTCACATGACTCACCCACAACATCTAGACTTCACGATGTCTTAAGAATAAAGTGTATTTTCCTTTTCTAAACCACAACTGCAGATTAGAAGGTTTGTAAACACAGTGTGCAGAGTTCATCGCTGTCAGATAGCAAGCTCATGTTTCTTTCAAAAATGTCAGCTTTTCCAGGAAGCAAGGACATGGTTTCAGGGTTTGGGCTTTAACTCACAGAAGACCATGTGAGTGAAAACATGAAAATCAGTCATGCTGATTGAGCTACATACATGGTTTTTCACATATGGTAACAAAACAACTACACGGAAGATCCTGTAAAATACAAGAACTAAACGTATTTCTTGACTTTTTGCCAAACAGAGCTGAAGAACATCAAGTATTCACTGTTTGTGTGTTCACAGCCTGCCACTGTAACCTGCATGCCCGCCGCTGCCGCTTCAACATGGAGCTGTACAAGCTGTCAGGCCGCAGGAGCGGCGGCGTCTGCCTCAACTGCCGCCACAACACCGCTGGACGCCACTGTCACTACTGCAAAGAGGGTTACTACAGGGACATGACCAAGTCCATCTCTCATCGGAGAGCCTGCAAAGGTACATTATACATAACTAGTGCAGTGCCCGTAGGAATTATGTATTCCTATAGTGGGAGCTGAAGAATATTTTTCAGTTATGGTAATGCATGATAAGAAATGTAAAGTCTAAAATAATAGAAACACTGTGTAACCTCATTAGGCAAAACGCAATGTGCCTTATTCCTTTAGAGGTTTGCAAATAATTTCAATGCATCCTTGTTCAGGGCGATGCCGACTATTATGATGGTAAATTTCAAGTCATTCCGAGATACTTTTTGTTTTTTTGAAGAAAGTCAGCTCACTGTCAAAGTGCATCAGGGACAACAGATCATTTCCTGAAATTCAAAAATTCATTAAAGTTATTCCTTAAGAGATTTGCAAATATTTTCAACGCATCCTTGTTCAGGGCAATGCCGACTATTATATTGGTAAATTTCAAGTCATTCCGAGATACTTTTTGTTTTTTTGGAGAAAAGCTCACTGTCAAAGTGCATCAGGGCAAATGGATAATTTCCTGAAATACAAAAATTCATTAAAATTATTCCTTTAGAGGTTTGCAAATATTTTCAACGCAACCTTGTTCAGGGCGATGCCGACTATTATGATGGTAAATTTCAAGTCATTCCGAGATACTTTTTGTTTTTTTGAAGAAAGTCAGATCACTGTCAAAGTGCATCAGGGCAAATGGATAATTTCCTGAAATTCAAAAATTCATTAAAATTATTCCTATAGAGGTATGCAAATATTTTATACGTATCCTTGTTCAGGGCGACGCCGACTATTATGATGGTAAATGTCAAGTCATTCCGAGATACTTTTTGTTTTTTTGAAGAAAGTCAGATCACTGTCAAAGTGCATCAGGGCAAATGGATAATTTCCTGAAATTCAAAAATTCATTAAAATTATTCCTTTAGAGGTTTGCAAATATTTTCAACGCATCCTTGTTCAGGGCGATGCCGACTATTATGATGGTAAATTTCAAGGCATTCCGAGATACTTTTTGTTTTTTGAAAAAAGTCAGCTCACTGTCAAAGTGCATCAGGGCAAATGGATAATTTCCTGAAATTCAAAAATTCATTAAAATTATTCCTTTAGAGGTATGCAAATATTTTCAACGCATCCTTGTTCAGGGCGATGCCGACTATTATGATGGTAAATTTCAAGTCATTCCGAGATACTTTTTGTTTTTTTGAAAAAAGTCAGCTCACTGTCAAAGTGCATCAGGGCAAACAGATAATTTCCTGAAATTCAAAAATTCATTAAAATTATTCCTTAAGAGGTTTGCAAATATTTTCAACGCATCCTTGTTCAGGGCGACGCCGACTATTATGATGGTAAATTTCAAGTCATTCCGAGATACTTTTTGTTTTTTTGAAGAAAGTCAGTTCACTGTCAAAGTGCATCAGGGCAAATGGATCATTTCCTGAAATTCAAAAATTCATTAAAATTATTCCTTAAGAGGTTTGCAAATATTTTCAACGCATCCTTGTTCAGGGCGACGCCGACTATTATGATGGTAAATTTCAAGTCATTCCGAGATACTTTTTGTTTTTTTCAAGAAAGTCAGTTCACTGTCAAAGTGCATCAGGGCAAACAGATAATTTCCTGAAATTCAAAAATTCATTAAAATTATTCCTTAAGAGGTTTGCAAATATTTTCAACGCATCCTTGTTCAGGGCGATGCCGACTATTATGATGGTAAATTTCAAGGCATTCCGAGATACTTTTTGTTTTTTGAAAAAAGTCAGCTCACTGTCAAAGTGCATCAGGGCAAATGGATAATTTCCTGAAATTCAAAAATTCATTAAAATTATTACTTTAGAGGTATGCAAATATTTTCAACGCATCCTTGTTCAGGGCGATGCCGACTATTATGATGGTAAATTTCAAGTCATTCCGAGATATTTTTTGTTTTTTTGAAAAAAGTCAGTTCACTGTCAAAGTGCATCAGGGCAAACAGATAATTTCCTGAAATTCAAAAATTCATTAAAATTATTCCTTAAGAGGTTTGCAAATATTTTCAACGCATCCTTGTTCAGGGCGACGCCGACTATTATGATGGTAAATTTCAAGTCATTCCGAGATACTTTTTGTTTTTTTCAAGAAAGTCAGTTCACTGTCAAAGTGCATCAGGGCAAACAGATAATTTCCTGAAATTCAAAAATTCATTAAAATTATTCCTTAAGAGGTTTGCAAATATTTTCAACGCATCCTTGTTCAGGGCGATGCCGACTATTATGATGGTAAATTTCAAGGCATTCCGAGATACTTTTTGTTTTTTGAAAAAAGTCAGCTCACTGTCAAAGTGCATCAGGGCAAATGGATAATTTCCTGAAATTCAAAAATTCATTAAAATTATTCCTTTAGAGGTTTGCAAATATTTTCAACACATCCTTGTTCAGGGCGACGCCGACTATTATGATGGTAAATTTCAAGTCATTCCGAGATACTTTTTGTTTTTTTCAAGAAAGTCAGTTCACTGTCAAAGTGCATCAGGGCAAATGGATCATTTCCTGAAATTCAAAAATTCATTAAAATTATTTCTTAAGATGTATGCAAATATTTTCAACGCATCCTTGTTCAGGGCGATGCCGACTATTATGATGGTAATCAAGACTAAAGACTAAAATCAGACTTTTAAAATAGATGTAAACACACTCAGACAATGTGACTGGGAGCAAAAACCACCAGAAGATGATATAACCTGTCAAAATCCAGGCTGGTACATTTTTTAACTGTTGAGGAATTTGATTCTCTGTCAATGCCTCTAAATTCAAACTCCTTCCTTCTACAACATTCAGTATTTTTTATTCCTCTTCAGCCGGCCAGATTACCTTGTTAGCGGCGACTCTTATTAGACGTTACATTTCGTTTGGATCACTGCAAAACATGCAGAGTATTGGCAGCTTGTGCGCACACAGTTTTCTTAGCACTGAGCTGCTGCTGCCAACAAATCTCAGGCCCACACCTGGTTCACTCTGTGTTTTTGGGGCTGCTGCTGTTGCTGCATGGCGAGTGTGGAAATTATATTACAGTGAGTGTAATAAATATGACTAAAATATAATAAATTCACGTTATTAAGGAGCTATTTTAGTGGCCACCCACACAGATTCTGTACAGATTCTGTATTCAGAGTGGGGAAATCTTATGTTGGAACCAAACATACAATATATATCCTACGTCTGCAAAAACACTAACTTATATAGGTGTTATTACAGCGGTTTACTCTAAATACAGTATTATATAGTATATATATACAGATTTATGACTTTTAACTTGACCTTTAGCTTTAACTAGGGCTGAGCAATAATTAAATTACAAAATATACTATAAGAAAGGTTTAATATCATACATTTTATGTATACATTTTAGGGTTTGCTTCGTTTTCTGTCTATTAAGAAGATTTAAACCACACCGTTTATTTAACCAGTTCAATATCTTCAATAGCAAAAAATAATTTAACCCTAAATTGCTGTGGGAATAATACACAAGTCCTTATATGGACATCCTGGGTGTGTGTGTTTATATTCAGTCACATATTCAGGATTTATAAAAATGCATTTTTCGTCTTATGTGTTGTCGAGTCAAAGTTTGATTGAAGATTGATTTTATCACATAGTGTTAACTGTGCAGAAGTTGCAAAATAGAGCATTTTTTTTGTTTTTCTTTGTAGATTTTTTTTCAAAACAAGCCAAATTTCATAAATTTAATCCGATTTTAGAATGTTTTTAGTACTTTTTGTTCAGGCGAAAATGAAAAATATCAATAACTTAACATAGCCTATAGGTTGTGCTGAAAAACAGGATATAAACACTCTATATTGCACATTCTTACAGCCTCAGTATATACGTTTTAACATAGTAAAGCAGTCTATTTTCTGTGTTTTAAGGGTTAATTAGCGGACATTTTATCTCTGTAGAGATATTTCATGATAAGTTTTTGGACATATTGCCTCTCCCTGTGCTCCTTTTCACACACAAGCTAATAGAGGATTTTTTTGTGTGTTGTTGTTGTCGCTCAAAAC
This sequence comes from Microchirus variegatus, assembly GCF_963457635.1. NCBI lineage: Eukaryota > Metazoa > Chordata > Actinopteri > Pleuronectiformes > Soleidae > Microchirus > Microchirus variegatus. The sequence goes on from NC_139811.1 coordinate 8,013,134, forward strand.
CTCAGAAGAAAAGCGTCCAGCTGTCCTGGTGTCAGTGAAGTGACCCATGCAGCTCCTGAGCTATTTGAGATTCTCTGTGGATCCCTGACAAAGACAAACATAACAAACAGAGCAGAGGTGTGAGCTGATCCACTGAACACAGCGAGGGAAACAACCTGCTAATCGCCCTTAACAACACAAATACACACGTGTGTAGGCACACACACACACACACACATGAACACACACAGATCCAGGTGTGAACATGTGCATCAGGTTTGAGACCAGGCTGCCAAGGATTAATGTGAGGTGAGACAAAAGCTGAGCTCCTTCTGTTTGTAGCACCTCGGGGAGTAAAGACAGCACCAGAGGCTCTGAGCAAACAAACTGCTGTCACTCTACATCCATTTGTCTAAACATCCCATAGACCCTAGTGCCTGTATCTGGCTGTAAGTGAGAAAATACACACACCAGAACTATGTAAAGGCGTGGAAACTCACCAGCTACTAAGAAAATGTCAAATTAAACTGAGCATCAAATGAGGAAGAAAGGTGATTTAAGGGACTTTGAAGTTTTGAGTTCAGGGTTTACAGAGAATGGTCTGAAACAAAGGGGAAAATATCCAGTTCTCGTTGAGGTCAGAGGAGAATGTCCAAAATGAAGTGAAATAAAAGTGAGGCAACAGTAACTCAAATAAATACTTGTTTCAACCAAGTAAGGCTGAACAATTTGGACACAAATATGTAACTGCACATTTTTCTTACATATATAGAGACTGTGATTTGATTTGCAGTTCATTCAGCTTTAAACTAAGATCAAAAACACCATCAACAATATGAACTATGATGCTAATATATTGTGTTTTCCTTATTGGTTAATCTACTTCTTGATTACTCAATTAGCAGTTTCATTCATACAATGTGGAAAAAAGAAGATAACGCTGAACGCTGTAAATCTAAATTGAATTGCAATATGGCCGACTGAAATTTTCAAATCACAGGCACAACATTACTTATCAAATTACCTTTTTTTGATCAAATATTGCCCTGACCTACACATCATATTCCACAGACAGACCTTTGTTTCTCACAGATCTGCACAAATGTGGCTTTGTGTTATTCAAATGAAAATGACAATAATTATATCATATCGCAATCGCAATTTCAGTCGAAATAACTGCAATTAGATATTTATTCAGAATCACTCAACCCTACATGAAGACATCCCCAAATGGTTTGTTCTGTCCACAAACAAATAATCCAAAACATATTCATATTTAAGAAGCTGAATTCTGGTTTTTATTATTTAAACAAAGAGAGAAGACTTTAACTGATTAATTTATTGAATCCTGAATAAAACAATAGATTCTGATCCTGATCTATGACCGCAGACTAACGACAAAAGAGTGACACTGGCCACATAGAAAATATCTTGTGGTCGTCTGCAGCAGCAGCAGCAGCAGCAGTCACCACTGAGTGCATCTCAGTTTGCATATCCTTCAGTGCCCTAACCCTCTATTTCAACACGGGGGGAAACAGCAACGTGATATTTCCGACACTCCTCCCTCCTTAATTCACTCTGACGCACTCGACTCGCATGAAATAAGAGCAGAGGCATGAGCGAAACGGCGTTTAAAAGTGTTTTAGGTTGTTTTTCTTAATTATCGGACAGTCAGAGATTACCACCGCGATCGATTTACTGCCAAAACTGCCGTGTTCTTGCTGAACTAAATCCTGACGGAGCATCTGCATTTAAAGAATGACAAATGGCTCTGCGCGGTATTGTTCCACGCTGCCAGCCTAAACATTTTCACAAGCTATATTTGGGGGGGGGGGAGTAATTCAGTGAGAGGGTGAGGCAGTGAAGCAGTTCTCACTTTTCCTAATCATGGAGCACACATCTATAGATTTCTGCAAAGACTTTCCAAACAGCTGGACACACAGTCACCTGGAGACCCTGACGTCCATGCGCCTCTGGAATCAAACCCAAACAATGCTGATTGCTGCCTTTTCTCCTCAGGTGACAGAAACGGCGTAATGTGACATCAGTTACGAACCCTTTTTTTTTATTTATTGTTGAAATCAGCCAACCATCCTGCTCTGCTGTTGTTGGACAGGAAATACAGCGCAGCGCCAACACCAGGCCAGGAGGAAGTCTGCTTTCATTCCCCCATTCCTTAACCTTTTCCTCATTTCACGTCTCAACAGAACGTCCTCTCAATGATTCACTTAATACTTGAAGGTTTCATGTAAAAAAAAAAAAAAAACTGTGCCTACATCTCCAGTGGCAGTGTGGAATGCCTCATGCTTTATTTCCCAGATTAACAACTTCACCCCTCATCAAGCGCAGTGTAAACACGGCTCTTGTAGACCCACAGTCCCCTGGCCTCCTCCTCCTCCTCCCCCTGCTGCCCCTTCAGTTTGTTTTTTCTTGGTCCCCTCGTATGTTTGGCAGTGTAAGCCTTTAACTGGGCACAGCGAGTGCACAGAGATGAAGCTGGTGCTTGTGTCATTGCACAAAAACCCCCCTCCCCTCCCCTCCCCTCCGAACCCCGAACCCCTGAGCAAACACTCAGCTCCGTGGGCCTCCCGCTGCAGGTTGAAATTAATGAATGTTTCCCATTTGTATGAGTCCCGGTTAAAGCAGAAAAATTATCGTGAAAAATGACTTTATATATTCATTATACCAATCACTGTTTATTTTCTAATTAGCAATATAGTCACACAGGCTGCTGCAGTCACTTAAAGGGCTACTTTGACATTGTTATGTCTCGGTAAAAACTCTGCCTGGAGTATTCGTTTCATTCCGGGATCATTGTTCCACACGGACCGTTTTAGCAGACGCTCACACCCGTAAAAGGCAGAAAACATCCAAAGTGTGGGACCATTTTACGCTTAAACAAGAAGCCAATGGAACCACTGTAAACTACAACTGTCGTACCACAAAAACAGCACGTCCTCAATGATTCAGCATCTGAGCTAGAAGCATCCTGTTCCTAACGCTTCCAGCACACGCTAACGTAAACATTGATGTTAGCGGATTTAATGTCGCTTACTAGGGCTACAGCTATCGAATATTTTTGTAATAGAGTATTCTACCGATTATTCCCCGAATAATCGAGTAATTGGATAAAACATTTTTTTTCAAAACAATAAATAATAATGTTGCGTCCTCGATTAATTCAAAAATAATTGGTGGAATACTCGGTTACAAAAATATTCGGTAGCTGCACCCCTAGTTATGTCTGTACCATGCATGCGTTATAAGAACCACACTAAAAATGGCGGCCGTTCAAATATATATAAGCTCAAAAATGTTCGACTCCTGGGTAATTTTCTGGGTACAACAGCCAATAGATTCTGCACAGTAGTGTTACTTCACTCATGCCTGTGGTTACGACTGCAGAGCCAACCACATTTGGCTTTACAGTCATTGAGAAAAGAAGGGTTTTTGGGGGCTTTTTCCTGGCTTTTGGAAACATTTTGCAAAGTTTAAAACATTGTGGCTTTAACATGAAAAAAATATAAAGAGTAATAATAATGGTAAAAGTGTTTATGTCTTGAGCAGGCACCTCTTTACAAAAGTTGTATAAAATGAGGAATATAAAATTTTTGGGGGCCAAAGGGGGATTTTTTTTGTTGCAGTATCACAAATGGCCACTGGAAACAATGTGCCGCAGCACCTGAGTACAGGAAATATGTAAAAAGCTACTTAAATTAGCTTAATTCTGTATAAAATAATGGCTAAAGCTCTGTTCTGCAGTTGGTTAACTTGGATAAGTAAAAAAAAAGTAAGTGGAAAATCTGTTCATTATTTTCTTGATTAATCAAGTAATAATTTGGTCGATAAAGAGTAATTTAAAGGTAAATGGAAATAATGATGCTGTTCTTAAAGTGTCTTTTTTTGTCTACAAACCAAAATGGACAAAATTAATTTTTTATGATTTCTTTGTTACATGGAACAAAGAAACCACATAATATTCACATTCAAGAAGCTGAACAATCAGAAAACCTGTTTTAATTCTTAAAGAAAAAAGCCCTAAAAGTTTATGTTTGCGATTTTAGTACTGTGGTTGCTTCTTAATTATGTGTAAAATTTTGGAAGGTCATACAACAAACAGAGTTTATTCTACAGATTATTTTATATATATATACATATTATTGCTCAATAGCAGTTTACAGTAGCAGTCAAAACACTGTCACCGCAATATGATGTCACCATTTGAGTTTTATTGTTAGTTCTGTTACGCAATCTAAGTTTAATTGCACTTGCAGTTTCTTCTTTTTCATTTTTATGTAAACAACATGGAATAAATCCAATCCCTATAACTTTCACCATCTCAGCACAGAAATTAAAAATAGAGCGAGAACACAAAAGAGTACGACCTTTTTTTTTTCTTCAAACTTAACGAGCATCTCGTTATGTTAATGAAGCTCTATAAATTCCCGAGTAAAAGTACTAAGTCCAGCCTCTACACGACCACTTCAAGCTCATTTCAAATAACTCTGGTTATTGGTGCATATAACACACGCAGAGCTAATAGGGGAGGCTGGGCTCCCACTTCAAACACAGGCTTTATGGTAAATGTTTGGCACAACTTGCACACACACACACATACAGAGAGAGAAGAAAATTTCTCACATTCAACTTTGCAAAATCCTCCCAGCTAACATCGTACATGGACTTTGAAGTGCGTGCCACTCGTCCATTATTATAGGAAACATTATTCCGGCAGCGTTTGCCGGGAACGTTTTGCCAAAAAGCTCCGTGTTGGGGAAGAGAATCTGAAGAGCACACACGCACACCCACTCATACACGAACGCATGCATGAAACATTCCCACACATTTTTTGGATGTATACACTCGAAACAATACTGTAATTAATCAACTTTTTCATGCCTTCCACAGCAGGACCCTAATAAAGAACCCTATGGTCATTATGGGTGGAGTGAAGTGGTGTAATTTGATTGAGGTTTTTCGTTCTGGTCCCAGGCCCAGTTCTCCATCTGTGATGGTCTGGAAGGGAAAACACACCCCGCACTAATGTGAATGAATTCTCACTAGGGGTTTAGAGCGAGATTGCTTTTTATTGTATGGAATATGGAGAGTCAGCACAGGACGAGCCAGCCCAGACATACTGTAGTCATTTGAAAGCTGATATTCGTATTGTAATGCCGCTGCTTTGGTAAATCACCCATGTTTGCACTCTCAAATCACAAGTTGTTTTACTTCTAGTCTAATTTAGCTTGATGTTTTGTGCTCTTCTTTCTTGTTCCCCCCCCCCCCCCCCCCCCCCCCCCCCTCACCTCATAGCATGTGATTGCCACCCGGTCGGAGCAGCGGGGAAGACGTGTAACCAGACGACGGGCCAATGCCCCTGCAAAGACGGAGTGACAGGAATCACCTGTAACCGCTGCGCGAAGGGCTACCAGCAGAGCCGCTCTCCCATCGCTCCCTGCATCAGTAAGGCCAACGTCTGTCAAACTATGCACACAACTGTCAGTCATAACAGCGGTTTTTAAATTACTGAACGACAGCTAGCAGCTGAATATACAAGCTTAAAACCAACAAAAAAGTTGGGCTGCCGAGTTCCTCGTGTTGCTGTTCTTAAAAGCCGTGTTTCCATCATGGCACAGTTCATTACAGTTTGGTACAGTACGGTGCGGTTTGGAACGGTAAAGCTCGCATTTGGAGTGAGAACAATATCTTTATCAGCGAGATATGCAGCGTTGTACCTAACAACGACATTGAACGCGACAACAAAGGAGGAATCCAGCAGCTTGTTTGTTTTTATGCTAGGTTTGTGGATGTTTGTGTCAAGACATCAAGCTTTTCACATGGGAGTGATGCTTTTCTGTTGCCCAATCAGCTGACTGTCATGGGTCTAGCTCCACCCATACCGTACCATTAACATAACGATTGGGGTCAGTTATTTTGGTGCCATTTATTCCGAATGGAAGCAGCAAAAAATACGTACTGTACCGAACCGAGCCGTTCTTCTCAGTGGAAACACACTCGTTTAAATCCACGTGTGACATTTTTTTTCAAACACTATTTTCCGGCCTGATTGCTAAACATCCAGTATGTAAAATTAGTGAGACTTAGGGCTGTCACTTGTTTTATTAAACATTTTTGTTACCTTATTAAAAGTTCTGCTAGTGTCAGAGCATAGAGCACTTAGAAGAGAGTGATGAAATAAACACTCTGTGAAAGGGAAATCACTGACAACAGGAATAAGCTCCAACAGCTTTTAACTAAAACGTAATCATGTTACACAGTTTCTACGATGAAACACAGAAGTAATAGCTTCATGACTAATATTTTTTGCCAGAAATGCGAGTGCGTCAACCTGACCGGGATGGAGCGTGGCTCTCTTTTTATTCACAATATTCCCTGCTGATGAGAACACACTCACACACTCAGAGCGCACAGATGTCACCGACACAGACATATTCATGAGGCAGCTAACAGAGAGGTATCTCCCCTCATGTAGGCTTGTATCGCCACGGTGCTGCTGTCACAGCTGCTGCTGCTGCTGCTGCATTTGACAAAGTCACTCAGTTTGTACAGATGGGGGAAGTCTCCGTCATATGATATAGTCGGGAAACCTTATGAGCGCAGTCTGCGTGAAGATGTCATTTCAGGTTGAGCGTGAACTTTACACCCAGGTTCAAAATAATATTGACTTTTGAATTAAAAAGCGACAGCCAGAGTGAGAATGCAGAGGGCAACAAATGATCTTGTCGCCCCCTCCCTTTCGTCAGGGGAAAAGGATGTCCTCATCAACAAGCATGATGAGTTGTCCTTCAAGCTAATGAGTTTCCCAGAGATTTACACGTTATGGACAATGTTACAATACAATAAAATCATACTATACAGTGTATAAACTCTTTCTGAATTAAGAAATTGAGTGATTACTCCACATATTTAGCTTTTTTTTTTGCCCTTATTTAAGAAGGAGAATAAAGGAGTTTGTCCTCAAGAGATTTAATGATCAGATACCAAACTCAAAAGTTCAGGCTTATCACACATTTTACTCTAAATAAATTGCTCTTTCATTTACTTTCATATCTCTTGAATGAAAGTAAATGGTTCAACATGACAAATATAGTCAGTCCAATGACCATCAGCATTAAAGCAAGATCATTAACCAATGGCCAATGGTTTGAATTCATGCGTAAAAGTTCATCAAAGTTTAATTTGATGCAAAACAAAAACAATGCGAGTAAAGAAATCCACTAATTGCATGAGATTCCTATAAAATGAATTGATTGCAGCCAGGTATGTTGCCAAATTTGCTCAGCCAAACCCTGCAGGACACAGCGATAGAAACCCCCGATAATTACAGCAGGACAAGACCTGAAAAGGACAGGACATGTGGTTACATGGCATGAATTCACAGCTCACACTTGTGTTGTGTTATTTTTATACCCCCCGTTCCATTATTTTGGATAGCTGTTTGGCTGTGTAAACCAGAGCCTGGATAAACAGACCATCACTGCTTGCCTAACATGGCCTTGTGTGCCTCCGACGCCGTTAACGGCCCGTCTCACAATAAATCCCCCGAATGAGTCCAAGGGAATGATGGCTGATATGTTTATTGGCTGTATCTGCCGCGTGCAGATTCCAGGCCCTCGGCAATAAACGCCAGCAAGCTCACGGAAAACAGAGATGGGTTGCTATAGTAGCTGCTTTTGCTATAGGAGCGTCGAGGAGGAGGAGGCTGGCACCAAAAGATAAGATACAAGTCTGGGAGATCATGCGTACACGGACGATTGTCCACTACGGAAATGGACACTGTTGGTCTCTGTGGACCTAGAATCACAGTGATGCGTTTGGACAGAATCCACATTCAGAGTACGTTTACTACTAAAAACTATGTTCATAGAAGAGTCAGACTCAAAGTGGACTGGACATTTAATAAGACAAGAGCAACAAAAACATGGCAAATCAGGCCAGTAAAAGAATTTTAGACTGACAAAGAGACTGATATTAAAAAAATTAATATTTTAAAGTTCATGGATCGTACGAAGACTTGAAAAAAAACCTCACTGGAAACTGCAGAGTGACATATTTCCACTAGGGGCTGCAACAGTAATTTGATTAAACTATTATTAATTTCTAACTAAATGAATCGTTAACTATTTTGATAATCAATTAATCCGATTGACACTTGTTTTAATTATTGAAAAAAAGTGTCAATCGGATTAATTGATTATCAAAATAGTTAACGATTCATTTTTTCAATAATTAAAACAAGCTCTAACTTTTCAGCTTCTAAAAATGTGAATATTTTCTGGTTTCTTTGCTCCATTTAAAGGTGCCATATGTAAGAATGTGGCCAAAAACGATAACTACATTCAAATTCAAAATATCGAGGTCTTTCAGGTTTCGTTTTCTGACATAACTGGCAACCCGTGGTTGCTCGGCAGCTGAGACTCTGACTGCAATGATTGGTAGACGGCGGTAGGTGGCGCCACATGCCAAAACATGATTTCAAAACATAAACATGATTTGCAGTCTGCAAAATATTTTTTTTAAATGCAAATATTTTGGCTGCACTGTTGTTGTTGGTGAGTTCAGTTTGTTATATGAACATTATTCCTGAGTCTCTGTGACAGAGGGTTTTATGGCCAGTTGCTTTAGATTTATAACATAATGCACCTTTAACAAAGAAATCATTAAAATGTAATAATTTTGATTTGTGGGCAATTCGAGAACATCATCATTTCCATGTTTGGTAAACACCGATCAACATTTTCAGACATTTTATGGACCAATAAGGGAGAAAATCATGAAAATAATCATTCGTTGCAGCCACACAAAGTAGAGGAAGCATACCGAGACAAGGACAGAAGCCTCTGTGAATAGCTTACAAAAAAACTTTAACTGCAGCAGGATTTCTCACATTTAGTCGGAAAGGTAACAAAAGTCAAGTGAAAAATTGAGGAAATTGTGTTTTTTTTTTTTTTATACATATACTATTTATCTGAATATCTGGTTTCTCATGTTTTTATAGTAGAATACGGAGTATGTGTGACATCTTCCTCACTGCCAGCTCTGACTTTAACAACCCTGTCGTCTTTGGCTCTTTCACACTCACACGCACGCACACAGTCGGAAGGACAGGACATTAATAACACACTCACTTACGTGCAGGACATTTTTTTGTCACATCTGCGTTTCAAAATCAACTGTTATTAATAAGATGTTCTATTAAATCCATTCCCGAATGTTGTTTTGTCATAGACACTTGGAGATTATGTGTTTAATTCAGCTCTATTTTCCTCATAGATTGAAGAATATGATATCATGAAAAGGTGAAATATGTTCTTCTCTTTTATTACAGAGATCCCAGTTGCGTCTCCCACAGCAACTTACACCAGCTACGAGGAGCCATCAGGTGAGTAAAACAGTCATACACTACTGTTCAAAAGTTTGGGGTCACTTGGAAATGTTCTTATTTTTGAAGGAAAATTACTTTTTTTTTTTACAATGAATATATCATTAATTGAAGACCAAGAACCCTTTTAAAACCCTTTATTCAGGAAAGGGCTTTTAAAGGGTTCTCTGGATAGTTCTTACAGGTAGAACCTCAGCCATTGTAGAAGGACCCTTTTGGAACCCTTATTTCTAAGAGTGTAGAAAACCCTTGAAAACCCTTGTGCAATGATGTTAGCACAGCTGAAAACAGTTTTGCTGGTTCTTTGACAAAAGGGCAAAATTATTATTTTGAATAAAAATCATTATTTGTAATCTTAGTCAATGTCTTGACTATATTTTCTATTCATTTTGCAACTCTTTTGATGAATAGAAGTGTGACTTTTAATGGAAAACACACAACAAAAATGTTGTGTGTTTTCCATTAAAAGTCCATATAGGTGACCCCAAACTTTTGAACGGTAGTGTATCTCTTTCTTTCTCACACACTCACATCTTTCTATCTTCGAACACTCGCACGTTTATCCATTTATTCATTTTATCACCCGTCAACTAAACACTTGAGTGAGCTCCGACTGCTGCTGATGGAAACTCCAGATTATTTTGCCAGCGCTCCCCGTGGCCTCGTTGGCCTGTATTCCCAGCCTCCCCAGGGTCGCAGCCCTAATCTGATTACATGCTTCATTTGCACCAGTTTGTATTTCAATCAAGGCTCGCTCTGCTCCAGCAGGGAAGCCCTGTCTGACCCCATTGTTCCACAGTCTCAACATCACACTGCTGGCATTAGAGGATGTGCCACAGCCACAACTTTTACCTGCAGGTTTTATGTTACTTGTATTGTTAAGCTGTTGACTTTTTAATAAATCGTGTTACCAGGCAGAAGCAAACAGGAGAAAACCTGTCACCTAAACTGTTAATTAACTGATTTAAAGCGCACTGGCTGGAGTGAATAGGCTGAATCACTTCAGATCATCGATCAGAGTCTGACGAGAGTGGCGCCACTGACTTTAAGATCTTTGTTGTGAGTCCCACTTTCTACTATAGTGACCGCCGAGGCTGTGAGGAGTTTTGGACTCCGGTCAGAAACTACACAGACACCACCCTCCAAATTAGGAACAGTGTGGTCCCTAGGGACCCCGCAGAATGATTGTGGCACTGCTGTGGGTGGACACACAAAGGGGGTGTTTGTCCTCACAGCGGGGGTTTGGACCTTAATGGGAGCTGTGGGTGTAGTGGCCCACGGCAGCGATTGCGCTCGGGGACTAATGGGCAACGTCAGCTATCAAAGGGAGGTGCGATGAAGGCCCCCGAGGTCCAGTACGAGATAAAGAGGGCTCCCGCCCTCACCACTTCATTTACATGGAAATCAGGCGTGCTCGATATGGACTCGTCAAATTCATTTACTTTGGGATTTCCTCTTTTATTATTTTCTCCCCGCCACCGCCAGCACAGAAAGCGGACCCGGCATTCCAGCAGAAAACGCTTTCTCCACATACATGAATTTGATCCTCGTCCCACGTCCCAAAACGCTCCTTTTTTTTTTTTTGAGAGGGAGGAGAGGGGCGTTTTTTTCTTTCTCCATCATTACCCAGGCAACCTCATTCACACAGAGTATAATGGGGAAGAAAGGGGAAGACTGGACAGAGGGCTGGAAGAAATAATGAAGTTTGTCCATATTCAGGCGAGCTGAAAGGTCCCCTCTCTCTCTAAACTGCCCCCCTCCTTTCTCTTCAGACTGCCCAACCCAGCTTTCCCACCCCCCTAAAAAAAGAGCACAAGGCTTATTGCTCCAGGAGAGGTAGAGCGGCAACACTCGGAGATTATCTGGTTCCAATTTGTGTCAGTCAGACGAAAACGGAGGGAACAAATGATTTCAATTTTTGGTTTTGGCCTCAGCAGCTCCCTCATTACAAAAAGGTACCTGGCGCGGTGACAACGCGACAGCAACGGCCATCGATAAAGCCCTTTGGCGCGCTAACCCAGGTACATGTACACTGGTGTAAGTGGGAAAACCAGAAAAGACATTAATCATGAGTATGTGAGCTTCTTTCCGGGCGGGGGGATGGAAGCACTGGAAGGGCTGGAGTACTCGCTTTCTCACCTCATGTGGCTGAGATGCTATGGTCCGGGTCACACTTTCCACATTATGTGTCCGCAGAGAGCCACTTTGCATTTCCGCAAGCTCATACACTATGACCGCAGAGTTGTTCTCACTAAAACAATGATCCACATCAGGGTAGCGTTCCAACACTCAGTCCATTCCGGTAAATTTGTACCCTGGAGTTCGTCCGTCCTTTTTTTGTACACTACCGTTCAAAAGTTTGGGGTCACTTATAAATGTCCTTATTTTTTAAGAAAAATCACTTTATTTTTCAATGAATATAACATTAAAATACACTCTATACATTGTTAATGTGGTAAATTACTATTCTAGCTACAAAGGTCTGTATTTAATGGAATATGTACATAGGTGTACAACATTGCGTGAGTAAAGTGAGTCGGCTGCAAATACAGAAGAAGAACAGCCAACAAAAAATTTCAGGATTGAATTCTACTGCACAAAAAACAGTTTTTCGGCACTGCTGGTGTATACACACAAATGCTCCCTTTGTCAGGTCTGATAGTATTGCTGGACAGAGTCACTTAGAAATGTTCTTATTTTTTAAGGAAAAACACTTTTTTTACAATGAATATAACATTAAATTAACCAGAAATAGACTCTTTATGTCATTAATGTGGTAATCGACTATTCTAGCTGCAAACGTCTGGTTTTTAATGGAATATGTACATAGGTGTATAGAGGCCCATTTCCAGTGTTCTAATGGTACATTGTGTTTGCTAATGGCGTTAGAAGGCTATTGGATGATTAGAAAACCCTTGAAAACCCTTGTGCAATGATGTTAGCACAGCTGAAAACAGTTTTGCTGGTTCTTTGACGAAAGGGCAAAATTATTTGAATAAAAATCAATATTTCTAATCTTGTCAATGACTTGACTATATTTTCTACTCATTTTGCAACTCTTTTGAGGTGACCCCAAACTTTTGAACGGTAGTGTATGTCCTCGTATTCTCTGAGCGCCGAGTTGTAAATGTGTGTCTACTTGCGATGGTTAGAGTCTTCTTTGTTGTTGGAAAGTGTTTCAGGCGGAGCATGTGAACACCTCCATTTTGAGTCGCCGCACAGGACTCAAAATGGAGGTGCTCGCATAATTCGTCCCTGTGGACCATTACAGAAATTCCGATATTTACGCCACCCTAGTGGACATCTGCGGACGCATAGACGTGGAAAGTATGACCCGAGCCTTAAGGTCCCTGCCTAATTTTTGGTAGGTCACCCCTTGCTAATTTCACCCCGTGACCTCCTGTTGTGCGGCGGTGACCTCCGTCACTCTCAGAGAACGAACAATGCATGCCAGGACACTGACGAGGGAGCACGGCGCAGCGGAAAAGAGGCGTATCGTCGAAAATGTGTGTTGACAGACACAGGAGGATCTGTGTCAGCCTTAAGCCAGTTCCCGTTGGCGCTCGAAGGCATCTTTAAGACCCCGCAGGCATGAATAGTGTAATGCAAGGGGACCTCTTAGGAAGCTCATCCAGCTGGAATCTGGTCTGATGATGATGTTATGAAGACACACAGGATGAGATTTGCCATCTAACACTTTCTTTCCCTCTCCCCCCCTTGTTTTTTTTTTTTTAACTCCAGATTGCGACTCACACTGTAAAGCATCCAAGGGAAAGATGAAGATCACCATGAAGAAGTACTGTAAAAAGGACTATGGTGAGTAAGTCAAGTATGGCAGCTGTCGGCAAGAGGTCAAATGCCTTATATAGAGATTTTATATCATTTACAGATATGTCATTTTATTGTGCACCCATATAACATAACAGAAACACAAAGGCCTCAATTGCTGGGGACAAATACTGCCAGATTTGTTCATTTGATCTTTAAGTTCAGTCCTGCTCCTGGAAGTTTTGAATTATTAGTCTGTTTTTGACTTGTAAACAGAGTAATTATTTAAATCCAAATTAATGTTGATAAGACCCACTGGTTTTAAAAGCTGCAGCAGTCAGGATTGCAAGAAAAACTGTTGATTTTTTTTAGTCCTTAAATGACCCGCTCTCTCTATCCTGAGCCCCTACAGCCAGACGAGCACGGACAGACTGACTTGTTTCATACGCAACAGAGGAGCTGATATAATCTCAGTCTCTATAGCATAGGCAATGCTGAAATAACTATCTTTCCACCAAATTGACAATGGGAGTGCAATGTCTTTCTAAACTGCCCTGTGATTGGTCAATTTCTACACAAGTCTGCTAATAGTTTGCTCTCATGCCATTGAGTCACATTATTATCAAAGCTATACTCACGCTGCTATAACATGAAATAAGAGTTCAACCATAAGAGGAAAGAAATGTGTGACGATCAGCGTAAATATTTACGACACAGGCTAACAAATAAAAGTATTGTTTCATACATTGTGCAAACAATGAAATTTGTTGCTCACCTTAATATATACATACATATATATATAATATATATATATCAAAAATATAATATATATTATTATTATTATTATTATTATGATTATTATTATTATTATTAATAATAATAATAATAATAATATATTTTATATTTCATGCTAATACCAGATATATATTATAACAAAATTGCGCTAATGCAGCTAATGTTGGTTCCATGATCCAGAAAGTTAAAAACTAAGTAAGTATGTAGTCCCACTGGATTATTTGTGCATTTTTTCATTAAACAATTATATAGAGAGCCAAGAAAAAAGAGACAAAACCTGAGTTTGATATATTTTACTGTCCTACTTTAGTAAATGTGGCAACAGGTTTAATTTGAACCGTGTTTATGTATCATATACAGACATTATTTACTGTTTAATTTACCTTCAGTCATCCCAATTATTAAATCACACCCTGAATGAACGCAGTCATTTTTCTCCTAAAAAACTAGAAGCATTTCATGCAGAATTAATGTCTCAGTTGTACCCACTGAGCAGCACACGGTTATCTTTTTGGATTTGTATGCACCTCTCAACCCTTGCGCTTGCTTCCCCTGCCCCTGCAGCAGCAACCTCTTCTCCAGACTAGTTATAAAAGATTCAAAGTGTAGACGTCTGTGAACTTTGGAGGACTTGTAGAAGACTTTCAGCACTGTAGATGCAGTGGAATACGAACACACTGCAGGGGGAATGTTCTGTCCACCCCCTATCAGTCTGGACTCAGGTATTTGGCAAGAGCTTCACGCATTTAAGAGCAAATTCGAAACAGAGAAAAAAGGTCAAAAACACACATTTAGCAATCGAATTGTGTTCTACACACCAAGTGATGAAGCTGAGATAACTAGGATTAAAAAAAGGGATGTTTAGGTGATACAACTAATAACCAAAAACCAGACGAAGAGGATAAGATGCTGCAGTACTACACTGTGCAGCTACACCTGGCAAACAATCCACTCCACTCTTTGGGTTTTCTGCACCATTAATCTCTGCAATATAAAGGTTTATCTGTTAATAGTGGATTTTAACATAAGTAAACCACAAAATACTGCAGAATGAGTGAGTGAGCCTCTTCATACATTATAATTTTTTTTCCCTTACAAAATATGAAGCTGTGTCATTGGTAACATCAGTGCACTGGTTTAAAGTCTATAAACCTATGTACATATTCCATTAAAAACCAGACCTTTGCAGCTAGAATAGTCTACCACATTAACAATGAATATAGTGTATTTATGATTCATTTAATGTTATATTCATTGTAAAAAAAGTGATTTTCCTTCAAAAATAAGGACATTTCTAAGTGACTCTGTCCAGCAATACTATCAGACCTGACATAGGAAGCATTTGTGTGTATACACCAGCAGTGCCGAAAAACAGTTTTTTGTGCAGTAGAATTCAATCCTGAAATGTAAAAAAAATTGTGATTTTCCTTCAAAAATAAGGGCATTTCTAAGTGACCCCAAACCTTTGAACGGTGTATTGTTGTGTAACTGGAATGCAGCATTCAGTGTGGTGGTGGTGGTGGCTTTAAGATTAAAAATACAGGCAGCAGTTGTAAATCTTTGCGTTAACCAGCAGCGATAAAAGGTTCATCATGATTTGGTCTGCCACGAGTTGTCGCTCACGCTTTAGGAAAATGTCATCAACATCATGTATTTAATTCCCCTTCACAGTTGAGTCGACAGTAATTCAGGCCATTTCTTTCTGCCATTATTCATATTTCCACTGACTAAAATCTTAATCATCAGCGCTGAGACAGACAGACATTACATCCATAATTCAGTCGGGGCTGATTCACGCACAGTGGGCGGTTCCTGTTTGTTTTCCTCAAAATAAAACTGTCTGGAAGCAGACGATGATCCTGCCTGGGCCAGGACGGCACAGACATCAGTGCTCCGCATACTCTCCCCTCTTTGCCTTCCGTCTAATTCATTTCTCAGGCCTGTCGCATCGCTTTTGTGGGGCCTCAAAGTCTCCCCTCTGTTCATCTGGGGGCCACAACCCTGATGTGCGAGGGGTCACGGGAAGGGGGCCCCTCTGTTTAAACACAGTTGTGCGGCTCTGCCGGCACCCGGCATTCCTCGGGGCACAAACAGGTGGTAAATTAGGCAGACGGTGACGGATTGCAGCCCCCCCCGGGGAGAGAAAGAAATATGTTTTGTTTATTCAATTTTTGTTTTTCATCACCGCTGTAGCTACGGCGACGGCGGACACAAAGGGATTATATTCGTGCCTGAGACCCTCCTCTGCACACACGTACCCCCCTGCTACCCTCTCCCTGTCACCGGGCGGACAATGAATCAAAGCGCCGCGTGTTTACCGATGCTCCGGGGTAGTGCTCAAAGGCAGGGCTGCCCCCGAGCCTCACTGGCCACCCCTCTGTGCTCACCCAAGGAGAGCAGGTCCACCCCCGATCATTCACTTAGCTGATAACCAGAGGGGACACTGGGGCCTCAGTGTGGTAATTAAGCAAGCTCTAATTTCATTAGCTCGTGCTTGTTGGTGGCATGCAGTGTCAAGCCGCAGCACACTGTCCACAGAAGATGGGAAGCTTGGCTGTGAGTTAGTTGGCAGCCATTGTATGGATGGGTGCAGGATCACCTTACACTTCTTCTTCTTCTCCTTCTTTCACCAAAACAGTGCGCACTATTTCGTAACAGATGGTTTGACCCCAGACTCTCCCATTTCTCTCTGGTGTCTATTTAGCTCCAACCAAGTGGCAGCAAGTGTGTATATGCAGATCTTTCTCCGTGTGTGTGTTTAAATACTCCAAGTACACACTGAGAACACACTCGAGAGAGAGAGCGAGAGAAAAGAGAGGCAGACACTGACGCTGACACTGTGCCTGAGTCTCCTCAGCCCCGGAGAGCAGAGAGCTATCTCCTCTGGATTCTCACGCTGCAGAGTTGGATGGAGCTCTGGGAGCAGAACCCGGGTAGCTCATGAGGTCGGAAACACATCCTGATTTCTCCTGGAACTTTTTCTGTGGCTGGGAAGACAAATAGTGACCACCCCCCCCCCCCCTCTCCCCTCCACTCCCTCCTCAACCCCCCTCTCCTCACACACCCTTTATGTGTCTGGATGAAGGAGAGGGTCTGAGATGAATGGCAGAGGCTGTGAGAGCTCGCTCTACTCAGACCAACAAACCTTCTTTCTTCTGGAAATTGTGTGCAATTTGCTCACGCCATGCATTGACACACATACTCAAACACCCCGCTCCTCCAGCTCCCTCTTCATTCTTGGCAGTAAAAAAAAAAACAGGGGTGGGGGGGTGGGGTGGATGACTGATGAACAGTGAAAGTGATCATGTTCAGCCAGAAATGCAAAGAAAGGGATATCTTACCAAGATATCAAGAGAGCGTGAGGGGAAAAGAGTATTTTCAGCAGGATATATATACATTTATATATATATATATGTATATGTATATAAAAAAAAACTGTAACTTAAATATAAGTATGCCCTTTACGTTAGTTCTCACAATCCTGATTCAGTTCTACGGGACTCTCTGTTTTTCTCTCAGTATAGTAGTGTTGCCAACACAGATGGAGGCGACCGCAACATTGCTCTAGTAAAGCCAGAACATGGAAAGCTTCGGAAGTGAAGTCTACTGCTCAAAAAAAGTTATGGCTCTAGAATTGTCAAAAAAAAGTTCAATAAGTGAGTTATTTTCTGCTCCTTTCACTTTCGATATCTGGCGGTTATTCAACCGTTTAGGGATTACGGTAGTGAGAAGCTGACGTCTTGCCTGTGACTGGACGGTCGTTTGGTGGAAGTACAAAGCTCTTTTTCTCTGCTTTCTGATATCCAACCATCCATCTTCTACCACTTTATCCTCCACATGAGGGTCATGGGGGGTTGCTGTGCCAATCTCATCTGAAAGGCGGAGTCAACTCGAACGCCAGTCAATAAGTTTTTCAATTTTCTAGATATCACAAACGGTCTAGGAGTTACGGTAATGACAAGTACGCAATGCCAAATCCTGTCCACACAATGGTATCAGAAGGGTTAACCCCACCCGCCCCTGCGCTGCCACTGTATACACACAAATGCTCCCCTAATCAGGTCTGATGGACTGTTTTCAGTTAAAGGATGCAGCATGAAAATAAAGTTACATATTCTTTGTTCATTAAGACCAAACAGAGGCCAAATAATAACAAAAATCACCAAACGTTACTTATTACAGCTTTATAAGATAAATGGGTAATTATAAGATTTGTCCCATTTCGAGTGTTTCTGCATCATTTAATCCAGGCTTATCCAGATTAGATTAATTCTCACACTTGAATGTGACCCCCCCCCCCCCCCCCCTCCTGAAAGTTAATGGCACATTCCAAACCAAACCCATGGGGTAAAACACTTCACTTTAAGCACAGATTAGCTGTTTTGCCTCTTGTTCCAGTCATTGTGGTGAGGTAATCGCGGCTTGGTTGGACAGCGAGTCCAAGCAGGAGAGCTTCTGCAGAGGAAGCTTTACTCATTTCCTGATATTAAAATATCTCGCTACAAGTGGCGTTCCAATAGTTACCAGGTTTAGCATGATTCAGGCCCCAAAAGTCGTCAGTGTTCAGATGTTCACACTCCAGATGACTGCACGATCAACCAACTTCAGAAGTTATATTGTTAGCAGATGTGTGAAAAAAACACCTTTCTGTTGGTCATTTATTTTTGAGGAAAAAAAAATGAAAATATAACTGCTCGGGGGCATCCGAAGGAAAAATGTTTCTCTGACCTTCACAGAGAAAATGTGCTTTCAGATGATTCTCCATCAGAACAGCATTTGTGCTCACACAGCTGAGTGCTATGACAACGGTTGCTCTAATAGGGAATAATGCTTAGGTGCAAAACAAGGGAAGGTCATAGATCGGAGATGAAGGGAGAATTTTCTTTTTTTGTTCACGTTCAACACAGAAAATTTTATTGGACATTTTTTACGAAGCCGAATAAATGTGTTGGCAACCGTCTGAGGCTGATTCTCAATCTGGTCTGATGGACGATGAAAGTGCTGTGCATTATTATCCACACAGTCGTATTCCAAACATGCTCATTTGCACTTATTTTAAAACAATTTTTAAACTGGTTTCATGCCGCCACGTCAATTCACACAAGCTGAACATTTTAATTGTTCCATTACTTTATCGCCAAACTATTTTGTTATTATTACTTTTGCCATTGATTGTTGATTAAGGCCATCAGTATTTCGACATTCAGCATTCCTACACTGCTACACAGGAAGTGATTTGTTTTACATCAAAACAGATGGAGGCAACAACAGCAACGACTCTGCTATTAAAGCCTTTGGAGTGTGACCGAAAACACAAAGAAATATTTACTTAAAGTGAATTCTACTACTTAATTCACTGCTTTGACCCATTAAACTCTTTATATTCATTAAAAGCTTTCTATTTCCTATAAAAAGAACATTACAATAATTAAACATTAGCACTTTACAATCATCCAATGTCACTGGCACTTTATTAACAGCTGTATTTATATGTGTATGTATATATGTGTGTAACTCCCTATGTTTTTGTTTCCCTAAATATATAAAAATGTGTATCCCTTATAAGAATCAACCTGCCAAGGGACTACGGGCAGAAATTAGCCTCAGGCTACAACATGGCATATTTACATTTTAATGTTTATTAATGTGGATTGTCCCTTTCCTTAAATAATAATTAGTGCTGGGCACATTAACACATTAACGGCGGTTAATGGTGTCAACGTTAGCACGTGTGACGTCATGTTTACGTGCTGTGGCACCGGAGTCCAGGCACCGTTTACCAGTTAGCTCTGTTAGCTCCGTTAGCGCGCCTACAGTCGAACTGGAGCGGTCTGCGCTACAAATAACCAGCGTATACCTGTGTCCTGCGTATATGTGCCTTTGTTTTTAAAATTTAGCGTTACTTTCAAGACTCATTTTAACAATCGGGAGTCAAGTAAATATGACTTCTATTTCTGGTCAGTCGTTACGGACGTACCCAGCACTAATAATAATAAAAAATAGTTAAAGAAACCCTGCTGTAGAGCAGTTTGATGGGGGACAAAAGATAAAAACACCCCTGCGCTGCTGCTGTATACACACCGATGCTCCCTCAGCGCAGTCTGATAGTATTGCTGATAGAGCCTTTTTTTTGATGAAGGACAGTTGACATTACATTGTCTCTGTTCATGAAGGCTAACCCGACAGGCAGAATAATAAAAAATAAAAAAGTTACATACTGCAGCTTTAACGTTTTGTATTAAAACTAATTATCAACTATTTTCAGCCTCATCACCATGCATCTGTTGCCCTTGGTGGTCAGTTTAACAATTTACTTCTCTGATCACATGCCAGCACACAGTCACAGCACGCAGCGTTCACATACTGAATAATAATTTGGCCACATACTGAATATATGAGCCTTCTCCGAGGAGCAGAGGGTATAATACACATAGATTTTTTATGGTGCGAGTCAGTCGTTCATAAAAGTGATTTAACTCCGGCTTTTCCCCCTCCTCTCCTCCACCAGCTGTTCAAGTGCACGTTCTAAAGGGAGACAAAGCGGGCGAGTGGTGGAAGTTCACCGTCAACATCATCTCTGTCTACAAACAAGGTGAGAACCGCATCCGCCGCGGCGACCAGCTGCTGTGGGTGCGCGCCAAAGACGTGGCCTGCAAGTGCCCCAAGATCAAGCCCGGGAGGAAGTACCTGCTCCTGGGCACGGACGACGACTCCCCCGGGCAGAGCGGCGTGGTGGCCGACAAGGGGAGCCTGCTCATCCCGTGGAAGGACCTGTGGGGCCGCCGGCTGAGGAAGTTTCAACAGCGCGACAAGAGGGGGAAGTGCTAAAAGTAGCAGGAGATGAGAGAAGGAAAGAGAATGAGGGAAGAGAGGTGAAGGCAAAACAATACCTCTACTGGGATGAAATGCAAGGAAGAGGAGAGGATAGATGAATGAATATAAAAAAAAAAAAAGAAAAAAGAAAATCAATAAACTGGAAGAATAAAAGATAAAGACACACAGGTGAAAAGTAGGAGAGATGGGGAATGACTGAGTGCTGCTGCTCTGAGTTGGAGCAAAGAGATTAGATTTGTTTTTTTCTAGGAACTTTTGTGAAGGAGCTCATTCTACAGTTGTTCAATTTCTGTTTGTCTTTCAAGGTTTGTTTTGTCCTTAATTTGCAGAGTTTGCACCTAATGTTACAGAAATGTCCCTTCCTTACTATTTTACTTGTTTTTTTCTTTGTTGTTGTAAAGTCCCCCTCAGAGTAATGAATCTACTGTATCGACCTTGTGTGGCTTCAGAGCATCTACTCCACCATAGCACTGCAGGACTCCACTCGTGTATGATAAGTTCCTCTTGCAGCCTGCCAAACGTTGAAGAAACTTTATTTTCACCAGCTGAAAGTGAAACATTGTGAAAGTGTTTGTAACTGTGGTCAAAGAGTGCCATTTTACCATGAGAGCCCCCTCCCCCCCCCCATGCTCGTACGAGTGTTACCTCAGTGTTGTGGGAACAAAAACTGCCATCCTATGAATCCTCTCCTTATTCTGTATAATGATCTATTTACATGCAAGTCTTTTGTTGGGCGCTTATCCGTGTATCGGCAGTGTGACGTGGCTGTGACCTCTGCAATATAAAGTAACCATACGTGCATACATAGACATTATTTTTGAGTAGACGGTGCCGTAGCATCAACTAGACGTATAGAGTAGACATGTCAACCATGCACTTATTTTTACTAGTCAAAAAGTTTTTAGAACATATGAGATATGTTCAATGATAGAGTGGCATCCAAAAAGAAAAAAAAATAACCTCATACTGTGTTATATCATGCAAAAAAAGAAAGAAGCTGTACAGTTCAAAACCCCTGCTTTTCTTTAATGATGAGTGTTGTGTACAGGCTGATGCATCTTAGTGGACAGTAAAGGCCTTAACATACTTTATTCTGTGTCTGCTGAGAGTAACGCACATCGAGTTCCATTCACGCTGTTCAAATCAGGGCTGCACAATATCAGGAAAACACGCAATGTAGGTATTGGGACGGCGATATGACTTGTGATAGATAAAGAAACTAGTGCTGGGCGCATTAACAACAGTTAACAGCGTCAACGTTAATGCACATTAACATATGCCGTGTTTCCATGACAACTGACCAGAAAAAGACACGGGTGAATGTGACTCCCGATTGTTAAAGTCTCTAAAGTTACACTAAACTTTAAAAACAGAGGCAAACATACGCAGTACGCAGGTACGCTGGTTATTTGTAGTGCTGCTCTTTTGTTTAATAGACCGCTCCATTTTGACTGTAGGCGCCCTAACTACGCTAAAGGAGCCAACGCAGCTAACGGAGCTAACTGGTAAACGGTGCCTGGACTCCGGTGCCGCGACACGTAAACATGGCGTTACACACGTCTTTTTCCGTTAAAATGCCCAGCGCGAAAAGAAACACTTTAAACTGTATTGTATAGCTGTTTTAGTCTATATAAATGAGTTCACACAATGCTGATTAAGCCCCATCAGCTTCACACGACTCTCTCTCCATCTTGGTAAAGCAGTGCTACACACAGGAAGTGATTCTTCTTGTGTCAAGACGGATGGAAAGCGACAGGAACACTGCGCTAGTGGAGTCAGACGGCTGCAAACGGGTCGGAGTAAGACTGAAAAAGCAAAGAAGTGTCCAAGAAAAGTCTAAAACACACCCCCTTGCGCTGCCACTCCCTGATAGTATTGCTTGACAGAGCACATGTTGAAATGGAGGACACAGCACACAAACATCAACAACAAAAATAAATCACCAAAAGTTACGCACTGCAGCTTTTAATGTACGCGGTTAATCTCCTAGTTAACACAGTCCCACAGTCAGTAAAACTTATTAATATTATTATTAAAAATTATTTACTACTTCTAAATACAAATCTGGAAACAAATTTTAACTTCAAGCAGTCTTTATGTTATGCATATATCTTCCGTGGTGTATATCGAACATGCCGATCATGCAACGATGGTATGTTGTTTTCAGTATATTGTGCAGCCCTAATCCAAAGCAGTCGGACATTGCACACAGGAAGGAGTACCTCGTCCCACATTCAATTCCACTCCATTCCAGTAGGGGCAGAGCACCATGGACAGAGGAGTTCTTCCCCCAACTTCATTTGTTTGTTATCTTGTTTGTTAATCGTCAAACCAAGATGGACTGGAAGGGGAAGATTTATCTCACGTACACTTTTGCGGATTTATCAGACATCTAAATATCAGAAATTAGTTTCCAACTTTCCAATAAAGGACTAAATATAAGTGGGATTTCCCAAAATAATCGACCTATCGCGTAAACCTCGCTCCACTGACGCCGACCGCATCCTCCCCCCTGTTTACTGTAGCTGACTGATAGCTAACAATGATTGTGAATTATGTACACATTTTATTTGTATACAGTATTCAGTGTTGTGGAAATATATATAACCTGTGGAGTGACTAAACGTCACGTGTTTATTGTCAAAATGTCTGTCACCTCAAAAATTACTCTTTTCGAGGACTGGATTTCCATGATTAAGACTCGGTACTCGACGACGAAACAGACATGACTGAATGTCTACGCGTGTGTGTGAGTGTGTTATATATATATATATATATATATATATATATAGCTGTATAGTGTTACTTTTTATTTTGTTAACCTTAACTAGTTTTTATCTACTTTGTGGACTTTTAACCAGACTTTTAAATAATTAGACGCGAAATAAATGAGAAGGCAAGTAAATCGTTTTTTTACGGTTGTGCGTCGGGAGGATCACACACACACACACACACACTCACACACAGTGGGTTTACACTTGTGTAAAAACATGGGTTCACCTTAGTACATCGCATTCGAATTTTACAACATACTAAAGGAAATCTCTGCCAACGCATCTGTACAGACACATTTCAACTTGTTTTTCAGACTTTCAGATTAAAGGTACTCCCAAACAAACAACCAAACAAACGACTGCTCTCCATAAATATTATATCTCCATAATTATCTGCTCATGTTTATACATCGGCTTGTAAATGTTATTTAGCGGTGTCCATTGCGAACGGTTGTGTAATGTCTTGTAATACTAATATATTATGTTTATCACAAATGAATATATTTAATGACACATGGAACAATGTGGCTTTTTTTGTGGTTTTTGATTTTTTTTTGCCCATTCATTTTCTTTCTTTCTTTTTTTTTTTACTTTTGCATTGAATTGTAGACGGCTGTGATGACAAAGTATTGATACGTGTTTGGCTATTGAACAGCCTGATAGAAGTGACCATTAATTCAAATGAAATAAACTGTAAAAACAAAACCGGGGACTCTTCCATCTAAGATTTCCTTTTCTTTTTCCTGCTCTTTTCTTGCTGTTGTTTCACTATCATGATCAAAAAGTAGATTACATCACTTATTCTGTCAGTTGTAATTGGTTGCATATGTATCCCTTAACACAAACATGGATACGGTATGAAACAGTCAGACCTCTTATACACTACACTGGGTTTAAATAAGAGCTTCATAAATAAAGCTGTATTTTCTTATAATAACTATAAATATTGACTAGATTACGAGAGAACACTGGGATTTAACGCGAGTGTTTAATCCAAGATTACACTAATGATGAACTTAATTCTTATATTTTCAAATAACAATGTACTGGTAACTCCAGTCTATGTAATGGTAATGGTAAAACAATTAAATCTATGCAAGAAAACACTGGTTCTGGGCTTTGTTGGCTGCAAAATTAAATTTATTCACACAGTGTAGTGTAGTTAAAGTGTTACTGTACACGTTTTTCCACACTGGCTTTATCTGATGCTTATTTAATATGTACTGGGTAATTGTTATAAAAAAGTAAAAGTACTTACAGGGTAATTAAGTTCCACAAATGTGTTTCCCCCTTTCATTCCCTGCACTTCTGTAATTACAGGTTCAATTTAAAGCACTGCCACGTTGAAGTACAACAGTGCTACTGATGGGTGAAAAGAAATCATCTTTATTCACTTTCAAAACATTTTTGTGAATTCTACCGAGGAAAAATACACCTTTTTTTAACCATTTTCCAACTGTAATGTTGACATTTACTGAGGTAAATGACTTTCTTTTTTTAACCATATAGATTACTGAATACCGTGAAGGGACACTGCCATTGTGAAGCCAATAGAAAAACATTAGGAGAAAATGAATTAAAACACAGGCTCCTGCCAAAGAACTTCAATGTCCTGCAGCGCAGGGCATCATTTGTGTTGGATCCCATGCCTCTATAAACTTCATAGACAATAAGGACAAGCTGTAAGATTGCTATAATGCAGGCATTTTACTCAAAGAGTGATATCACCGACGTGTCTAATCCAAACCGCAGATGTTATTGTTGTAGCGGAGAGCTTTTGGCATCGGTGGAAACCCTTAACTTATTCCTATGGGAGTTTAACACACACACACAGAAAAAAAGAAAATCCTGAACCCTCTCCAAACGAGAGTCCATCTGTCTTGGCTCGTGGACGGAGTATTGATATACTGCTCCTGCGATGCCCAGTGCAAAATACTCCAAAGGGGCCAACCAATTATACAGTCACTGCTTAAAGTTCAAGCTGTGTTCTCCATTATTGTAAGGCCACCAGGATTACTAGCAGTAAAACCACACTAAACTCTGTGTAGATAGGAATGAGGAGGTCAGGGTGTGTGTGTGTGTGTGTGTGTGTGTGTGTGTGTGTGTGTGTGTGTGTGTTTGTTAAGGCCTGGTATGTTTCATGTGCCTGCTCAGGTTTTACTGGCTTTTTCTGATAATGACATCACGGTGTCATTCAGAGCATGTATATATTGTGTATGTATATGTGTGTATATATAAAAATATATACACACACACATATATGTGTATATATATATATATATATATATATGTATATATATATATACATATATATATATATATATGTATATATGTATATATATACATATATGTACATATACGTGTATATGTATATATATATACATATACGTGCATATGTATATATATATATACACATTTACGTGTATATGTATATATATACATTTACGTGTATATGTATATATATATACACATTTACGTGTATATGTATATATATATATATACATTTACGTGTATATGTATATATATATACATTTACGTGTATATGTATATATATATACATTTACGTGTATATGTATATATATATACATTTACGTGTATATGTATATATATATACATTTACGTGTATATGTATATATATATACATTTACGTGTATATGTATATATACATTTACGTGTATATGTATATATACATGTGTATATGTATATATATATATATATATATATATATATATATATATATATATATATATATATATATATATATATATATATGTCTGTGCACATATGTGTGTATATATATGTATGTGTATATATATATACACATACATACACACACACATATAGATATATATACATACAAACACACATATACAGACATATATACACACATGTGCATATATACACATACATATACACACACATGTAGATATATACATATATATGTGCATATATAAATATACACACAGGTACATATATACACGTACATATACAAATATATATATACACACATATATATAGCTTATTATAAGGCCCAGCGTTGCACAGAATGACTATGTGGTGGAATGGAAGAGAGATCTGTGCGTGTGTGTGTGTGTGTGTGTGTGAACGATCCTCTCAGTGTGTGAACGAGATGGAGCTGGAACAACAAACGCAGACATGATATGACCAAAGGTTTTTGGCATCCGCGTTAGACGCAGGCGAGCAAAAACGCGAGGCTCGGGTTTCCATCGGTGGCACCCGACGTTGGAACTTTCCGCACAGATGCGTGTCCCCGTTCACACTGTGGTCATTGTCTCGCTGCTACAACAGCACGGAGACTCCTTGGAAAACAAAGGCGCTGATGATGCGACGCGCAGCGGTCGTCCTAGCTTTGATGGAAGGTTGGCTCTTTGACAGTCAGCTGGACTGTGCACGGAAAAAAACAAGTGTTTGACTGAAACTGCTAACACTCCCTCGCCATTATTTCCCATACATGTAGTGATGATGGAAAAAGATTTCTTTTGTCAGAGTGAAAAAATATTGCCTTTTCCATATCATTTTTGTATATAATCTCATCACAGATGATCTGGATTTAGCCGTTTTATGTCTGTAAATACTAAATTATACTGTATTTTACAAATCAGGATAGATAGTTTGCATATAATTCATCAGAATCTGACCATTTATATGACATAAAACATTTTTTACAACTGATTTGACTTGTTTTTGAGGACACAGTGTTTCAATCTGGTGTGGAGCT
Source organism: Microchirus variegatus (assembly GCF_963457635.1). Classification (NCBI taxonomy): domain Eukaryota; kingdom Metazoa; phylum Chordata; class Actinopteri; order Pleuronectiformes; family Soleidae; genus Microchirus; species Microchirus variegatus. The sequence goes on from NC_139811.1 coordinate 8,040,426, forward strand.
TCATCAGACCTGGGAGGAAATGACTCAGGAAACGTGTTCCACATACATTTTTGTGACGGAGTCAGTGTGCCTGGTATTTCCTCCTTTTATCATAAGGCTTTTGTCTCTTGTACACCCTACAGTTTATATATACACTTTACAGTTCAGTTCACTATGTATTTATGTATTATTCATTACACTTCTCATCCTTACGTTATGTACATACAATTTCATTTCATTCTACATTTGTATATTGTGTCTTGCTGCTGCCAATTTCCCAGTTTGAAATTAATAAGGTACATCTATTCCATTCTATTCTATATTTATTATTTGTATACAAGCCGGCTGACGCATTCAGAAGAAAAAACGATGGTTGTATAATTCCATATCGTCACAAACTATATGGACAAACACAAGAGAATAGACCAGATGCTGAAAAGTGAAGCCACAGCATTAGTATCTAGTGTTTTATTCAAAGTAAAAATAACATTTCATTCAAAATAGGGTTGAATGATACGACCAAATTAGGTATGGGATTTGATATTGGTCCATATCCGTATCCACTGATTTTGACCAATATCGGACAGAGATCAGCAAAAGCATTTTAGCCGAGTCATGCTTGGGCTCTTTATTACAACCATGTTTGTTACACAGCTGGCGAATTGTGTCTTTGAAATGACTCTAATGAATTTTTTCGTAATAGATTAATCTGTCGATTATTTTCTCGATTAATCGTTCAGGCCATAAAATGTCAGAAAACGTTAAAAAAAAACGTTGATCACAGAAATTACCATGTTCTTGAATGTCTTGCTTTGTCCACAAACCAAAATTACAAAAAGTTTTAATGATTTCTTTGTTATGTGGAGCAAAGAAACCAAGAAAATATTAAGAAGTGAAACAATCATAAATCTTGTTTTTATCACGGAAAAAGCTTCAAACCGATTAATCAATTATCAAAATTGTTGACGATTAATTTAATAATCGATTAATTGTTTCAGCTCTAATATCGGTATATACCGGAGTTTGTGATATCGGTATCAGTATCGAATAAAATTGCGACATTTTCACCGCAAATGCTTGATGGTTAATTAAGGATTGAATTTTGGTTACTTGGCGAACGAGGTAAAATATTCAGAGCAATTTTGTCTATTTTCAGTGCGTTAAACATGATATTGATGTAGAGATTATTGTTAGTGAATTATTGCCCAGCCCTGCTGTAAACCTATAAATACAGAAATATAAGACTCCTTGAGAAAAGCGACTAGCACAGCGGGACAGGAAGCCACACTGGCTGCCTAATCCCATTCACACATCCTCATCAACAGAGCCAACAGCACAGTCAACAAGAAAAGAGGAAAAGGTGGCATTCAGAATGTCCAATAACAATCTAATTAGCATGTAATTACAGCGTATCGAGGAGACACTCATTAACTCCGTTGTCAATGAAGAATGTCTTAATGACAGTGATTGGTGTTTTATCCCATGTGGAAGGGAAGAAAACTAATTATTGAGAACGACCCACATGAGTGCGAGTAAGAGCCGAGACGCCTGTGATCCTTGAGTGGATTAGCTGTTTGTGGAGAAGGAGGAACACCGGGGAGGATCACAGAGAGCCATTTGCATCACCCGGCAGCGACGGACCTTCGGCGACACCATTCCTAATCTCTATTCACAGCCGAGCCCCGCACCTCAGGGGAGGAGAGTGTCGATGGAGGATTTCATTTAACTCCAGCACCACGTTTCAGCTGCAGGCAAAACTAAATTCAATCAAGTTCAGTCGGATCCGACGTCTGATTTTATTCATGGAATCTCGTCTATCGCGGCCACTTCAAGTTGGGAAAACTACGTGTAATCACGGTCTTTTGTTTTGCTGGAACCCACTTGGCCCCCTGCTCCGTCTCCTTAACCCCCAGAAAAACTAGAGCTGCGGCACAGATGCTGTTTTTTGTGCCGTGGCCCCGACTAACAATACAACACTGTTGTCTCAGCTGACTACATGCATTCACAAACCTTGTTTACTCTCCTGCTTTCCAGAACAAGAACATTAGAGCTGCAACTAGCGATTATTTTCATAATCAAGCAATCGTTTGGTCCAATAAAATGTCAGAAAACGTTAAAAAATAATGCTGGGCGTTAACGTGTGACGCGTTTCTATGACGACTGACCCGAAAAAGACGCGTATGTTTACGTGCCGCAGCACCAGAGTCCAGCCACTGTTTACCAGTTAGCTCCGTTAGCTGAGTTAGCTCATTTAGCACCGTTAGCGCACTGACAGTCGAACTGGAGTGGTCTGTTTATTAAACGAAAAGAGCAGTGCTACAAATAACACCAGAAAATATTCACATTTAAGAAACTAAAACAATCAGAAATCTTGTTGTAATCATAAAAAAAAAAAAAAACTTGAAACCGATTCATCGATTAATTGAGTAATTGGGTAAAAGTAGTTCATGGAAATTAGCTGGAATAACGATATAATTCCACATACTAATGAAATGAATGTCTTGAAGCCTCCAGAGTGACAAGTTCATGTGCGTCGTAATAGTTTTTGCAACTGGAAATTCACAGACATCAACTGAGCTCATACTGACTGTCAATCACACTGGTTTCCACTCATATGTGCTGTGTTTTATTGTCTATTTCCCTCCTAAATGGTAAATAAGTGGCTAAGTGCTACTTCTGTCCTACTTCCTGGGCTTCACTTTCAAACCAGGGTGAAGTGATCAGTCCGATAATAAAATAAAAAAACAGTTTGAGTTGAGTTTTTCTCATATATTTTGAGGGGGCAAACTGACTGACACACTTCCCCGTCTACAGTCTGTTCTTCATTTTCCACAGTCCACAGTCTTTAACACCATCCATCCTCCACTCGTCAGTTGTCACTTCTTCTGTTGCTTCCCAGGCTTCATTCACAGTCTGGGGCTGCAGCCGAGTGACGGAATGAGGCTCGACGAAACAAAGAGTGAAGCACCTCTGGAGATGGGAGGGAGGTCTTCCAGAGGTACTTGATGAACACACACACACACATTTTTGTGCAGATATCCTAGTGAGGACACACACAGACATAAATCTAAGTCTAACCCTAACCCGAAAAACCAGGTCTTAACTCATAAAACAGCCATTTTAAGGTGTGAGAGAACAGTTTTCTTCTGGTCCTCTCGACACAAAAAATCTGGGCGCAAATGCACATGCATGCACACACACACAAAAGACCAAGGCTAAAATGCTTCCGAGAAGAACACCTTTAAAGCACCCCCCACCTCTTCACTCACCCATTCACTCACTCCCAAACTACCTCTCCATTTTCCTCTGTCTTTGAATGCATGCGGTTCAAAAGCCGTATTCCTGCCTTACTACTTTGGAGGACAAAGGCTCTTCTTATGCATCCTGGAGAAGCCCCACTAGAGAGGCCTCCATCCCATCCTGGATAGGAGAGCGGCACACAGACAAAGTCAGTCCTCTTTCATTATTCTCATTTCCATTTCCATACAGGATTAAGCCACTTGGCTTTTGGATGGTGTGTACTATATTTTTCACCCGCCAACCCCCCACCTACCCCTCCACCCCCCTCACTGCATTCTATCAAAGTCCCAGTTAAATGATCAGTAAGACAATCGGCTAATAAACCAGCTCTTTTTAATGTCTATTGACACACGGTGCAGAGTCCAGACGATGCCAGAGAGGATGGATCTCATGGAGTCTTCTCCACAATCTCACTCACTTCAGTTCAGTTCATGAGAGCAGAACCCTCGAGGGTTTTTAACTGGAACACGAGGAAACCAAACACAGTTGAACAGACACTGAGAGCGATTTGAAGTTTTAGAAGTCATTCAAATGTCAATTTAAACAGATTTTAAAATCAAATCCTATTGTGTGATCAAGAATGGCTGCAATAGCCATTTTATATGACGTCTTATGCAGATTAATTCTTACCATTTACTCTTTTTACACTATATATAAAAGCTGTATGTATATATAAAGTTTATGTCAACACATAACCACACAACTACTGCTGCAGGATGACATGCAGTTGGAACAAGGTTTGTTTGCTGTTGTTGATTAACTCATGCAATATTTTTAATTTTTTACTTTTTAAAATACAGGATGATTAATTGGGTGAAATAAATTTAGTCCATGTGTATCATATGCATATGTCGGCTGGCAAATTGAAAG